>NC_090944.1:96871737-97496737 GCF_040807025.1 Struthio camelus
ACTGATGGTTATGTGCTCTGTGGGGACAGAGAGAAGGAATGTTGTTGGGTGTAGGAAGAGGGCTATTAGAGGGGTTAGAGGTTTTGGGGGGTGTTTTTGTTGTTGTTGGGGGGGGGGGTTACATTGGCCATTTGGGAATTTGTTAAAAATTGAAGTTTGAACGTATATAATATGAATCTAGGTTCAAGTCACCAGATCCTCTTACCAAAAAATATTTTTCCATTCTGGATTCAGAGAGGTTTGGGGACAAAATATGGTAATTCCACCAATAAGATCAGTGCTAATAGCTTTAATTTTGCATCTGCAGAACCTAAATCTTTCTTCTCTTCTTCTGGGGATTGGACCCTGCTAATCTCATGCCCCAGGACATTGTCCGAATCTAGACACAAGAGAGTATTTGAAACCTGATTTTTTTTCAGCCTTTGCTGTTGACACAATTCCACTTAACATACAGGAAAAGGCAAGTATGCAGGCACTAGAACCCAGGCATCCATCGCCCATATGGTTGTCCTAACCACCTGGGCACAGGCTCGAAGATTATATAACTTCTCCTTGCAAAATGAAACAGTCCCAACGCACTAAATCTCTGTGTGAGTTTACACCCTGAAATCTAAGTTGGTGCCTTTACCAAAACTAGCCTTGTCCAGATATTTATTTCCTTTGCTGTAAAAATAAAATAAAATAAAATAAAAAAATAAAAAAGAACAAAGAAAATGTTTGCTTTGGGTTAAAGGGAACATTTCTTTTATCATATAACACTTTTTCTTTTCTTTTTCTTTTTTGAGGGGGTTTTGCTGAACAAAGATAACCTGTTAGTTTGATTCAAATGGAATTTATTTTGTGAGTTTTGGCAGCCTAACCTTAAAATTAACTGTGTGTATCATCCTGTACTGAGCTTTTATTTAGAACCCATCTTAGAACAATGAGCCTGCCGGAGCTAAAGATAAGCTAGAGAATTGTATCAAAATGTTAAATATTGATAAATATATAGAAAATACCTGTTCCTATTAGATTTTATGAACTTTTCAGTAAGGGATGTAGTTTATGCTGATTTGCATAATGGGAAATATTAGCAAACAGGAAAGATATTGGTTAAGTGTTCTTTGGCTGAAGCTTACTACAAAGAAGCTGGGGGCATTGCAACAAATGGAGAGTCAGTCTATAAGAAAATCATACAAAATACTTCAGGCTAATACTCTGGCTTTTCTGTAGGTGTGCCGTAGTAAAATAGTCTACAAAACTTCCAAAAAGAGTTGTAGTTTCTCTTGCCGAAATATCAGCCTTGTTCTTTTTAGTGCAATTTTGCATTATATGTATATGTAAGACTAAGATGTGATTCTTTGAGTTTATTTTCATTATTATTTTCAATAAATTTATTTTTTTATTGATTGGGTACAATTGGCATAGTATTTTTGAAAGTAGGAAAATTTTATCAATAGTTTGAAAGAAGCCTCCTCCTTTTGGAGAGACGGGGGTTACTGTTTCAGATCAAAAATCTCTGGATGAGTGTGTAATACTTGAAAGCACTGGAGAACTTGACTTGACAAAGCTTAATGCAAATTGCTAATTTAATTCTGAGAATAGTATTGCATTTGGCAGGCTAACACAGATATCTAAACATATACATGTCTGAGAAGAATGAGGAGAGTAGTGCATTTGTGTAGTGGTGTTGTATAAATACCATTTCTCCCTGAGGACTGTTGGGACTTGTGTGACAATTGTGTACTTTACTTGTGTACTTTACTGCATTGTGGCAAATTAAAGGGATCCTTAAAAGGAACTACAAAAGGAGGGGTAGGAGAATGGCACCTGTGAGTACTTAAGGAAACAATAGGCCAAAGCCAAGTCTAAAGGAGGCTGTTAGAGTTTTAAGGAAGAGAAGCAGGTTATAGTCAGCACAGCAGTTGAATAACAGTTATTCAGGAAGTACACAGAAACATAGGGTAGGTCTGGCCCAGCACTGTGGCGATACTGGCTGTCGTTTAACTGACTTAAGTGTAAGAAGTAGTGTTGCCACAGTAGAGTGAACCTCTGAACTGATTTATCCATTCTACCATATGGCATCCAGATGCCTCTATTTTCTTAGTCACTGTACTGTTCATTAATTTTTGATGCTCTCCATTTATCCTTTGCAGTTTTTTTTTTTTTCAAACGCTTCTTTCTGACAGCTGTCTCAAATAGTCTTCTAAGAGCTATGGTGGAGAGATGACTTTAGAAAACTTACGGTTACTAGTATCAAAAGACTGCAGACAGCTCTAGAATAAGTCATGTGTATGTGCATGTCTTATGCAGTACTAGGACATCAGCCAGGAGTAAAACCTAGTGTGAACAAAGATGACATTCATCTAAAGTTTGTCTCTACCATATGGAAATCTAAAACTGCATGCAGAGCCCCTGGGAAAATCTGCAGTGTCCAAATACTAGCTGAGTATTTCCTGGTTTTGCAAATCAGGTAAGGTTAGCCAAGAAGTTCTCTTTTTCCAAATAATTTGTGAAACAAGTATTTGACAGTTGCTCATTTTAAGAATGCTAATACTCTTCAGTTCCTTCAGATGAGGCATTAAATTTTTTTGCCAGAAAATAGTCTCTGTTTTTAGTGGTGTGTGTTTTGGGGCTTTTTTGTGTGGAATTTTTTTTTTTTTTTAGTAGCCATGAGGGGCAAGTGCCTAATTCATTGGTAGCATCCTAAATTTCCCTCACTAAATGAAGTTATCTAAAAGTCAGCAACAAGGCATGATTCATCCATACCAAAGCTTGTCAAAGTGAGAAATGATGAGCTATTTCTCGTATGGTAGTCTATTCTCATCCTACTTTCTATCACTGGGAATAATTCTGTCAGATGAGACTCCAAATACTATTTTAGTAAACAATGAAAGAATGTAAAAAGATCAAGAATTGTTAATATTCAAGGATTATCCTTGCAGCATAACTGTCACTGGCAATGAAACTTCCCCCTTGCACATCTCTCCTCCAACAGCTGAGATTGTCAGAAAAAAGTAAGGAGGCCAAATGTCTAGGCATTTTGTATCTGATGGTTATGGGCCACAACAGATTCCACTCTTCCTGCAGATAGTCAGCAGATTTGCCAGCTGTATAAGTTACCCCTGAAAGACATGAGAAGGATGAGTGTGACGCATGTTCTCTGGGTAGGTTTAAGAAGCATTTCAGTTCTTGCACTGCGTACGAGGGTAGGCTATGCTAGTTAACAAGATGTAATCCATATCATTAACAGTAGCCACCAAGCCTGTTAGAGAACAGCTGATTTTTTTTTTTCTTACTATTACCCCATCAAGCTAAGAAACTGAGGTACAGAGAGGTTATTAAAAGTCAGAGGAGAAATCTGTGGAAAGTAGGGAATGGAAACTAGAGCTTTTAATTCACAGCCCTGTGCTTTAACCACAAGACCTTTTCTCTTCCATAATTAGATTCAAAGGAAGTCTTCCTTATTCTCTGCAAGGATTTACCGAAGGACTTCAGAGTATTGAATGTGCACTGGGTTGTTACACGCTTCTGTCATTGCCAGCACAAAATCTGTACTTCCTTTTATCCAGCACACAATCAAAATACTGCACTGCAGAAACAAAGCAGGAATGTACAGTACATATTTCTCCTTCAAATAAATATGATCGGAATCAAGATTTTTGTCTATTTCTTTTTTAACTTCAAGTACTGATAGTTGGCTTTGGTTTAAATGTGTTTTTTTATGAAAATGCAGATCCCAAAAATGAATATTGATAGAAAGAGTGAGTGTTACCCAGCTTTTAAAATTAGAAAGGGAATCCAGTTTGGTGGAATTTTGTGTTTTGCCATTTACAAGGGAAAATGCACAGATAGAAGTTCTTAATTGCTTAAAAACTGCTATTTTATTTTTTATTGTGGCAGTGACGGTTGGTGATCTGTTGTTCTATTTACAACTATTAATCTGGGACAAATAGATTTATTATTTTCCTCTAAATACAGTAATTAAATGAAGGACGGATTAAAAGATCATTAGGATTCTCATGAGTTATTTTTGAAGTAGGAAATAATTGAAGCTATTCTTAGAAATTAAATATTCCTGTTTATTTTTTCATACTGTAAATGAGTATCAGGTGGTCAACATTCTGAAAGTCAAGTTCATGCTGATTCTTTGCCCGAGTGAAAGAGGGGTAGAATCCAATCCAAAGGTGAAGAATTAGTTTTATATCCTCAGTTTGAATGTCTCCAGTTCTGGGGAGCTGTGACTGTACACTTATAAAATATTAGTCGCTTCTCTTTCCCAAACCATCCCTTTGTAAGGCTGAGATGCTGGAGACGGTTGTTACTTGCGACAAGGATGAAATGGAAGTTTCATAAAACGTACTTGCATCAGTAAGCCAAATGCACCTTCAAGCCCACTTTTAACATGTGAATTTAGAGCTGTATGTCAATCTATTTCATAGTGGAGATCTGAAATTTTATATTAGTGCAGATGAGGGCCAATAGATGATGTGAAAAAACACCAGAGCTGTCAACAGTCACCATCCTGCTTATGGGTTCTCTTGGCCTTTCATTAAATGACACAATCTACAGAGTTTAAGCACAGAAATACTTTTTGATGGGATTATGCGGAGAGAACAAGCATGAGCACTTTGCCTAGACTTTCTGTGGAATATAGGTAATAGAGCCATAAGTAACTACTTTTTTTGGATCAGAAAGTCTGACAATGATAGCAGACTTCTTTCAAGTTTTTTGTGCTATGCTTTTATGATATCTTTTAATGCTGAGTACATAGCAAATTGAGATCAAGTTGGCTTTATTTATGTATACAGCTTGTTTGATTAATTTTAGATGGATAACTTGGAAAGTGGAACAGTGTTTTTAACTCTATCACCACTTTATGAGTCTTCTCTTCGTAAAATCCTTAACCTTTATTCTAACAGACCAATGAAATACTATCTTACAAAACTTTTAAAATTTATATTTTCTTTCCTAATTCAGAGTTGAAATCTACTATTCTAGAAGCAGAGAAACAATGCATAGATGATGTCCAGCGGCTACAGGTAAGGTTTTGCCAAAAGTGTTTTTCTTCTAGTATTTTGTTTAAAAAAAAAAAAACAAACTGTGAAAATAGTACTTCAGACAGTTTTGCAATAGTTCTTCTGGTTTTGTATAATAAATCTTCAGAATGCAAACATCTATAAATGCCTTTTGCATTCTAAATTCTGAGTTCAATTCTTATTTCAATATACTGATAAGCTCCATAGGTTTGGTTTTTAGGTAAAGAGATTCAAGGTTCCTAGCTGCCCAAGATCATTATTGTTCAGTTCCTTCAGAACTAACACTTGATTCCAGAGGTCTGATGGTATTAATAAGGAGTAGCAATAGATCTGATTATATTAGTTAATATACCAAAGTGCAGGTAATAACAGTGGCAGAAATCTTCAGAGAGGGTTAGAGCTGATCCCTCTCTTTTTTCACTGAAGTCTATAACAATAGCATTAGGTATAGCTTTAGAGTGACCTACTAGACATCAGAAGGAGATGTTCAACATAAACACAGTCTAAATTTATGGTAAATGTACCAGCATTCGTATGGTATTCTTCATTAAATATGGTGTGATTTGATGTAAAAGAGGATTTTCAAGTTCCAGTTCCCCAAAAGACCTGTCAATTTCCTGTGAAAGCTCTCTGATCGCAGGTACCAGACTTATCTTACTGATAGATGAGATTAACTGTTTGGGAAGGCATGAAGAGGATGGCAAACTTCTGGTTTCCTTAAAGATCGGTTTGGAACCGGTGGTGCTCTTGATTTCTGTGTCCTCCCTCCCCCCGACCCCCCCCCTTTTTTTTTTTTAATATGGCTCAAACATCACTGCATTGGGCCTTGTCTGTGAAAATGATCAGTGATTTCCTTCTGAGAGAGAAAATAAGAAATGTCCAATGAAGTGAATGCTACTGATCATCAAAATTGCTGACATTATGCAAAACTAAAATTATATAAATTTAATCTTAATTCAGTCAGGGATGTTACAAGTGTGGATGGGGTGAGAAGGTGTTGTGTACATGTTTCTCTTACCAAACAACATTCAAAGAATTCTTCCAAGTTCTTCAATCTCCGTAATTAAGAACATTTTAAAGCTAAAGCTCATTAAGTAAAATAATATCAAAATATTGCAAATCCAGAAAATTTTCTAAGTTTAAACTATAAAGAATATTTATCTATTTTTATTTTATTCTAGTCATGCAGTTTTCAGTGACAATAATTTTTAATATTTCTTGTAAAAAAGAAGTTGTTACTGTATTTCCAGAAAGTTATTGCACTGAAGGAATATACTTTTATCTATAGCTAGAATAGTAATTCATTACAAGAAACAGTCTATATAAAAGACCTTTATTGTATACGTACTTAATGGAAATGTGTTTATGACTGCTTAGATACTTTGCCTAAAAGTCTGATTCACCTGCCATTAGAATGACGTTTAACAAAGAGCGGTAGGGTGCTGTTTGGTTGCCTGCACAAATAGCATTTACTTGAGCTTGGGAGTTTTTTATTTGTTTTTTATTATTTTTAGAAAATCAGAGTACAGTTTTATTCCCAACAAACAATTTTGTATTGTAGGAAATGATAAACAGAGTCCAGTGGATTGCTCATTTCATTTCAGGAATATAGTAGTTTGTCGCTTTTGGAATACTTTTTTTTTTAATGTCCTCTCAGTGTTCTATGCAGGATAAATATCAAAGGAAGTGGATAAGAAGTGCTTTACTAATGGTGAGAGTATTGTTATATAAATAGGTAGATACTGATAAATATATATTGTGGTATAAACAGAAAAATCCCATTCTCTGGAGACAGGCTAACATATTCAGATAGACTCATGATCTTGAAAAGGGTATTCACCAGACAGGAGCATGATCATCTTTCAAGATGAGAAGCGTGTTTCAATTTTTGTAAATGTTTGTATCCTATCACATAAGTTTCATCACAAGCTTGCAACATCACAGTCAAAACTGATCGCAGTTTCCCATTGACTCACACCACTATTCCCAATCCTCTAAAACTGTAACTGCTACATGAGTCTGTCTCTCCTAATAACTAAACATCTATCTCTTCTTATTTAGCTTCTTTCATTTCTATTTTGTTTTTTTCCCCCCCCACAATACTGTATCTTGTTAAGGTTAGTCATGTTTTTTTTGGGGGGGGTGGTTTGTATTTTTTTTGTTTTGGTTTGGTGTGGGGTTTTTTTTTTTCTGGTAATTTGACTTGATGTAATGTCTTCTCATTGACTAGACTTACAAATGGAAAATGTGTGCAGATTTGGCTCTGTAATGTTTACTGAGAATGACATAGGGCAAACTGGAGAATCTTAGCTATATAGTTCCACTAAAACAAATTGGACTGTTGTGGTTAAATTCTCTTAACTGGCTGGTAAATCCAGCATGCTGTGTTTTCCAATTACTGAATTGTATTTGTTAGTATTGTTAGGGATCCTGATTCCCCTCCCTCAGTGTTAACCTCCTATGGCAATAATATTAGCTTCTTCCATTTGCTACTATTATTTATCAATGAATAGCAGAAATAAGGAGTTTGTATGCATGATGGCCTCTGACAGAAAATCATCTTGATTTCTTGCACTACCATGCCTTTATTCTGTTTTATTTTGAAAATTAGAGTGGAAGCTATTTAAAATGCAAAACTGTGTGGAAAACATACTTTTAAGTTTCCAAATCATTTCTTACAGTCCCAAACAGTCAAGTGTATAATATTGTTTTTAACGTTTAGAAAGTAGAAACTATCTTTCTTTCCATCACATTGGAAGATAAATCCTTTACTGGAATTGGATCATTCTCAGTATTGTTTGTCTTTTTTTTTTCCCTTTGGAATGTGATGAAATAGTTTGTCCCTAGTTTTCCTTTTTGAAGAAAGCAAGCATTGGCTGAAGTTAGCCAAGCAGATGATTTTTCTTTTCTTTTAATGCTTAAAGAAAAAGAGTCATAGTGTAAAATTTAAAATTGAAGCTTTCTGCTAAATCTACTTACAATTTCCTTGCTTGTCCCCTCCTTCCTCTAGGAAAAGACATTTTCCAAATGGGATAAAAATAATTGGCAATGGTTGATATTGACATAGAAACAAATGCAAATGTAACATGTTGTTGATGATTCATCTCACTTATAATAAATCGTTGACTAAAAGCTTGTAACACACACAAAGCCCAGTTTCTGCACTAGCTGGAAACAGAAAACACCTTTTCTATTTATCCTCTGCTCTTCCTTACCTCTGCAGTTGTACATAACCTTGTATTTTCTTGAATAATTCCCAAAATTTTCTAAGACTGCTCTTGTTCAATCTGAAATAGCCTGTTCTTAAAAATAAGAATTAAAAAACTGGGTGGGGTGGGGTTTTTTGATATTTTTAATGTTGGATCTGGTAAATAGAGGAAAGATAAGAGAAACTGGCAGTCCCACTTTTGAAACGTCCAAGAAGAACAACAATTTCTGCATAGATATCCTAGTGTGAACAGAGAAAGCTTAGTTTGGCTGAACTCCTTTAAATAAGGAAGAAGAGAAAAATTGAATGGCCTGATTTAGAAACTCCAGCTTCAAGCCTGATGTTTAGATTTGGCAACTGTACTCTTGTGCAAAAGCATAGTTCCTTCCTTTCTGCTTTGCACCCCTGATCTTTTGCAGTACCATTGCAAATTTTCCCTACATCTTAACTCATTATGTTAGTTTGTTTTAATTTACTTGCGTGGTAGGCAAACATCAGTTCTTAGCAGAAGGGGAAAAACATTTTTGAATTGTAAAATAAGTATGTGAAAACTAGGCTTTAGTTAGTAGTTGGTCATCACAGGACCAAAAACTTGCAAATTGTTTGGCAGTCACCTAAATTCCGCATTCTCTATACTCCTTATTATGGACAAGGGTGGGTGTTTTTTTTTTTGTTTTTTTTTTTTTGGTTCATTTGTGATCAGTGGTAACCCCGAGTACCATATAAATTGAAAAAGAAAGCCTTGATTATGTTTGTTTAAGGGTCACCATCTGGGTGAAATGGGTTGTTCTTCATTCCATTGAAGATGACTGGTCTCTGTAATCCCATCTCAGGAGATGAGGTTTTGCCAGACTGATCCAATTTTTAGCATTTTGGTTATATGATAGTTTGCACTAGGTATTTAATCTATATTTACAGCAGAAAAATTTGCCTTCAAAAAATTCTTATGCCTTAACGTTTCAGGCTCAGTTGTTCACTTTGGTTTGGTTCACCCCATTTCAACTAACAAATAATCCCTCAACCAAAATTATATGCCCTCTTGGAACACCATGTACTTCAACTCATAGTAACAACTAGACAAAAATTTTGGCATTTTTCAGGCACTAAAGAGAGATTTATGCTGCATGATCTATTGGTGCACTTTCCAACAATATCACAGGGAAACAATTCTAGCTTTGGAAACCTTAAATTACAGAACACATTTTACCATGTTGAATATACCTTTCACTTTAAAAACATTATAACTCTGTTTTCTCAGAGTATCTTTTCAGAATATTCCTAACTATAACACTTTGTTGATGTCCCCTCTCTCTGTCATTCTGGAGGGACCTTTTTTCTTACTCTAGTCTTTAACTTACAAATTATTCTAACTATTTAAGGAAATAACGATATTCAAAACATTCCAATTTTGACACTTGGCAATGCACTAGAAAGGGTTGTGATATCCTTTAGGATAAATACATCATAAGTCTATTTAAAAAATATTCATAAAGCAATGGGGATTAGGGCTTTACTTTTTGTTGCTATGAAATGTCTGAGCTTGACTTTGTCTTGGAAACATGCATGCTGCTCCAAACTGTCTTTTAAGTGAACTTTCAGAAAGAAAGAGCTAAAATCTCATTCTGCATAGATTCTCTCTATAGGGCAATGGGCCTCAAATTATAGGACATGCCTTTGGACCTTCTGGAAGGTAAATGTAAGAATTTGTACAAAATGGTAAAATGATTCCACCACCACCCCCCTCCCTGCAAAAAGGGAGAATTTATTCAAACCTGTCTTATTTTTGTGTGATGTGACTGGCTCCCATCAGGATAGAGGCAAACTGTAGACGAGACTGGTTAGCAATTGTGTTCAACAGCAATTAGAGAAGAATTAGTTTTGGAACTCATAAAGGAAAAGCTCCTAATCTGTGGCTGTGGCTCTTTTTAGACTGCTTCATTCCTTTGCATGTTCTTTCTTGAAACAGTCATTCAGAAGGACAGTTATCCTGGGAATAAAAACCACTCCTCTTCCGTCCCTTCACTGTTTGCCAGGATACTTTTGTAAAGGGGAACAGAAAGCCTGAAAAGGCAATGAACATATCTTCTGAGACAGTTCTTTTGCTACAGAATCATGATTGCTAAAGTCTGAGATTTCTGCATAAAAAAGAACATATTTGTGTAAAACAGGGTATATATCATGTTCAGTAGGATCCACTAGATGCAATTGTCTCATATTGAGAAAAAAAAGGAATATGAAAGAAGTAAATGTTTTTGAAAGCCATCCATATGGATAAAATGATAGTGAAGTCTGTACCTATTGTATTTTTGCAAAGTAAATACTGTAACTGTTCTCTATCCTTGCAAATAGTATTGAATATGTTAAGGAGAAGCACTCTATCAATGTAAACCTCCTGCAACATCATGGCAGCAGAGATCTATCTCAGAAAGTTAAAAACTTAGAAAAATCTAGAGGTATAAACCTTTTTTGCTCTAACCTTGCACAAAATAAAGCCATGTTTGCAATATATGATGCAGGAACTTGTGTTCTAATTGTTGATCCACTATATAATGTTAGAATTGGGATGCCTTACCTTAAAGCAGGAATATCAGGAATCATATGTAGGCAGATTGTGTTTTCTTGTTAGCCTTGAAAAATAAAATATGCTTTATCAAAGATGCATGGAAAGTAAACAAAGTTGTGTAACACAAGAGGTGACAGAAACCTAACAACAGTCTTTACTGCTGTGGTCATAGGAACTGCTCAAGTACAGAACGTTTGCTCAGGCAGTAAAGGGGAATCTTAATTTTAGTCAAACATAAATCCAGGACACGATTAGTGCAAATCAGGTATACTGTGTCTTTCAGATGTTGGTGAAACATGGTATCTATGCAGAAGTTCCCAAGTTAATTGATGAAAATCTATCTTTGCTTCTTAACACTAGAAGTTATTCTTCAGTTTAAACATGATTCAGTTTCCTGGACTTGATTTTTGATTTAGAAAGTCTAATAAGAACTAATATATTTTTCTTATTTTACAATTCTAGTATGTAAATGAATTAAACTTCTTTTACATGAAAGTGATTAAATGGGATGTTCTCCAAGATTAGATCCCAATATAATTTAGAGAGCTTGTCTGTTCTTGTCTGTTCCTTCTCCTATATCCCCAGTAACTGAACTGTGTGATTGATGTACTGGCTTCTGATAATGTCAGAATTTCTTAAGCCCTGAAGGAAGGATGAGAACACAAACAGAAGTGATAGAAATGAGGGCAGAAGTGTTTAATTAGAGAGTGTGGAAGACATGATAAAGAAGTCCTACTCAGCCACTAGATGGCAGTTAAGTATTTTTGAATGGACTGTGCAAAGCACTTGAAAGTCGTTCCCAGTGAACTCCTGAAGATACCTTCCAGTGAAAATATTAACTTTTTTTTTCCAATCAGAAAGTGGCGTGTGGTTAATACATTAACCTGTTAAAAGTACTCATATTCATTGTGTTTTATCTGATCAAGGTTTAGTCATTGGATCATCTCTTACTCAAAGCTAATAAAACTATGTCCTAAAAATAATAACAAAAATCACATTAAATTAAACATTAAATTTTTAGAATGTCCCGTTCTGTCACTGTTGAGCAAGGGGGATGCAACTTTGTTGGTAAATAATCTTGAACAGTTACAGATGACAGTCTTTGTAGTGGTGATTTAAAGATTATACTGTTAATTACCATCATTTAAACAGAAAGCTTGATTTCTCATTGGATATAAAAAATATTTCTTCCACCATAACCCTGAATCTCTTTCATTTAGTTCTGATAAGAGAGGGAAGTGTGGGAGGCAAAAAAAAAAAAAAAAAAAAAAAAAGTGAGGGAGGAATAGTGCATCTGACATAATTTTTGGTCAGTTAGTAGACATACACAGAATACATTACAAATAAAAGTAAATGAAGTAGTCTAATATATCAAGCCTGTGTAGCAGAATAAAAGCATTTAATCCTCTGAACAAATATTAATATTTTGTATTGTTTCTAAATTCTATGATATTTGAATTGACTTCCATTGTTTTGCTTGAAGGTAGTGTTTGCCTTTTTGAAAAGGAGTAATACATCAGTATAATTTCCAGTGAGGATTACAATAGCACATTTTTGCACCCTTCTTCCTAGCTATGGTGAGACTTCTTCCTAGCTATGGTGAGACTTCTTCCTAGCTATGGTGAGACTACAGTTTTCATTTGATTTTAATAATTCTTGATTTTTACTTCAAGATGAAATTGTATTTGTATGCTGTTCTGAACTTGAAAATCTTTCTTTTGTTTTTTCTCTCTGATACATGGTATGCTACCTCAACTACAGCTCTGAAATAACATAAAATTTATAGAGTAATGTAGGGCTGAGTAGCCCCAAGCAAGGCTTAGACACTGAGTCAGGTTCCTTAGGGCTTTGTCTGGTTATCTCCAAGGATGGATCTGCAGTAGCGTTAACGTGTACTTTCCTGCTTTGTGTGGCCAGTAGTAAAATCTAAACGGTAAGGCTTTCTTTGTGATTATTTGCTACGTTTCAGATGTGATATTTTCATAATGGCTTAAGAGGAAAAGGCATCCTCTAAGAGCACATGTATTTCTTGTAAATTGGTTCTAGTTCAAACACTGAATACGCGTGGGCATTAGTTAAAATGAAGACCAGAAACTTTTGGTCAAGTTGAGGTGATATACTCAGTTTCCAAACTTCTCCGTATGAGACTTTCATGTGAATATGGCAGAGCAGAATATAAGTTTTTTTATCTAGTAATGATAATAAGCATTTTGCATTTTACAGCCATATTTCAGTTATTGATCTGTTAGCCAAAAACTAACATCTTACAGAAGTCAGCCTATTCAGAAAACCATGTCATGTTATGGAAATGCTGCTGTCATCCCACTCTAAATCCTTCTGCTTGTTTTCTATTCTTAGCATTGCCAGTTTGAGCATAGAGTCAATGTGGTTTGCATTCTATTTTCATGAAATATGTTACTATGGACTGTTTTCCCTTGCAAAGATCTGATACTCTTAGGAATCACTTTTCCAATATTGACTGTGCTGTCTACTTAGACGAAAGACGGATAGAATTCTCTGTCATTTGGGGGACAACTTCTTTGAAAAGTAGCACCAGCCTTGAGTTCGTTAATAACACTAGCTGTGTGCCTGCAAATTCTATACAATGAAAGTTGACTGGGATTTATAGACTTCCCTTTGTTCCATCATTGATGGGAAAATAAGAAGAAAAAAGAGGAGGTTAAAACGGAGAGTGTCGTATTTGTTTTAATCAAAGTTGCTTGGTGATACTTAAAATCTTAGGATAACATCTCTCATAGAATAGTCCAACTTCTCAAAAGCTGTTATATATCATATAGGTTAGGGCTTGGAAGAATTAGCTCTTTTGCTTGTGATTCTGGGCACTACTGTATTTCTTCTCTCTTGCTCTTTTACACCAAGCTGTCATTTCTCTGAGCAAACAGCAGAGAGAAATGCATGATATACATGCGCTTATGCCAGCAGAATTCAAAATAAAATTTGAAATTCTATTTTTTTCTCCTCTTTACCCCTCCTTACTCTTTTTCGCTCCTGAAAATGGGTAAATTGAGAGTGTGTTCATATCATTTATGCGTTACTGGTCAGAGCAAAATACATGCCATTGTTGTATTTACTAATTGTTAAAATAAGAGTTGCTTTCGTAAATTCTCTGAAACAGAAATTCTGTTGCAGATGAAAATCTATAACCAGTCCTTCTCTCCCCCTGCTGCCCCAAATACTTTAAAGCAGAAGTTTGATTATTTATGTATAGAGTTCCTCTCACCTGTTGGAAAGAAATAAAAGCAAAGGGAGCTTTTGTATATTCAATGTTGCCATACTATATTTGGACTAAATAAAATATTTTAGATATTATAATATATACCTACCTTCAAAACTACTTAAAAAAAAAATCCCCTGAAGTAGTATTTGAACTGAAGAGAACAGATGAAGAAATCTTAAGAAATACAAAGGAGCAGCATTAAAAAGTGCGTGCAGTGTGTGTGCGTATACATATAAATGTATAAATTCTGTAAAAACCAGTCTCCAGTTCTGATCATTGAAAGAAAATTTCTTCTTGTGACGTTCCTTACAGGACAACCTGATCTCTTTTGTTAAGTTGGCTTAACCAATCTGAGAGACCTCATCCAGTCAAAAGTGGGCCATGATCTAAAGATAAAATACTTCTATTACAGCTCTTAGTATTAAAAATCAGGTGCTACTTTGCAGTCATGCAGATGGTGAGAATTTCCACCAGACCCTGTGTGTAGAAATGAGATTAGAGTTCTTTTTTTAAGAACAACTTTGTTTTTTGTCTGAAGTACTTAACTTAAAAGTTTTCAAATTGAAATATTTTTAAACAAAACATACGCATGTACAGTCAATAAGAACGATATTACAGTAGCATGGCTAGTCTTTGGATATGAAAAGAGACTACCTATTTTAACTTCTACTTACAATCAGCTCAAAACATGTTTGTCATTAATTTCTTCATTTTTATATTGTTATAAGTAACACCAGTAATATCACTTTGGTTGTTCCCCCCCACCACCACATATTTTAAATAATACTGATCATCTTATTCTTTTTTCAGAGCCAGTAGGCATATTCAAAGCCCAAAAGCACAGATAAAAACTAACTTGCAGATTGCTGTATATCAAATTACTTTCTATCAAATTACTTTCTATGTTTTGAGTATTCTTCTTCCCTTTATGAGAAAAATTATTTTTTTCTAATGCCCATAAAACCAAAAAGTCTTTTCGTTTAACCTCCCAAAACATACAGGTCATCTTCAATGATTTGATTTGATTTGTCACTGATTTTATGTAACGTTTCTCACCAAAATGATACATCTTTGCTTTTAGTAGAGCCTTCCTACTTTGAAAGTGTTAGAGAAGCTGACTGGCCTCCAGCCCCCAGCCTTCAGCATATTGATGGATGCACTTGTGAAGACTCTGCTTCCATTTCCCCAAACTACTGCTGTGAGTAGGAGGCTCATATTTCAGGGCAGTGAAGACTATTTATCGCTCTCTACAAAGATTTAATCTTATTGTGGGTATTTTTTGCTGTTTGTTCCCTGCTGGGAGCCCTGAAAAAAAAAGCAACATGTGAACCTCCCATTTTGTGGTCTGGCTGAACTCTTGGATGAAAAAGGCAAGCACTCTGTAAAAGTATCAAATGCCAGATGGTTGCTTACCAGGATGTAAGAAAGTTCACCTGGAAAATCATTGTCTTTTCTGCTATCCAGTACTGGAATATCAGGAGAAAAAAATGAAAGCTGTACAGAATGCTCCAATTTTGTATTATATTATTCTCATTTGGGGCAATAGAATCCTAGTCATTATTTCCAACATAAAAACTAGTTATAGTTTCTGTAGACAAAACATATAGAAATAACAATAGACTGAGGCAGTTTATGTAGTAGTTACCTTCTAGGAACGTGCAGGTCCACTGCAAGCTGAACCAAAAATCAAGAAAAGGCCTGGTCTGAAAAAAGGTCAGCTCCTTTCTGTGGTATGCCAATGCAGTAACGTTCAAGGTACATCAGACTTTTGTTTCGTGTTTTAACAGAATGAAATGAGGTGATCTCCTTGGCCCGAATACATAGAAAAGCCTACACAAACCTTGTAGACTTTTATTTCAGATACTTTAGACCAGACACAGGGAATAGAAGAAAGGAAGTGATAATGTCACATAACAGACATTTCAATAAGCAGTTTAAATATCAAGCAGAAAATAAATTCAGAACACTTTTTATCACAACTTTTAAAGAAAACCTTGACTCTTAAGACACCTGTTGCTTATCTGGCTGCTGGCATAGGTCTCTAAGTTTCAATTACATCTTTATATGCTGAAAGATTTGAGTGTGGCAGTCTTGTGATACAACAGAGTACCTAAAGAGATGGAAGAAAGAGGCAGAATAAGCATATAGTCAAAACTAACGAAGATGATACTATTTTTTCCTTTTTCCTTTTGTTTTTTTTTTTTCATTTTTGCCTCCCCTCTCATTTGTGTACTTGCTTTACGTTGTGTTGACTAACAGAAAAATTAAATCAATTTCTGGGCTAAATTAAGCTAAACAGAGGGTAAGTCTTTTTTGAAGTCGTTATTGATTACTGCTGTACTACCTCATGCTTCTGTAATAATGATTTTTCAGAGATGCTAGAACAGAAACATTCAAGATTTAACTGGCTTTTTTTTGTTTAGTTGGGTTTGTTTTTTGGAGGGTGATTTGGAGGGGGTTGGGGGCAGTTGGATTTAGGGGTTTTAGGGAAGTTGAGGAGATGGGGTTTTTTGTTTGATTAGTTTTTTATTTTTTGTTTTGGGTTTTTTACTTTTATTTTTTGGTTCTGTTTTTTGTTTTAAGGAGTTTTGTTTTGGGATCTTGGTTTTTTTGGGGGGACTTGAGGGGGTTGGGGAATTTGGGGAGTTGGGGGTCGAGGATATTTTGGATTTTTTTTGATTTGAGGTATTTTGTTTTCGAAAGATTCTGGTTTTTTGAGTTTCAGGGGCTTGGGGTGTTTTTAGGATTTTTTAGGTTTTGTACTTTTTTGTTTTGGGGTGGTGGGTTTTTTTTTTTGTTTTTTTTTTTTTTGTAGAGCAGGTCTAAAATACTTTCTGGCCAATCAGGCTGCAAAAATACTGTTTGTGTAGTCTAAAACCAATACTACATAAGCGGATGGTAGTTATAATTACTTCTATGTAGTTCCTAGGTTGATCAGTGGTTTTATGAGATTTTTTTTTATCTTATATTGTCTCTAGTCTACAGAAACTCTTTTGAGGTTCCTGTTGTAGCATAGTTTGATAGCCGAAGGTCATATTTCACCTCAGTTAAGAGCTTTAGGACTTTGTATAGAGAGAATTCTACAAGTTTTCAGTCTTCGATGGACATCTCAAATTTTGTGACCAAAATCGGAATTGTAATAAACTGGAATCTTGTCTTCTGAAATGTGCTTAGCCCAGAGATAAGGAATTCAAATGACAGTTATGGAACAGAAGCTTCAAGAAGCTGGGTATGAAGAAAAATGTTTTCTTCTGAGCTCCAGCTTTAGGAGTTGGCACTTTTAATGCCTTCATCTTTGTCTGAAGGTCCATGCTCCCTGCTGATCATATGTCTGTTTAGCTGAATTATTTGAATTGTAATAATTATTCATTTCTGTATGTAGTGCTTTTTGTCATCTATGGTAGGTATGATGAAACCTCTTAGCTGATTAAACATGTTTTAGCCTCAGTTATTCACGTTTTTATTGCTGCCCAGACAGAATGCAGGAGAAGAGGGAATGGAGATTCCAAGTTTGAATTGCAGCTGAAAAACAACGCTTACAAGACTCCTCCGCTGTAACAAAGGCTATCAAAGTACCTCAGCATACTAGGAGCTAACGGGCCCCAATGCCAGCACAGTGTAGGCTGATGTAATCTGTATGTTGCAGTATCACTGTGCAAGAGATAAACTTTATTTGGTGAATATGAGCTAATAATTTCAGGCAAAGCAGAGTACTATACTGCTTCTATTCCAGGGCTTGCTAGCCTGGGGAGCTGTGCATCATGTTTCCTTGTGGCTATAGTAAAACACATGGAACATAGCTTGTACTATTGTGAAAGCATTCACCCTTTGTCCCTCTACACGCACCTTTGGTATAATAAAAGCTTCTCTAAAGAGAAATGATCTAGTAGTTTGAGGAAGAAACAAGTATCCAATGCTAATCCTACTCCTTCAGCAATTTTCCCTGAAGCCCTAGGCAAATTGGCCAGCTGTTAACTCAACCTCTATTACTGTAAAACTAAAATGCTGTGATGGGCTTTGTAGTTAAAGTGAAATGTGAGAAATAATTAGATGATGTTTTGTTAAGGTTTCGATACAAATCAAGTGTTCATCAATACTTCTTGTTTGACAATATCTGTAGCATAGCAAATGCTTGCTAAAATGTCATATTTCCTTTTCTTAAGGTTGATTTGCAGTTATAAGAAATAGCTTTGAAAATGGGTTAACTTGTGAGAGAGGGAGGAATCTGAATACATATCACATTTTTTGACTGAAAAGATTAAAATTCTTACAGAGGCACTACTCTGTACCATTATGTGAGCACTGAATGCTCAAGAGTTTGTTTACACTTTGCTTAGAAAAAATACTTTTATTAACAGAATGGTTGGAGGGATACCCCTTCAAGTAACTGGACACTGCCAGTACCAGGTGCTGCTGTACTGGTGGCCCTGAGGGGTCTTTATTTTCCATCTTAGTCTTATTTAAAAGTGTGTATTTTATGTACATATTTGAAACCAGGTAGCAGCACAGACTTTCATTTATGAGTTGTACTGTAGGGAAGCTCATAGGTTAATGTATTGAAAAAAAACAAGTAGTATAGGCCTATCATCTAAATATAAATTCCACACAGAGAGGAAATTTCATGACATTAGATGACAAATTGCTGAAAATGGTCAAATTTTTGATGCAACTTTTTGATTTATAAAAGTAAGAGGCATTAACTTCTAAAACTATACTATGATGTGTCTTTGTCAAATATTCCATAATTACCTTTAAGAACTGCCATTCTATTTATTTTCAGAAGACAAAAGCATATTGTTACTGTTCATAAAGTATATAAGTAAGTGCAAGTTGATATGATATATGTATATTGGCTATGGCCAACTGTCACAGATATGTGCTCTTCTTCTGCCTGGAAATTTAGTCATTAAAGGATCTGTAGGCTTCAGACGCTTATGTGATAAACCAGGAATATCAGACCGACTTATTAGAGGTAGCTGCAATCTGAACTTGTAGATGTTTGAAGATGTGCTGGACAGGTTCTGCCTACATAGATCAGCTGAAGGCTTGACATTTGATATGCATATGTGGTAAGCATGACAAGGTTTGAATGAGTTGAATGTACTGTACAGACTTCTTGTACGTGTGCTTCCTCTATGTAGTAAAGCCAGTATTCCTGGATGTATCTAATGCTGTACATAGGTCTATCAGTGCAAGTCAAGCACAGACAACAGTCCCAGATGCATCCAATTTACTGCACATGGAACATGTGCAACTTGTTTGAGAAATGCTGATCACCATTCTATAACCATACACCTTTGGATCTTTTTTCCTGTCAACAACTCTGACACTCAAGTCGCCCAGATAAAGCAAGGGTTAAGCTTCCACATTTCTTTCTTTCTTTACAGAAAGAAGACTGTTCCACAGTACCTGGGTCCTGGGTAAGAACTCTAGGCAAGACAGAGTTCCCTCCTATCTCTTTTAACCCCTGTAGGCTTCTGCTGTGGAATTGTCCTTTGGATTAAAAATGAACTACCTTTTCATATTTTTTTTTAAAGTGGATCTTCTTTGACCATCTTTTATATGTATGAGAAATAATGTCTTCCTTTGCTTACTTGTCTGAGCAAATTGCCCAATTTTCATGTCTGATTAGCCATATTTTTCTTTTTTTTTGTTTTTTTTTTCCTTCCATCCATCCATCTGTCCTTTCGTTCATCCATCATTCCTTGTTAAGGGTAGTAGAAACTTTCTGTGGCTTATGTTTGTTTAATACAAACCTTTCTGATTTAGGCAAAGACTTCAAACTTCTTGCTGGGAAGAAGGCAGAAACCTAATGAGACTTTAGGCTGAGGGCATCTTAAAAGGCAACATGAAAAATATTTTAATTTATCTGAAATAATTATTGAAGCATATAAATACTGTTTCCCCCACCACCACCCAAGTAAATTTAAAGCATGTAAGTTCCTCTGGGTAAATATGTTGGTGTTCAGAGCAAAGCCTCATCTGTTCATAATGTGCTGTCACTGTGAAAAATTGGATAGATTGGTGATTCTTAGGAAACAGCCCAATAGCAAATTCACCACGTTGTTTGAAATTATGCAATGCCATTTGTCAAGGACAGCAGACAAAGAGTCTTCCAGGATATGAAGCAAAAAGTCACTTTCATTCACCAGGACATTTTTGTTTATTCTCTGCAATTTCTTAATCATGTCACTTGTTTGCCCATTTATTTAAATTTAAAAAAGACTTCATCTCTTGTAATAAGTTTCATGGTCTGCAGGGTGAATTCTCATGTATAACATTGAATTCTAGGTTTTTCCTGTAGTTCAGGTAGAATTTCAAGATTCAAGGATTACCTTTTGTTCTTGTGTAAAATTGAATCCAATCTCCTGAATAAATGAATTTTTAAAGCAGTGAACTGTTCTTCTGAGATCAGCCATCGTGAAGGTAAATCTCTTCGCAGCCATTTAATATTGTGTCTAATTCTGTTGACTTCAGTTTGTTTGTGGCAGGAATTAATTTTCCAATTCAGATAGAACTGGGAAGGTATCATCATAAAGCCCTCAGTAAATTGCTATTTTAATGTGAAATGGGAGCTTACAAGAGTTATTTTGGGAAAATTGTATTTGTTCTCCAGTAACTGAAAGCTGACTTGTAGGCTTAATAATCTTAGGAGCACTTTTCCTTTGATATTGTTGCCTTTTGAAGAATTGATAGGCCTTATATTATTGTATTGCAGAAGACTGGTGGAGGTGCTGAACTAAAAGGGTAATTCACTTTCTCTTTGAAAGGAATCTTATGCTAAATAACAAACATATTTGTCCTTTATAATGAAGTTCTTCAACAAAACTTGCTACCACAAATTCCTGAGTTATTACAGGAAACTGAGTGGATTGAATAAGCAGCATGAATAGTCTGTAATGGAAACATCTTTTTCAGTCTTTTTTATCTTGTTATAATGTAATATTGGTTATTAATAAGTCTGCTTTGTTCAGTCCTTCACCACTTATCCAAACCCTTTTTTAAGGTTCCTTTCTATAACCGCTTTACGTTCCTCTTCAAAGCTTGGTAGAGACCTAGAAGCTTGTAGGGAGACCTAGCTGTAATCCATAACTTTGGTTTTGGGTGGCCATTCCAAAAAGTTCAGACAATGTAAATTTTGATGTAGATGTTCAGAATCAAGCAATTGGTTTACATGTAGCAGTTACTGTTTTACTTCTGAGATTCCTTGGGAAAGCTGGAAAACTCTAAGATAAACATGAAATTGAAATGTTATGTTTGAAAAACAAGTCTGTGTAGGAACAATTTTGTAAGTTTTAATGAACATATATTTCATTAATTGTCCTCAGCTGGAAGTTACAACTTCATTTTCTAGAAAGAAAATTGACTTCTAAATGTTTTGTGTGTCAAAGGATTAGATGAAAAACATCTTCATGAAACAAAGCAAGGCAATTAGCATTAGTCGAGTGTTGTATGTTTCTTTGGATGCTTCTTTACAAAGCTTGTAAAATCTGAATATTTGAAAGATCCCATAGGAAGAAAGCCTACAGTCTCACCCATGAACTTTATCATTTTATAAGAGGAAACAAAAAGGCACAGTGGTTATGATATTGATTTATCCTAACCACTTGGGAAACCTGTTTTGTGATAAAGAGTTCTTATGGCTAAATGCTTGAAGTGGTGATATTGGTGACCAAAATTCCAAATTAAAAAAAAAATCATAAAGTAAATGTATGTAAGAATAAAAAATAAGTTCAACTTTAGCAAGTTCTCTATCAAAAGACTTTGTATTATAAGGTCATATGTCTGCTCTATCTCTTGCTCAACTTTCCTGAATAAGCACAAATTGCTATAAACCACATACCCATTACACTGAGTACAGTTTGGTACTGATATTTATTTAAGAATGTAGGAATTGCTGTGCTGTCTAAGACTAATGGTTTCTCTATTCAGTCTACAGCAGACAGGATCAGATGCTTCAGAAAAAAGACATTAAAAATGTGAAAACTGTCTATTACTGAGTAACCATTCCACAAAGGAAGCTTTTCTGACATTATTCACTCACAGTGTGTCACTTGTCGGGGAGTTTCAGACCTTAAGTGGGAGGAAAGTTCTCTTAGCATTGCCTTATTTCTTTTCTTCCCAAGTGTATTGACTGGAGAAAAGCATACTTACTGTTTTGAGGCTAACTGTTTTGGAAAAGTAAACGTTTATAATGTTCTACCTTTGCAATCTGTATTATATTATTAAGGTATATATTGAAATCCAGCTTTCAATGATATGTCAAGCTGTTATGCATAGTGCAGAATTTTAAAGAAATGCTTAACGTTTTCAGTTAGTAAATTTGAATTAATGTGGTGCCCTTCCTGCCTCCATATCAGCACATCAGAGTGTGCACACACACTGCTTTTGTGGCACTAGTATTCAGTGGTTGATTGTTTTCTTGATCTGTGTGTTTGGGGGGGATGGAGAGATTGTTGCTGATTTTTTAGTTTTGACGAAAGATCGTCACAGTCCAAAGAGTGCTCGCATTGAAGAAAGCAGTTTCATGCTAAAGCAAGTCATTCCTCCTAAACTCTCTTCTTCCAGTGTAAGATGCAGCTAGCTAAAATGATATCCCTATTTTTAAAGGCTTGTCCTAACTCTTCCTTCTGAACCTATGGAATACCAATGTTCTTGATCTAAGTTTCATTTTTTTTAATATAGTGACAAATGTTATCTCTTTAATATAGTGACAGATGTTTCTTATATTTTTATTATTATTATTTTAAGGATGATTATGAGGTGAAATCTGAGGAGCGTGCCAGTGTCATCCAACAGCTTGAGCAAACTATTGAGGACCTGAGGACCAAAATTGCAGAACTAGAGAAACAATTCCCTGCTACAGAAGTACGGACTGCTGCAAAAGAGCAGGAAAATGAGCACCGACACCCACTCTGCAGGGAACTCAGTAGTGTGACTCTTCAAACCAACGGAGAGGAGGTTGTACCCGGAACTGTGTCACAAGCAAGATCTGTACAAACATCACCAACAGATGATTATTTAACACACACAATGCCTTCAGCCAATGCACTGCCACAGCCACCCTCACCACCATTCTTGGAAGGAGGCAAAAGTGAAGGGCCAACTCAGCAATTGCCAACTCTGGAACTACAGCCCACGTTTTGTTCTGAAATCTCCTTAATACTGTCACCGAAGCTGATCTCAGTGCCGCTGGATGCAAGCCAATCAGTACAAAGTACACCACAGTCACCTCTTCCAGGACCCAAAGTTAATTTGTCCCTTGCATTTGAAGGAGAGACTGGATTGCCAGCTCCCCATCAGCCCCTAAGTACTGGAAATGTGACCTGCAGTGAATGTACCCTCACTGTGCCACCAGAGCCCTCTTGTAGCATTCTCTCATCACTGCCAGCCCCTACCCTGGCTTCTCCTGCACCCCTGTCAGGAGGACCACCCCTGCCCAGTTCAGGACTCCCTCTGCATCCTGCTGGCCCAGCAATGCCACACCTGGACCACTCTTTGCCAGGTGGTATGATGCCACCCCCTCCTCCTCCACTTTTGCCAGGTGGGGAGATACCAGCGCTGCCTCCAGCCCCACCTCTTCCAGGTATCCCACCACCACCTCCACCACCACCTCTGCCCAGTGGAGGTATCCCACCTCCCCCACCACCACCACCTTTACCTGGGGCCAGTGTCCCTTCCCCACCTCCTCCTTTACCTGGCTTGGGAGTTCCCCCACAACCCACACCACCACCTCTACCTGGAGCAGGAGTGCCACCACTTCCCCCACCTCTTCCCGGAGGGGGCATTCCTCTGCCTCTTCCTCCCCCTCCTCTGCCGCCACCTCTGCCTGGTGCGGGTTTCCCTCCACCACCACCTCCTCCACCTCTGCCTGGTGCGGGTTTCCCTCCGCCGCCACCTCCTCCACCTCTGCCTGGTGCAGGCGTCCCCCCTCCGCCGCCACCTCCTCCACCTCTGCCTGGTGCAGGCGTCCCCCCTCCGCCGCCACCTCCTCCACCTCTGCCTGGTGCAGGCGTCCCCCCTCCGCCGCCACCTCCTCCACCTCTGCCTGGTGCAGGCGTCCCCCCTCCGCCGCCACCTCCTCCACCTCTGCCTGGTGCAGGCGTCCCCCCTCCGCCACCACCTCCTCCACCTCTGCCTGGTGCAGGCCTGCCGCCGCCGCCTCCTCCACCTCTGCCTGGTGCAGGCCTGCCGCCGCCGCCGCCACCTCCTCCACCTCTGCCTGGTGCAGGCCTGCTGCCGCCGCCACCACCTCTGCCTGACCTGGGAATGCCAGTCCCACCAACTTTGCCAGGAGCTGTGCCACCCCCTCCACCACTAGCCCAGAGCAGCGCCTATCCAGCAGTCCCACAAGTTTGTGGGTTTCTTCCTCCTCCATTACCATCTGGTTTATTTGCAATGGGGGTGAATCAGGAGAAAGGGAGCAGGAAACATGTGATAGAGCCTTCTCGACCAATGAAGCCTCTTTATTGGACAAGAATTCAGCTCCACAGTAAAAGGTAAATTATATAATTGCAGAGAGAGAGTTTTCACTTTGTGACTGTCCTGATAGTATGGTACATTATTAGCAAAAGACTTTATTTCCTACTGCATAAGCCTTTGAAAGAAACTCAGTGTGAGCAGAGTTTTATTTTTAGTTGGATAGGGTGCTTGCTATATTTAAAGCACAGAAACTGAGTGAATAACCTTATTTGCACATGAAAGCTCTTTGAAGATGCGTTTTCAGCTGTCCTTAGGGGCTACATACCACATGCTAATCAGAATTCCCGATGTCATTGTATGTCACTAAGCGTTTTGTGAATTTGTTTTTAAATGTCACACTTGTGCTTCCCCACTCAGCCTTCAAGGTAGACTTGGTCTCTCTCTCTGGAGTAGCCTGCAAGTTTTCGTAGTCTTTTGTCTTTAGATGAAAGTATGCTGAACACTCTTATCTTCCTCTTTCCTTTGTCCAGTGACCTAGAAATCCTTTTTCTGCACCTCGTACATTCAGTACCTAGACTGAAACTATGATTTATCTGCATTGTTGACATGTCTCTGAAATACCTGGGTTTAGTTCTTGATGCTTATTTTTGTTTGTAAAAGATCACTGTTGCTCATAGAAAGATATTTCTGTATGTTTTCTTTATGTCTCTGAGTACTGATTGTCTATCCCTTCTGCTCTGTTTATTTAATTATGGATTATTTCTTTATTTTGAAGTTCTGCTTGCCACTGTCATACAGGTGCTCTGCAGATAACTGTCCATTTCTACACCTCTTTGTGTGCATGTGTGTAGTATTTATAGACTGTATGCAGCCTATTTATATTCCTGTGGTAGTAAAGTGGTTGAATATAAATGAGTCTGACCATTAGTATATGTGAACAAACAAGCAAACAAGAAAGTATAGGAGAAAATCAACAGTATGCCTTATTAAAGTACTGCTAGTAGAAGTTAGGCAATCACTTTTAAATGGCTGCTATTTTATTTTCTTTATTCTACCGTTTATGACTCTTTTTAGTTTGACATTGTCCTACATAGGTCTTTTGCTTAACTTTAGAGATTCTAGTGCTTCACTTGTGTGGGAAAAAATTGAAGAGCCTTCCATAGATTATCATGAGTTTGAAGAACTGTTTTCTAAAACAGCAGTTAAAGAGAGGAAGAAACCCATTTCGGACACCATTACAAAAACAAAGACTAAACAAGTGAGTACTCATTTAATTTCAGATCTTTTCTAGCCTGACATTTACATAAAGATGGATTTTTGCATGCAGTTGAGATGAATTTTGCCTGGTGTGAAATTGTTATCATATATATACACTATGTAGAAATATAAGAAAAGGACAGAATGTAAGATTCAAAGCCAGATGTGCTAAAGAGTTTTTTTTTTTATTAATTGCTTTTCTAGTTATGTGTTAATTCTTCAAAAATCTTTGCTTTATCCACTTTAAAATTTACTGAAGTAAAAACAAAATAATTGGGTACAAATATCAGGCTTTTGATACTGACAGCATTTGTGCAATAAGTAGTATATAAATTATTCTGAGGAATTTTGTAAAATAAATAGTAGAGAGACAGCTATAAATTACCATGATTTCCCAGAATAACAATGTTTAAGAATCTATCTTCTAACGTTATATCAATCATAACAGTTCTGAGTTTGTGTTATGTTTATGTATAGTGAATATGAAGCTCATGCATACAAAAAATGAAAAGCGCAATTGGGAAAATCCTATATTAATCGAGCAAGTGTCTTGGAGTATAGTATACTAAAATAAAAATAGGAAGCATATTTTAAAAGTTGAAGCTAAACCCTTGGGGGGGGGAAAGAAGTGAATCTGAATATTAACATAACTGGATAGAGACCTCTAATCTTCTTGGTATCCATGTGAAAATCATATTGTAACTGTGGTGATATGATAGGTAGTGGAGTTTTCATAATTAAACTTCCAGGCTATAGAGGAGAATGTTCCTCCTGGTAGTGGAGTGAAGTTAGGATCGTTTTCCTAAGGTGCTGGATAATCTTCATCTGGGTGGGTGAGAAACATAATGCCGCCACACTTATGTAAGTGTGTCGTATCCCTGTGTGCTGCACTGGATTATACTAACTGGGATGGGAGGAAAGGTAGCAGTGTGCTGCCACTACCTCACTGTCCTGCAATACATCTGTAAAGTACAAGACCTTTGCTTTTCTTCCCTCCTTCTACAAAAAGCCTCTTTTTATGGTTATCCCTCACTGAAATAATATGAGAGCTCTTTAAGTAAACAAAGGAGAGCAAAAGTGTACCTGCTGCTTTGCTTATGAACTATCAGTCCATTCACATTTTATGAGATTTGGTGATACAAATCTCTGGACATGTTAGAAAATAGGTTCATTTAATTTTGTAGCATAAACAGTGGTTAACTAAAAACAGATAGCAATTGTGCATAAACATTAGATGCAGATTTTAATATTAGAAGTATTTATTTTTCTTGAAATAACAAAAAATTGTCAATAAAATATTGTCAGTAAGTAAACAAAAAGTAGATAAAAGTAAATGAAAATGGCTGATCCTAACTTCTTTTGAAAAGATCAAGTTGTTTATCACAGAAATTTCAACACAGAAGTTTAAGGCAATCTAAGTAGGTGCCATAATTTAGAACAAACGTTCCTGTGGGCCGCATAGTTTGACATAAGAGAATCCCTTGTGTGTTTCTCTTGCTTCATTTATCAAATAAACGTACTGCTCTCCAAAACAGAATTGCCTAATGGAGAAGTCTGATTTGTTAGTATGTGGGGGAAAATGACCAGCCAAACAGATAACCAGATGTGTTGTTTGTAGTACAAAAAGGCAACACAGCCTTTCATTAGAACTACAACTTAAGCTAGCATTTGTTGCAGGTGTCAAGTTAAATGTTCATATGTATGGATAGAGTTTGGGCTCTTTATTTCATTAACTCAAGAATATTGAAGCAGAATAGCTTCAAAAATATGTTCTATGTAGACGCTTTCAGCAGTGTTGGAACGCAGGCCTTCATTTTTTAAATTCTCTTCATTTATATCACAGTAAACACTTGGATAATGAACTCCATCCATGTTTAGCAGGAAAAACAGTTATTTTGAGAAAGAATGGCTGTAATTCCACAAGTATGTTTTTATAGGAAGCACCAAGTGCTATTTAAGTGGTTGCTGACTTACGTGGATTCTATGATAGTTATGGGTGTTGTAAAGACCTTACAAATGGTGTTTCTGTAGTGATTTTTATGGGGATATGTTATGCAAAGCAGATGTGCTCTGTCACCTGTTGAGCTACAGAAGAGCATTGTGCGGAATACAGCTACGAAGTGCAAAGCTTACTGTACTTCCAGAAAAGTTCTGGTTTGGCAGTTGCTTTTCCCCCTTACTTTGGGGTGCGTGTGTGCTCAGCGAATGTATTGCTAATATGTGTTGGATGTAAAATGCGAGCTAAACTGGAAATAGCTGTGAGGAAAAATTGTCCAGATAACTTTCAAATGCATAAAATATTTAGTGCACTATGTAAACATCTGATTCTAATAAAACAATGTTTTTGTTGTAAGCTGAAAAAAATATATATTTAGAAAGGAGGCCCCATCAGGAAAAGAACTTTCTTGCTAATCTGGACAAAGACTTGATAATCTTGGGGGTGTTGTAGTTGGTGAAAGATTAATTATTTTGGACTAAACTGTTGTTTTGCACGCATCACTACTTATGGTATATACCATAGCGTATATGCATATGTTTTCTTCTATGTGTGTATAGATAAGCATATGTGTGTGTATGACGTAATTATTAGATAATGATGCTCTTTTTTCAAGACATAATATTATTTGTATAGTTGCGTTATTAAGTTAAATTCATCCAACGCACCTGTTGTTTCCAAGTGTTTTTTTCTTATTATGATCATCTGCAGATAACTTAAGAATATATATCTATACATTCAGAGACTGACAATATCAAAACAGTAATTCTTCAAAAAAGTGAATGTTATAGATAGCCACGTTACAAAAGGTCACGTTACAATCCATTACAGAACTTTAAAGGAAGCAGAAAAATGAAATGTTATTGTTTACTTGTGAATGCAGCTGATTTCTTTTTTTCTTATAGTCCCACATTTGATACTATAGCAAAAAGCTATAATTTATTTTACTCTAATAATGCATATATGTCAAATTTTCAGCTGATGTAGACATGTGCAGGCTCACTCAATGAGAATGCCTAGTTAATCTTCAAAGAGAGACCTTTACAGGCTATATTATAGGTGGTGCAGCCATTGCTTCCTATTAAAGTTGTCTGGCTTTTATTATAAGTCACTGTTCTTATAACTTTGCCAAAAGTTAGTCCTTTAGGCTGCGCTTTTTTTTTTGGTTTGTTTTCATGAAGGAGACATCGAGTGTCTCCTTCATTTTGCTAATGTTAAGAAAGAAAGCAAAGTCTGTTTTTGCTCATGTCCGCATAGTTTCAAACAGAGACTTGAAATATGGAAAAAAATTATCAAATATGTGTCTTTAGTTGTATAAATGATTCCTTAAATTTGATCTCCCTATGAGCTATTTTAAAACTCAGTTCATGTTGCCCAGGAGGGACTTCAGGTATAATTCAGAAGACTTTCCTAACCTTGTACTGACAGGTTGGAAAGTAAAGAGCAAGGTGAGAGAGGCAAAGGAAGACTAAGATGAATAATTGAGGAGTGAAGAACTGAGGAGATCTGAGAAGTGGGAATATAGGACATAATAGGTCTGATTCCATTTTACCTCTCATTGCATCTGAAGTAATTCCTCTCAGATACTGGTTTTGAACTGGAGGAACTCTTGACTTGGGGAGTCCTGTGAGCAAATGGCATACCTCATCAGACCTCTAGTGTTTGGTCTAAGCAAAGGATGACAACTTGTTTTGGAGCGTCTTGTTCAACCATGATATATCGTTACAATATTGATTTTAATTACATAGCTGGATAGTATTTTCCATAGGGTCCATTCCATACCTCGCATGGACTGTTCAAAATGAGTACTGTTCAAAATGATGAACTGTGGTTACTTAGTAAATTAAGCTGTTAATGCAAGCAAAAATGCTTTATAATTTGCTGCAGCAGTTAAAAAGCACGTAGTTAGTGAAGCAGGAAGTAAAAAAAAAAAAAATCCCAGTCTGATGATTAAGACCACACACTAAAGAATGCTGTTAAATGCAACATTAAAATTGTTCTTAACGTGGGGAATATTGGCCAGCGTGCACTGAATGTGTCCAGTGGAAAAATGGTATATGTAATAAGAAAATCTTTGTATCTCTGCTAGCCTAACAGATATATAGAAGGGATTGAAATGACTTGTATAGATTGGTTTCTTAACTTTTGAATAGTCATCTTAGAAGCCTTACTAATGATCATTTGACTATATTTTTGGAAAATAGTATAGATGTAACCACAATGAACTTTTCAAGAGCAGAGCATGTGTTTATAATCTATCATGTAAATACAAGGAAAATGTTACAGATATTCTCATATGGAAAGTCCACTATTAATCTATTGACATTAAGATTTTAATCTCCACCTTCCACCCCAGAAAATAAATAATAAGTTACTTAAGTTTCACTCTATTTCAAAAGTTTTAGATGCAAACAAGATGCATCAATAAGAGTATTTAGTTAATGACTTCAGCATTTTTGAATTTTTAAGTTGAACATGAAGACTCCATGGAAATAGAATACCCCTAGAAATAAAAGGCCACATTACAAAGTATAAACTGATAAATAAGGTAAATGCCATATTGAGTTAGTAGATAAAAGATTAGTCATGTTAATTTATTAAGAAGGAATCACATCAAGAGAAAAATAATTTTCTGAAAAGGAGGATTAGTTCCATCTGCAAACAGTTGAGGCACTGTCTTGAGGAACTTTGGGTATCCACATTTATTGATTTATTAACTGTGCCAGTAGCACCACCATTTGTGATGATTTTATGCCCTCTCCAGAGATACCTTTGGGCTTCTACTGCTCCCAAATGTAGGAGTCTCGGAAGGATTTATCTGATGCATCATTTTTATTTATTCAAGCAACTGATTAGTGAAGTCGTGAAATTATTTATGAAATTAAATAATAGATCTCTTGTTCGGTTTGTAAAGATGATTTCTTTTATGAGATGCAGTATGCATGCAATCTCTTTTTTTTTCCCTCTCATTCTCTTCTTACATGAACTATGGCATTTTTGTCCACTATCTATAAAGTTCTCTTTGTTGCAAACACAATTTTACCTGACTGCATCTATATATCAAATGTCTTGATCTGCTCAGGCTTCCCAGGTTGATGTCCTCGAGTAACTGCATGCCTTTCTCATTCTTGTTTCCTCTTACTGCTCTATCTTCTTTGGACCATGTATCTGTAAGTTTAAAAACAAAAGTATGTGCTTGGCATCAGGCAATCTTGTAAACTCAACTTGTGATCTAAGAACTGTGTGGGTTTCTCTGTCCTCACTAATACTGAAAGATTCTGCTGACCATACTCTGGTGGCCTGTTTTAGCTGCTGCTGTTTAAAAGCTTACAGATTTTGTATCAACAAGAAAGATTATGTCCATTTCTTAACACAGGGGCTATGCAGAATGTCTAATAATGGCTTCATTGTGTTTGCCTATGCACTGAAAAATCTTTGTAGGAGAAAGTCTTACTGAAAGTCTGTTCAAATAAAGGGAAAATGGGCTTTGGGTTAAAGTGAGGGAGCTGCAGCTGTTTTGTGAGATTGAAAGCTGCATATCTAAAGAGCATAAACCAAATCTTGAATTGCAGCAGAAAGATAGCTGTGACCTCGAGCTGTGTGCAGTAAGATTTGCAATTCTTGCTGTACCTGAAACTGTCCAATTGAGCCACCCTAGCCAGAGCTGTCTTTCCAGGGAGATCTGGGATCTCACATTTCCATGGACTGTAGTTCTAAATCTTTCAAATACTTTCTTCCCCGGGATAGCTGGAAGGGCTGTGCTACTTCTCTAACTCTTTCCCACTGCAATGGCTCAGTGCACTGGACATTGTATCAGTAGATGCCGTCAGGGGAAGAGAAAAGACAGAAAATATGGAGATAGCGATGCATATCACTTGTGCAGTTTCTCTGTCTACCTTGATTCTGCTAAGGAGGGGAGAAATAAAACTTTTTAGTGCAGTAGCTTTAAAATTTGATCAAGCAACCTCAAATTTCAGAATTATATGTGACTATGGAAAGAATGGTTTTCACCTAAAAAGTAGAGCTTAATAAAACAGCTATCAGCTAAAAATTAGAGCTTAATGCAGTGATCATGATGGGTTAGTAAAAACACAGTGTGTGTATTTTTTTAAAAATATGGTTGTACTTATATTTCTATCAAATTTTAACTGATTTACAAGTTAAACAGATTTTTAGCTTGTGTGCAGGTCAAGTTATTTAAATCAAGTTATTTTTATTTGTAGTGAGGTAGAAAAATCTGTTAAATGAGATAAATATTGATTTTGCTGCTGATGATTTAGAATGCAGTACAGATTATTTTTATGGCTGTATTTTGGCTCTTAGTGCTGACTTCAGTACAAACAGCAACAACAAAAAGTTGTTATAATGAAAACAAAGCATCTGTAATTGAAACTATTCATCGGGAGTGGATACAGTGAATGATGTTGTACTTTTGGCTGTAACCATATGTCTTCCTTTAAAAATGAAAACACTAAAGCTTTTGCTGATTTTTTTTTTTTTTGATTGCTTGTTTTCAAGAACATAGCATGTCTCCCACTAGATATCAGATTGGGTTTTCTACTTTCTTTTTTTTTTTTCATTCTTCCATTTCACTGTCTCATCTTAATGTGGTAACTTTTATAAAATTATTTAAGAATGTTAATTTCTAATATATTTGGGCATGCAATATATTTTGCAAGAGTTTGCGAAAGATGTGTGTAATTGCATGCCTGATCTGAGTACACAGTGACAAGATTGTTCGTAGCAGTTGGGCTGACAATCTGTAAAAATTAACTGCTGAGTGCATTGCAGACTACTCATGAAAATTGTGGCTCTTATGTCCAATTTTTAAGGAAATTTTAGCTTGCTGGGGTTTCATTTTTTTTTAGACTAGTAGTATCTGAACCCACATTTGCATTACTAACCCACAGAGACATTTTGACAGTTGCAAACATAAGAGTTATAAATATAGAAACTAACCTTTAGATAGCCTGGTCCTTTAGTTCAGGAAAGAGGAATAACTATAATTGTGGTACATAACAATGAGCTAAACTGTCAAAGAGGAGCTTAAGGAATAAAAAAATAAAATCCTTGTGACTTTTTTTTAAGCTAAGGAATTTAAACTTTGTTATTTATCTTCAGCCTGCACTCCAGTCCTTGAAATTAGAAGACTGATTATTTTTAATGAGGAACATGCTACTCTGTTGTTCATTCTCCTATTGAGGAACACAATGATTATTTTACTTATTACTGTATATCTCAGTCTAAGCAATCTGAATGATTTTTCATCTAATGTCATAACAGAGGAATATTAACTGAGGCAACAATCTGATAGTAAAGGACTCCTTCTATGGTAACAGTTTTATGGCATTTTAGTGATTAAACAACATAAAAGGACAAGAACTATTTCTTATCCATGAGGTTGAAAGCTTTATTTATGAAAGCAGAGCAGGGGATAGAGGGAAAGAATGAAAGATGAATGAAAATTTTAATCTTGACACTCAAGCGTAAAGTTGCAGCGTCCACACACTGGCAGATATGACTGCTGGCTGTGTTAATTTGCACTGCATGACTCCAGCTTTCATTTAGAAATGTATGATGAAAAAAGATTTGAAACCTTAAGTGTCTCTTTGTATATTACACAAACTTTGATTGGGAAAGTAACAAGTTAGTTTACAGAATGAATTTCAGATTTGAATGAGTTAGTAAGGAGGTGAGTTGGTATTCAAAATTACACTTAGTAATTGATGATCTGTGGTAAAAGGTGAGTTCAGTTAAATCAGGACGTACGGTTGACAGGGATATGCTGTTAGGAACTTAGGACTGGGTGTCATGCACATTTTTCTTTTTTTAAGTGTTAATTAGAAATATTTGATCTCCTGTTGTACCACAATGTCCTCACGGCTTGAAATAGTCCCTGTTCTCCCTATCACAACTGCCACTATCAGCCAAAAGTCACTTCTGGATTTACCTAAAAATAAAATTATGAGAACATAGTATTTTACATTACATCTATAGGGACGGGAGGATATATATGTAAAAGATTGGATGGGTCCTGTACTTTGTTTCCATTTTTCACATTTGGAATAGACTTGAATCAGCAAGAAAGAACTGTTGTCACAAGGCCTAGCCAGAAGATTACCACGTTATTGCCTTGATCTAGTCTCGTACGATCATGTTGGGACGTTTGGGGTTTCTGCATCCTCTCTGCAAAAGTTACAAGCTATAGTATTTGTACAGTGGAGTTTGCTGGTATGACTTTTTGTAGTGTACAGTAGTTTTCCTTACCAGTGAGAACCATGGGATAATTTTCCTTAATGCTAGCAGTGAAAATGAGAAACAGAAAGAAAGAGTCATTGCAAAATTCCATGCATTAACTAAATATTATTCTGGGGAAAGGGAATCATCATATTTTTGCTTCAGGGTTCTCATCAAACATGTGTCTTGCATTACCTTTCACTAAATATCTTTTTGACTGTTTTTGCTTGTGTTAAACAATCAGGAACAAATTTGGCATGTAGTTTGTTTACTGCTTCACAATGAGGACCACTCAACAATTAGAAAGTTTGTCCTAGACTTAGGCTGCAGATAAAATCTCTAGCTTCCTTTTTATTTATTTTTTTTTAAATTTCTTTAAAGTAGAGTTCCAGAATCCAAAGTAAAAAGGAGCTGTGTATTGTGTCTGAGATTGTTAGATCTTGTAGAGATTGGATTTATCAAACTTTTGTTGTTCTGCCTTTAAATGGCGTCACTAGTCTGTAGCCTGTAGGCCTAGACTATGCAGCTGACTTATTTTATTGTTTTATTTTTAAATGTGGGAATTACCTTAGGCACTTATGGTAATATTCATATTTTATGAATTAGTATTTTATTATTACAGCCATTCTATTGGAGGAAACTATAGTATTCCTGCAATTTACTGAAATGAGAATGAATGCTTAAAGATGGGTATAAAAGTTACCATATAATCTACACTTTAAATACAGCCTCACAAAACTGGTATTTGGTACATTAAAAAAAACTTGATTGCTGTTCTGCAGCCCATTCACCTGACAGTCTTGCTCTTTTAGTACTCTTTTGATGTCTCTGTTCATAATTTTGGCAGCAAAGACAACCTATTATTGACAGGGATAGTGCTTTGCTTCCCTGATTATTGTGCAAGATATGACTCTCAATAAATAATTAATCTCCTTTCCATCAATTCACTTTTAGAAAAAGAGCAACTTCTTCCTTTTTCCTGTTAACCTTTAGACTGAACTGCTTTGGAATGTAGAATTCAAAGGGATTTAATAGGTTACTAAATCTTTTCTTCTCTGTTGGTCCTCATATCTGCAGACATGATCTTGGTTAGCCATTTGAGCCATAGATTTTGATATGCTGGGGATGGGTGGTAGAAACGGGGGTTTCACAACTTTATAGCTAATATACTGAGGTATGGCTACTGAGATCAGTAAAAGCAGGAAAGATTGTTTTCATAGAATTGTCTGAATTCAGATTCAAAAATCACTCCCAAGTAGATTAAGGACAGGCTCCACCTGACCCTTGCTCTCTGGAACTCCAGGAAGAGCGATATAGTTCTGCTTAATTTGGAAGAGTCCAAATTGTGGTCTGTTCCATGGTCCCAGTTACATTCACACTTGAATGCGGATGCAACATTATTTTGGGGAAGACCAATAAACCAAGCTATTTTACTCTCTGGGAGTTTTTTATTTTTCTTTTCCTCAGACCAAAGGAGTAGTCAGAGGGAAAAAAAGTTCTATTTTTAATTCATTTTTGTTGACTATGAATGACAAGAATTGTACACACTTATTCCAGATGAGGTCTTGCCAATGCTTTGTACATATTTTTATTTTCTTGTAAGACTTTTGGAAGATTTCTGAATTGATTTTAATTTACTTTTTTGTCTGCTTTGGGATATTTTTCCTGTTCAGAATAAATGCTACAAAGGACTCCCTCTATTCTGTAGATGACAGTAGCAAGCTCAAGTTGTTTTATTATTGTTCCTGAGATGTTCTAGACTTCAGTAAAAACAATAATGGTGATGACTGGAATCAACAATTTCCTCAACATCTCCAGTAGTGAACTCAGTCTTGTCAACATTGTTAGTGTGGACTGCTTTAAGAAGAAGTTTTTGAAATTCTGTTATGTAACATATCACGTTGCTTCTTTGTTACTGTGCCTTTTCTGGAAACGGGCTTTGGTAGCAACACCAGTTAAAGAGTTTCTGTTCTTTTTCAAACTTTGCACCCACTTTTCTTCTGATAGAGTTCACGATATTTGTTTGGTTTTTATTAGTGATGTACACTGGAGCGTACTTGTTCAAAAGACTTGATTCATACCTTACTAAGCAGGACCTATTGCATTTTGTCCGTTTTTTTGCAGTTATGAAGAGGTAGAGAAATAATAGCTTCTTCTCACAGCAAAAAATATTATTTGTCTCAGCTTCATCTCAGACTTCCAAGGTTATATGAGACTTATGATTTTTAAATGCAACATCTGCGGAGCGATAGTCTATTGGAAGGAAAGTGTGGGATATCCTAATTCTATTTTTCTTAACTATAGTTTTCCTTCTGAAGTCAAAAAAAAATCTGACTATCATATCCTTGGTCTGTAACATTGTTTTTAGTTTCAGTCCATTTGACTTAAATTTTTGGATTCCTAATAGTACATTATGTGGGTTAGACAATCACATAGGAATTTCTTACTAATTTGTGGCAGGTTATGTCAGTAGCTGTGCCTCGAATATAAGTCTCTAACCTTGTGAACTATAGTTACGGCCTATTTTGCCTCCGAGTTTCAACTTATTCAGTTCTTGAGCAGAATGTTGTATTTTTACTTCACTATAGCTAGTTGGGAAGCTACGAGGAAAGCAAAATGAAATACTTGACTTGCTGATGTTTATGAAGGCTTACGGAAAAAAATAATATAATAAATTAAGCAACTGCCTAACTAACCACATCCTCACAAAACCTGTACTACGAGCACTTAGAATTTCTCAGGTTTCCTTTTCTGAGCAGTCTAGCAGCAGACTTCTGGGCCAAGCTTTCTTTTCTCTTCAGCTACTGCTCAGACATCAACCTGCCAACACATATGGACTTATGTGAAGACTTAAATGAATCAAAGGTGGCAATACCACAGAGAAAACATCTTGTGGGTATTTTTATGATGTTAAGATATGAATTAGACTATGAGGTTATTTATTCTAGCTAAATTTATTCTACTTTTTCTAATTGCACTTCTGCAAACTAATTTGTCCATTGGGAAAGTAGGTGATATAGCATCTTGATGCTAAGCTTTAAACCGTGACCTGAAAAAAATATACGCTACCTGAATGCAATGTGAAAAGAACTTTAACTTACAGTTCTAATTATCTGAGTTGTTTTCTTTTCTCCAAATGTTTCACAAATAACAAAAGTTTTCCTCTTCAGTGTGTTTAGTACAATGTAAAACTCAGCAACGTGAGCAGATTAAATATAAGCGGTTATCCACGTAACGGTTGTAGCCCTACACTGAAAACTTACTTATCTAGGATCACATTGTTTTCTAGATAAGGATCCTTTCCTATCATTACTTGCTTCTCATTCTAGTGGTATAAAATTTACAGTAAGCTGAATTGAAATAGCTTAGAGTCCTCTGGAATACAGTCTGTGAATTATTTGTTGCTTTTGTGCTTGCAAAGCAAGTATGTACAAAAGTATGTTTTAATGGCTAATTTTAACCTGCTAGAGCAAGATGTTTTGACATCTTTGTTGTTGTTGTTTATTTTAAAATGGAAAAGATTTGTGAGCTTTTGTGTTGCCTAAAAGTGATCAAAGAAAATCCCAATATGTACATGGTTATTTTGCTTTTTAAATAAAATTCATATTGGCGCCTAGTACGTCAAGCATTCAAATAAAATACAAATTCTCACAGTTTTAGCTTACATCAAAGATGGAAATTATTGTGTGGTTTTGGAAACCAAAGCAACTCCAGGATAGACACAGTTGGAATTTTTTTATATGACAGCCTGTTTCATATGCTCAGTAACATCAGTGTGAAGTTGAAAGTGTACATCCTAATGAAGGATGAAATCTGGGGGAGCCTTTATAGTGATTCCATTAGGATTAAAATTCAACTAGAAGTCATGATTATCTACACTTCTGATGGGTTTATGCAGCAGAAGCACATTTTGAAAATAATAAAATTACTCATTCTTAGAGACAGATATAGATTACAAGGTACTGTTTCTTGAATTTGTTACTAGTAATGCAAAATATCTTGTAACGTTTTCATGCAGGTGAATGCTAATAGATGGGTTTCTTTTGGCAGGTTGTCAAGTTGTTAAGTAACAAAAGATCTCAAGCTGTTGGAATATTAATGTCTAGCCTTCATTTAGACATGAGGGACATTCAGCACGGTAAGTGAAATGCATATTGTTGATTCTAGCCCAGATTCCATTGTTAAGAAATTGGAAATGATAATTATTTCCATCCTTTCATTTGATATGTAAAATAAATTCAAGTAATATGAGGGGTTTTTTAAGCTTTATTTTTCTGAAAATAGCTTGTTCTGGCATTTATCTTCCCTTTTGCGGTATCATACTTCCTTGTACGGTATAGAAAATAAATCAGTTGAATCAGTGAAATCAGTTGGCTGTTTATTTGCAGAATTGCCATTTATACTTTTGACATCAATTATCTAAGTCATATGAAATCTAGTGTCTTTTATTTTGGTCTTTCTGAGGAAGAAAGTTTGATGTATTGTTTATTCTAATTCAGTTAGCACCAGGAGATATCCAAAAAATGTGAATTAAAACAATTAATTGATTTGCTATATAAAACAGTTCCTATATGTGGTTTAGCACAAACTTTGGAGTTCTTTCATCTTCAACAGCCCTTTATAGGGGGAGATCTTTTGGAGGGAGTGCAATACTTTTTACATTTATGCTAAGAGACAGTAGTGCAAAAAGGTGAAAAGTGGAATTACATTTATATTCAGAGCATCCGTTATGTTTCCCAAAGGCTTTGAATAGATTTGAAGCAGATTGAATTATCCTGTGAAGTGCCAGCCTATCTATTAAATAAATATGGTTTTAAGTAAAACACAGACTTCATAAATCACAAAAACATCTTGCAAACTTTCTAGGTTACATATTTACAGCTATGCATTCAGTTTGCTATGATTTGCTTATTTTTATGGATTTATTCATAAGTAGAAAAAATTTCAGTGCATTCAGTCAGCTAGTGAGTAACGCTTAATCATAATTTTAAGTTTTTATTAAACTGTTTTGATGGTTAGTAGACTTCCTCAATCTGAAGCACTTAAGATGGTAGTCATAGAGTAAGGCGCCAGTACTGGCGCCAAGAAGTACTTGGTATTTCCAAAGCTGGCAGATGTAGTTCAGTTAAGTCATAGAGCAAAATCTGAAAACAATGATATGGTCCTTTCCTTCAGTCAAATATTCAACTTAGTTTCAGTTAATAATGAGAACCTTATGAACAAAGGAGTCCGCCTGACATCTGTGTCTGTGGTAAAGCCAACACAAGTTCATTGAAAATTTGCTTGCTTAACATGCAACACTAACAATAACATGGCATGAATGTCAGTAGTTGAAGGGGTCAAACAATATTATGCTTAACCTTTATCCTATAACAATATTAAGCACACATGATCATCTGTAAGAGCTATGTGCAGATTTTGTGTATTCCTCCTCCAATAACTGATTTTTAAAAACAAAAGTCTTTGCAAAGGAGAATTTAGTAGTGCTCTTACTTCCTTATTGTTCAGAAGTCATTGATACAATGAACCTGAAAAAACTTGTATCTGATGGAGCGACTTGTGGAAATGGTTGGAAGACCCCAGTGTTAAAAATGCTTTTCTAGAACGTAAATAGGCATGGAGCAAAAGAGGTGAGGAGTAGGAAAGAAACGTGCATGGTGGGGGGTGGGGAAGGAGGTGAGATCTCGCCAAAAACATTTCTGACATCACTATCTCCATGCAGGACTCTCTATGTGGGTGACCGTAGTGCCTGTAGAAGCAGTTATAAAATAGGGAGCACAAGAATTTAGCTTCACCTTTTATGTATGCCCTATTTTACTTGCTTGTTAAGCAAGTAGGAATTGCCTACATTTTTGTTGAGTTTGATAGCTTACTGGTTTATCTGATACAGTGCTGAATACTCTAATGAGAAAGTGCTAGCAGAAAATTGAAATCATATTAAAATAAAGTGACTGGATATGCAAAATACACCTCTTATGTTTGCATTTTTACACATTAAGATTTAGGAGGTATGACAATAAACAGCAAAAATGTGATCAATGTTCTCTGTCTTCTATCTCTTTTAGTGCTCTTATTGAGTTTTTGTTGTTTCACGTCCAAGGAAATGTACGTTTACCTACATATTGTGCTGTGTGCAGCACAATACAAGTGATGTTTTTTCATGAGTTTTAAAAATAGTGAAACTTTTTTTTTCCCACTCTGTGAATTTGTGGTACTAGGCCACTGCTTTTACAGGCATTCTTGTAAATATTCCCTACATTACATAAAAGGCATATCCATGGAATGCAGCGGTAATGTAAATTGCAGAAGAATTGTAAATGTTTTTTTGAATGGCCGTAGGAAAGCACCCAGAGAGAGAAACTTTGTATGTAGTGTTGTGTTGGGTCCATTCCTTCATTCCCATGCTATTGTGTTTTATTTTTCTAATGGATTACACAAATTTCAAAATGTTACAGGATCAGAAGGGAAAAACAATTATGCTGGGTATGAATTCACTTAATAAAATTAGGATTGCAAGATTTAATCAATATTGTATTTAACTGAAGTGCTTAAAATAACTTGAAACCTGGGTAAATGTTGTATTTAATTTGTAAGGTTTTTTCTTTTAAGATAAAAAACACTGCTGAAATATTGTCTACAACAAATAATCTTTGATGAAAAATTGTTTTGGAATCTCAAATTTGAATAATTTATGATATTTTGTTGACTTATATTGAACTCTTACAAATAGCTCATTTTATGTGCATGTATGATTGGATAGCATTTCATGGATGATTTCAGAATGTATGCTGAATTGATTTTTTTGTTCATTCATGTTGATAGCATTATAAGTGTCTTCTTGTAGAGTTGTGTTTGTCTACTCCTTACTTTGAAATGGATTTGATAAGACAAACCCCCATATCCTGGTTACTGCTTTAAATATTTTTACAGTGTGGAAAGAGCAGTTTTAATAAGCAGAACATACTGAACTCTAGTAGATCCTCCTACTTTAAAGGAGGGTAGATTATTTTTTGTTGTTGAGGGGGAAGGTTAGTAGATTCTAATTGCTAACAGAACTTCTAACTGTTTTATCCAATCTAGGCTAGAATTTTAAGAAATGTTGTTCTCTTTAATCCTAGTGCTATTTTCCTATGTTATTAGCTGCTTCAGTACAAAAATAAGTCCTCTTCTCATGGCTTCTCTAGTTTCACACAAGGTGAAACTAGTGCCTGTTCCTTGCAATCATCTATCAACTATGTTAAACACCTTATCCAGGTGTTTTGCTTGCTTTTGCTTGCTTTTTCGTTTTCACTGTGCCATTAATATCTCTCATTCATCCTCTCCAGTTATATTTCCAGTGGAAATATAGCTGCATCTGACTGCATGATACAGCCAAAGCTTGAGAAAGACCAAACACTTCCTATGTTTTTTTTTCCTTTGATAGCTTAGGTTTTCTCTAAAGAGAGAAAACTTTGATTTTTAACATTAGCTTATCTTTTTTATTTTAGTGTTGTGTGGGTTTTTTTCGTTTTTTAGAAAAGTTCAGAAATACAGCTTGTATCTAAGTTGGAGATACATCGAGATTCCTGCATTTAGTAGTCGATGTCAACTTCATTAGAAGGAGATATTTCTCTTTCATCACATGAAATGTAATAATTTTTTGAAATATAGCTATGTTGCAAAGAATATAGCGATTGGTCCCTTTCCCTGTCACTTGGAGACAATGGCAGTACACAAATTATTAAGTCAGGGAAGTTATGATCAGTAAATCTGACCTCCGAAATAGCCAGATCATAGGGCTTCCTGAAACAGCTCTTAAGTAAGCTCAAATACGTCTGGTAGGCAAAATAAAAAGGGGAGGGGAGAATGAATTTTATTTATTTAAATAAATAAATAATGTTTTCCAGTGATTAACTTCAATGAATGTTTCAGTGGCTAGCTGGTTCCTCACTGATGAAGAAGTAAACAAAAAACGAATCTGCCTCCTTGCTGCTCTCAGTATGTCCACTTTCGATTTCTTGCTACTATCTGGAGGGAAGGCTTCAACGGAGGTTATAAATAACCTCTGTGTTTTTTAAGCTTTTATAGATATTAGCAACCCTAGCAGTGCGGTTGCAGTAACCATAGCAAAAAAAAAAAAAAACCCTTCTGTGCGAGGGGGAAAAACAAGGGAAAAAAACCTAGAAGATAGCAGCCAGAAGAAAAGTAAATTTAATATTTCATGCAGATAAATATCACACAGCATAGTCAGGTTTATATACAGTATTTCCAAAATGGAAACGAATCTTTTGTTGACTGAGCATATATCTTGTAAATGTTAGGAGTAGAAGTCTGGCAAAAAACACATTTGTAATTCTGTCTTCTGAACTTGTCTGCAGTCTTTTCAGTAAGCTTCTCTTAACAAGGTTTGTTATTTTAGGCCCTTTGTTACCACTGCCATGGCTGTAATGCTGTAACTATCCAAGTGCGTATTTCTCTAAGGCTTTGCATAGCATCTTGCGGCTGTTGGGACTAATTTGGAGATTTCTGTCACTGATGATTTTAAACCCCCTTTTTCACATCCTAATCTAATAATAGTCCTTTTTTCCCCCTCCATGAGGCACTGGTAAAGTTGTACAGAATTTGATAGCACTACCTGCCCCAATGTGATAATTTGGGGGGTGGGGAGGACTTATATGGAAGACAAGGGTTATTAGGTGATTTTTATTACAGTCCTCAACCCCTGTTGTTCAGTGATACTAAGAAAGAAGATTATAGCAAAGAATATAGTAGCAGAAGTAGTTACAGAGAGGCAAGCAGGTTCATCTAACAGCTGGTAAAGCCCAATCTTTTAATCTGATTTTGAGTTTATTTGACTGAAAATTGTATTTGTGGCAGAGCTTGCTCTCCTAACAGAAGTATGACTTTGCACAACAGAAACGTGCTGTGCCATGAATAGGAAAAACAGGTGTGCAGGAAGTGAAATGTTTTTACTATTAGTGGGCAAAATAAAGGTTTATTCTTTAATATGTGACTATTAGTGACTGAGAAACATGGGAAAATATTTGTTTCATTTCCTTACTTGACTGCTCACACTGGAACTTGGAAATAATGGTCTAGAAGAGACTTTGTCAAAGGTTGGCTGAAAGATTTGCTGAAGGAAGGGGGGGAAAAAGTCTCCCCTGTGCTGTATTATTTAAATGTTCTGTGCAGAAATTCTTCACTCTCATTGAAGCATCGTGTAGTTTTGATGGTCACAGGTTGAAGACATATTGGAATTGGAAAGCTTTCAGGAAAGAATGATTCAGGATCTGGAAAAAAACATTTTCGTGGTGAGATTGAAAAGATTCATGCTTAGCTTATTCTACAGAAGGTTCATGATCTGATCGTGATTTTTCCTAGTAACGATTTATGTGTGTAAGCATAATCATTTGAAACTCATAGTATTTTAAATATTTAAGTCAAGAATGAATATCTTCTAAAATACATTATTGTTCTTTTAAAAAAGTAGTGGGAACGAAACAATAAGTGAGTGGATCAAGTTCTTTGGCATTGTTATATTGGAAGACAAACTAGCTGACCGGAATTCTCTTCTGTCTAAGTTATAAATAGAGTACAAAATCCTGGATGCAAGTAGGTATCTAGAACTTTTTTTAATATCAGGTGGCAAGTCTGTATTTCTATATTAAAAGAATGATCCATGAAATGATTATTATCAGTGCAGGTTAATCACAAAGTTTGAAACTTTTGCTGTTCTGGTTTATTAATTGAGAGTTAATTTTGAAGATTTGTAAATATCGTTTTTCTTTATCAAATGCTGTATCATATAGGCATCTAAAAACCTACAAGATAGTGGCTTTGGTCTCCCCTCTGATAGCTTTTCCAACATATGTCTAGATTCTTCCAACATGCTACCAAGAAAAGATTTGTTGTTTGGCATTTTCCTCTATGCTGTGCACAAGCACTTGCTCAGATCTTCACGTTGTAGTCTCTGCTCTTCTTACTCCAGTTCTGCCCAGGTTTCTGCTACTGTCTTTATTATATTAGGCCTGCTATTAGATTGCTGACTTCACCTTTTATTTGCTTGTAGTTATTTTACAAGCACCTGTTGTGGAATTATTGGTAAGAAAAGCAATGGCATCTGCAAATGACTTTTGCAAAACAAGTGTGGGAGTTAGTGTGTAACGTGCTGACATTGGTTGTATGTGCTGTCATAAATTCTTCTATTGTCTTGATGCTGTTACTACACCCTACTGCATTCTGTGCCAAGTAGCTGAAGCAATTCCAGAGTCCTCATCTGGCCTCTCGTACTAGGAGCAGCAAGAGAGGAAGGACAGCTAAGGCACCTGGTGACTGGGAGGGGGGGGGAACTTGTCATAAAGGTAGCATTAACTCCTGAGCTGTGGATGAAGCCAGTCCTGAGTGCTGAAAGCACACCTCAATCCACTTTCTGTCCTGTGGCATTCTCTGAATGTTAGTTCACAATGACCAGAGACCAATAAAGTAGTAACAGCAGTTGTTAAGGGAAAATATAACTGTTCGTGGTGTTTCTTTTAAGCGTTCATGGGACGCTTCAAGTTGTCAATATTTCTGTCCTTCACTATCACTGAAAAGGGAGCTATATGTTTTATTCAACATATCCTCTTGGAATTTACAATTAAAAAATAACTTTTATAGAGCAAAAAACAATTTTGATGTAATGCGAAATACATTTTGAAGAAAATAGGATTTTTTGAATGAGGAAAATTATATTGAGTTTTTTCACAGTATTTGAATCAGCAGTGACTGATTGCTGCCACATTGGATAGTTTGGGTAATTAAAGATTGTTGTTGTTGTAAAGAACATATGAATGTAATTTAATAGAGAAGTTTTGTAAGAAATGTAAGAGCTGTAATTGCATTGTTTGTCTGTTTCAGTTGTTTTTTTTTTTTCTTGGAAGTCTAATTAACTTTGAAACTTTGAGGGAAAAGTTTTAGGAAAGTTCTGTTCTCTCAAAAGAAAACTTCAGTGCTATTATTTCTTATTTTTATACTGTGTAGTCACTGATAAGATGGATGATTAGGAAATACTAGTATGAAAGCAGTAACAAAAAGCTTGCTATTAGCATTAGCAACGTGGAGAAATTGTGTGTGTGGTGGGGGGGGGAGGTTAAGAGCACCTGGTCTCCTTTCCCACAGCAAGAATATGTTTCAGCAGCAATATTTGCATCGTTGTTGAACTGCAGAGATTTTAGCATTACAAAAAACTAAGAACAGCTTATTAATTAATTAAGATATTCAAATAGCTGCAGTCACAAATCTTCCCTTTTTATTAAGTTGAAAGATTTTGAAGCAAAAGGTGCTTCCCACAACAATTCATTTTGTGATTGGTTTGTGTATTTGTTAGATTAGATTTGTTAATGCAGTTGCACACGCTGTCTTAGATATACGAGAAAATGAATGCCTTCATAGGTGTATAGCAGTTCAAATCTAATGTAAGTCCAAAGTAATAAAAATGAAAATTTAGTAAAATTTGGAAGGTAAATCCATAGTTTTTCCCATTCAATATATCACTTTAGATTTTACTCTTTTTTTCTTATCATTTCTCATTTAAAGGATCTTATTAAAACTATACGCTATACTTGGTCAAATGAAGATCCATCTAGTTTAGCACCTGATCTCCTGTGTGGACAGCAAGAAAGAAGTATAAAAGGAGGGTGAGTGGCATTGCCCACTCTTTATGTAATTTTATAGATCTCTATTTTATCTTTTTGCAGCAGTGTTCTTTCCAAAATGAAAAGTTTGTTTGAAATGGCTTTCATATACAGAGTCTATTTTTCTGATCATCCTCATCACCGGTCTACCATCCATAGTTGTCAGGCTGCTTATTTTAAGAGAGGTGGCTAGAGCTACATTTTCACAATTTTTGTGCACCATGTGCCTGTGCTGTGGTGTAATGATATTGTCTATTTCATTCTCCATTTTTTCCTTTTTATTACTGACGTTGTTTTCCCTTTAACTACTGCTAATTATTGAGTTTATATTTTCAAAGAACCATGAAAAGTGTCTTTTCCAGCAGTGGTTGCTCATTTTGTGTTCATTGCTTTGTGTATGTATAGGTTGGGTCCTTTTTTTCCATGCACCTTACTTTGCGTGTATTGATATTGAGTATTTGAGACGTCTTTTTGCAGATGTTTGCAGGCAGCTTTAAATTGGCTAGCTTTTATTATCTGCAAACATTTTCACCTTATATTCATTAAACAGCATAGGAACCAGCAAAGAACCAGCTAAGACCCCAGAGCTACACGCCTCTGCTTTGAAAACTGATCATTTATTTTATAATTGGTTTCCTATTTTTTTAAACTGTTATTGTTTTTAACCAGAGTAGACCTTTGGTCTACTTGGATATCTTGGATAAGGACTGTAAGGAGCCTTTTGTAAATACAGCATCAATCTGATCACTCTTATCCATGCCTCTGTTGACTCCGTTAGAGGAGTTCTAGTCAGTTTTGCTGCTCATGAGTATCAACTACAAAATGACATTTTTACCTCTCTTTTTCGTTGAATCACATTTATCTGTATTTCTTAAAAAGCTGTTCTTCCGTATGATACATAGACGTTGTCCAGACACAGAAGTCAGACTGGTGTGTAATTTCTAGCATCGTCTCTAAAATGGTCTTAAACGTTGCATTTGTGTGTTCTAAAGCTTGTTCAATTTGAGACAGTGCCTGAAACACATCACTGGAGAAGTATAGATCTGGTATGAGAACCTCTTTGACCTTTTCTGTAGTAGTGAATCCTAAGGCAGATAATTTGTTTAATTTTTCTGATTCTCTTTTGTGCTATATTTACAGGGAGATTATCTGTGTGCCCAACTGTTTCCTGTCAGGCTTCCTACCTGATGTACTTAAAAACAATTTTGTGATTAGCCTTATGTTTTTGGCAAGTTGGTTTTATTTCTTTCTCATCTTGTCCAATAAAGGCTTTACGTTGAACTTATAACAGTGTTTTTTGTTTCTTTTCTATTTTCTTTGGCTGTAATTTCCACTTTTTGAAGAGTATCTTTTAATCACAGAAATCTCCTATGCTCTTTTTTCAACTGTATAAGTAGTTTTGAGAAGTAGTGGCATTGGGGATGTGGAAAGATTAGGAAAAGACCATGTGTTTTTGAAATTCTTTCTGATACGGTGTTTGTAAGCTTCCTTGCCACCTGCAAGCTTTTTATCCTTTTGACTAACTTCTCTTTTTTATGTAATTCGTGCTTGTGAAATTAAATTTTATAGTGGTGTTTTTTAAAGTCTTTTCTCTTTCCAATCGAGATTACATTTAAGACCATTATGGTCTCTTCAGCTGACTTGTGCACTATTTGGAAGTAGATCAAGGGTTGCTTCTCTTTCGATATTTCTGCCTACACGCTTTGAGTAGTCCTAAGTCTTAGAGTCTGCATATTATCTCAAAAACATATTTAACAGGTTAAAACCTTGGGTTGTTATGATTTTCACGTTGCCTATTATCTTATATCTTCATTGTCGTTACCAATATGTTGGTTGAATGATCTGTTATAGGGTACTAACAGTGTATTTTTTCTATTTTTGGCATAAACTCCCTCAGTAGGGATTGTGGAAGATCTCTTGCAATTTATTGTTTTCATCTTAACTGACTCATACTTTCTTCAATACCTATTGCTGCTCTTTTGCAGTTACCAATTGTGACAACATGTATTAGCATGACACTGTTTGTCATCTTTCTACCACATTTGGAATGGCCATTAAATCAGCTGGTTACTATAAATTTACCTACTGCACATATTAAAAGTCTGGCAACAATATAGAGATATATCATATGCACAGCCTTGACTTAACTTATTTCTTGAGCTCTGCTTTTTTGGGACACTTTTTTCCCCACTCATCTTCTTTGTTTTATCCCTGGTTTTCCTTCCTCCGCAGAATTTTTATCTGTGCCCCTGCCAAGACGACACCTGATCGCGGCCCCTGCTGCCCGCCGTTCCCTCAGGTTTTAGTTGAGGAAGCTCCCCCTGTGTTAAGGCCTCTGAACAGCAAGTCCCCAGCTCCTGGCCCTGGCCCGGGCCCCACTCTGCAGTCCCCGCAGCAGAGGGCAGCCGCGGACTGTGCTGTCCCTGGGCCAGCCAAGTTCCCTCAGCCAGGGCACTGCTCCCCTGGCCGGCTGCTCTTCCGGGGCTGCCAGGTCTGTGGTGGCAGTGGCAGTGCAGCAGGCCGAGGGGCTGCCCCAGGCTCTGCTTCTCAGAGTGCCGGAGTAGCAGTGCTAGGGGCTTCGCCATCTCATGGTTTCTTATTGCTTTCCGAATTTGACTGAGATGCTGCTTTTCCGCATACTTCTCACCTGGTGAATAAACCTTTTTTGGAAGTTCCAAGTGTCAGGAAGGGAAAGGATGCTGCAAGGATCGAGGAGTGGTTTGTCTGCTGTATCCATGGTAGATAGAATAAGAAGCTGTGGACTTAATTTGCAGCAAGGCAAATTATAGTTAAATGCTAGAAAATCTTTTTCTGCTGTAAAAATTATGAAGCATTCAGTTTCAGAGCAAGCTTTTTCTCATGTCAGAGCCATAGTATCAGTGTTTCTGTATTTGTCACTTTATGATGTATCTAAATTTCTCTTCTTTTCCCCCACCCTTTCTTTCTCCTGTTCTGTCGTGATCTCTAGACGTGACAAGGTCATTCCCCTTCTCTGTGATTCCATAGGAAACCTCCCCATGCACTATGTGTGAAATTCTATATAAGCGTAATGTGTTTTCTGTTTTTAGTGAAGCCGAAATTGCTTTAGCTACCTAGAAACTTAATATAACTGAAGCAATATTGAGGGTCTTTTGTAATCTCACTCTCAAAGTTAGCAGTAGGCCAAATCCGGTCATGCTACTGAAGTAAATACACATGGGTGAGTCCAAAAAGCATTTGATTTTTTTTTTTTCTGAGAGTGAATATATTTTGGTTATCCACATATCTAGCCATTTGGTTTTTGTTTCAGTTCCAGTCCTTATTTCCTAGAGCTATAAATACCAGCTTTTGGGGAAACATTTTGGAGCGTAAAAAAATGGTGGACCTTAAACCATAAATATGCATCCTTCTGCCCTCAGTTATCACAGTATTGTTATTTGAATTAATAAAGCTGTGTAATCTGTCATTTACTTAGCCAAAAATCTTTTTGCTTTATTTCCATAATCCCACCACACTGAGAACATGCACTAAATATCACAAGATCATTACATCATTTTGTGAGCATCTGTAGCTTTTTAATGCTGTAACTGCAGGATATTTGGTGAAAGGCTTAATATGTGTTAATATGATGGAGTCTGCAGCGTTTACCCAGGCTTCAGACTGGGCAGAAGTGTAGAATACTCGGCTACATCTAAACTGCTCTCTGCTGTGCCAAGAATCAATTTCTTCTCCAAATCTAACCAAAAGTTTAGAGTATATAGTTTAATTATAGTGAGATACTACCATCTGGCAAAGGCAAATGAAAGTTTACTTTTGTAAAGAAACCTCTCAAATGTTTATGTTGTTATTTTTGAGCAAGAAAATTTATGTTTGGACTTGAGATTACAAGAGTGGCCAATACAGTCATGTATAGGTAAATGGTGTCTTCCTCTACCTGCACCCTGAATCATTATAAGCTTTCATGTAGTATTTTCTAACTAGCTCTACTAATATGGATACTAATATCGTCACATACATCTGGCTAGCTTGAGCCATAAGCAAGAAAAGCTTGCTTCTGCATGTAAATGACTTGGGATGTCTGCAAAGCTAAAAAAAACCTCCAATAAATTATATTGTAAATTGTTAAAGGATAGTAATGTTCTGTGCAGATTATGCAAAATGGCTTAGACTTGTAGGTGTTAGAAAAGACAGTAGAGATCTTCCGAGAGACTACCAAAAGTATTTAAATGTTAAGCAGAGCTCAACTCCAGATTTCTGGAGTTAGAGCATTCTGAGCATTCAGTCTGGCTACTGAATAAGCAAATTACGTACTATTGACCGCTAATTTCTGAATCAAGCCATTAGTTTGTATAAATATGAGCATTTTAACGATATAAACGATCTTGAGTTCCCGCTGAAATTCTGACCTTTCAACCTTTTGCTTTCTTTGAAACCCCTCATAGTTTTGCCATTGACTTTAGTGAGTCTAGGATTTCATACAAATATTTTAAGTGATGGAAAAGTCAATGTATCTCTTGAAATGTTGTTCCAAAGGTTAATTTCCCTCACTTCTAACACTTAAAATATTTTTTCCGTTGTTAATTTGTAAGCTTAACTTACAGGCATTCTTTTCTGGTTTTGATCTGCTAAATTACAGAGCCATCTACTTTCGAACACCTTCTTATGCAGGTACTCATAAACTGTAATCAGGTTGCCTTTTAACTTTCCTCAGTATAAGCTAAATAGATTAAGCAATTTAGCAGTAAGGAAAGTTTTTGATACCTCATGTTATTCTGATATTTCTTTTGCTGATTTCTGTGATATTCCGCTAGCTATAGTTCAAGGATTCTTCTGATTTCTATACTCTCCTTGAGAGACAGCACATGTTAAATTAGTGATTGATCTATTAAGAGTGTAATCAAGATGGTTCCTTGACTGAGTTTGAGTGCTTAGGAAAGAGTAGGTCTCCCATTAACATCACTACATGGACTTCAGTGAAGATTAATATCCATTTTTAATATATATTTTAGTATTGGTAAAGATATTTAGCTGCAGTAAACTGAGAGCAGATTCATATGGAAATTTAGAATGTTTTTCTTTCTGCTAAAGTTTCATGAGCCATTAAATTTTCAAATCCATGAATTAAGCAATTTTCAACCCATTGAATCGTTTTTTGTAAGTATTCTTAATTGTCATCTGTTTACACCTGCAGTGCTCACCATTAATTATATACTAAATGTGGGAAAATTCAGAGCACAGAAGCTAAACTCATAAGTTAGATGCTTAAAGCAGTGAGCGTGAATACATTTCTTGGGAGAATATGTTTGTATCCACCCTGCTAACTTTGTCAAATGAATATGTATACTGCTGTATAACTGTATGAAACAGGGACATACCCTTGCCTCTATCATGAGGGATGAATTCTGTTCGCTTCACCTCAAACAAAAATAATAGTGAAAAGGCAAGTGGTTCAATGGTGGATTAGAAGAATGATGAAAGACTGAAAGATGGGGACTCTTCAGAGATACTCAGGATTGCAAAGTAAGGCAACATAGTTCAGACATCCCATAAGAAAAAAAAAAGTGCTTCTAGTGATTATTATGTTAGAATAGCAAGAGATGGTGGTTCTAGCAGCTGGGATTATTTACACCTAAATTTATTCTTGACTTTGGGTTACAGTAAAGCAACGTTTCATATTTGTCAGTGACAGACAATGTGATTCTGAGTAAATCTCTTCCACCTCCTGCATTTTCTTTGTCTTGATTCATTTAGAATGAATTCTCTGGATCTTGAAAGCAGCAGCTCATCTCTCTGTTTATGGACTGGACTTCTCAGAGTAAGCCCTTGCTCTGTTTACTACGAGTTACTCTAACGCAAGTAGATAAGATGAAATTAAACTAAAAGCCAGCAAATTCAAATTCTGAAAGAAAATACATCCTTAAAAGTCTGAGTTAGTTTGAGACCTGAAGACTTGCTTGTGCTCCAAAACTTGCTAACTACTTCCAGCTATGCTCAATAAGAGATACTACCTTGCTCTGCAAAGTTTGTCTTGCATACATCCTTTGACTGTCAGAGTTATACCGTCTAGTGTACTAGTATGCTACTGCCACAATTAGTCTGTGGAACTCACTGATGTCATGCCATTGAAATAGGAATGAAAAAGCATTAAAGCATATGTACATCAAAAAGAAAAGTCAAATGCTAACATGAGAAACCCAATCTTTATTTCACTTTACTCGCAGATGCAAAGCTGTAAGTCACACCTGCATGAAGATACATTAATGCACAATGTCATACCTACTGCATATTGCAGCTGATCTGTCTGTGCAGTTTGACTTCATACTGTATGCACTGTAAATATATCCTGTCACATAAGCATCCCAGAAACATATTCCTCAGATATCGTGTTCTAGTAGTCTTTCCGCCAAGAGTGGTATACTTAATAGGTATAACAAGTTTCCTTTACATGTCCTCTAAACAAAATGCTTATATACAATATACTACCTTAACCAGAAAGTGCAGAAACCTGGTACAAGCTGATACTGAAATGAACAGCAATTAGCATTGTTTCTTTATAGCTGTAATTTTATTTACTGTAACAGAGTTTCTTACATGTAAAGTGTATCCATATGCCAATTATTAATTTTATAGAAAAAGCTTGTTCTTGAAACAGTTATAAAAATATTTTCCAGAGACAGGAAGTTTGTTTAGCAAATAATAAAACCTTATTATAAGCACAAAACAATATTTTCAAAAAATACCTTATTAAATTTGTCCTATGTATCGTTTGTGTTTATGTACTGTGCTAAGCTTTAAATAGCGTCTTGGGAATTATCCTGACAATCTTTTCCCAGTTTGCTCAAAATCTTGAATCCTGCCAGTCAATCTTGTGCTTCAAATTCACTCCCCAAAGACCAGATTCTGGCAGGTTCATTGAGACTGCTCCTCTATGCACTGCAATTTAAAATAAGCATAATCTGGTAAATTGCCAGTCTTTTCTCAACCTTCCTGTATCCCACACCCATGCTTTTTTCACCTGCCAAATTCAAACAAATCTTATCTAAACAGTTAAGATAAGCACTGAAGTACTCTCTATAGTCAAATCAGCAAACCTCTCAAAAACAGAACTGAAATACAATCTCTCTAAATTAAACAGTCTACAATGGTAATCATGTTTGTATTTAAACATTTTATTCTGAAAGGATTACAGCATTGGTCTCCATTTTTTTTGCTGCCTAGACAAGAAGGCGACATACTGAGTCAAACAAAATATATTTGTTCTTTAAGAACTGAACTTGCACACATTTTATAAACAGCTCTATAGGTGTACAAAGTTAGACTTCACATAATCAGTAACTGCTGTCCTTAACATTATATAAGCAATTGTTTAAAATGTATGCAATGTAACTGTTTATATTAACTATATATAGTTATATGTAAGCCACACTAATATATTATGTAAAATTTATATGTATGTAAAAAAGCTCTTTTAGGAAATAGAAATGCTAAAGACAAATATCTTTAAAAGATATTGAATGACATTCATACAGAAGAAACAGTGCAAAAAAAGTCATATTAAACATCACTTTATGAAGAAAGTATCCTATTTCTGTGGCCCCAAATTTTGAAAATGCATGTTCTTGTTTGATTGTTATTTTATTGCTTCCCAGAAACGTAAGTGAGTGTATGTTCTTGAGGGTATTTCAAAATTTTAGTTCTCTTAAAACAATTTGAAGCAACAGCTAAGCTTAGTCCATGACTTCTGCTTGGAAATTTTCTACGCTGTTCTGCTTTCTTACACAGGCTTTAGATCAAGGTGAATTACTGCCATAGTAAAACTGCAAGCATGCAGTTCTAAGCACTGTTTCTTGCCTCCGATCTCCATGCCTTATGTACTTCTGTTGAAGATCCAATCTTCATCGTGCTATGTGTGCTTGAAGTTTTCATCCTGAGAAGGCTGGAGTATTTGCTGATAGATAAACATTATCACAAAGGTACCTAGGGCAAGCAGGTAGGTAGTAATATGAAAATGTTTTCTTTTAGGCTAACTTTACCTGGTGTAGCTAGCAATCACCTATCCACCTCTTATTAACAGGTTTTTCTGCAAGTACATGTGCCTCTGCTAAAGATTCTTTTATTTTGCTTCTTTTCTCAGAATCTTCAAAAATTATAATCACAGTCCTTGTGTTTTGCTGCGGCTCCCGCTGTCACAGTGTTGTTCAGTTATACTACTGTGTTGTATATTTATATAAATGTAGCACTTCTTTCACAGAAACTCATTTGGGATTTAATCTTCAGCATTAGGAGATTCAAATTTCCGTTATTTGATCTGAAGAAGAATCACAACTGACTCACAGTATTTGTCAAGTTATTGGAAACGTTGCAGAGGAAAACATGACCTTTTGTAGGAGGCCTATATTAGATGTATGAGAAAGACAACTTTGCATGGAAAAAGCACACTAAAAGATAGCAGTTTTTGAAGCTGTGTGTTTCTTATGTAACCAATGTAAAGGCTTAAATGCAAAACTTGGCATTTAGCAGATTTTAAATCTTAACGTGTAGTTGGTTTTAATTCTGCATTTATTTTTCAAGTAGCTTGATACTGCGTCATGCCATAATTTTTATAACAGCAAAGGAAGGCACTGCACTTGGACCTTCTTCTAAGGTTTTCTTGGCTCTTTTTTTAAGAACATTGAGGAAGATGGTTCTGTTCTACTTCTGAATTAAACAATTAATCCGTCAGTCACTCCAAGCGACCTGATGAGATTGTCCATGTTGAGAGCTTTGTCTGCGCATTGCTTGCATTTACAATGTATAATGCTCTTGCATTTTCTTCCAAAGATGTCTGTCAAAGAGGACTTCCATTCCCTGTTCAGTTGAACAAAGAAACAAGTTTACTGGATCTTTTTGTAACTCAGAAACACTGACTTATGTTCCTTTTCTTATTGTCTCTAAATTTTCTATTGCTTAAGGTTTTGCCCTTATGTCAGTTTTCTAATGATGTTGGTTTTGACCATCTGAAATTGACTACCTATGCTTTAGTCTTTGAGCAGGTCTCTTTTAATTAACTCAGAATTCCTATTAGAATAAAGAAAATGATACAATGTGATGTTTCTTACGTACTCATTGTCTATTCATGTGATACATAATGAGCAGGTCAAAGATTTACCTTTTTTCAGATACCATTTTTAGAACATTCAAAATGTTCAAAAATGAATGAAACAGTGCATCAAATTTTCAGGTACAGTTACTGAAAATGTTTTAGAAGGTAGAATGACATTTAGTGCTATGATTCTGCCTCAAAGCAATGTACTGATTTGGAGAATGTCTTTATTTACAACTTACAATTTCTGTATGATATAGATATAGGTTGTTAATAACAACAAAGTCCACTTTTGTTGCAAGCACGGTTGATGCCTTTTCTATTTCTTTCGTTCTTCAACTTGGAGTAATATTTCTGAGGGCTAGATAGATGGTTTAATTAATTAATGGTTCATATTAGTATATGGACCAGAATTATCTGAGGATGGGAATGAGGAAAGGTACCACAAAAGCTGTAAGTTCTCAGTATCCTGTAGTCTTATATGCTGTGAGTCACATGCTGGCAGAAGAGTGGAAGCCCGTGCATCTGGGCCACACATGCAACCGAATGATAAAACGTGATTCTCTACTGTGCAAATAGGAAGTCTTTTATTCAGTGAAGAAGAATCAGTCTGCCTCTGTGATCTATTGAAGTGACTCTTGCTGCCATTTGACATAGGAGATTTGAAGCTTTGGAAAAAATGTGCTCCTGGTGGCTCTTCTGGAGAAAGGGAGCAGATGTGAAAGCTAAGAGGTAAAGAAGTGCAAGAGGAAGAAAATAATAACCTTCTTGAGTGATACTGGTTAGTTTCTGGGGAGTCATGGAGTAGAAAGGCAATTGTGGTGGAAATTAGCATGAAGATCTTGGGGGAGGGAGGAGTTGTCCGTCCCCTCCCCATCTTATAGAAGCGTGGATCTGAGTACAGCAGGACTGGTTCAGCAATCCTTTTGCAAAATCATGGTGTTTTTGCTTCAGCTATTGCTTGTCCCTGAGGAGTTAAACTGTAATCTCTTATCAGTCAAGTGGGATTTAGAAAAGTTCTCAGTTAGTTTGGGGAGACAGTAGTGCTTCTGGGAGGCTTCAAGAAGAGGACACTCACTTCTGGATGGAGTCCTAAAACACAAAAGCTTAGGAAGTGTACTTGGAAAGGCCAGAGAAATGGATAGTAGTTTGAAGCCTACCCTGGAAAAAAAAGTGAAGACTCAGGAGAACTGAGGTTTGTACTGAAAAATACCAGTCTTTTGAAAACTTTTCATAAGGGGGCTTTTGCTGATGAGAGTTCTATGACATAAAAGTTGAATCCAAAGGTTTGGGATGATAATTCTTTTTGTTCTTTCTGAAATTCTACTTGGTGGGAAATTTTAAATCTTGGCCTCTCTGTTTTAAAGAGAATTTCCAAAATGTTGCACATGCAAACAGAACAAAAATTCCAAGTGTTGACTAGCCATAGTAAATAGTCTCAGTTCTCTGACAGTTTATGTTAGCGTTAGTGCTGGTGGACTTAAATTCATAGCCTGAGACAAATGTTGGCTTGCTATGTCTATACCGCCTATCATTTTCATTTCAGTGGTATCTGGTAGCTGATGTATTTCTGGAAAAATGAACAGTCAACTATAACGATCTGTCTGTGTAGCTTGTGATTAAAAATAGTAAAAAAAAAAAATATATATATATATAGCTACTTCCTTTTATGGTGACTGTGCATCCTGTGATTACCTGCTGGTGTTTCTCACGTATTTTTCCTTCAGCTGGCAAAGACTTTCATCTCATTGGTAGCTTGGTTACATACTGTGTTCTACTGAAGGCATGTGCATAGTGATTGTTCATTGTGTTGTTTTTTTTAAACTGCACCTATGTTCTGTGGATATGGGAGAAGGTACCTCCATTCTCAGAGTTCAAGCATCCCTTTGAATGTAGTGCAAATTAATTGATATTAATAGGAATAGTAAGCTTTTTCCTTCTGTGTGTATCTGGATGCTTTGTTATCTTTCCACTTTCAGACTAGTATCTCATTGGTTTTGTTTTTGTCAGTTTGAATAATTTATCTTCAATTCAGTGTATATTGTAGAAATATAGAATTGAATTGGAAAATCTTCCATTTTGCTAAAACTTCTACATTCTTCTGCAATTGCATAAGAAAGATATAATTTCTTCCCTAAGGATACTAGTTTTAATTTTCATATAGATTGTGACAAAAATGATGAGAATATCAGGAAAAGCTTAAGTAAGATAAGAAGTTCATGCAACTATGCAGCAAGCCTTTATTTTAGCTACAAGTCTCCTGAAATGTGCTCTTCTTCCTCTGACCTTTATAGTCTCAAACAACCCTTTCCAATTGCTCTTCGATCCCTCTTTGCAATGGGTGGATATCCTATAAACATATGTTGACCAGTGATTAAGAAAAATCAGGTCATTAGTTTGTGGTTTCTTTTATATCTGTGCCTATTGGTGTGTGGATTTGGATATGTTTGGTTCAAATCTGATTTATACATGTGTATGTATACATATAACTCTATACAGGTACATGGGACAATTTTACAATATTTGAAGCTTGAAACTGGTGCTGGTTTTATTGTCAGCAGTGGCAATCAGCCCACAAGACAGTAAAAAGTAGCAGACCTATGAGGTCTTGAAGGTAAAAACTGAATGCTTGAATCTGTGATTAAATGATGTTCTTTCCATTAGAGTAGAAGGCAATAGACATTCTTGACTGCTATGTTGTGAAAGTGTCAAAAAGTTTGGGTGATGTGCTGTCTATTAAAAACTGCTTCACAGTAGTTAAGACCAGGAAGTAACGGTCAACTGTGAAACAAAAAATTTTCCTTTTTAAAATATGATGTGGGTGAAAACATCCAGTGCCTGCTAGGCTATAATAAACTCCTCTCCAGATGTTTGCATCCCAGTAAACTGGAACTTCAGCATAGCTCAGAATATTTTCATGAGGAGAAATTAATGTTTGTCTATATTTGTATTCGTTATTTTGCCAGTACATATGGTCTTTGGTCAGATATTTAAGTCTGTTTTGTGTAGTCCCGCTGGTGTGTGTGTGTGGGTGTGTGTGTGTGTGTGTGTGTGTGTGTTTAGCTAATTAGCTTGGCTGCATAAGAAAACATTATTGTTTTTATCAGTTCAAATTGTCAAGATAATGGAACATAAATATGTAGCGGTGGTGATTTATTTCACCAACCATCATGTTTTACATCACAATGTTGCAGTATTGCCAAGGAATAGAAGTTATCATGTTTTTTTTTTCAACTCTTCATTTCCCAAGAAAATTCCCTATAGTGAACGTTAAAAAATCCTAGGGGGATGTTAGAGGGTTATATATGAACATACACTCTCTATATAGAAATATATTTATCCTTTTTTTTTTTTGAATCTTGAAACATATATACTAGGATCTAATTTCTTTAACTCCTTGTCTCAGACTGATTTGTTTTAAGCAGCTCCCTGAAGTATGTACACTCTCCTGCATACCTGTTTTGTTGAAAGTACACAGAGCTGGCACCATTGTGTTTGCCAGGCATTCTCTTATCTCATGCAAGCATTCAAACAAAAGTGTTCTATTGCTCCCTAAGTAATCCATGGGTGATCTTAACATTGAGCAAAAGTCAGAACAGGAACTTATGCCATATTTCTTAGTGCAGGGGTAGACAGCCTCTGGAAGGGGGTGGGGGGAGTTGAGGGCACGGAGAAGACAGCCAGTAAGTCAAAATAAAGAGCTGAAGGATTGTGATTGTGGGGATTGTGTTCACATGTAAAATCATTGCATAAGATTAAAATGTAGGGATAATACAAATTGAGTTTCACAATATAGCCTGTTTTTAATAATATTGTTATTATATATGCTTTGACATATATATTTTCTTAAAGTAGAGATCTCACACCAGTCTACACCCAATTTTTCTTTGTATGTAGATTTTAGTTTCCCGTTCCACAAGGTAAATTTAGCGTATTTTAAGCATGCAGATAGTCCTATTGAACAAGGTCTTATCAAATACAACACATATTAGCGTACCTTACTGAGAAGGTATCTTTAAGTTTCTGTTGTGACAATTATTGCACTCAGAGAACAACAACAATAAAAAAAAGAGTTTTAAAACATAGCAAATAATTAGTAGCAGATTTTTAGCACATACTCCATCCTCCAAAATAAAGCAAAACATGTTGCTTCCTAAGCTGTTAACTGCTGCATTGCCATTATCTTTCAGATTCCCTTGCTTTGTAGTAAAGGAAAAAAGAAAAAATATTTTTCTTATTATTACTTCAGGAAATTCTGTAATTTCCAAATTATTTTTGCTTTCAGTCCTAAAATTCAATTTTTTGCCCTACTTATAGTGTATCCTGCTAGTTTAACCAAGATCAACACTTCTTTGTTTATAATGTTCTCATACAGTAACTAAAACTATGCCTCAGGCCTGGAAAGAGGAAATGTGATGAGTCCCAGACTCAGAGTGGTATCACTGAAAGCTTTAAAGCAATCAGAAACAAATGAGCTTGAATTATATTGTCTGTAATCTTTAGGTGTATACACAGAATTACTCTGTGACAGTTAAGGACATGGATTTATAAGACATAAAGTAACCCAGCACTGGGTTTCTATCAGTGATCAGCGTTGCAATTTCTAGATTAATCTTGCCTAGGGGTTATTCTAGTTAGCACGTGTACACACACACACGCACACACCATCACAAAAAAAGGATAAAATTTAATGAAAAACTGGTAAAGTGTGATGAAAATATTTATAACTTCCACGTTTCTTAGTACAGCATTCTAAATTTCTTTCAAGATTCAAAACTTGCATGAGGAAAACTAGATTCATCCAGCTTTTAAAGGAAATTGTCAATGTGCTTATAAAAAAAATATATAAAGGGAAGATCGAAAGCTAGGCTACTATTTTTTTTTTTGAAATAATTCTAGTTTTGTCTTAAATGAGAATAATTCTTCATCAGTTTGCATAAACGTTTCCTGTGTTTCCAGAAGCGTTCCTAATATTAGTGGGGAGGGAGCGTTGTGTTCCTACCAGTTATGTCCCCCCTTATTTTTTTCGTCAAGGTTAGCTAGAAATCACTCTCTGTGTGCTGTAGAACCAGCTTTTGACACTGAAAAACTACAGTATGTGTGTGGCGCCAGAATTGGTTGGGAACAGGAAAGGCATATTTTGTATATGTACTAAACCTGTCGGCTTAGTGCATAGAAGACTTGACCCTTGTCAGGTGTCTTGAAGTTAACTGACTGACTTATGGATTAATCAGTTTAAGACTGAAGCCAACCAGTGACAGGCGTGAGCTTTGTTGTGTGTGTACGTGTGTGTGGTGATGGTGCAGATTTACAAATTTTTATAATGCTTTCAGTCGGACCGTGAAAGTCTGATGTAAAGCTTATCTTTGATCCCTGGCTTTGCCCATGCTCGTGGGATTGTGTGTGTGTGTTTGGGGGGAGGGATGTGAATTCTTTAACACTTGACACCTGGCTCTACCGGGTTTCTAGCCGTAGTCTTAGGAATGGCACTGTTCAAGGCATTAGTAAAGTTAAAACCTTAAGCTGTATGACCAGTAGGTCATAAAAACTATTGCTAGGTATTGTGCTCAGTCTTTCTTTCACAGCTGGATTATCATCCTGACGACTAATTCTTTTTTACTTTTGTCTTTTTCATAGCTGTTGTGAACTTGGACAACTCTGTGGTTGACCTAGAGACCCTTCAGGCCCTCTATGAGAATGTGAGTAATCAGAGGAAGTCTGCATAGTATAGGCATACTGTAGCTCCATGTGAAGGTATTTTTGGTTTGCATCAGTAACAGTAACACAGCTGAAGAATGTGTCCTATTCTGACCTGACTTTATTTTGCCCAAAGCAATCAAAATAATGATAAACAACTGAACTGTATTAGTTGGCATTGTGCACTTTATATAGCATATTTTATAGTACAAGACACAGACTCTATGTGAAAAATATGAATACTGAAAAAATATGACTATATGAAAAGAAATATGAAAACGTTTTGACATCAGTAAACTAACCAACTTCTAAATGGCTAAGCAGAGATAAGTTTTCTTTCAGTCTCTCCTCTTTTTGCCTTTTCTTTCTGGGTGGGACAGTCTTTGGTTAGTATGCATTAGACCTTGTGCTTCATGCCTTTAGCTTCCCTTGGTAGCCTCACTAATATAACAATGCTGTTCAATAAAAAAAGATTTTTTTTTTTATAAAAGTAATCGTTCCACTTGTGTAACTGAAGCTTTTAATTGCTACTAATTCAGGGCCTCATCCAAAATAATTTTAACTCTTTGAAAGGAAAAGGCTTACTCTAGGTAAATGTAATAAAAGGCAGTATACTAAGCTAGGGGCTTCATAAATATCAGGTACTTCAGAGAGCATCTGGATACTAGGTGTACATAAACAAGAATTCTAAGGCATATTCTAAAACTCCACAAAATCACTTATAAAGCACAAAAAAGTGTATGCCAGAAGTATGTTTCTGCCTCCAGCTGAGGCCAGTGAGCATCACTCACCCTCAGAGCACATTGCCTGAGTACGCGGAGCTAGATGTCTCTGGCTTCAAAGAATCTGAAAATCTGAAACGTAAAGCAATGAGGAACAGAATGGCATTGAAGGCCAGTTTATGCTATCTTACTGGATGTTTTATTTCCCTCACGTTATCTTTTTCATAATAGATTCATCACTTTTACACCTTTCAGATCTTTGTTTTTTGGACTGTATCTTTTCTGGAATGATTTATTGGTTTATGAAATTTTTCATAAATAATCCACCTTGGGGCATGAAGAGAGATAGTAAGACTGAGTCCTCTTTACAGAAAAAAAACAAGAAGCTTGTGATTATCTAACAAGAACTAGGAAGCACTACTACCAATTTTGTCCCCAAAGAATTAACTCAGTTAACACAGCACAGGAAGATAATGGCCAACCAGCAACCTGATCCTAACTACCTCAAATCTTTATGCTTTAAGCATCTCTCATCCTTATACCATAGAACTTCTGGATGGGCCTGTGTAATTCTTATTTTGCATTATTTTCACTCTACTCCTTACCTAGCACAGCTATATTCCATTCCACACATGTGGAATGTAAAATATTTAAGTCATTTTATATATTAACCATGAAAGTGTGTGAGAGATTGTTTACTGGAAAGTAGAGTAGATACTTTCCTTATGATCACTTTTTGCAGACTGTACTCTTTCACATTGCATTAAACCTTTTTTTCTTAGTTTAAAAAAAAGAGTCCTCATTTGTGACTGAATGACGTTTGTGCTGATAGGAAATTTTTCAAATACTTTCTCCATCTTGGCTCTGATAAACTTCTAAATTCTAGTATAGTGGATTACCTTGTAGATCACTGAAATAACAGAATGCTATTTTTCCTTGTATTCTTACTTGCACTGATTACAGAAAACGTCTAGGAAATATTGTCCTAATTGAGGAAATACTATATGTCGATCTCAGGCAAGACTAGAAATGTTTGAATGCCAGTAATATGTTGTTCAGTTTGGAATGGAAGATGTGTCAGCACAACTTTGTTACTGTATTTGCTTGGGCACAGGAAAGCAAAAAAAAAAAAAATCCCTTCATTTTGAGAGAGCTTCCTCAGGGTACCTGGATTTTAATCATGGTTCCTCTGTTTGGTGAAAGCGTAGCTTGAAAGAAACCATTACTTTTTTTTTTTCCTGTTTTTGCTTTCAATTTCTTCTCTTGTTGCCTTTTCTTTTGGGTGGAGTGGTATTTGGTCAATATGCATCAGACCTTGCGCTCCAGGCCTTTGGCATCCCTTGGTAGCTTCACAATGCTGTTCATTTAAAAAAAATGTAAGTAGTGGGTGGTATCAGAGGGATTGGCTTGTTTGACTCCTCCCTTATTTCTCAACCTCCTTCTGCATTATTTAATGGGGATAACTTTGCTGCCTCACTCCTCTACTTTCTAGCCATTAATACAGTTTTTAGTTCTTAGGGTTTATTTAATGGATCATGATTTTTTGCTAGATATTTAAAAATTACTATGCTAATCCTCAACCATTTCTATTTGATCTCTCTGGAACATATGGGAGCATTTGTTTTACCGTCTTCCATCAGAATGTAATCATTTTTCCTGATTGCATATGTCTGGCATGGTTCTTTCCCTTTTTAAATGTGAATGAAATTTGGGCTGTCTCCAAACCTAAACACACCCTAATTTCAAAAGCCACAATCCTGAGGGCTCAATTTCTGTTTACTGAGGAATTAAAGTCTTGTTAAACCCCATAGTTACTGTATACATCTTAGTGACTTTTTGTAAATGAAGAAACCCACACCCCACCAGAGACCCAAGCCCTCAATAGTTTATTTACAAGTATTAACTGGTATTACAGTTAGTGAGAGAGACTTGGATACTGCAGCACTATCTGCTACAGTCAAACAGTTCTTACATATGAATGTGTAGTTTTCTTCATAAAGTTGTTTAAATATGTATCAACAGTCGGCTCTTTATTGGTCTAGACAGTGATACTAGGTATTTCTTAATAGATAAAATTGTGCATGTGAAACAGTTATTTTAATGTGCTTTCACAGGAAATTTCTACCAGAATGGCTCTGTGGCCAGAATTTTTCTCTACTTTTTTATCATAACAACACATAATTAATTCATTTTTACTTTGTATAGGAGGCTTATCTGCTCTGTGGGCACAGAAATCTAGTTTAGATAAATCAAATGTGGTAGAATCAACAATCGCTTAATATTTTACATTTCAGGAGCTGTATTTCATTTTATTGGTTTAGCATTGCAATAATTTTTAGGTTTCCATTTGTTCTATGGATGGAGGCTTTAGGAATGGAGGAACCATTTATACCTGCCATATTATATGATATTCTAAAAATGTTTTATCGTATGCATTTTAAAAGTTTGATTTTTGTTTAAATTTTGCTACAAGAAACTGTTACATCCCTACAAATTCCCTAATAGCTACATTTTCAGGTGGCAGCACTAGGGAGGAAGAAGTTAGACAAAATTCAGTAGAGTTATTACTTCCTGGTATGTTACTAGGCTCTGTTGACTGTGATGAGAAATATATGCGTTTGCAGACAAGTAAATGTTTACCATGAAAACAGGTAGCTTCTTAATAGCTGAAATACCACTATTTGAAACCAGGCTAGATTTAATGCCTGCTCCTGCTTATGTAATCACTACATTGTGAAAATAAGTGCTTAAAAAAAAAAAAAAGGATTTAAAAATTTGTATCAAAGGATTATATTTGCATGATCCTTTTAAAATCACTTTAGACAACAATTTGAAAGGTATATACTTTTTTAATTTGGCTCCTGGCAAATTGTCTGCTCCATCAGTATCTTTAAAAGATTTAAGTCAATGCTTTCAAATACCTCCAAAATCTCACCTAGAAGTCTGAAGAGCATGTCTCCTGCCACTAAGATTCAAACCTTCTCCTCAGTTATTTCCTGTGATTTTAAATCTGGTAATTAAAATGCTATGACTTTAATGGTTTTCTACAAATGATGTAGATTGCACCTAACTACTTCTACATGACCCAGCTTTAAGAAATACGGTAGTTGCCATTAACCTAGGTATTCTGCATATCCTTATTGCTTCAATTACTTTTGAAAGCGTTCTTTAGACTTCCAACTCCCTTTGCTTTTGAAATGTCACATTAACTTCCAAAATCACAAGTATACAAATAAAAAACTGACTAATCTATGGTCAGAGTTAAGGCTATACTGTGAGCAAAAACAGGAAATATAACATTTATGTTGTGAAATGAAAGAGTCGCCATGACTCTAAATTTGGTCCTACCTGTACTCATAAGAAATATACTCTGGCAAAAGTGAGGAAAAAGTTAAACTAATCCAAAGTATTTCTGAAGTACTTCTGTTTGGGGTGTGTTGGCTGACTTTAGATATACTTACTATAAAGGTCAAGCATATTATACCATTTTGTTCCATTTATGATATTATATAATAGGTAAAATTCAAGGAAATAAATAGCACTGACTTTCAGAGAGGTGCTATAAGTAATCGGTTTAATGAATTTTGTGAGAAATATCTATTGGCTGTGTCCCCTTTTGGTACAAACACTGGAAGATAATAGAAAAGGTTTTTTCATTTTGTTTTGTTTTTTAATACCCATCTGTAAATTAGGGAATAGATAAACATTAACCAGACAAAAATAAGCTAACAGGAAACAACTTGATAAATAATCTTCAGTAATACTTGTGCAGAAGGTCTGCTTTCATTTGTTTCTCCTCTGTCATAATTTAAAATATACCCAAGTGACAGTTCTGGATAGCAGAGCCGTGCTTACAGATTAAATTGCAGGGTTGATTCTGAACATGCACCGTATACTTGGTACTCTTGGTGTTGGTGAAGACTGTATGCCATAACTCTTGAGTTTTGCTCAGGCCTACCATGAGTGGCTCATACTTAGCCTTTGTACCTTTGCTATTTGTTATTTCTTTACGTACACAATCTCAGAACAATTGCTTAAATAAGGAACGTTGAGTCTGCCTAACCTTTGCCCCTGGGATTTGATAGAGAAACATTAAACTTGAACAGTGTATCATCCATATATGTAATAGATTGTTGTGATAAGCACTCTAATACATCACTATATGTGGAAGGCCAGAAGAGGAAATATTCTCAAGATTTATTCTTTCTAAAGAATTGGCAAATAACTGTTTAGTTGTATGCTCTTTGCCAAAATGTTTTCTCTTTATCTGTTATGAAATACTTCTAACTGCTGTCCTTTCAGATTATTTGAAAAGAGTATACTTTGTTAGTCAGAAGTCTTAGAGCTTGATTTAAAAACTGCTGGTAGGAAAGCTCGTTTGCTTTTTTTTTTTTTTTTTTAAAGTTACTTAAAATATATTTCCTTCATTTGCATACCTAGACTATCATGGCTCCAGTGATATTACCATTACAACGTTACCTCTCTCGACACCCTTCTGATTTCTAAAATCTATAGTTCTCATCCAGGACTCCTATGAGGGAGTTTTCACTGATCTGAAAAGAAAAGGAAGAGGTTTAGGGGGTTTTTGTTGTTGTTTTTTTGGGGGAGTGGGGTTGTTTAGTTTTTTTAAACTCTCCTTTAGGTAGCAATGTTCTAGGTGAAGGTGAGAACTCTTTCATTTACAGCTATCTCCTAACATAAAACCAAAACCAAGCCTTTCTCCCTGCAAGTACTTAGAACTAGAAGGTTCTATGTTTAGTTGGGAACTTGGAAACAGTGAAAAATACCTTAAAAAGTATATTTTCTCTATTATATGGTGAAATAGACATGCGTGTTGTACATTAATTATAGCTCTGTCAACTTAATTTCTAGAAAAATACCAGAGCAAGTAAATTAGCTACTTGCACTTATCTTCAGTCAAACAGAGAAGATGAGTAACAGCCATCATGGCTTTGTCAAGAACAAATTGTGCCAAACCAATCTCATCTCAAATGCTAACGGAGTTAAAGGCTTTGAGAGGGGTTTAAAAAAAAAAAAGAAAGAAAGAAAAAAAAAAGGCAGATGATGACACCTATCTTGACATTAGAAAGGCCTTTAACACTTTCATGAAATGTTCTCATAAAAAAGCCCAGGGAAGATGAGCACCGATAGTGCTACCAAAGGCTAGGTGAAAAGCTGCTTAGAAAACAATACTTAGACGGTCCACCACAGGTGTCTGCAGTTAAATGAAAGGAGGTGGTGACTGTGGCTCCTCAGCTTTCTGATAGGAGTTTGGAACTATGCAATATATGTATTAAAATATATACATATGTAGTATATTAAAAGTGTTTTCATACTGGACACCATTAAGCAGGATGGGAAGAGTTGCCTGTTCTGAGCAGTGTCCTTTGAAAAAGATTTGGACCAACGAGAGAGAGGAGAGGGGGGAAAACTGAGTTTGAGCAGAGGCCTATAAAGCATGAGTTAGTGGGAAAAAGTGAAAGAAGTGGGGTCGTTCAGAGTAAAGCAGAGGCATTTAACTAAGATTGCTTCAAAGAAGAAAGCAGTTAGACAGCGCAAGAAGTTAACTGCAGCACGGGAAATTTAGATAAGCTATTAGGAAAAATGTTCCAATGGTGAGGATAGCAAAGCACTGCAATAGGCTGGAGAGGTTGTAGGTTCTACCGCCGGAAGCTTAAAAGATAGGTTAAGGGAATATTTGCTGGAAGGGACAGAAGTTCTGATTTTGCTTGGGCAAGGGGACAGACTGGGTGATACTATAACAAATTTATGATGTTTGAGTTGATCTCAGGAGTTAAAAATGTCTTATCCTTATACTCCCTAATTTTTAAATGCAACATCTTACAAGGAATGTAACATTTTAGGAGAATCCACTGATTAACTTATCTTTAAAATTTATTTAAATGGCTGTAATAGCTAATAATGCTATTCTTTACATTTGATTTTAAATAGTTTCACTCTTAAATATATACATAGTCAAAATATTGGGATTTTAATTCAAAAAGTATTCATATATATGTTTTTGCATGTTTCCATGAAAATCATGATTTAAATAATTTAAAATGGTTATTAAATAAGTATTTATTTTAATACAAATTTAGTAAAAGTAATCAAAAGTAAATAATTGAAGTAGCTTAAGTGATAAAAAGTAATTTAATTGCACTCAAAACAAAAGCCATTTTTAATACACAGTCATAGCTTTAGTTTTTTCTTTAAGTGTACTTTTCTTCAGTTTGATATTTTCAGTGATTTGGCATGTCTAGTACTTTGTTTTTGCCATAGTTAACAGAACAGCACTGTTAACATAGTTAAAGGAGACTGGTTGTGTTCTAAGTGTATTATACAAGGAGAGTTGAGTCCAAACTCACTCACTTCACTCAGTAATTGTGATCACCTTCCTCATGCTCTTAGCTTTGAGGACAGTTTGGGTCTGTCTGTAAGCTGTGTGGTTTAGAATTAACTCTGACCAGTACAGTCATTCCTACAGACCTATGGGAGAGATTTGGAAAGAAAGGAAACTGTAACTGTCAAATGACAAAGAATTGTTTGTCATCATATCTCTTTCTCCAAAGTGTTTGGAGGCAAATTTCCCTCTATCAGAGCTTTATAACATCAATCCAAAAGTTCAGAATGCCATGTTGTTGGAAGATCATTTCTCCTTAGTTTTTAGTTAGTTACGCATTGTTAGAAGATAAACCTTTCTAGGTAATAACCTTTTTTTTCTGGTTATGCTCTAAAGCCATATACTATGAATACAGATACAACATGATAATCAATGGGTGTTTCACTAGATGTTGTTTCGCAGTGTATTTCCTTCCAGATATTCTATTAATTTTTGACTGTTTTTGTTAAATAATAAAAGCAGATTCAAAGAGACTTAAATTTATTGGGCTGAAGAATCACTTAGAAAATGCTAGACTTTTTCCTCTTGATGTGTTAAAGTTGAAGCAATTAAGTGGTATGGTGCCTCTAGAAAATGAAAGTTCTTAATGCCTTGGCTCTTGTTAATCTAAGAAGTACTGATAGGTAAGCCTGTTTTATTAATAGGGAAGATAAGGTAATGATAAAGGGAAAGATCAAAAAAAAAAAAAAAAGATTTATCCACAGTAGGTTCATTCACTAAAGATTTCAAGGTGCTATCACTTTTTATTGTGATATATCAATCTTTTGTATAGCTTCAGTAAAATAGCGTTCCTTTTCCAGTTCTGTCCTTCTCTCCTATTTCTTTCAAAGCTCAGACAGAAAATTTGTTTCTCTTCTACATGTATACATTAGTTTCTAAATTAGAAGATTTAAGTTGAAAAAAATTATTTCAAAGCTTGCAATTTCCCTGTCGACTTTTGTCAGAAACTCTTCAAATAAGTTTTCTGGTACTTAAGGAGTCTGGCACTAATTATTAAAGTGTTTGTTATTGCCATATCAATAATGAGAAAATTTTCTGAAATATGTTAGTCACAAAATTATGTGTTTTCAGACAAAATTATAAATTCTCCAGTTTAGAGAAAACAATTGCCTCCCACAATTAGTTTCCTTACACTGCAAAATCATCTAAATAGGACAAAAGGAGGGCATGTTAGGATTACAGGGTTGACTTACCGGGGGTGGGGGTGCATTTGTGAATGGCTGTGCCCTCAGCAGTGACAGTAGGGATCAAATATAGTTAGAAGCAGTGCAGCTCAGTAGAAGAGTCTTCAGCTCTTACACTATCTACAGATTATTGGAAAGCCAGACAGTAAGCCTGTTGATTGCAAAGAAAAACCTGAGAATGTGCCCTGTGTCTAGCTAACACAATATGGCACCCTCAACCTTGAGTGTGGGTGCCATTGGGCATTGCTCACAAAGCCTTGTGGGTCTGGAGGCTCTTACTGACCCCATATACAACCCTCTGCTGAAATGTGGCACAAATTTGAGCAGGGCCCACTTAGCCAAACAACTGGGTGTTCATAAACTCCCAAAATACAATCTTTGGTCAAGCGGTAGTTATGCAGCTGCTGCCTTTGGGGAAGTAGAACCTATGTTACCTGCCCCTGAGCTTCTAAATAAAATTGATAGAATGCTTTGACAAACAGAAAAAATAAAGCTGTGGTGTAAGAGAAGTATGTTGTTATATATTGGGCTTGGAGCTCAGATTATCAATTCTAGAACTGATACTAATTTTTTTCATTCTGAAAAACAGACATCTTGCCTAGTCCTCATCCCATATCCAGATGCGTCTTCTAAAGATTAAAAATTGAGATCTGAACCCAATTTTCTGATCTTAGCATTGTGAAAAGTTCTTTGTTCTCAAGATGGAGTTATACCAACAAAATTTACTTCTGTAATTATTCTCTTGTCTTCTATGCCTCCCTTGACTGAAACTTTATATAGAAGAGTACCTTTGGAAGATAATTCCCCAAGCCTGTTTTCTCACACTGAAATGATAGTAGGGGAGGAAATTCAGCAAGCTGGGTGTTAGGAATGCACCACTACTAGCGTACTAAAACTAAAAACTGGTGAATTAGCCTCAGCTAGCTCTTTTTAACTGAGAGAGGCCTGATACATTATGCACAGATAAAGGATGGTTGAAGGAGGTGATCCTTCCCCTCTGCTTAGCACTGATGAAGCCAGATCTGCAGTGCTGTGTCCAGTTCTGGGCTCCCCAGTACAAGAAGGACGTGGACCTGCTGGGACTAGTCCAGAAAGGACCATGAAAGTGATTTAGGGACTGAAGCATCTCTCTTATTAGGAGAAGCTGAAAGAGATGGGATTATTTAGCCTGAGGAAGAGAAGACTCACGGGGGATCTGATCAATGTATGTAAATATCTAATGACAGAGAGTAAAGAACAGAGACAGACTTAGTGATGCCCAGTGTAATGGCAAGAGGCAATGGGCATCTTGAAACTGAAATACAGGAAATTCCATTTGAACACCAAAAAAAATACTTTTTTTTACTGTAAGGGTGGTCACACACTGGAACAGGTTGCCCAGAGACTTTGTGGAGTCTCCACCATTGGAGGTATACCCAACTGGATATGGTGGTCCTGGGTGACCTGCTCCTACTTTGAGCTGGAAGGTTGGACTAGAAGATTACAGCCTCAGCTTTTCTGTGATTCTGATATAGATACTGCTGACATATCTTACTGTCAGGAGTAAAGTTTATTATGTCAAGAGTAATTATTTATTAAAATAATGAATAAAATTGTTTACAGTATTTCCTCTATGTCAGAGTATTTTGTAGACAAGATCAGACTATTTTATTGGAGGATACTCTTGAAGTGCACCCACAACAACACTGACTAAATATTATGATTACGATGAGTAGTATTCCTGGCAGATGGCCTTGCAGTCATTTCCAAACTTCTTGAAGTGATCAGAGAAATTCTGAAGCAGTGTTTTGCTCTGAGCGACTCTTTGTCTTTCTGGGCACATCAACGTTTTCTTCCTTTTCTCATTAGACCGTATTCTCAACAACCTCAAAAGAACTGTCCAAACCTGACTTTCTAGTTTCAGATTGCTGATGGAGCCAGGGCAGTATGATTTTTAGATAGTTCCTCTTCTGTTAAACTTGCAAGAGCATGCAAGAAAGAATGTAGATAGAGCCTATCTTTTACTTTGGCATTGTGTAAGTAGTTAGAGTATTATTTTCCACTGCTGTCTTCCAGTTCTGTGGTGGAGTAAGTTCAAAAATGTGTGTAGTGTTTTCTAAAAGGAATAAAGGTAGATAAATTTACTTTTTTAATACACTTTTGCACAGATTCATGTTTTGAATTTATTTTGAAAACTACCATGGATGTCAAAAGGATGAGAAGGAGAAATTTATATTCTGCTTGCATTCCTTCCCATGCCATTCCATTTTCCAGTACTCTAGTTGGAAAAATTAATTTCATTGTAGCATGAAGCACAGACAGCAGTGAGACTCTGTTTCTCCTGATTGGAGTGTTGAAGAAAAGACCACACAATGTACCACAGGGTTCTCCAAGAAACTAAGCAATTTACATATGATTATTTTGGCTTATTAAGATAAAAGAGAAAATCATTTTACCCTAGAGAAGAAGTACGCAGTAGTTCTTCATGTATTATGCTGTGTATGGTAGTTCCATTAAAAATCAACTTATTTTTTCCAAATATCAAATAAAATTTAAATTTCAGTAAACAGTACAAATCCATTTTGATTTAGTGTAAAAGGGCATTACTTAAATATGTATTGAAAGATCAGATAACACCTGAATGCAACCCAACAGATGTGGAAAGAGAAATACAACTCAAGAAGGCAGTTCTTTGATCCTAAACAGCCAAGGAAAAGGGAGTGGGGATGAAGATTATTGTCTCAGTGCATGGTTCAATGAATAAACCTTTTGCAGATTGCTAATAGCCAATAATATTATTTGGAATATGTTCTGTTTTCCATCAGATGTATTTGTTCTTAAAATCACTCAATGAACTAAGTAGTGTTACCATAAGCAGATGCTTGAAGGAGAAGAAAAAATCTATAAATCTCATTTGTTACAACAGCATCTTCATCTGTGATGTTTGTTTAGGCTTTGAGTTAACACTTTTTAATTACTTTGTTTTCTTTATTCCAGAGAGCACAATCAGATGAATTAGAAAAAATAGAAAAGCATAGCAGGGCATCCAAGGAAAAAGAAAATGCCAAGTCTTTGGATAAGCCTGAACAGTAAGAACTTACTTATGAAAGAACACTTTTGCTGCCTTCTGAAAACTTTCCATACTACAGTAAACTAACTAGAGATGTTACAAAGGCGGGGGGAGGGGGGGGGGAGTACTATACCTACTGACAGTAAACTAAATCCTTTTCTTTACATATTTCTGCAGGTTCCTCTATGAACTCTCACTAATTCCCAACTTTTCAGAACGAGTGTTCTGTATTCTGTTCCAATCCACGTTTTCAGAAAGCATTTGTTCAATTCGTCGCAAGCTTGAATTGTTGCAGAAACTGTGTGAGGTAGGTTGTGCTCTGTGTAAAGGTAGAGCTAAATTTCTGATATTTAATCTTGTTAAGTTATACTCATATTTCAAAAGTTTCTCTTTATTTACTTTAAGTACTCATTAAATCTGAAGGATAGCAGTTCTGCAGAATACAATGTTTTATGATTGTGCTTCAACATCAAAGCAGATTTTAAGATTGGCTTTTCATCCTGACCTATAACATCATGTTTTTGCAGTGAATGTATATCAGTCTCTGGAAAAAACTTTTTTGCAAAGTAAAATCTTCCTTATTCATAGTGACCATGTGACTTCTTTCCAGATTAATACTGTTTTACTTCACTTTGTCTTTGCTTGGATTTTGGAAGTGTCCAAATCTCCCATAACTAAAATGAATTAGAGATGGCAAATGCTATCTCTGGCTGATACAGATTCCTACAGTTTGATTGGTCCCATGCAAAATGTATGTGCCATTTTAAAGGCAAATTTCATATGTATTTGCACACCTGAGAGCTACTTTAAGTCTTGTGTTTAATTGTTATGCTATTTAATGTTTATTGATTAAATCTTTTAATTGTTCTGTGTGAGTTTTTGAGGAATATATTGCAGAATCTGTTCCTAAATTAAATATGCTGTTCATAATATCAGCATCAGTTAGGGAAGTACTATTTTCTTTTTCTTCGCCTCCCCTAATGCCGTATAATTTTGTGTGATTTGAAATTCACACTTTCCTGTTATTTTCCCTAAATATATGTTTTGGGGATAGTGTCTCCCATTCACAAGAAATCACATATTGGTATTACTATATCTCTGTGTTACATTAGAAATTTGATGTTTTCCTATTTTTTAACCTCAATATAAAAGTAATTTCTGAGCACAATATTACCCAATCTGCTCTACAAACATTGACAGTAATGTTTTTGATAGTAAATATTATTGAGAGTTTCAACAAAGTGGTTCTCTTTTGTGTTTTGTAGACACTGAAAAATGGGTCAGGTGTTATGCAGGTCCTGGGTTTGGTTCTTGCCTTTGGAAATTATATGAATGGTGGAAACAGGACACGAGGACAGGCAGATGGGTTTGGATTAGATATCCTGCCAAAACTGAAAGATGTCAAGAGCAGTGTAAGTTGATTTTAGAGTTGCTGTAAAGCTTGAAATGTTGAATTCTTTCAGGAAATTGCTTTGTCTCCATTTTTGAATAAATAGTGTAAACTCTATTATTATAAAGGTATAATAAAGGGGAAAAAATTACTGCATGTAACTGATCACACTTCTGGAGTTGGGTGCATTTGTGTAGAAATATGAAAATGAACTGTCTCTTTTCATTGCTACAAAAACAAAAATATCTTAAACTATGTCTTACTTCCTAATCTGATATGTATTTGATGTTTGGTGTACTGCATGGTTCTAACTTTTCCTTTTTTTCAGAGGCAATACTGTGATCATCACATTTAAAAAGTTTATTTCAGAAGAGGAAACAGTTGTAAAAGAAAAGTTAACAGTGTGATTCAATGCTGATTTAAAATATTTGAGAGAGGAAAAATAGTCCCTCCCTAAAATGATGGAATAGCATTTGGATAAGCCAAAATTCATCTTTATATATATCATGACTGCAGAGTATGCATTTCTCGTTAGACCCTGGAACTGTCTGGGTAAAGAATAATCACAGCAAGTAGCTGTTAACTGAAGATTTCTCTGGTACAGTAATCTGAGTGAAGAGAATGATAAGTAGTCTTTTCTTGCGAAGTGCTAAACTGAAACTTGTGTGGTACTGGCACTTTTTGGCTTTGGCTATTCAAATTGGGGTTGTGTTCAAATCTCTGCTTTTGTTTACAGAGAAATAAGAATCTTTGTGTCTCTATGGCTATAATGAAAAGACTCATCTGAATGTGGGCAGTGGTATGAGAAAGGTTATACAAATAATTTTTAAGAGTTTGAATTGGCCACTGCATCCATGTAGTGAGTCATTGTCAAGATCTGTTGTTCTGAAAGTAGTAGAAAAAGAGACTGCTTCCCTGCTTGCTCACTAAATACACAATGCTCTAGCTGCGGGGTTAGGTAACCTAAGGAGACCGTTGTTTACTCTGAGATGAGAGACCTTGTCAGCTGTTTGCCTTTAAAGGGGTGGAGAAACTTCATGCTGGCGTGCTTGTTTCTTTGGTAAGCCAAGGGAGTTATGTTGTGAATGAAGACATAGTACGATGTGTTTAGCGCAGCCTACTTCACGTTATGGTTGACTTTAGATACAGCACCAGTTTTAAATGTTCTACTGAACCAATTTCTATGCATACTGGATTTGGTTTAGTGAGTCAAGTCTTTAAGATGTAATTTGCAGGAAATATTATGCCCATTAACCTTAAAATTGCAAGACTCTTCTTCAGTTTATTTGCCCCTGATCAATCAGAAAAGTTCATATAAAATACTTTTCCATCTAAAAACATACTTCTGTCTAAACTCCTTTTCAAACCAAAGATTTTCTGCTGAAGTCTCATTACAAAAGTAAAATAGAAGAAAAGTTTCCAGCAGTGCTGAAATAAAGCACATTAATCTTTTTTTAATCTGTTTAGAAAAATAACTTTGTTTAAGTTTACTTTAGTTATAGGATGAGTGAAAATAAGATTTGAAATTTGCCAAACAAGTTGCGTAGATCAACCCAAAAATACTTCTCTTTTCCTGTGTTTCCTGTGGAAATTTTGAAAAATAAGGATTGAGTTCTAAACCAGATAAATTTCAAAAATCAGAAGGGGCTTCCACATTTATAATAACATATCTTTCTCTTACTATGTTTAATGATTAAATGATATTTTAGGTTTTTTTTTTTTTAACTGAAGACACCAACTCAGAAAAGTATTTTCAGTATTTGACTCTAAATATTGCAAATGTCAGAGATTATACTTTGAAGGGAATTATCCCTTCTGAATTTGTTTTTTTCTTGCACCAAGACATGGCTAGTCAGTCTCAATAACACGACAAACTTTATTTTCTTCTATACAGGACAACAGCAGGAGTCTTCTATCTTACATTGTCTCATACTATTTGCGTAATTTTGATGAGGTGAGAATTAATTTTCTCTTTTAAACTCAAGAACAAAAGATCAATGTATTAAATATGTTCCTCTGCTGGTCGAGATGAGGAAACGTGCACAAATGGTGTGCACAAATGCTCTTTGTGCTTTTAATTCTTTATTTTAGTATATAAAAAGGTAATGAGCACTATTTAAATATTTGTTTATGTTTTTGTCAGGATGCTGGAAAAGAGCAATGCATCTTTCCTCTTCCAGAGCCACAAGATCTCTTCCAGGCTTCTCAACTGAAGTTTGAAGATTTTCAAAAGGATCTTCGCAAAATGAAGAAAGATTTGCGAGGTACTGAATCTATATTATGTAGTAAAAACATGTTACCAACATACCTGCTTTTTCATTTGTATATATCATTTTGAGGAATTAGATGATGGTATAAAAACAGTTTTGTATAATTTGACTCCTCATTTAGGATTTTGTTTCCTTGATTTGATTATTCATGGTCATTTTAGCAAGACTTTTTTTATTTTCTGTAGATAAACTGAGGGGACATTGTTAAAATAAGCAACCTTCCCCCAGTTTATATGAGACATTTCATATCAAAACCAAAAGATAAAGGCTTTTTTGTTTTTGTTTTTTGATTGTTTGTTTTTTTTGGCTTTTTTTGCAAACTTAATTCAACAGTTCTTTCATCATAAGAAGAATGGTGAAGTCTTGAATCATTTAATGACAAAAAAGATGGTTCATTAGGTCCAAATACTATCTAAAGGATAAGAAAAAAATAATATATATGGCATCTGGTTAAAGATAGTTGAAATAACCCAACTTTGCTGAAATATAACATGCAAAGGAAGTAATATTTCTCATGCCTGTGAAACGGTATCTCTTTAAATAAACTCTACAATTTATAATAAGATAAATTTCTTAAACTTTATTAAAGAACATGTATCACATATAACACTGGGAACTAAGCACTAAGTTTAAGTTAAGTAAAGGTAGAACTTGTGCGAGAGCTGAAAATCTTCCCCAAATGCTTGCCAGTATCTCCATGATCTTCACTACCTTTGCTAATATGTACTCTTGTAGCTCTCTGCTAAACTGGCCAGGTACGCAGCATTATACTAAATCTTGCAGAGAAGGATTCAAATCAAATAATGAAATGATCTTTATGTTTCTGTTGTCTCGCTGGCTTTGGAAGTCGAACATCTAGAGACCAAGGAACGGTTTGGTAAATCATTAGTCTCTGAGCAACCTAGAATAGAAGGCTCTCTAAGCAAAACATAATATGGTAATCAAATTGTATTTGAGCCTCCTTTCTTGCTCCTATCAAACTTTCTGTTTGGATGTTTTAAAATTTATAGTAAATACATAAAGTTAATATTAAAAGTTGTGTCAAGATTACTAGTGTGATTCTGAAGAGCAGACCAAAGCAGCATCTATTTGCTGTCTGAACGATTTAGAGGGAAGAAATCCCACAGTTCACCCATAAGGATTTATTTAGTTCCTGCAGCTTTTGAATTATCAGAGGACTGACCTTGAAAACAGAAGAGAAAGATGCTTAGGTTTGATTGAGAAAAGTACTTTAATTCAGGTGCATGCTTAAGAACTTCCATGGAAGGAGAAATTTTCCCCTATAAGTTCACCAAAATGCCTTTCTGTGGACAAAAGCTGAAATATTTTTAGATTAAGGTTGAAATTTGTGCACAGATATCAATCTTTTATTGAATAAATCTACACTCTGCAGTGACCAAAGCAGAGTTTCTGCAAAAATAGAAATTACATGGTTTGCTCAGCCATGAGACTGCAGTTGAATTCTTTCTGTGCTTCCAGTTCCAGCCCTCAGGCTGGAATATCAGTGGTTATTATTCTGTTCTGTAGTGAAAGTGGACGATAACTGGAGATGCCATGACTTTTTCCCCATTCGTTTTAGTCCTGACTTGTCTGGGGATGGCATTGGCCCCCTTTGGTATCCAGTTCTGGATATGAAGTGATTCTTTCAATACCAGTCTGCAATCTCGCTGCTTGAACATCAGCTCTAGATGATGAAAAACGCTTTGTGCTGACACTGCATTTCAAAGGAAAGTGTCACTCTAAGTTCAAAGTAATTTCTGTTTAAAAAAAAATTATGGTTGCAAAATTCTGGCTATTCCAATAGCTGAATTGTCTTTGCAGTGAAAATTTAATGTTTTCGGTGAGACAAATTAAGCAAATTGAATGCTGGTCGTCTTTTTTTTTTTTTTTTTAATGAAATACAAATTTTAACTGAGTGAATGAAACAACTTCAAAGGCAGTTTACCTCTGCATTTAGTTTAAGGGCGTTGCTAGATTTGCTAATTTACTTCTGGAACTCATGACTTATTAAAGCAATTCCCTCATTAAATAACTGAGCAAGAAGGGGGCTGTAAGTTGCTGAGCAAATTCAGACAAAAACCTAAATATGATCCTCTCCTTTTGAAGTCAGTGAGAGTAAATGAGTGTTGAATATTCCCGGGAAATACCAATCATTCTCAAGTTTAAGGCCTAGAAATAGATGCCTGTGAATGCACTACAATTTCACACTGAAGTGCGTTTTTGTGGACATAAGGTGTAACCTTGGCCCTATTTTCATCAGTGATTTGAGGATTTCGCTCTGTTTTTGTTTTGGTTTATTAGTTTTTTACTTTGAATTATCAGTGAAAAACTTAAAATTCCATCTAACTTTGGTACAAACAAGGCCACTAATTTAAGAAGATTTTGTCCATGTTGGCTTCAAATACACTGCAAACCATATACAGTGAGATCATACTTAATAAAAGTGGGGGAGGAAGATGTTTGCTCACCCAGGAACAAAAGCTTCTGAATATATTTTATTTCTATCTTAATGCTTTCCAAGATCAGTATGTTCAAAGATGAGCATGAACCCAAAAGGATCCTTTCATAAAATTATGAGAAAGCTTAAAAAACAGCAAAAACAATACAGAAAAAAGAAATAGAGAAGGATTTTTGTTTAAAAAAAAAAAACAAACTGTTTTGTAACCATAACAATAGCAATTCATTCAGGCAATGCTGTTTTTTTGTCTAAATATGTCAGTAGCATATGCAGAGACATGCAGATATAAATCATCTTTATGGTTCTATAAAATAATAGTGATGGTGTTTTATGGCTCAAAGCTTGGACTCATGTTTGTTTTAAAGGAGTAGTTGTGTTGATTTCCTTAAAAAGAAAAAGCACTTGATATTATAACTTTTACACTTTTTTCCCTTGTAAGTGTAGAGGATTTTGTCCATTTTTAAGTTTTATAAACTGTGTGCCTTGCAGTTTGTAAATGACAGAAAACAAAGCCTCTTCCCAGATTTCAGATTAAAAGCTTAAGTCCAAAAGACTTTCAGAGAGGAAGTTGTGTGCCTGTTCCATGACGAATCAGGCAGAAATTTAATTTATGATTTTTTTTTTAATTAAAGAAGAAAATCCACCTCCCCTAAGATTATAATGGAAATTGCAATAAACAAACTTGCAAATTCCATGCCAAACTTACAGATTATTCAGTTTTGTTTTTGTTTTTTAAAATAATATGCTCCTAGGGGATATTAGTATATATGCAAGTTATTTTAAGAAATAAGCTTTATCTCTTCTTTAGTCTTTTCTTATTAACAAACCAAGTGAGTTTGGCTCCATCTGTTGCCCCAGATTTCACAGCTCTCCAGGACTCTCAGTTTAGCCTTTTTGACTTTAGTGACATATAGTTTGTTAAGCAACTTGATCTGCTTTTGATCTCTCCTGGCTGTCAGCAACCTTCCTTGATGCAATCATGCCAAGTGATGACTTCTGTCCTTATGTCATTCCACAGAAGAAACCTTAGCACTTGCCACATGACTTAAATCAACTCACCATGTAAAGAAAACTGGACATCCAGGGTCACAAGAGTGATGCATGGCTCATAGTGATTAGGTCCTGTGTTGCGTATTTATTATTATCAGTATATGGTTCTAGACTTAGAAAGGTGGTTTCATTTCTATTATTTTATAATTAAAATAAGTAGGATTTTCACTGTTCTGTAAAGCACTTGGGTCATTCAGAGATTTTTACAAATAGAAAAAAGAGGCATTTGTTCCATTTATCTGTCAAGCCTGTGCAACAGTATCCAGCAGACTCTTTACGCAGTGACACGAAAATATGTTTTGAATCAGTTAATGTTTTAATCCTCTTAATGCTCTGACACTCCCTGGAGGTACAATTGTGGTTTAGGAAAATACTGGATTTGTGGCCCATTAAATTCTTCAGGACTTGTATTTAGTTTGGGAGAGAGGGAGGACGCTAAAATGGCAGTGAGAGTTAGAGTATTTATGAAGCACTTATGGCAAGTTAAACTGTTTGGAACTATTCTTTGGCTACACATTAACATTTTAGCTTTACAATAGTAAGTTTATCCTTGCAAATCAGATTAAAGACTAATTCATCAGTTGTCATTTATTGCAAATCTTTCACTGAAGCTCAGTTAAAATGGAATGGAAACAATGTTAGGCAGAAAATGAATCTGGTAAAATTTTGAAAGGATGAATAATACCATATAGCGCAGGCTGATCATGAATCAAGGATAAGTCAGTGCTTGCATGTGTGTCATAGTGTTGTCATACTTTTTTTGTCTTTGGTTGACAACTAATTACAAGAAATAATTATGATAAGTAAAAAATTATTTTTATAAAGACTTTTTTTTCTACTGTGAGTGCTAACAACTCATTGAAAAGTCTGTATTGATCAGAGGCTAGGCTGTATGGCCCAGAGATCTCTCTAATTTGGAAGAGATGTAATTGAAATAGTTTATAAAATGTTAAGCATGTGCAGAACACTTTTTATTTGGAAAAGTATGTTCCAAGAAAAAAAAAAACTCACAATAACTTGTAAAAATACCTCTATTTTCCTGAATCTATCTATGCTTCTTACTATCACCTAAAATTACCTCTTCAGCTTGGTTCTTCTACTTGTAGAGCTGGTATGTGCTCTCAGGTTAAATACCTGCTGTTTAAATCAGAGCATTGGAAGCACAGTATTAAAGTTGAATTTGGGGTCCTGTCAATATGGGACTAGGGATAGTAGGTATAGTAGACAGAGAGGGAATAGTAGGATGGTCCCTTTCCTTTTCTTATTCACATGGGTAACTATTAACTATTTAAATTCTATCAAAAAATATTCCTCTTGCCTCAGTAAAGGCTACCACTAAAAGCTGGGAAGAGGCATCAGCCCTAAAAGTATTGTCTAGCTGTAGTTTTAGCGGGAGATTCACCCTCTCCAATGCCCTATTCTTATGTCTGGGGGCTATGGATTACTTTGCAAAAGGATATTACATCCACCATTAGTCCTTTCATTGGGAATACTTACATTTGCAGGCTAAAATCCAAAAAGTGCACCATACTCTACTCGAGTGTCATCCTCATCCTTCCAGCTCCCCGTATTTCTTCACATACAGAAGGCACACTGTTTTCGTTACAATTATGGGGCTAGGACTTTGGCAACATTTTAGTGGTACTTCTTGATCAGACACAGAACCTTCAAGGGGCAGTATTAGTTTCAGGTCACTTTAGCTATGAGAAAGTTAAGTAGCCTAAGTCGTTTAGGGTCCCACTACAGGCAATAGAAGACCAAGGGACTGCTCTGGAAGGCAATTTGTCCCCTCCTAAATTGATTACTAAGAAATATCTCAAGTCTAATATGCCCATCTAGCTTTTAGATAGCTAAAGTTGGATGAAATGAAGTCTGTCCTAAGAGGTTTCCCACAAACCTAGTGTTTCTTCGAATGTACTTGTATTCCAAGCGATTTGAAGAGAAGAGGGCAGGGAGCTGAATCTCCATCCAGGAGAGAGAGGAGAGAGAACTTAAATGGAGAAAAATGTGTATAGTTTGAGAGTTTGAATTCACTGCCTCTTTAGTAACTTTCTCTCTCAAGATATTTTGAAGTGTCTGGATGCGTTTCTTTTATTCTTTGTCAATAATTTTGGTGCAAATCAGAATGAAGATTTTCACAATTAAGCGTTAAATATTTTATTGGAAAATGTTATCTGTGGTATGATGCATATATCCATATTCTGTTGCAAAGATGCTTTCAGTCTTATATAATAAAATGCCAAATCTCTCAAGGTAAATAGTAACAAAATGATATAGCAACAAATATAGGTTTTGGTCAGTCCTACAGTTACCTGCACAGTTTACCTTTACAGAAGCTCTTATTGTGTTAACCAAATTAAATATTTACTTTTACCTACTCATCAGCTGTATAGCCACAAGTTCTGGCTGTTTGTTCAGCTGTCACTGAAAGGGTTAATTGCTGCAGCTATGCTGCATGCAGACTCCTAAACCTAAACCAGATGTAAACTAAAGCCAGGCTTTCAGTCAATCTGTGAGTCATATTTTACTGTCCTTAAAACTCCAAACAAGGAGCTGCCTATGGAAGCCCTTGAAGACTCCGCAGTTCTTAGTGTAAGTCTTTACAATTCCAAAAAAATAAATAAAAGAAAATTAAGAACTCTTTCTGTACTTGTGGCTGAGTTCATCAGAGCTTGTCTTTTCATGAGGCCAATATTGTTCCCTTTCTCGTAAAGTCTAAGCTTTCTTTTAAAGTCACAGGTTGTAGCTGTAAGGAATACCAAAAACACTGAGGAAGTAGTGAAAACAGTGGTTGTACTCTGCTTGCTTTCTAGACAAGTTCAGCACAGGCACATCTCCTGTAGGAGCATAAGTGCTCAGAACTGCTGAAAGTTAGGGACATAATTTCAAAACTTCTTTAGAGATTTAGAGATTTAAAAATAAATAGTCTATTAGCTATTAATGTAACTTGTGCTCTTAAGTATCTTAGACAGTCTTGAAAATCCTCCCAAATTCTATAGGACTTTTCTAGGTAAGTATGTGGTTTCAGATGTGATTAACCAAAACAACCTGATGATCTTCAGTTAATTACCTGTCCCAGGATAATTCACAGTTCTATTTGCTTTCTTATTGTTTCTTTTGGATGTGACATGAAGCTTGTTTGTTTTGGGGGTGTTGAAACAAAAATCATACTGCCCTTTATTATCCTGACCAATTACATTAAGCCTGAGGAGCAGCTGATCATCTGCTCACGTCATTTTCTTCCAAAAGGCATCTCATTTAGCAGAGATTTGGCCTGTGCTTCCAAGGGCCCAAATTTGGTATGCAATGGAATGGGTTAAAAAAATTCTATTAAAAAAGAATTTTGCATCTTGAAAACAATTTTTTCTCTTTTAAAAAAAAAAAAAAAGTTGAATGTTACATATGATACCTTACTTTCTATTAAGCAAGAAAACGGGATTCTTCTGTGCTTTCTTTTGGCTTTTAAATGAATTATGCATCATTTGCAATCCAGGAACAGGGTGAATTAAGTTTGTCAACAGTAAGACCATTTACCTGAAGTTTCATTCAGATCAATTGAATTTGAACCACATGTTCCCCCTGTAAAATCCTAATACAGTAGGTGAACAATAACTGTTTTTATCTTCACTGAAAACACAAGGTTACTCCCAGCACCCTAGGAGATTAAAGATTTTGCACAAATACACGTTATAAGGAAAAAAAAAAATCTGTAATTCTCTGCCGTATGTGTCAATGAATATACTGGGATATAAAAAAAATATAACTGGGTTGTAGGACAGACAGACATGGGCTTTAATGTAATTCTCATAAATTGATTAAGTTGGGTTTTTTTTAGGTTCTGTTTCTTGATAGATTGGTAGTGGTGTAAGAACAAAATACACCATAAGCATCTTATTCACTCCTGCTGCTGCTCAATACTACTTAGCTCTATTTAACTTGTACCTCTCCAAGAACTACAAAGGGTTGATACTCTGTTTCTAGTCTAAGCTGAAAATTTACATGTCAAGAGTGAACAGAAAGACTATCCTGAAAATGTGCACGTGAGATTTTCATCAACTGTAGAAGCGCTTTAGCAAAGAATCTCATCAGCGCTTGAGGTAGATCTGAACTCTTATTTTTCTGAGCATCAGTGATCTTGGTCTTTTCTTGGGTGGGGGGAAAAAGATCTGGAGAAACAAGACCTATACTTCTCTCAAATTATCTGAGATATCAGGAGTTATCTTGAGTTGCAGACATTAAATGGAGAGACTAAAATGTTTTACTTCTATGAAGAATGTGTAACCCATATCCTGGAAGAAGATATGGAATGTGAGTGATATGAAATGGAACATTATGGCAGGTTGTATAGCATCTTTCAGCCCTGTCACTTATTTCTGGATAGGAGGAAAGTTTAGTAGAAATTCTTTACTACCATATGTCACTGTCAGAATTTGTTCCTTTGTGGAATGGTATGTGGCTTCTCTATTTGTTCATCTATTGTATGCTCTGTGAAAATGCATGGTTATTTGAGTGCCCTACCTATATCAGTCACGGTGACTAACGTTTGTTTAAGAATCTTCAAGATACTTTGGAAACTTTTGGGATGCAGTTGTTTTTATACTGTTTATAAAAAGATTTTCAATGGAATTAACAAAATTTCTTTTCTAGAAGTGTCAAAACACGTATTTTTTGGAACAGTCTTCAGATGCAGCAAAAACGTCCGTATAGGAAAGGAATACTGAATCACTTTACAAGTTACGTTTGACCAACATTTATCAAATAAAGGAAGTGTTTCATCCAGCCTTAGAAACATTTCACATGAAGCAATAATACCATTTTTATATTTCACTTTGCATAGGACTGAATGTTTTACAAGCTTGTCTACGTGATAACACATAATGTTTTGTGGATTATTTTTAAAATGTTGCTTCATAGGTAGAGTTGCTGATTTAATTAAAATATCTATTCATGCTATTTTTTTTTCTAAAAATCTTCTGGTACTTATTTTGATTTTATGCTAAGCTAAATAAAAATATGAAACTGAAATTGTTATCGTCACCCTGGCATAACTCCATTTGTGTGGATTTACTGAATATTTGATTTGAGTCAGTTTTCCTTTCTGTGTATGTGCATTTTAAAAATTAATTTCTCTAATTGTCTTTGATAAATTACAACCATGAGAAACAGTGATCAAACAGTACCTCTCAGATCTAAAGTTGTATCCTCCAAGGATCTGCCCCAGACCTAGGACACCAGAGTAGTACAATTGAGGTGAATCAATTTTTACAGCTAACAGTAGAAAAGAGTGATGTGACTACCATCGTATCTGCTTATCTTTAGCTTTCTGACTTGAATGACTAGGTACCCATCTGCAAGGGGTTGGCTGGCCAGCAGTGGTCACAAGCAATGAACCTCTGTATTTGTAGCACTTTATCTTTAATTGCCATACCACCGTTTTCTTTTGGACATATCATTAACTTTTTGCTGGAAACCAGATACTGGTATTATTAATAGATTATAAGTTTGTGCTTGGTTGAGTGAGAGTGAGATGACGACTGGTTTCTGATTTTTCTTTTTCTGAAACCGCTTCAAATTTTACACAATCACATTTCTAGTGTGTGTAATAGTGATACATTTAAGTGATATATTTACCTATTCTTTCTGATTCTCAAAAACAGACTACAATTCTCATCTGTACATATTTGGAATGATGCCATTGTAGACGTCGTTTGCTTTTATATTTAAAGGAAATCATTATGATAGTATATTCTGCTTCTTCAAAATTTTTTTTTATGTCTAACTATTTTTCTGTATTTAAACATACTGAAATGATCCTGTTTACCTAAAAGAAATCCTAGAGAGTAAATAAGGATAATGCGTTTCTGTGTGTGTGCACTTTTATTGAAAATTTTGAGGCACGATCAAGCAGGGTTAATTTGTGTTGCAAAGTGATAGGAATTTATCACCTCCTGAAGAGATTTCCACTCTAATACAGATCAGAGCTTAGCATTCTCCCAAAGTAGCGTCATGTCTTCTATTGCCCTAAACTGAGTTAGCTTGGGTAGTTGGTGGGAGCGTGATCATACCAACTCATCAGTGACTAGTCTGTGTCAGGCTGCTTCAGGCTTCAGCTTTTCTGCCCTAGATTATAGTGCAACAAGAACCATTCTGACATTCTCCAAGGCCTATCATAGAGTTTAGGCTATGATAACTATAGTATTATGTTCTTGTACTTTAAACATTTTGCACAATTACCCTCGAACAATGCAAGACCACTACATCTTTCATTTTAGCAGGTATCAAGCCCTCATCCATACTTTACTTGCCAAATTAAGATCCTTCCTTCTCTGTGGTACAGATTTAGCACCTGAACTTTGTTTTGACTCACGTATCCTCACCTGAGTACAGAGGAATCAGCATGCATGGCGTGGGGTCTGAGTTTATAATTTTCTTCACATAACTTCGGTTCTCTTAAAATTGTCTTTCTCCTTTAAAACAATTGGATTCTTTTGTTCATTTCTACTGCTGCTCGTTTAACCCAACACACTGGCCATCTTATCTTTATATTTTGATCAGAAACATTTGACTAGGAACATAACACCTCCTGAAAACATTGCTAGAGTGTTTATACTTGAAATAGTGTATTTGAAGCCTGTATTCTAGCCGTGCCACTGGCTATTAATTCAAGAGCGTCTTTTAGTACAGTATGCATAGCTATACCATAATGTGTCATCCTAAACTAATCTGTTGCTTCAATTTCAGTATGCGAGACAGAAGCAGCAAAAGTTTATCAGCTATCACTAGAAGAGCACCTCCAGCCTTTCAAAGACAGCATGGAGCAATTCATTAGTCAAGGTAAATAATGAATCGTCATTTAACCTTTTCATGACATTTCAAAGGAAAGTTATAGGAACAATGTTTATACATTGTGAGAAAGGGACTGTTTATTTTGGCATCATAGAAAGATGTGGATTAGTTTAATCAGATGCCACACAGTTCTAAAAGATTTGCAAGATGACTCTGTTGTACTGTAGGTGACTCACTCTCTTCTGTATGACAGCAAAGACAAATGCTATTGGCTTGAGTGTGTGATCTTCCGATAAGTTCAACATTCCAATAGAAAACAATTTTACAACCTTTGTTCCTTGAAAAATTATTGAAGCTGGATCCATCTTGTTAACGTCTTTCCAAGGCGATAATTCTTTTGTAAGTGCCAAAAACATGCTGTATGTGTAACAAAAGTAGTTACAGGTTTTCCAGATATAAGGCAAATCCATATGAAATACTTGGATGTGAATAGTGGAAAATGCTGCAAGATAAAACATATAAGAAGTATCCACAAAGAACTGGCATTTTGAGTGCTAGAAGCCGTGCACATTAACGGTGAATAGACTATGCCTGCAATGCTGTGCTAGACTCTTTTTTTACAAGACTGTGAGAGGAGTGGATAACTTCAATGGCAGACTAGAAGTATGTCAGAGCATCTTTTAAAATACTGCTCTGAGTACATTCTCTATTGACCAATTAATTCTTTTGATAGAATTTAGAGTGCAATGTATGAGGGTGACAATGGCCTAGTAAGCATACATCCATTTCTTTTTAACTTTGCTGACCACATTGCCTCTTCTTCTACTTTGATATTGCATTTTATAATGGAAGACAGATCTGTTATCTGCTAATCGGGTAAGTTATGTGAAAAGTCAGTTTCTGCTGCTTATTCAACATAGCTCTCAGTAATTCTTTACCCTAGACCTCTGTTAATTGGCTATCATTTATAGAAATTATTACTGACTGACTGTCCATTGTTTGAGAGGTCAGTCAGATACATGTTTATCTTTTATTGACTAGAATATTCAAGATGAGCATCTATCTGAACAGTTCGAAAATGGAATATGTATATTATACACTGATCCACACTGTGGGACTCCTGATCAAAGTGAATACATTCAATTAGCAATTTGTATATATAATTATTGCAAAAGCACCACTTTGAGCCATCAAATGTGAATTGATGTTTCTGAAGACCAAAGTCAGTTCCTAAAGTTTGGCAAACAGACTGCTGTGTGCTGCAATGAATGTGATGTATAAATATTACATTAGTGGCGTGGTTAAATATGTAGCTAGTGTTTTGCATTAGGTCTATATTATTAGTGATATATGTAAATAGAGGACAATCAACTCACTTGTTAGTCTGACACAGGTCACTAATGGTGCACTGTAAATCACACCACGTTTGCACATTAACCTTAATAAGAGAGTAACAAATCAAATTTGGGGGTTATATTACGTTATCTGTTATATGTTACATATATTTGTTAGATTTCTTTCACTTCTTTCAGAAAGCTTTAGCACTCTTAGAAGTATCTGACTCTGTATTTTAGCCTGCTTACAAGTTTTTGACTATGAATTCCAGACGGTATTTACAGAGGATAAGCAATAGTAATCTGTTCTATTTTTTGCAAGGATGTATGATTTCCTTCCTTGCTTACGTGTCTGTATTTTGGGAAAGTAAGAAAAAAGATACAAATGCGTCTCGTCTAAAGAACTGTGCTATGTTCCCATGCTATTAGTAGATATTGCCAGGTCATTGACAAAAGAAGAAACCCATAATGTCAGTAAGTTGTCGTTGTATTTTAATGGAAATAATTGGAACTGAGAATTGTGACCTTAAATGTATTGTGAATAAACAATTTCTACATTTATTTAAGACTGCAAGGACTACTTTTCAGAATTAGTTGCAATATAAGAAAGACAAAGGTTAACATATAGGAAAAAAGAATCCCTGGTTAAGTTCCAAAAATAAAGTAATTTTAAATACCTTTCATTATGAAATCCTTTGTTTTTACTTCATGGGATTGAATTCAGACTTGAAAGAGGCCATGTTTAAAGCAGGATTTCTCTTTCCTGTTCAGTGTTTGACAGGCTTTTGATCTAGATATTTTTTCTAAGGGCTTTTGTTGTTTATGTAGACATAATCGATGAGTCTTTTCAGCTAGACTGCACACATGATCATTTAGAAAAACAGAAGGACAATTCTTGGCACCTTTTGGGGATTTGTGTTTATATAACATATGCTCTGGGCAAAGAAAAATCAAGCTTTAAGTTTTTATCTTTCCGAGTTCCAGTTTCTCTAAAGTCAGAAAAAGTTTTAACTTATAATTCAGATGAAAAGCATTTTTCATAGGGCTGAATAATTTGGCATGTTTATATGATGCATTTTCAGAGTAGATAACTTGTGTGCATAATGGGACCCAAAAGTTCAAAGTAGCTAGTTATTTACAACATATTCACTTGTACTTGTTGCTAGCAGCTAAAATGGAAAATGGTTTTCCCATAGGCAAGACATTTGGACACCAATTAAGTATCCCTGGCAAGGAGTTAGAAAGGCACTGCTTTATAAGAATAGTTACTGTCTGGCACAGTTATGTAACTTTTAATTCAGTTATTGTTACCAGTCTAGCTGATTGTTACTATTAATAAAAATCTGTGTTTTTTTAATGTTAACATATTTATTGGGTTCAGCAGAGACAAAAAAGGCCACATATTAAAGTTCTTTTAGTTTACTTTTAAAGATCATTCCAGTAAAAGGATGAAGAAGGGGAAGAAGCAAGGGAAGTGTTCAGAGTCATAACATTTTAAATTAAAATGCTAGTGGGGTATATGATTGAGATGGTCCAGTTTTTGCCTTGCTAGTGAGTAGGCTAAATCATCAGTACATTCATCAAAATATAATAGGTAGTCAAAGGGTCCCAGTCCCTTTTCTGATGAACTTCAGTGTCATTTTTAAATTGATCACTCTACTTAACAGAAGATCAAACTGTCATATCATCTCTGTATTAGATTTAGAGAATATTTGTAAGTATGCTCTATCCTATGCATTGCTGAGAGCCTGTGTGCCTCGAGACCTCCAACACAACCCTTTCTGTTCTCCCCCATTTTCTGTCCTTCTCTTTTTTGGGACCACATGGTGTAAACCATCTGTCAGAAGATATATAACACGTGGTTTTTACCTTTATTCAAATGGTAATCGTTTATGCTGAAATGCTCCATAGCTGCAGGGAATTTTGTTGTTGTTGTTTTTTTTTTTTTAGATTAAGCTACTTCCGAAAGGAGTTTGTGAAAAAATGTCAAAGTGTATTAGACTTTTAAAAGGCATATTGTTTTGTTTGTTACATGTTTCTAACCGTTTTCTTGAAGGCTTCCAGTATTTGGGTGATATGAAACACAAGCCTGACATTTAGTAGATAAACGGTCCTGTTCCAATGAAAAGTTTTTCAGGCCAAACTGCCAGCATCTGAAAAGTATTGTTTGCATCTGCTAGGGTATGTCTTCAGTGAAATTTTCTGTTAGTAAGTTACTCCATACAAGTTACCTTGGTTTGAGTAAGAGAGATCACAATGGAGAACACTATTTGAGGAGTCTGTCCCTTAAGATCTTAGTTGTGGTTGGAACAGGGACACAAAGGAATGTGAGATCACATCTACTGGCTCAGAAAGCTAGAAAGTTAGTCTATTGCTTCTTTTCCATGGGGTTACGCGGCAATGTGTCTACCTCCTCAGGTTGCACAGGTGGGGGACAACAAGTGTGAAAGTACTAGAGGGCACTAATCAGCAAGCAAATTGTAGAGGAGTCTCATTAGCAGTTTAGTCCTTTAACTTGGTCCCCACTTGGTAGCATAGCCAGCTCTCAGAAGAATGTGTGTGGGTGACCCACAAATGAGTCACGACACCTCGATTTTAACTGTAGTTAACCTCGCAGTGAAAAGCAGCCTTTGAGTGTTTGCTGTTGGGACTCTAGCTAGGCTGTGTGTACTCGTCAGCCTGACGAGGCAGGAAACTTCAGATAGAAGGTAGTAGCTGCCACCCCTTAGAAAAGTAGGCCTGGTGTGGGACCTAGGAAGAGGCAATATGTTTGAATCACAGCTTTTCCACTTAGATACTAAAAATTATTTTAGAGTCACAGACTTGAAAGATGAGAAAGTTATCAGATACTGTATTCAGAAGCCAAACTGGTATCATTAGTTTTAGACTTTAGAAAAAGCATTATAATTTGGAATATTTAAGCACTAGAATGGACTGCTTATAGAAGAAGTAAAAACATAGTTTTCAGATGTTTCACTGATTTATCGAAAAAATATTTAGACTAATTCTGGTATGCTTGTCAGTTAGGGTGAGCAAGGTCATCACTCAATCTTAGCTTCCTTCTAGTTTTGTTTTACAAAATTCTGTAATGCTGTTCTTGTTAGTGAATGCCTGCACCAGGCTTCGTTTGGCTGGACCCGGGAATACAGACTACTCTCCAGACCTGAGTTCTAGCCACATCCTTGTAGTCCTGCAGAATAAAGATGCTAAAATTGTCCTCTGGGATGAAGTGTCTGTAACATTCTCCATCTTTTGCCAAGGACAGCATTCAGGAATCCAGTTTCCAAATCTTTAGTAAATGGACGTATAAATCACAAAGTGTGTTGTATTTATCTCTGTAGCTGCAACCAGATAGTTGGCCATAACTTGCTCTTTTAGGTCAGGCAGCAAAAGGCTGTGCATCATCAGATGATGGATTGTGAATGAAACTAAAGCATCAGGCTGAATCTTGGATGGCTGGGTTCAGTTCCTGGCTCCAGAAGAAGCAGTGCAGATGATTGCCAAATGAACGTTGCTAGGGTAATCTTAATTCTGGCATTTTCCAGAATGATTGATTTTGCAGATTCCGTTTTCTTTAAATGTTGCTTTTATGATTTGGTTACTATAATGGAGAACGTAGCATTACTTCTTAATTTTCCTAAAAATAATTCTGTGACTAAAAATATTATTGGGAATATATACTAAGAAATATTTGTGTTTTTCTTAAACAAAAAAGAATACCCAGACCACTAAAGGGTTTGAATATTGGTAGAGTTATGTGGAGGCATTCACTTTAAATATTTAGATTTGCAAAATATATTTATTAGTAGGATAAAAAAATCAAAGTTTTTCACTTTAAAAGAGATTGTTGGAGGAATATGAAGAAGGAGCAACATACAAACACTAGAACAAAAGATGGAGGAATTTACACTAAAATAAATTAATTCTGTTAATGTTTACATTTCTATGTTAGTATTCTTTTCCTTGGATTATTGAAATAGCTTTTTAAACTTGCTCTTTGAGTGCTGGAAGTATTTTTTTTTAATCTCACACTGACACGTTAATGCTAATAAATAGTTTAACATCAGTATTGTATAAACTTATCCTTACCTCAGTTGTCAGCACCTTCACTGGTATGCATTATTATATAATAATCCTAATTCACATTGTTTTGTATTTGCACCGCTAAAAAGGCTTAAATGAATTAGCCTCACCTTGCCTCAAAGACAAGGCCAAGACGTGAAAGGCCAAGCCTTTAGACTGGGGATGGCAGCTCTCTGTTCCTTCAGCACAAGACCTAATTTAAGCATTTTTATACATATCCATAGGCATGTTTATAGGTTGTCCACTGTGGACAGCACAGCTATGGTACAGTAAAAAGATAAATTGACTTTAACTGGGAAAAGGGCAATACCATGAGAGTCAGAGTAACAAGAAACTAATACAGATCATTCACCCCTCAAAATTCTGAATGAATGCAGCAAATTCAAGCATTACTAGAAGTTAATTAAAATCTTGCTGATAATTAGGAAAAAAATATATAATACATGTTTTACACCCTTTCTCCAGTGAAACCCAAGATCCTTTCAGATAACATTGATTTTACCATTTAGTTCTTGGAATGGAGAAGGAAAAACAGAGACGTTAAAGCTTAAGGAAGGCTACTTAGCCTCTTCTTTGGTTCTAGTCAGCATGTCATGGCACGTTCTCTAGCACTGCAGGATGCAGGTTTACAGCTGGACAGTCTTCCTTTTAAATTAGGCCTGAAAAATCTTGCACTATCTACACTGTGCATAATAACATACATTCAGTCCCAGGTATAGTAACTAATAGTCTGTTTACTATCTAGTCCTGACCTGACTGAGATCGTTCTGCTGTGTAGGATTTTTGAATCAGTGGCAGGGAAGGTGGGGAGGTAGGTTTAGAGGAGGTACTCAAATATGCACATGAAATACAACATATTTTACTGCTTCGAATGTGACGTTATAGTGAGTAGTTCCTAAACACACATGGCTAGGGCATGATGGTGTGACATCTTTTCGGAAGACTCGGATCTGCGTCCTCTGTTCTCCCTCCTGTTCATATGACAATAGATGTCATCTTTCAAAGGGTGACAGATGACCTGTCCTTTACCAGATTGAGATGAATTAGAAGAGTGTGCTCAAATAGAAAATACCACAGTGGCCTCGCTCCAGTGGCTGCTCAGCAAAGCACGTACACCACATGTCGGAACCTGCGGTTCCTCTTGTACTGAGCAGGATTACTGTTGCAACAACACATCATCAGCCGGGTGAAAGTAACCCATCTCATGACAGTCTAAACTCAGCTTATGTTCCCCATCAGTAGGCGAACAGTCCAATGCTTGGTGAATTCTGCTTCACCGTGATAGCAACAGCCGACCTCAAAGGATCAAAAAGCAACATCCCTTAACACTTGGCTGCCACAAGCCAGTTTTCCCTGTGGCAACCTCTCTGACGCCTCCTGCTTAAAATCCAAAAAGTTAGGCGGATCGTGAGAAGGATGATGAGTGGGAGGTAGGACTTTTGCTGAATTTTGATCCTTAATGTTAACTAAAGTAGTCATTTCTTGGGGGAGTCTGCTTTTATATAGTCTGCTGTTGATAAAATAAGCTTAAGGTTTTTGTTTCAATAATTACATATTCATTAAAAGTTTAAGCTGTTGTTCCATGGATCTTATTCATAATCTATGGGGATAACATATAATTTGAGCTGTTGTGTGGGAGTGTGAAATGCCATTGGTTGGAATAAATACAAATGTGCATGTGTTTATCATAATTAGAAAAATGCTGAGCATATTAGATACTCCATCAACAGCTATCTTGAAGAAACCGGGGCCTAAATGAAGTATTTAAATGTTCTGTTTCATGTATGCATGAAAGTGTTAGCAAATGGGGGAGAGGGAGTGGGTGTTCTCTCTGCCCACAACTTTCTGTGAATTTGTTGTAGGAAATCCAGAAGGACATGGGAATCCTGCTGGCATTCCCAGAAGAAATCCTGCTTTCTTCCACTGCAAAATTTTCTTAGGGTGCATATACCAGATAATAATAATAATAAGCCATCCAAATGTTCTTGGATCTTTGTTCAGCATAAATAGAAATTCTCAAAACTATGGCAACGTAGCTGTAATGACTCATTGTAAAGGCATTGTATCTGTCAAAAAAAAAAAATCCTGGCTCCACTTGAAAGTTGCTGGAAAGCACATTCATAGCTAATTATAAACAAATACTAGTTAACACTTTAAATAAAAAGAGAAAAAAGCAAAAAGATTTAGAACATAGACAAGCAGATGAAAGGATTCTTGTTGCCTTCCATCTGAGATTACTCAGATGCATTCCTGTATTCAATTACCTGAGAAGATGTGATATTCCCTTAAGAGAGATCAGGAGATCAGAAGGGATGGCAGTTTCATGCATCTCCTTACTCATAGTCCTTTGAAACTGGTTCAGGAGAAATAGCTTAAATTGCAGCAGGGTTTGGGGCCAGACAGTGACTACAGACAGTAATCACTGGGTCAAGATCTTAACACAGACCAACAAAAAAAAATTCTGATGGAACAAAAGTTATTAGATGGACGTTTGAATCTAGGATAGACCTTCTCTTAGTATGACAAGGTCTACTCAAAATCATTTCTGAATCTGAACCAAAAGGTATATCTTTTTTTTTTAATTGTGCTTATCTATTATATTTGCATACACAAGCATTTGATAATCCTTATTAACTGTTATTTGGAGTATATTTTTTCATGAAACTCCTGGTGTTATTGCATATTCAATTTTAAGCTTAAGTTTTAATACTTTTTAGAAAGCCAGTAAGCATCAGCCCTGTCATCATTTAAAGATTAATGATCAACTTATTCTCACTTATAGTCTTACTCAAACCCGCTTCTTTTCCGATATTTTCTGTCATTAACGACTGCTTAGTTCTTCCTAGTGCTGCTCATGTCCTCTGCCCCATTAGGGCTTATTGTAGTAAAAATAAGACATTCAAAGAGAACAAACAACAAAAAAATTTAAAAAATGAAGACAGAGGACATTAGCAAGACCCAGGAGAGGAAGGAAGAGGGACTTTTAGGCCTTTCTAATGATTCTGATGTCTTGGACAGTTAATGTTGTCAGGTATTTGAGAAATGTGGTGTAGAATGGTATGCTGATGTCCAAATAAAATAGCTATAAGTATGAATCTATTGGATTTTTTAGAGCATTTGAAAATCACACCTACCACTGAGGAGAACGGAGCATCTTTCTTAAGATTAGGAGCTCTGGCAAAGTTCCTTGGGTTGGGCATTAGATTGTAATACCAGTATAACTAAATGCATCTGTTTGTGATGGTTGTTCATCTTGTGTCTTCCTTCTGTCTTTGCTTTCTTTCACTCCTGGTCACATGCATAAGATACCTGCAGAAGGTATCCTCATGGCCTCTGATGGCCATCTCAAGGCCTCCGTGAGACTGGGTCAGCAGAGGGGTGACTGTCCTACCTTCCACATTCTTTTTAAGAAAGTCTGTCTCTCAGCTTCAGCATCTGGCAGCTTTTTTGTTTTTAAGTTGGTAGCCCTGCTGGGGGAGATACTTGGTTTATTTTCACTAGTCCCAGCTAATATTCACTCAGCACCACTGTGGAAAAAGATATATTCTCTATAAAGACCTTGGAAAGGCCTGCAGCAAAGGTTGGAAAAGAATTATAAATAGAAATAATAAAACATAAAAATAAAAAGCCTTTCTAAGAATTTCACTGCTTTCAGTAATATGTATATAGCACAAGGACAGAACAGTCTCAGATTAAAAGAGCTGTCATAAGTTTTTAACCTCCCAGTTAGTCTTGGGGCAAATGTTTTTGAGATTTGTTGAATTGTCTGAAGGGGGTAAAGAATGAAATGTTGCATTTTCAAACAAGAAACTGAGAATTGAAAACAGAGAAAATATAAATTATATACAATGACTGTACATACAGAAAATAGAGAGTCTGTTTATATTAATGTAAATCTTTTTTTTAATGAGATTTAATGTTGAAGGTATAATTTAAATTTGGAGGATAATAACAAATAACAAGTTTGCTGGATAGAAATGAAAAAATACTTGACAGTACTCTTGGTTCGCAGAGTGGCTTGATTCCTGTAAAGAATTTAGCATAATATGTCTGACATATCACTTGCTATTGGGGTCAGTGGGGACAATTCATGGTCAAAAATGATTTACGTGTTTATCTTCGAATCCCACTTTGTTTAATTTTATCTTCTAGGCTTCTTTAAAAAAAAAAACAAACCACATTTGCAGAAAAGTGAATGATACTATTTGACTAAACACAATCATTTTCTAGGATGCCTGTGTATACAGCTCAGATTCAGTTATTTGAGATGCTTAATATTTTCTTAAATGTCTGTGTGATTTCAGTATGTCTATTCATACATGTGCCTTTGCAGAAGTTTATAGGTAATCTTTGCAGGATTGGAATATAAAAGAACTGGAAGAGCAAACATAAAACAAAGGCATTTATAATTCTGGAATGTGACTATATACTGATAACAACAGAGCTTTTGTGAATTAAGTTAATTAATTAGACTTTGTGAGGCCTTGTTAGAAAGATCATTCTGAATTTCTTGAAGTCAAGTTTTATGCCTCAGTTATAAAATATCACAGTAAATTAAAGAAGCTACAAAAAGCAGTAAGATAGACATTTAGAAGATCTAATGTGAGTGTATTTTAATGGAATATATATACCCTGTAGTTAAAAGATTTGACTGAAGAGTCTGGGATACAGTACAATCCTAGTTCTTGGGAAAGAATGACATAGGGAGGAAGGAATGTACTTGAATTTTGACCAAATATATAAAGTGTTTAGGAAGTATAGGCCTTGCTCTAAAGGGAGACAAACATTAAATAACATGAAGGTATCTTAATGGAAAAAGCACACAAACAGTGGAACAACATCGTGCAAGAAGGCATTAAGGCATTTCAAAAGAAGTATTGAAAAGCAAATTAGATAATTAATTCAGTGTACATAGTAGATACTAGATTACGGCAGCTCCTCTTGCTTGCTCCATGATAGGTCACTTTCCTCTAAAATGTTCTTTATTTAATATGGTAATGCTTTTCAAAATGGCCTAGGGTTATTTTTCAAATATATCCTTTTTAATATATTTTACAGAATATGTATGCTTTTAGGATTATGAGAGCTGCGTATAAAGCCTTACAAGATATTGAAAGAATGCAAGCAGAGATATAAAACTAAGTTTTATTTCTACTCCCTGCTGCATTGCATAAAATAGAGGGACTACTATTCCCTGGTATGATATATTCTTTAATAGAGTTGGAACAGTATCTTTAGAGGCTGTTTAGTAAATTAGTGTCAAGGATTAAAAAAAACTACTCCAAGCAGGAGATCAGAGAGAAGATGATGAGTTAATAAAATATGGAATATTTTCAGTTGGGATAGAGCACTGACCCAAGAACAGAAGCTCCTATATCTACTATGGGAGCCTACAAACAATCATTACTATAGTCATCTGAAGGATTCTGAATACATACAAAAGCAGATGTCCTGGATCACTACAAGACTTCTTTTAATCCGTTTCAGAGGGAAGCGCTAAAATTTTCTGAACTAATCTTGTTTTCTGAGGACAGAGAGACAGAATTTTTAGTGGCAGAGCTAAGCACCTGGAGTGCTCAGATGCCACTGTACACCTGCAAAGGACTGATTTGCCTGCTCCAGCCATTGCCGTGTTTCTGCAGATTCCGTAGGATTGCTATGAAATGAGTAGGAATTTTCTCTAGTTTGCTTCACCTCTTGGAGGAGTTTTCTTCTGTAAAAAGAAATACAGTTTTCTCTCAGCACGCTTATCTCCTCATGGACGCCTTTCAGCTTGTTTTCAGGACTTAATTGGTATAGGCTTGCCAAGAAGGAAGAATGTCAAACTGGTGCCTTTCAGGCGTTCTCCCTACTAACTGTGATGAACTGCTTTAGAGGCAGAAATGAGAGTAGAGATACATTATGCTGAATGAAACAGTAAACTCTAACATACTGTGGGACTCTTCAACTGAATCTATCATCATAATTTTAATATTCAGAAAGGTTTGGAGATTTTTGGAAGCTGTATCCTTCTACTGCATTCTTAACTCTGGATTTATTTTTCCCTACATTAGCAGAAACATGGGTTGAAAGTACTTTATGAGCAGGAAGATTAGTACAGAGTGGAATAATGATAATCCCTAGTATCAGATGATCATATTGGAGCTCAATTCCAGAAAGTGTAGGAATTTCATATTGCTTCAGCATCTGATGGTTAATGTCTGTCTTTGACTAGCCACTATGTATAATTTTTAGATGTTTACTGTAGTGCTAGTGCAAAACAGTCTTCTGAATATTTACTTTAGACTAGGATGCCGCTCCCTGAGTATACTATATTTTCTTCTCTTTCACTGGTAACAACAGTCATCTTGTTAAAATGGAATCATTTTAGGGCTGTTCTGTAACATTTTGTATCTAGAAAAATAAGACAGTAAATGGATTGCAGGTCAGATTCTCACCCGAATAATATCTTTTTGAAAATGTGCAAAAGGTTTAGAAGAGTCATCATGTATTTGGAACAGTCTAAAAGGCAATTCTCTTTTAGAGTAAATTCTTTCCTGAAAAACTCTGCTAATGCCAAGGGATGATCTGATGCAGGATGAAATCTCTCTATGAGGGTATATTAGCTGCCATACATGTAAGTATGTATTACTTTAAAAAAAAACAATTACATGCATCTGCATCATTCAGGGATTTTCAGGATTCTTTTATTTGTGAATATCCCTTTCTCTATGAAATGATTAAAAGTACAGATACTTGAAGTATTTTTTTAATTTCCTCTGTGTACCATCAATAATAACTTTCCTTTTTCAACTAGAATTGAAACCAAAGTTGCTCCAGAGTGGAGGCATTTTAAACTCTCCTTTTAAGAGCAAGGTATAATTTGTTGTGCTTGCACTCTTTCTAAAAATGAATTAGGGAATATTTTCCCCATTGTTGTTCAACCTCCCTCCATTCTACACATGCTTAAGGGGGGTGGAACTAGCCAGATGCTGCTACTATGACCCATCAGTAGCTCAGATGCTGCTACTATGACCCATCAGTCTTGGAAACGATGAAAAGTATTATATCCTACAAATATGATATGTATACTAAAAAACTATCCTAAGATAGAGCATGCTATCTTCCCTTTCCAAAAACTGTTTAACTGAGAGAAGTCCAAGTTAAATGTTTCAGTAATAGAATTATTTATTTTAGGAATTGTATCTGAAGATGCTTAGTGAAAGCGTTAGCCTAGAATAAGCTATGAGAGCTCCTTGAGTCCAGGGATTTTGTGTGAAGTCTCTTCTCTCTTGCACCACACAATTTTACAGCAAATAATACCTTCACTTCCAGGATTGAAGCATGGAGGAAAAAAAAAAAAAAAGAAACTCTATCAAAGCTGCCAGTTTTCACCTGGTTTCATATCCAAAGGAAGGCAGAAGGCTTTCAAAACTATAAGTCAACCCAGATTCACTCAACACTGGGCCCAGGTTCACTCAGAAGGGTTGTGAGCCCTCACAGACCTTTTGAAGAATCTGGGCTGAGTTTCAAGCTGGTGATGAAACCCGTAATCAGGCAGCCTTCACGTGCTCTTGAGTTCCTTGAGAACAGTTACCCAGCTCTCCCTCAAGTTTCCTGTGGTTTGCTGGGATTTTTTTGTTTTAAGCAAAGCAATGTTGGAGTTTGAGGCTTCAGATAATGATTACTAGATGCAACGTTTGCTGTTGTGAGTAATCCGGGCCCTGCTCACCCTACTCAGAAGACTGCGTACAAATAGTAGCAAGTGTTTGCAGGGTCTGAGCCCTGATTCTGATCCTTGTTCTGAATAGGGAAAAAAAAAAAAAAAAAAAAAAGAAACTCCATTTATGAATCTTTGCTACGGGTTTCCCATGTCTATTTTAGTGTTAGTGTATGTTTGCAAAGCGCTTTTGATTGAAACTTCATAACAGAAAAATATTGATTATTTTTGTTCCCTAATAATTCCATTGTTATTCTCACTTGAGCCAAATTTAAATTCAGGGCTTTCTATTTCAAAGGTGCATCTGCAAAGTGGAAAAATAATTTGTATTATTATTGTAGAGCTATGTAAGAAAGTAGGACGAAGAATGGGTAGTTTAAAAGTTTGTACTTGTTTTTCAGTTTTTCATATAAATTCTGTGGAACTGGCATTTGTCTTCAGGAAAATTCAGAGCTTCTGCATGCCCCAAAGTCCACTGACTCCCTGGAAGTGAATTCTAAACTTTTCCTTAAAAGTTAGCAGGCCAGTACTCTTAACAGACCAAAGGGGGAATCAAGTTCCAAACTAAAAAGTTTTTGGCTAAAACATGCAGATCATAAATGGGACTTTAGGTATGCTATGTGAATGTCTACAGTGTATATGCAAGTATAAGTCTTAGCTAAGAACACATGCACAGCCAGTTTGTGCTATCACTTTGCATGTAGGTGATGCCTGAGTTAACGTGCGCATCCTTGTACAATTTGTATACCACAATTCCCATCTAAATCAAGTAAAATGGGTACAAAATAAAATGTAAGAAAATATGTGGAAAATAGATCATTTTTGACCAGTATGTGGCATAGCAGTTGAGTATTTTGAATCTTCTTCATGAGATGATGGTTTCCTTTGAATGTATAAAAAAAGTTATGTTTTCAAACTGTGTGCACAGTGGTTCTAGTACTCGAATAATTAATACCTCCTGAATCTTTCTTGTTTAGGCATGCCCATTCCTAAACTAAGCTATTTTGTGGGGGAGAGCTTTTATTTGTAACTGTCAAGCAACTTTTAGAACAGGTGGGAGGCTGAACCTTCCTACTTTTCGTTCAGATTTTCCTCCTCCTCTTGGCAGACAAATTCCTATATCCATCAAGTTTTCATAGTCATTTTTTTAGATACATATTTTAAAGTCATTTTCATGAGTTGGTTGCTGTTGTTTATGTTACTGGGGGAATTCTTAATTTTATTTTTCTTAAAATTTGCTGTAAGTTTTTTTTTAATGGGCATATAATTCAGATCGTTTTCTCAGAATTGATGTAAATGAGTACATCTTCAGGTGTTTTTGATGTATTAATGGATGCAAGACTCATGACATATTTACAGTGAACATTATCATAAAAGAGCATCTGTATCTTTGACCTAGTAGCAAATTCTTTTCCTGTATTTTTACAGCTAAAATAGACCAAGAAAATGAAGAGAAGTCACTGACAGAAGCACATAAAAGGTAAGAAAAAACAATGCAATAAAATCCTTCCTTCCTTTGAAAAATGTATTATTTTAGAAGTAGCTATATTAGAAACAAACAGTGTCGTATTTTTGGATAGTGACAGAACTGCATTCAGAAAACCAAATGATATCTATTTATTGTCAGCTTTATTTTAATCATTAGAAAAGAAAAACTGAAAGAATATAAGCCAGCAGTATACCTTTAGAGAAACGTTTTGTGTGACTCTGCTCTTTCTGAAAATGCATCTACCTTATATAAAAATAAATTGAGAATATGACAGTTGGATTGAGAGAAAACTGTTCATTCGCAACCAGAATCATGGTGATTTGACAGACACACAGCATTCCCCAGACAGCTATTATTCACTAAGCACCACTTCCTGTGCTTATAAAATGTCTGCTGTAAAATAAGGAATGGAAATCTGCTTTTAAAATACTTATGATATGTATAATTAACTGTGACTGCCTTTGTAGAAATGCTAATAGATCTTCAAATAATTTTTGTGGCAAAAAAATAAAATACTTTATTAAACCTCATTACAGATGTGAGCAGTTGAGAGCATTTTCAAAATTGGGAACTTCACTGTGTTGCACAACTTGTGGTTTCTTCTGATTTTTGGCAGTGTTGTTCAGAAGCAATGTTTAAATGGGACAGATAAAAATCTGTCCCAGCAAAAGACCAAAATATGACACGCCATTTATAGTCCAGATTTGGTGAAACTGACAGTCTGCATTTATTTTCCTTTCACTAAAAATAGCATCTTCTTTTTGTAACAAGCTCAACTACCACTGAATCTATGCTAATGAACACAACTGGGAGAGCTCTCAATAGGATTCCAGTAGAGTATGCTGCTAGAAAAGATTATAATTTTTTTCTATGATGTCTTAACCGTTATAGGGCCCTGATACCCAGGTTAGTCACCTGCCTTGCTGTGACAGCATGGGTGATTTTTCCCCGGTAAAGCACCACAGCTTCTTTCTATTTCCTTGCTCCATGTACTGAAGAGAGTACCTGCAAAGAAAGCAAAGGAGAAAGTGGATGTTCCTCCTTTTTTGCAAGGAGATGGTATGCTCACGAGTAGCACATCTGTGATGTGGGATCGTGATATTAAAATGGAACAAAGGCTTAGTATCGCTTTGGCTTAGTATCATACCTCTTACTCAAGTATATGAAAGGCATTCCTGAAATTCCTTAAGCTTGTTTAACTGCTGAATTACATAATTCTTATCCGTAAAGATCTCCTTCACAATAAAAATCAGAGAGCGCAAACTGTTAGTAAGATATTTTTGTTGATCTCTGTCAAATTGCTCTGTTAAGGAATTAGTTTCTTCTTTGGAAAATGGATTAGCCTATATGTCCAAAGCTAACAGATTCCTAAGAGCAAGGGGAATCCACGATGCGTTCAGAAAGCTTGTGACTTGCCATTGTCTTCTGGTATCTAGTTCGTTCTCTTTCGTAATTTTTTCCCTGACAGCACTGGAACCACAATATCAAAAACTTCCTGGTGATATATCTAAGATCCGCAATATGAGGGAAGAAAGCAAACGACTCCCTAGTCCCTCCTTAAGCTTGGCCTACTTCCTTGGACTTGTCCTAATACTTTCTTCTCCCATTCTGCAAAGTGCAGCAACTCCTTCACACAGTAGTGTGCCAAAGAAGGAATTTCTGCTTCATTTTTCTTTACTATGAATATCTAGCAAGGATAGCATCACATATGAAAGCTTTCATGGAAAACATGAGGAATTATGCTGGGACCTAAAACTTTGGGACAAAGTTATTTTCACTATTATCCAGGCTACATTTCTTTCTTTCTTTCTTCCATCATCCCACTGAAATTCTTCCTCCACTCAGTGGTATTTGTTAAAATATTGAAGATAGCTTCATGATGTATCTTTAGTGTTAAATGTGTTTCTTATACTAAGATCTTCAGAGGAGTTTAGAAATAAAAAGCTTAGGATCTCTTTTTTGGGGGGTGAAAGAGAAGATGAGAGCCTAAAAAGCTAAATAAAAGATTAGTTACATTTGGCTAATCATAGGTAGACCAGCAATGCATAGGATGACTAGACAAGCAAGTAGTGCAAGCAAAAGAGATGGATTAGATGGAGCAAAATTAATGTGATTAATATGCTTGGATTTTTCTTTTTGAAGTGGATAACTTCAGCCCATATGTAAGTTCACTGCTACCCCATGATAGCATTTCTTTAGCTTTCAGTAAGAACTGCAGATCTTTCCTTTTAGCTTGGGCACAGAATGTTAAAGCTGATGTCGCCGTAAAAATGCAAAAGTCCAAGAGAAAAGCTCTTGCAGCAATAACAACAAAAATATTTCTAAAATGAATAATGATTTGGGGAAAATGCAGCAATGTGTATTTTAGAAAAGCTCAGTTGTGCAATAGATGAGCTGAAATGGAAAGTTAATCTTCCACACAAAATAAAGACAAAGCAAATGGAATGTCTGCTCCAGAGACTCCATGCAGTGTATAGCTGTTCATTTGTCACAAGTGCGAAAATGTTTAATCGGTTTTGAAATGATGTATTCTCTCTTTATTTATCGTGTTTAGTGACTTTAAGAGTGTCAGTAAGTAAAGTGTTTATCCAAGGAATGGATTTCTGGCACATGGATAAAATGAAAAGTGAAATGTTTAGCTCGAAATAGGCACATGTTCCAAGATCTCTCTGAGTAAGTATCCTGAGATGAGAAGAAAGCACACAGGTCTGTGTTTATCTAGCTTACGCAGGCAGACAAGGAAGGCTCCAGCCTGGTATTAACACTGAAGTGACATGGAATGTCTTCACCAAACCCCAAACAATTACATCATTCCCTTAGCAATATTGATAAAGTGCAATAAGAAAGAACCTGGCACTTTCCAATTAGATCCTCATTGCTAAATACTTGAGAAACTGTCAAATACTTCACAAGTTAAAGTAGAAACCACTTTTTTGGGGGGGGAGGTGAAGGAAGTGAAAGAGGAAAGGCAGAGGAGGAGGAGAAGAGGTGCTTCTATGTTTTAGGAGTCCATGATTTGGGTTTTTTTTTTTTTCTTCGTTTTAAATCATGCTAGATTATTTGCCTTTGTCCAAGATACAACGCTAAAATGCTGCATTCACACAGCTGTAAATAATAAACAACTTTACAGCTAAAGTTCACCCTCTTTGAAAACTGGAAGATACAGCACCCTTCTCACCAAGCAAAAAGTTTGTTTCCTCTTTTGTGTATTTTCAATTATTTAGTTTTAAAGACCTCTAATTTTTCAAGAATAATTTTTTTCTAAGTAGAGGAAAAAATTAGCAGCGTTATTGTTTTCAGGAACACTTAATGCAATTTTAGAAGGAGACACACTTTGACCGCAATATCTACAGCAAGTAGTGGCCAAGTTTGCATCAAAGTGAACAGAAGTGAGCTTGACACTCCTCCTCTTGCACCTGATGAAGAAGCAACAGCTAATCAGCCTCATGGAAATACCAGAAACAACATTTGATAAAGCAGAAGCTCATTACTATATGCCTGGCTACCTTTATTCAATTAAATAGCTATGAAGGAATAGCACGTAACTTTATTACTTCGTTATAATACCTTGCCCAGTATTTACTTCTGACCTCCTTGGAATGTTTCCAGATTAAGGACTCATCTATTTTTTAGAACAAAACAAAATCCAAATTGGAACAGTGATTCCTCTTCCACTTGAATAGTTAGTAAGAAAGCTTTTCTGTTCCTCCACCTGCAATGATATGTCCGTCCTTGGATTAACTCCTTGGGATCCATTGACAAATTGAACTGGAGATGTTCATTTTAGACCTGAGAAACATTCAGAACATTTTCAGGTCTTTCTGCTCTCTCTTGCAAAAACTCAAGCATCAGATTCTAAGTACAGTACAGTAGCTACCAGACTAGTCTAATAAGCTTTGGATCTAGCCAAATCGCAAATGAACCATGCCACATTCAGAGGATCTGACATTTGTCAAGAATAATTAATTGCTCTGAATATTGCTTGATTTCTGTCTACTCATATAGTACCTGTGTAAGAAGCAATGCACGTTGAGAATCTCTTAAACATTGCGGAATCTTTTATTTCTGATATTGTTGATAGTATAACACTTCATGAAACAATAACATAGATCACTAGGACACAACAATCTTTTTAATGGTGGCTTGCTTTTAGGTGAAACTATTCACCTTTTTTTTCTTGCTGTGATTCACAGTGAGGGCTGGATAGACAGAAATGCTGCTTGCTATCGTGGCTTTATGTCTGTCAGTGATTTTAATGAATCTGAGAATTTAATATGGTTTCTTGTAAATCTTAGTGCACTCTGATAGTATATACTTGTTTTATAAAAAGTCAAACAGAACTTTCTGCCTTCTGACATAATTATCAGCTGGAGAGTTTGGGATGTGTATGGCTGGGTATGGAGCATCTTCCCATGTTAGGATGGTTTTTTTATTTGGTTTAATCTTATAATTTGCTCACATTACTTATACATTCCAGTGATTTTTAGGCTTTTAAGTGCTTCCTGAGTGCTATCTCCCAGGCACCTCTACTATTTTCAGAACTTTTAATAACCCATTTAGCAATGCTTTGTGACTTTTTTTGCTGTAGCAACAAATGACATTAATTTTGAATAGGAATGTTTACCTTTAAATTCCCTGCAAAAAAAAAAGTGCCCTAACACAACACACTTTGCAGACTTCCATTGGCTTCACTGAACGTTCAGACTTGGAGAGGAACAAAGCCTGGCACCTGCTCATGAGCTGACAAGTTGATGAAACAGCAGACAGTATGGTACAATGGCACTGCTGAAAAGCAGCACCTAAAAATGTAGCACCTAAGTCTGATAATCCTTTAAAACAGTAGATGTGCCTCCCACCTCTCTCCCCTCCACACAATGGTTTGGATTTTTTTCAAAAACTGAACTGTAAAGTTAAAGTGAAAATTGAGGTAATGATTGAAATAAAGTGGTGAAAAGCTCGGAATGGATAGGTATTTAGTAGAAAAAAAAATACTTTTTAACTGAAAGGCAAGGATGTGCTGTTGGACTCTATCTCTCACTACTCTTTTGCCATTTATCCTTTGTTGGTTCCTTTCCTGTTAGTTCTCTTTTCTCACTGTGTGGCTTCTAGTGTGCAGACTTGAATTGCTCACAGTAATACATTTCAGACTGTAGGTATACATTAGTTGCATCAGCAAAAAGTAAATACTTAGGGAGCAAAGGAAATGTGTATAAAGAAGCTTACAGACTGTTAAACAGACTGGATCATTCTTGTTTAGTATCCTGTCTCTGACAAAATATCAGGGCCCATAAACATGCAGTAATGGAAAATTAGCCAGCAGTTTAGCTAAGTCAGAAAGTTACTTCTGAAACACTGTAACTGATCTTTCCCTGAAAGATGTCTTTGTCCTTTTCTGAAACTATTTGCTAAATGAGTGAATGAATTATTATCCATATGCATGACTGATTTTGTTTATTCTAACAAGACGAGCATCGTCTTTTAATGTTGGGCATCTTGCTTAAAAATCATTTCATTTTATTGGTTTTAAATTAGTTGCCTGTTAATGCCATTGAATGCTAGTATGAACAAGTGGGAACATAGCTTTTGATAGATTAGGGTAGAGCTAATTCAAAAAGCTAATTTTAAGAATTGTAAAATAATCCATCTTGATGCAATTTATTTTATAGTTTATGTCAAGGATCTGTTCTCAGATCTTAGAGTAAAAGATTAATAAATTAGTTTAAGATGCAAATATAGTTACACAGCTAAGTAACACTGGTAACAATACATAAAATAAATCGTGTCCAACAATACCAACAGTTAGCGCTATAGCATTAAACTCACAATAAAAAATTTAAGAAAAGAATCATATGGCTAATAAAATAATGACAAAAATTCAGAAATTAAATCTTTAAATATAGTGTGCTATAGCATACTAATTGTTTTGACTGCCACTGTGTGTCCAGCAGATAGTTTCACTGAGTAGTCTCTTGAGATGTTACAACTGAAGAAAGATGTGAGTGTGTGGGTCGATGTGGGTGAGAGATTCACTTTAAGGATTATTATATTGTATTGCTGTTGTCGTCTACGTGCAAATAGAAGAGCAGAATTTAAGGGATGTGGTTTAATTAGGTCACAACTGTATTAACTCATCTGGGAACTATCCAGTAATAACTTATACAATATAGGTCATTCCTTCCTTAATAATTTCCAGCTGATGAAAGACTGCTATCAGCCCCTCCGCAGCATAGAGGTTGCCTCAGCCTGCTGCTGGAAGCCCGTTGTGCTTCTCATATAAGGAGATTAGGTGGCTAGGAAAAAAATCGTTATCTTTTTATTGTTCCTCACTTCATTCCTCAGTCGTCTTCCCGTGTTTTGTGTTTGTGTTTTGTGTTTGTGTTTTGTGTTTGTGTTTTGTGTTTGTGTTTTGTGTTTGTGTTTTGTGTTTGTGTTTTGTGTTTGTGTTTTGTGTTTGTGTTTTGTGTTTGTGTTTTGTGTTTGTGTTTTGTGTTTGTGTTTTGTGTTTGTGTTTTGTGTTTGTGTTTTGTGTTTGTGTTTTGTGTTTGTGTTTTGTGTTTGTGTTTTGTGTTTGTGTTTTTTTAAAGAGACGTATTCCTTGATAAGCTAGAAACTGCTTTAGTGAGCCAGATCCCTTCTGCACTGTGTCTTAAAAGCACTCTTGTCATGGGATAACTTGCACCCACTTCCTTTCTCATCTGCTGTCTGGAGAACAGTTCCACCTTAATCAGTCTGATGATGAAGTACAAGATCGTTCTGTATCCCAAAGAAACCAACTAGTGCAACTAGTGCAATGGTCACTACAGACCAGAAACGTCACGAAACCCTTGTGTAATCCTGGGAAGGGATGGAAACAACTACTCCAGACCTGAGAGTTCTCAGATGAAGGAGTATGGTTTGTCTAGCTTTGCTTGAATATCAGTGATTCATATATCCAGTGTGATCAAGTGTGATTGTTTACTCTAATCCAATGGCTCCCACCTTATTTTCAAGCTTAATCCGTATGGAAAATGCTACTTATTTTTCTTCTCATCTAGATGAAGACGCTCTCACTGCTGTGAAGAGAATGTATTAGGATAAGTTAGGAGTTCAGAGGTAAATAACTGGAAGTAGATAAATGTCTATTAAGGCCTTTTCAGTCTGATACTTCATCCCTCTAAATTTTGAACTCTTTGACTTTATTTTCATGGGACTTTATTGTAACTCACTCTAAGAATATGAAAGTCCCTTGAACGTTTCTGTGTTCTAAAGGGTGGATTCCTTCCATTTATACTTGTGCAATGCTGTTATGATGTTAGGGGAGCCTGTATTCATGTATCGTAAGGAGAGTCCTTTTATACTTTGAATCTTATACTTTGAAGAAGGAACACTCCTCAGAGCTTCAGTTGGACCTAAGCAATCCAAAAGGGTTAAGCTGAACCAGCTTCAAAAAGCATTTAAAGTGTTAGAAGGTCCTAAATTGTCAAAATATTTTGAAATAGCTTTATTCTATTATTTTCAAACAATAGAAACTGAAACCTAAGTTTGATCTGAGCACCAAAATATTAACTATAACTATTACAACTTTAGCTATACCAAGAAATTTTTATCAAACTTGGCTTCCTTTGTAAGTGAAAGCCAGGATTGTAGGTCAGCCAAGACTGATGCTCCTACCTATAGCCCACTTTAAATTCCTTATGAGCAAAATTTATGATTGGAATAGATTGTATAAGTGATTTTGTAACATATACATTGATTAAAAATAACTTGTTTTTCCCTCTCTCTCTCTCCCCCCCCAAACTCTTTTAGGTTGGGAAAGCATTTGGGATCTCTAGTTTGACAGAATTTCTTTACAAAATTATGGCTACTTTGGAAAAAAGCATCTGACAATACTCTCAGTCAGACCTGTAGATTCATTTCAGTTGTTACTTTTAGCATATGTTCTGCTAAATGCATGTGTACAAAATTTAATCTATGCTGGACTATACACTCTGAGTGTGACAATATTACATGTGTATGGAATCTGTTAAAGCATGTGTGCAGTTTCTGTCTAAATAGTCTGCTCTAGGTTTAAGGCAAATTGGCTCCTACTTTGTTAGATAATTCTGACCTTGACCCTATATAAAGTTCACAGCTATAAAAGCAAGCCATACCATGGAGCAGGCAGATGCTTACAAGACTGAGGTTGGCATCAATAAATTTATTAATATTTAATACAATAAAACTTTTTACAAAATATGTAGTGCACAAAGGTTATGTTATCTCCATATATAATTATAACCTTTTTAAACAATAAGAATGATTGCTCAGAAAGCCTCTGCTGTACTAGGTAGTGAAGATGAGGTGTGTCAGTAGAAACTTCTGGAGACAAGTTGGACTTCAACAGGAAGCCTTTAGCTGTTTCTTACCACAGCGAGGCTAGCAGATTGTGTCAGATCACTGATGTTGAAATTCATTTTACCTCTGTATTCTGTATCTACTTGCACCTTATTACTTGTTCAAGTTCAACCAGCCACAGTTTATTTAATATCTTTGAAGCTTATGTTTTCTTTTTTTTTAAAAAAAGAGAAAGAATAATTTTCTTTTGAATGTGTTACTGAGCCTTACTTTCCAGCACCCACAATTACAGGAGTTTGCTTTACATATGCTTGTGCTGTAAGTGCCCAGTTAAGTACAGAGCTATGTAGGTATCTACAGAAAAGGTGGCATGCATGGGCAGGGTGTCCATGATAAAATAAAATTAAAAACATTAAACTCTGAGAAAGAAAATCTACCCATTTGTGCAAACTATGCAGATTACAATGGACTGCAATTTACACTAACGCCACTAGGAAAGTGCAAATATCTTGAGCCATGTTCTTGAGAGAGAAAGTTTGAAACCTTTTAAAAACCATCGTTTCAACATTATAGGAGAAAGTGCATGTCATTCGAATGCATTAGAAGAATCATGCTAGAATATGTTTGCTTTTTTCTCTGAGCGGCCTGATAGAATATGATTGTCAGGGACAAAAAGTACCCAAGTTTAACTCTGTTTTTAATGTATGATCTAATTTTATTTTTTTTAATCTGTCCAATATTCTTGAATGGAAACTTATCTTTTCAATATGCATAATATAATTTGAGTTTATTGGGATTCACATAAATATGGTAGGCCAATTCCTGGGTGAGTTGCAGCCAATCAATGCTTTGTAGAGGATACAATGAAGGTATAAAGATGCCTCTAACCTAACTTTTCTCACCTTTTGATTTTTAAATAGCTGGAGTGGAGGCTGACTTACTCTGTGTAGTGTTTAAAAAGCTGTTCTAAATTACTATTTTTTGTCATCAGAAAACTTCTATCTGCCAAGACAGTTGCATCTTACTCCTGATATAATTTATAACCTAATCTAAGCCACCTAGAATAAAAAATGGCATCATTTGATCACCAAAGGATACTTTTACATCAGAACAAAAGACAGCCCTTGTCATAGCCTAGGGTTTTAGAGAGAATGAGCATGAAAATAGGAAGAAAAACAAATGAATAAAACCAGAGAAGGAAAATCTTCCTTCATTTAAGAATGAAGTGTGAGTTGTGATCTGTGATAACCTGCTGTTGCCAGAAAAAGTAAGCTGCAGGGAGAGACTTGGCAAGTTTCTTCATCATGCTCAACCAACATATCTTAATATTGACCTGGTAAAATTAATTTTCCAACTAAAAAGATTGTAAAAATATTTGTGCCCAAATCTACCTTTCAACAAAATTGTCACTTAAGTCAGTTGTGGCCATAATTTTGTGGGGCTACTTCGTTTCTGAGAAATGGGATGGAAGAAACACATACCTATTGAAATTATGTGTATGTCAGGGCCTCGAACAGCAGTTTGAGCTCTGGTTAAATGTTTTATTCATTGCTCACTCCATGAGTTGATCAGTCCTCTTAAAATTTTACTTTTCCTAAGGTATTTGTTCTAAGTATATTCTCAATACCTGTTGAATTTAATAATCTGTGTCACTTATTGTATAGGTTCTGCTCCAGTTACTGAGTGTGCTGCATTCACTGCATGGCAAAAAGTATAAAATACATAAATTGTGCATTTGTGTTACTGATCATCTTAAATAATTGATTACATTGATCATTGTTGATAAATGTTAAGGTTGTAAAGCATTCATAGCTATATCAGGCCAAAAAGATTACACTGCTTACCTACAAGGAAAACTAGCCTGTTAAAACATAATTTCCTGTTCTTCTCATTATATGCCTTGTGCTGGGTTTTGCTGTGAAAAAGAGTGCCTTAAAGGTAGAGGGCTTTTTTGCTGAAGTTGTTAATTTTCATCTGGTTGGGGCAATAAAACACTTTTCTGCTTAATATAAATTTATAGGACTCAAGGGACTAGAGATGAGGGAGATGACTTAGGATTCAAAACATTGCAAATGTTTGGCAGGTTTTTTTTTAGAGGAAAGGAAAAAATCTCTCGAGACCTTTGTTTTCTAAGGAACAATATTACAAAATCCATAGTTACACAATATAACTTGGCAAAAGAAAGAAGAGATTGATGATTCTGGCAACTGACTTAAGCTGGCATGTTATCTCAACTTGCTTTTAATATAAGAAAGATACCCCTTTGGTTCCTCGAAAAAGGAGGGGAAAAAATACCCAAAAGTTTCTCACTAACATTTAAGTACTGGATATTTTGAATGAATCTATGTTTGTTTTTGTATTTTCTCACTTCTAATTATGCAGGACAGCACTGAGGAGAGGCAATGATGATTTGAAAAAAAAGTGGGGGGAGAGGAGGTGAAATAAAGTGACCTGAAGTTATGATGCAGGGAGAACCCTCAACAAAATATGTCAACAGGTGACGAGGGGCTGCTTAGGATGCTGTGCATGTTAAGTTTCCTCACAGTCTTGTGCTATCTCAATAATCAGGGTGTTAGTTCTCAGTTTCATTTTATCAGATAATTTGGTGTTACTTTGTTGAACTGCTTGGAATCCTGCAAGTCATAAGACTAACTTTTATTAATGCTTTCAGCTATTTAAAATACAAAGAAAATACATCCAAAAAAAGTCCTCTTTATAAAACAAAATGAGGATGAATATGATAATTCATATGATCAGCTTTTCCAGGAAGCAGCTACTGTTACCTATATACTGTACTCCTGATCTCTGTGGGGTTATAAATACAGGGGGAACATTTTTGCACTTTCTGCCAAACTCAGTTTGGCTTTTAAATATAATTTGTGTCAGATTTCAAGTAGTAAAAGGCAAGCATGGTCCTTTCTCCCCTATTCTCTTTCTTGTTTCTTTTGATAAGCTATGCTTAATCCTAAATGGCTTTCATCCCATTGGGATGTCCCTTAGCAGCTCCTACTTGAATCAGAACTTCCTCTGATATACAGCAAAAAACGAAACCCAAGTTGTCAAGAATATCCAGATTTTAACTTCAACCAAAGTACTTAACATATTAAACAATACAGAATCTCTGTTGCAGTGCTGTAGAAACAATTTTCTTACTTTTAAATCCACATTGATACTAATCTCTACTCTTGCAGATATTTTTGTTTGCGGTTTTTGGAAACCTGATGGGATGTGTGTGTGTGTGTGTTTGTATGCACATGCACGCGCGTGTGTGTGTTTGTGTGTATTCGCTATTTCTCAGAAAGGTCAGCCAGGAATAGTGTCATTACCAGTGAAATTCAAGACATGTCTGGACCTACAGTTACTTCGCTATTTGTTTGGCCACTGAAGCCTGATCAGCTGATGCTGAGGTGAAAGTACTGCGATCCATTACCTAGCATTTTTGATTTGTCTCGTTATTGCTTTTCTTGCACAAAAGAAGTATTTGTATTAGCTACCAACTGTTCTGTCTCCTCTCCCCACCCTCTTGCTTGACCCAGTGCATGCATTCACATACACGCATGCATGTGCACAAACGTATCTTGTGGATATTTATAAACTGGCCAGGTGAATGGAAAAATCAGTCAGCCAATGCATCACACACAGCAGACGTGAGTCTGAATCGTTGTCTGCAACTCCAACTTTCTAACTGGCTTCAGAATGAAATGGAAAAAAATAGAGTAATCCGTAGCTGCTTTTAAAATATTCCTAATGGATCAGACCTATTCGCTAGAAATGTCGTCAATTAGCCATTTGCAAAGTGAATGACAATTTTTTTCTCGTGTAATTAAATTTGGTTTGGCTTAGTGCCTCCATCCCTTCCTTCCCTCTAAACAGAAAAATAATTTACATAGTTGCACACAAAGGAGCACCCAGAAAAGTCCAGTGATTCATTCATCAAATTTCCATATTTGAGTAAGCAGTGAGTTCGGTCATCTTAGCCTGCAGTGATTTTTCTGAATTACACCAACAATTGAAACAAGGAAATGAGAAGATGAGAAAAGGGAAAAAGGAGCCGACTGTCCCTCATAATCTTATTTCCTAACTTACTTGTCAAGGATGAACACCTCTTTCACTGTTTTAGGAGACTTAATGTTATTTAATTATCCTTTGAGGTCAGCATGTGAGATATGAAAACCGCTTTGAAATCTGTTTAAAAAATTCTGGCTTTTGCCATGTCAGGATAAGACAGTGGGGTGAACATCACTGCCTTATTTTTAATCAGGCTTGAAAAGTCATGCTGTTTGGAGCAAAGCCACTGACCTCCTTTACCTCTCCTAATCCCTGGAAATAACTCACATGCCCTTCCTTCCCTCTTCCATGACTGCTACCTCTTTTCTAATGCACATTCTTTTCTTTTCAGACATTAACTAAGAGTGTGGAAACATAAGAGCCCTTTTTACTTGAGAATCTCCCAATGCTTAATGAAGGCTAAAGAAGCTTTGCAGTACATATGTGGGTAATAAATATTTCATTTTGCAGATAGGTGAAATGAGACACAGAGAGCTCAGATGAGTTTCCCAAAATTATATGTTGCAGAAATTAATCTGGGTACAGGAATGTAAGCATTCGCAACCCCAGCCCCTTATTTTATTCAAAATGTATGTGTGCCTGCACAATTAGTCAGGAACAATATAGATGGTATTTGTAGATGTATTGCTCCAGAATCTGCTGGAGGATCAGCAGGCATATTTGAATGGGTTGCCCCACTGAAATGCACCGGAGAAGGTATTTGCTGCCTGGCGGAAATTTGAAAGAATGATATCTATTCTTAGGGTTATTGCAGTGTTATCCAAATTCCTCTTTGTATCTGAAATGTGGGTCCCCTCCTGCAGTCAGCTTTGAGATATGTCTAGTTTGACATATGTAAACACTTCTAAATCAGATATTTACAGAGCATGGTAATACAGAGGATTTATTGCTGCCCATGTTTTATTATTTGATGCATTTGGATTCACTTTATTTACTTTGTCTTTCATGTGTGAATCATGCCACTTTGTCTTGTAGTACAAGAATGACAGCATCAAAAGTACAGCAGGCAAGTTTCCATATGTCTTCTAAATGTGGTCTGAGAGACTGTTAACTGCTAAACCTGGGGAGACCTCTCTGGCTGAAGAAATTATAGTAACTGGCTTGACTTTGTTTCACCTGCATGCATAGGAGAAGTACTTGATTCATGGAGAGTTCTGCTCTGAAGCCTTACTGTGTTGCAGCTGGTATCCTATGCTTTCTTAACAGATGTTAGAAAAGTGTGACATATTAGCAATGACAACCTGCTACAACTGCCGGTGTTTCACATTTCACAGGCAGCTTACTTCCCTTACCTCCAAAACTAACTGCCAGGGAGGTAAGCAACCTGGCTGAACATTTCTCTTCTGTCCATATACTAAAAACTAAATAGTAGCTATTAGCCACAGCTGTAGGCATGTGTAAGGTTGTACTGACTATACCAGCGGTTCTTAGCAAGATTTTCAAAGAGGAAAAACAACCATCCCTTCTGTTCTCGAAAGACAGTAGGAATAATCGAAGGATAATGAAATCCTTTGTGCCTCCAGTAAATATTAGTGCTGTTTATGAATTTTTTGAGTGTACTTATGTGCAGTAGGAATTTCACTTTGTCTTGGCTTCCTGTTTCTTGGGATGTTTTTCTGTGAGGAAATTCTAGCTCATTACCTCAAATTTAAGAATATTACTCAGAAAGATCAAAAGTTCACATAAAGAAGCCTCTTCAAATCATTCTGCAGACAATAATAAAGTGAAAAGAATCTGACAGTGAATGGCCATTGTATGTTCTGTAGATCACTAATGACCTGTTTTAACAGGGCTTTCTTAAAAATAAATTAAAAATGAATTCCTAATAATGCTGATAATAAGCCTTTGACTTGGCTGATGGCTCCAAGTTTCTCTCTTGTTCTATATTGCTCGTGTCCCTTCAAAACTATTGGCAGTTCATTCTGAAAGATCAAAGCAGCTATTTATACATCTTCCTCTCTAGCCAGCTCCAGGACAAGAAATCTGGAGAGGGGAAAAAAAAAAAAACCCAAACCAAAAGTACTTCCCACAACTGTCTGCACTGCAGTCTTGATAGAGTAAGCAAGAAGTTCAAAATAAAGTGCAGATGACTAAATGCCAGGGATATACTCTTTTTGAGTGATATTGTACCATGGGAGCATAGGATAGATGATAAATGTTTTCTCCAGTATAAAACTGTAGGAAAAATGTGAGTAGATAAGAAAAATGGAATTTTGTAGTTTAATCCTTGGTATCACTCATCTATAAATGTTTAGTTCCTTTAAAAAAAAAAAAAAGAAAAAAAAAAAAGGATGTTCTACTGATTAACCAAGTACTGACTCACAGAATAGCCTGCCACTGCTAAAGTGATAAATTCTTTTAACTTCTTGAATCTACTTTAATCAAGGAGTGATAGGCTGACTGTGAGAGCTGGGGGAATAGTATGCTGAGGTGAGATGGCTTTCAGATACCAATGTGATAGGTTTAAAAGTGAGGATGGTTTTGTCGTCTGTGTTGATGTCCATCTTTGCTCTTCTCAACAGCTTCATTTTGCTTCAGCATATGGAAATAGTGAATTATAAGTTAATAGAAAAAGGAATGTACTAAAATTTGATCTGTACTCAAATGTTACATTTTTAAGCTGCAGAAATTCTTATTCAGAAATAGGATAATTTATTGTCCATGTTGGGGAAAACGATTGGAGTATTGAATTTTGAGAGATAAGAAAAACAGTTCTGCAGAGATTTTGTGAGGCTGTCCCTTCTGAATGATTGAATCCTTGTGTCCATTAAATACTTTGAATTATGGCAACTGTCAAAGCACTCGCTCTGCAGTTATAGCAGTCCATGGATAAGGATATGACTTCTGTGAATCGAATGACATTTCCATCCACTGCACTGGAATTAAAATTTTTCCTCACTACTAAAGTCTTCTGAACAGTGATGTGTGTTTCATAGAAAGTGGTCATACCGATCAGTAAGTAGTAAGAATGAGCTACACATCTAGAATTATATTTCAAGAGACAGCTCTTCATAGAATTTCTCGTAACGTAACCTGTTTTCCAAACATTTACACTCTGAGCTTCAGATCTGAAGTGATTTTAAAAGCTCTGGTATTTACAAACATTAAGTCAAAAAATAAAATGGAGTAATAGTTAGCCAAGCAATTAGTTCTTAAAGGAGTTAATCCATAGCTTCCTATATAATTCAGCATAATATTTCTACATATTCTTAAATTTGAAATAAAATAAAAGTAATTTGAATTTGGAAATTTGTTCAGTTTAATTGCAAACACAGTCTCGCTCTCAGCATTGTGGATATGCTCTGGGCCTTTCAGCAATAAATCTTACCTGAGCTTTATGCTTCATGTGCTACTTTACGCGGGCTGAACCACTCCATTCAGAAATGAATGTCAGATAGTTATGGTAGAATCATGATGGATAGCTGTTTTCTAGCACAGTTGTTCCTGGCCCAGTTTTCCATTGCACCATTTTTTGTTTAGTGTACAGCAGGCTTGAGGTTTAACAACCTTTCTGTATATGCTTCCACCTAAGCTGTTTATCCTATTGTGTGCATAGATTTAACAGAATTTGAAGAACTTTGTTTACACTCTTTATAGGCTTTGACTATGCGTTTTGAAAATTGCTTTAAACACAACAGAAAGTCAGTATATGGGCAGGTGTGTCTGAATTTACAGTGTGTGCTAATTTTAGCTTTTGAAATGGAAAATACTTTGGTCAAAAACAGAACGAATGGTAAGTGCCAGACCCCCGCCTTTACAAAAGAATCATCTTATATTGTATATCTATCTGCGTCCAAAGAGTTCAGAACTGTTACATTTTTATATTATTATATTTTAGAGCTGCTGCAAAAAATAGCTATATGCCATGTCAGTGTAAAGTAATAAAAAAAATTCTGCATCAGTGAGTACTGAAATGCTTGCTGCTTTTGTTTTCTTTGACAGCTTTTTGGAAACTGCAGCCTATTTCTGGATGAAACCAAAAATGGGAGAGAAAGAGGTGTCCCCACATTCTTTCTTCAGTATTTGGCACGAATTCAGTTCTGACTTCAAAGAGTTCTGGAAGAAGGAAAACAAACTTATTCTGCAAGAAAGGTACGTTTGTTTGTTTGTTCAAAGGCTTCCCTCCGAGAATGTTACTGCGAGCAATCACACAGAAACCAATCAACCTCACCTCGTTAGCACACAACATATTGAACATCTTTTTGATTTTTTTTTAATGGAAACATTTATTTTCTTTTTCTCAAATAATTGTAGTCTGTGAATGAAACATTAATGTCACTTTGTGCTACAGCTTTTTCAGGTCCATTCCATCAATGATATTTTTGGTAGAGCATGTAACTACTATGTCATTATGAATCCAAGCAATTGGAGACTTGCTTCAGGTCTGAAAGTTAAGATTTTCCATTCACATATTTACTGAAAACAACTCAAGGTATTAAGATATGACATATTGTAAATATTTGTCTTATGAAGCTGAAAAAAAGGAGAGGGAGGAGGAAGAGAGAGCAAAAAGTCCGTTGACCCCATCTTAATAAAAGAATCAAACCAAATCATAGCACAAATCACAGCCTCATGCAAACATGGCATATATGGCATAAAGAACTAAGATGCCACACAGTCTGTGCCATATACTAAGAGAACTATGAAGCTTGCTTTCATTTGCGTGCTATTACATTGTGCTCATTCTTTGTATATAGAAACAGTGCTGATTTAATCAGCTCTTTCATAAATAATAAATGCTATATAAGGACAGATTAAAAAAATGGAAACAAACATGGAAATGGTAAACACAGTTACATAATGCTACATCTTTTAGCAACTTGAGTGACCTTAGAAGGATAGTGAAGCTACGCCTTATCATTTACTGAACTTGAAGCTTCAATCCTGTTAATGATTGATATTGGTCATGTTTAGGTTACTTAACAGCAATAGGCCTGTTTTTCAAGAATGCTCAGCTGACATAATTGTCCCAGATATCAGATTACTGATGTTGGAAATCATCGATAACTTTGCTTAAGCACCTATATAATTAATAGGTCAAGTATATATGTCTAGTATTAGTGGATACATTTAGGAACAAGTAATCTTACAGTTAAGAAAACTGGGTTCTGCTCCTATTGCAAGTGTGATGTAAATGTTAACACAGGGGAGAAGCTCTCTGGGGATGTGTTTCACTTTACTAACTCTCTGACTTAATTTTATGTAATTAAGTATCTCTCTTCACAACTAAGTTGAGCTGACATTTAAATACTATCTCCAGGTTCCTATGCAGGGATTTAGCTGCCAACTTGGTACAAGATAATTTCCATTTATATTTTTGTGTGTTTTTTTTTAAAGAATGGTATTTTTAAAACAGTCTTTTCCTTTCTGAAATACTGAATTAGTTTGCTAGAGACAAGCAAACAACCCTCCCAAAAGCTTTCACTACAAAATATTTTTCTTTAAATTAACTAAAAAAGCACAAAACCTCTTCCTTTTATTTTTCTTCTAAAGCGTAAGAGAAGAATGAGATTCCAGTACAATCATTTAATTCTCTTTCAGTTCACTGCATGAATAGACTATATTTTGCCATGCACTGAAGCAGCAGAGAGAAAAATGGCTCTCCACTGGGTCCTTCTAGGGCAGGGGTGTCTTTAGCCTGAAAGGAACTGAACATGTTTACCTAGACAGTAGCTCCTAGAGGTAGGATGAGACAGGGAAGAAGAGAAGCAGGAATCGGGGAGCCTGCAGTGGGCAAGGAAGCTGGGAGGTTCCTGGGAAGCAGCGAGCACAGCCAAGGTAAGACTTGGAAGTGATGAGAGGAAGGAGACATGCCCAGCAGGCCAGAAGGCGCTGTTTAGAATTAGCTGAAATTCAGGAAGTCTCTGAAAATAAGACTAAAAATCATCTATCCCAAATATCAGAGGTAGGTTTTTTTTTTTTTTCCTCTCGTCCCAGAATTTTAATTCTGGCTTGTTTTACCCAGTTTAAATCTTCCTGTATACAGATTTTATTTGTTAGGAAGAGGCTGGGTTTAGAGTTTGGAAACCTTTGATGTCTTGGTTTTAGCTCACCTCTGAGAGAAGTTTGGCACAGTGCCATTTCAGGACTGGCCAACTCAAGGTCTCTTTGCTGCCTTTTGGGAATTAAAATAGGTTGGCCAAATCAGCAGTAAGGATAAAAAATTTTCCAAGGAAAGCAGGCTTTTTTTTTTTTTTCCCTAGAAGCAAAGAATCTTCTTTGGTAAAGCAACTGTTATCAAAGCCTTCCTGTGGAAAATATTTTGTCTGCCATCATAGTTCAACTTGACACCTAAAGTTGTTCTTTAGGCTATTTGCTTGACTTGCCATTTCAAGTGTTCTTTGTGAAAGAAAGGATGCTTTGATGTGAGGCCCTCTTGAGTATTGAGAGAGGACAAAGGAGAAAAATCTTGACAGAAGAATAAGTGCTGGAAAAAGGTGCAAGAATGTACAACATGACATTTTTCAAAATCTCAGCCTGTATGGACAGATCCATAGATGATGGACATCTACTTGTGCCACTGAAATAAAAGCTATTCATTCAAGAAACTGGCTTATAGTCCTTGCTGATGTTATTGGTGTGATGGAATGAGGGCTTTCTACCTACTCTGTGATGACCTATCTCCATCAAATTCTAATGATGTTATTTATACCTGCATGACTAGATTATATGAAGGTCTCAACAGTAATATTTCAGGGGTAAAAACCTGACTCCATTGGAATCAGTCACAAAAATATCATTAACCCTCAGGAAGACTAGAATATCCTGTTATGTGCTTTGTCAATGAACAGCTGTTAATTGTTTCTACATGCATAAGGTTAGTTGTATTATTCTCTGCTGCTAAAGTTGAAGAGAGGGTGAGTACGTTGATGGTCAAGGCAATTTTATGTGGGTTTTTATTGGCAGTAAAATCTTTAAGTGACAGGTATGGTGAGACTTTAAATGCCACCATTGTGGGAGAATTATTTGCCAGGGTGCTACCTGATGTAGAGTACTTTAATTATGATCATTATTTATAAAACATACAATAACTTTATCCCCTTTTCTTTTTTAATTTGAGCATCTTACTTTCTCTCCCTTTCTTTCCTCTTCTCTCTCCATTCCAGTATTTTGTTTAATAAACGTTTATGCTGTGGGCAACACTTCTAGGGTATTTTATATCCCAGTTTCCATACGGACCGTGTAGGGAAAGGAATTGCTTGTTAATAGTGTCTGTTCCTTATTTAGTCTCTGCAGATATGAGTCACACTGTTTTACAATAATTTACCCAAAGGCTTTTCATAGATGGTATTTCCTAAGGTGATATTACTTTTTGTTACTGATACATTAAAAGTGTATGTGTTTTACGGAAAGCAGTCAGCCAGTTTTTATTTTAAACACTTTTCAGTCAGCATTTCAACTTGTATATTGGTCTGCCTGGCATTTATATGCACAAGATAAACACTGAAGTGTCAGACTTCGTATTTCTTTACAAGAAGATGGGGAAAAAAAGATGAAAAATGGTGCAAGGTTAAAAACAAATTAATTTTTCTCAAGTTTTCTACTGCTTTTGTTCAGTTCTGTCAGATGAAATAGAGCAGCAACGGAAAATACCAGCTGTAGAGAAAATTATGCATGATAAACTGTTAAATACAGTAGCAATAAAAAGAAAAATGTACCTGAAAATTACACTGAAAGCATAGTTCTGCCAAAAGGTCTATTGTAGTTTTCTTAACAGTACTATTTTTTATGGTTACGCTGCAGCCAAGGCTAAGTGGAGCATTCCAATCAAAATTGTTATCTGGGTTATTTATAACATTCTCAAAAATATTTTGTTTAGGTTGAAATTTCTCATGCTATGTCTAACCTAAAGATGTATCCTTTTAAGTGAAAATCTTCCATGTAATATAGCTTCTTCTTGATTAAGTAATAAATAAAAAAAAATCTAAACAGGGCATATTTGGGGTTTTCAGGGACATAAGTTGTTTTTACCATTCTCCTTCCACTTTATATTTTAATGTGTCATTAGTAGGCTATGCATTGTGTTCATACTTTGAAAATTCTGGAAAAGTATCTGCCGGTATATCTTGCCTTTTACATGTGATCGGCAAGAAAGCTGAGAAAAGCTGACGTCATCTTCCACAATTCCTTTTCAATGTTGTTTGAAAGAAGAATATAATTTTGAACTTTGCAAGCTTCCTGTTCAGCTGCATCATCACATAATTTATTTCAGTTGCTGCATGCCCTGAAATACAAATTGCATATGTGTCGTCAGATTGTGCACAACTGCAATGACAGCTAGCAAAAGTTTTACCTTATTGTGAAAAATTTTATCTTAAAAGATCACACCAAAAATCTTCAAATGTATCTTTTTTCCTCCTGTAGAGAGAGCAGGTGTCCCATGCAAACTAACATATAAATACATTAACTCTTTCCCCCTTTTTATTTTCTGGTTTCTTTGCATCTTGGAGCTAGAGATGTTCAACATTAAATGCATTGTTCCAGTATAGCACTTCTTTGAGAGCAAGAGTGTTTTCACTTCTCTCACTGTCGAATGAGGACTACAGAACTGTTGCCCAGAGGACTACCGCTTTCCTAGGAACCAGCCTGTTCCTAGGAACCACCTAGCCTGTCATAGGAACTGAGGAGATAAAAGAGCTGGTGAAGCAACACTCATTAAACCCCTGCAGAGGAAAATCTTGAAAAGTTATGACCAATTTCAAAAAAAAAAAAAAAGTGAGGGAGGAGAGAAGCAGCTACTGTATATGACAGTCAAGTATGGAGTTTGCAAATCTTTGGTGGCTAGAAATGCAAATAATTATCAGAAGATCTCATATTGGTATGGACAGCAAATATCCATCTTTAAGACTCACTTAACTGGTATATAATTTCATCTTTTCTTAAATGGTGTGAAATACACTCTGGCTTACGACTGTAACAAGAAACAAGTCAATCTTTTCAAAATCTTTTATTTTAAATTTAAAAAAAGTGAGAGTAAGGAAAAGCTCCATTTTGATCGAAGGCGATTATCAGTAGACCTTAGGCACAGATTCAGATGTTGCTAGAAACAGGTCAATAAGCAGGGAGAAGCATTTTTTATAGGGCTGCAATTCGACCTTCCCTTTCTCTGTGTACAACCGAGATATTGGCACTCATCTGTCTACTCCTGTTCTGGGTATGTTTCAGTTTCTTCGGGTTACATTTGCTGTTCCAGACAGCCTGTGCAGCCTTGCAAAAATTTAACTAAATAGGGGAAAGTTGTATTTCCAGATGGGAAGTGGGGGTGGGGGGGGGGAAGGAGCAAAAAAAAAAAAAAAAAAAAAAAGGGAGGAGGGAAATAGATACCTGTAATTGTGTGCATAAGATAAAGATTGCTCATAGGCTCAGTCTGGCGCTCGCATTTATGAAAAGGCATGTCACTGAACAGAAAATAACTGAGTCAGGGATGCCAGCAGAGGAGAGTTCATAAGCAGAATCAACATTATGGTAAAGTTCTGTAAGTCTCTGATATCTTGCATCACACTAAGTTTGAGAATTTCTTTTGGCTGACTTTATTCAACCCTTCAACTCCCACGATAAATCTTTGACGCATTAAAAATAATCTATAAACTCAAAAAATGTACTCATCTCTTGAATGTAAAAGTTGCTCATTCCCGTAAGAATAGCAGTTAAGCTGGCACCTGGTGTGTCACACTGTGTATATCTAGATGAAAGGGAGATTCCTGGCCAGTGTGTCTCCACAGCTCATTGATCTCGCTCTGCAGAAAGACTGGTATGTCTCCCTACAGACTCCTCGGCAGGATGATTTAAAACTTGCTGTTGAGCAATTTAAAGTCTGGCACTGGATATCTGTACGTTGCACAGTGAGGAGCATATTGGTAAGCTGCCACTTCTGCTTGCAGAGGAGGGCATTAAATCCCATAGCACAAGCAATGTCCTCTCAGTAATTTAAGGGATATTTTGTTAACGCTTATTTGTAATGGGAACCAGTGAGTCAGACTTGAGAGTGAGAAATCTGGGGACATGGGAATATGCGCTTGCAGAGGAATGCTGAGATGGAAGAAAAAAGGAGAAAGATCTATATGGAATGGCAGCATGTGAGGAAAATGATGAAAATATGGAGTATGTTTAGTAGGGTCACATTTCCAAATGACTGTGAAACTGCTAGTTCGCTGATGTTGACCAAAAGCTCCTAACATTATGTTAATAAGTACCCACTTATTATGCTGGATGCATTTTCTACTTAGGTACACTGCTCTCTAGTAATTTGAGTTTGATGCTGCTTGCTGCTAGGTTTCATTTTACAATGCACAGGTAAAATGATGACGTTTCAAAACAGAATGCAGCTTATGTGGCTTTGAATTGAATAACTAAAAGATCTTACGTTTTTGATGGTATTTCAGAATTTTAACTTGAAGAAAATAGCTTTCAGATCAGAAAATATTATATTAAATTACAAACATTGAAAGAATACTCATACCAAAGATTCAGAAGCTACGAATGGTCCTTTGAGGCAGTGCCTCACAAAGAGCCAATTTGCTATCCAACTGAGAGAGAAGTTGCTCGATATTTCGGTACTTTTGTTCCTTCCTTGTGCAGTTTCTGCAATTAGTACTTTTTTCAATGAAAACACCAGGGGTTTTTCATTAAGGGAGGAGAGCAGTGACTTTCATTCCTAGCATTGCACTTCAGGGAAAAGTTTGTGAAAAATAAAAGCATTTGCAGGTAAGTCTGTCAGTCTAGATCTGAGGTTGAAATTACTTTTTAATGTCTTGGTTTAACTTTGTTAAAATAATACTGTGTTTTATAAGACAGAATAAATATTTCCATACACAAATGTAAGGCAGCTGATGCATATGATAGTAGACAGGAACAAGGTGACGGATCTAGTACAAAAATTCCAATCTGATCTCTCCTGACTTTTGTGACTTACACGAGGCCAGATTCCAGAATGGCCCAAAGTAAACAATGGAAGGACTTTTCAGCACTCTCTTTTTTTAACCTGGTGATGGTAAGGTATCGTGCAGGTATGTTACATTGCATCTCAGTATGTATGTTATGCATAAAAGGAGATAGATACCCATCATAGTTTCACAATGAAATTTGCCATCTGTTTTTGTGGCTATTGCACTTTGTAATACTATGGTATTACACTTTGTGTACTTGTGAAATGTTTTCATTCCCAGGCAAAGGAGCATTTGAGATGCAATAAAATATTATATTTTGCAAATGAACAGCATTTGTCATTAAAATGTTGGTTCTCCAAATTTTGAAGCTCTGACAAAGACTTAAAATCCGCTGTAACTCAGCCTGATCCTGAAGATGTTGCATTCCTTTGTTTCTGAGGCAGTGTGCCGAATCAGTGCATAGAGTTGGCCTAACAATGACAGCATCCTTTAAATGCAAGTGTGTGGCACTATGCGTGTTTTGTGACATGAGTACAGGGAATAGTCTAATGTCAGCAGTTTTTGCATTTTGAGAAGAGCCTTGCTGTATTTCTGAGGTCTTTCTGAGGTGAACACACAGCTTCGAGTGGACACCTTTTGATACGCATGTTTTCACCTGATGCTGCAAGGTTGGGGCCTCTTATTTCCCTGCCTCCTGCACTGGCTACCTCTAATTCTGTAACTCTTCAGCTGACTTCTGCTAACTTTGTTTCTTTCCAGTGCTGCTCTCTACTCATTCAGTTCTCTTGTGCTGCTTGTATCGTAGCTACCATCTGCCTAATGTATGCCTTTGTATCCCCTTTAAGGCAGTCTCCTTCTATGCTGAGTCTGTTCACTAAGATTTTTCTCATTCTTTTTTACACATTGCACTTTTTCCTTCCTTTATGCTATTTACTCCTTCAAAATGTTTCAGAGCACATATGTAGTTTCACATTTCCATTCACTCCTGAGTTTTCTTTCTTTTGCTTGTTCATTATCTTACCAGTTTTACCCCACCTCCAGTCTTGTTCCGTTCCCTTATCATTTCCTGTTGAATTTCCTAGCCAAATAGCCTAGAAGGCAGCCAGCTTCTTTGAGAGCAGTCTGGCTTCTGTCCCAAGACGAACAATGCAATGTGATGACTATCTTTTCTTAGGGTGACCTCAATTTTCATACGCAAAGGCTGTAGGAAAATGATTGCCATCTTGCCAGAAGGTAACAATGTATAGTCCAAAATACTGGCCACTTTAACAGGAATAAAATTTATGAATTTGATGGCAGAAGTCAAGAAATATGTGTTTAAGTGTGCACAGGCATATGCATTTTATTAGCATCATAGCCACCCTTAACTGTTAAATGTTTCATGTCATTACATTTCTAAGGTGAAATTTTCTTTAATGCTAAAGCTATTATGTTATACTGTGTTAAAACACATGCTTTCTTTTGAGTGTATTTATGCACATCGTGTATCTCTACGCAGATAAGAGCAGAATCCCTAGACCATCAAAAATATTACTGCCAGATAGAACAGAGTAAAACTGAGTATTTCTTTTCCATAGAGAAATTATGAGAGAGATTTTAAGATATTCCACATTTTTTTTCCTCCACATCAAGCTAAATTGCAAAGATTTCAGTTCCACCAACTGATAATTCTGAATTGAAATTTTTTCAGAATATTCTGAAGTGTGCTGTGGATTGCAGAAACACTCTGAAAATTGGAAAGTCTCATTTTCATTTCAGTTGGCCTCAATTTCAGTTGGCCCAGAAGCCTCATTTTTAGGCCAGTTTGACGTGATGCACACACTGAAGAAAATTTAAAATGTATTCTGTGAAGTCTGTTCTACACTGTTGATAAAGGGATCCTATTCAAGGTCCTCCTACAGGTTAGTGTCTCTGTTAAGTGGCCAGATTAAAGCATTTTAATCTATTTGTCATTGGTCCTCTGAGCCAAACTGTGATTAATCACTGTGTCTTTCAGCCAGCCATTGTCTGCTTCATGGTCCTTAAAGGAACCATGCAAGGAGCTGGCAGTTGATGTCAAGTTAGTCTAATATATAACCTCTTTGTTGGAAGGCAGAGGTTAGGTTTCATTAGTCAGTTTGATGGGACCAGGTACATTACAAGGTGCTGCTTATCTGTATAAAGTCTTTGCAGTCAAATACTGAATCATATCTACATCATCACTTCAACCCTGTTGGCATGAAAGTAAGAGGTCTACATTTTTTTTCTACTTTTATTTTCCAAATTACAATTTTCTTTTACAGTTACTCTATTTGTTTCACTAAAGAAACTCCTTAGCAAAAAATCATTTCAGTATTTTAATAACTGGATCAAAAAATAAAATTTAGACCCAGTTTTCTAAGAAACAATTTTAAAATTTTCTGCTCTTGAGTAGGAACACTTGGCATTAGATATGTTTGCTGAGGATTTTTTGTTTGCTTTTATTTTTCAAGGTACTATTATTATAAACAAGTTATCTCCAGCCCACATGAACCTACATAAAATGTTTTGGCATGCAACAATGCCCTTTTTATTTATCTGATGACTTGTACTTAGTCCTGTAAAGAGTATTAGACTCAGTTTTGGTTTATGTTACAAAATACAGAATATATGCAGAAAAACTTCTTTGGGATTTCATGAACTGCACTGTCAAAGTATAAAAGTAATGTCTGTCTGAATTTATTGTGGAAGTTTCTATGAGCAGCTGTAACTATCTACAGCATATAACATTCCAGCTTTCTCACTGTACTTACATTTGTCATGTCGTAGTGCTCTCTAGTGAAGTGTAAGGCTACCAAGCCTAGATGGAGCCAGTAGGAAATGAATCTGTCTGCCACAGATACTTCAGACAACATTATTAATGTTTAGTGGCAGGGAAGTGGCTGCCCTTCTCATGGAATTGAATGATGAGAGAAATTCTCTAAGCCTTGATAAGGCTGTGGCCAGGCTGGCTTTTGGTCTAGAAGGTAGATAAGGCTACTCTGTCTTTGGGCTTGTAGGGATGTCGGGTTTCTTTTTCCTGTATGCGTGCCAAAGTGTAACTCTCTTATTCATCTTGCAGACTGTCTTTAAACTTAATCATAGTGAACACTGTATACGTTTGTCTCACAATACATAGGAGGTAAAAGGAGGTGAAAGTGCTGGAGAAAAGTGTTTTTATTAAGATGGAAATAAGAAACTACTTCCTTTGTTTAGGGGAATAGTTATTAGACTCTGAATCTCTCTGAAGTGGCAGCATTTGAAACTCTAATTCTTGGGCTCCATAAGTGATTAGCTGTTTATGGATTTTACCTGACCTAGGGTTTGCACACTGTTGTACGTTTCTTACATGTTTTCTTATCATTGGGGCTGCTTGGAAGGATACCCTTTCTGCAGTAATAAAAGCTACTTTAGCTAAGTTTAATCAATATTTAAGGGCATATCTTTGTCCAGATTCAAGTTATGAACTCTCTTATTCAGTATTTATAGAATCTGCGCTGGGCCTGATGCTGGATCCACTCCTCTGAATGTCTCTGCTCTTCAGATTACTAGAGTGAGAGATAAGCAACTCTCTGGTTAGATGGAGAAGACTTTTTTTGTAGGATTATGTCCTGATTAAGACAAAAGCAAGAAATTACTTGGGTAAAGAAGTAACAGGCAAACGTTTTTAAAAATAATACATCTGATATTATCTGTCCTACCAACTGATAGGCTCTGTTTTGAGTCAAATTTGACATGAGGTGGGACAGGGGTAGATAGCAAATGAACCAAAATCAGTTAATTGAAAGAGAGAGAGAGTTTGAGAAGCAGCTGAAATGTATGAAGTGAGATAATTTGAGCATCAATCTAGCCAAGTAGCTTAGCATGCTGTAAGCTTGTGAATAATTCCCATCACATTCACCAAGTTAACTGTACCACCTGGTTTCTTCAAGAGCTTCTTCAAGAGGACCTGGTAGGTCATCTTATTAAACCCACCTCATGCTTGCCAGCTCTCAGAATCGTGCCTTGAGCTGCTGTCCCAGGTCTAACTGCGTATTTTGTTGCACTTGAGAGCAATGGCTGTTAGTTTTAGAGGCTGTTTGGTCCCTTTATAACAGAAAGCATTAGTTGCATAGAACTAAATAGTTTAAATAAAAACGGATCTTTGAAACAATAAATCAATCTATACACATGCCCGCCTTTGCCTAAGGGTCACAATTCTCTGGAACTGGGGAACACCCACCACCTTCAAACTCTTTTTCTACAGCCTCCCTTGGTGGCAGCCTATCTTTCCACACAGGCCCTGACAATTGAATCCCCACTCCTTTTCTAGGAATGTCTTTTTAACTGTTTAATGCTCTTTGAGCTCTTTGTTCTCTGCACTAGCAGAACAGCAGTGTCACTTTGGCCTGGAGCCTGGAAGTATGTCATTGTGTGCAATTGCTTCCCCAGTTGTGACTGTGGGGAAGCTTGCAGATTCAGAGCTGTTATGTTGTTTTCCCCAGACATCCCCTTCCCTCCTCCCAATATTGAATTAGATCCATGAATCTATTCATTGCACTCTTAACAGCTAACCACCACTGAATAGTTAACCCAGTCTCCCTGATATGACCATGAGTCTTCATATAACTTTTACATCTTTCTTTTTGATCTTAGGTTATTACCTTGTGTCTCCACATCTATCACAGTCCCACTGAAGTGAGTGGGAAAGTAGTACAGGAAAAGTGTAAGCAAGAAGAGGAGGTACAGGAATTTGCCATGGTGAGAGGCATGACTTGAACCAGACATAAGTTGACAGAAGCAAGGTGTCTTTCCTATCTCATTAGGATGTATGAAAAACAAGTTTCATGGATGGGAAGATGATGAATCAGTAACAAGGACAGCCAGCACCAGGGGTGAGGGGGAAACAAGAAATTAGGAAGAAATTGCCAGCGGCAATTAAAAGTTATTTTCCAGCTAACTTGAGACTTTTGCCCTTACCTCAAAAGGAACCCTTTTGCTGCCTCTGCTCTACTAGATCTTGCAGTTTCAGTGGTAGCAACGTTCATATCAAAACATGTATTTTTGCTCTTTTGAGAGAGAGATATTAGGATGCTTTAAAATTAATAAAATCCTGATTTAATTGAATGGTCAGTCATCAGACCATGCACTAGCCCAATGAAGAAATTGATACTATTTCAGCTGGTTTGGTATTTAGCACAGCAGAAGGCTAATGACTGCCTTCATCTGAATATTATCCATCTGTGCAGATACAGAGACCTTTTATAGAGGCAGCTGTAGCTTTTTACAGTTCTCTGTGCTACCCATTTTTACATGATCCTAAACTAAGCATCCTAACAGTGAGTCATCAGTGTGCTGTCTCTTCGTTACTAATGAGAACTTCCTGGAGAAGAATACGTATAGGTTGCACTGACTTCAGTGGGGCTCTATAAAACCATTTGAATTTTCCTGCATAAAGAGCAGGATGGGGGCCAAGAGACAGTGAAATGTCCCAAACCCGTACAGTGAGTCAGTGATATGGTTGGAATTAGAACTGAGGAGCTGCTAACTCTCAGCTTTGTCTTCTGTGCGTTAGAGAATAACACTTCTCATCGGCTGCATTCCCAGTGCTGTGAGTAAACAGGCTCAAACTCCAAAGAATTCCACAAAAGCTCCCAAAGTCTTCAGGACTAGCTATACTTGTGAGACCAGAACCTCTTACATAATCTCAGAAAAATGGACAGCGCAAGCTGAAGGTTGTCAGTATATCAGTCTAGAAGTTGAGGATCGTGTTTTTAATTGCAATTTAAGTGGCGCAAAAGTTCTGACTCTTCCACTCATGGAGTGGCATTGGTAGCATTTTGTTGTTTCAAGCCAAGGCAGCCTTCCCACATGTAGTGATTTCTCTAACAGAAGCAGAATGTTTAAATGTTACACTGACAATGATACTTAACAGGAACTGTATATTAGAAAATAACCCCTATCACTGGATTATCAAATGTTCCATTCTGTATCAGGATTTTTGTTTTGAATTAACAGGAAGCTATGCTGTCTTATGACCTGCTCTGTTAGTCAAGCAGTGGGCAATCTGTCCTTGGAGGGGGATATTTAAATGGGACAAAGAGTAGAACTACAGATTCCCTGTCATTTCCTGAGAATAACATCTGGATCTATGTGAAGTGGTTTAGGAAATATTTTTGTATGTTACTTATGCTGGCATTTGCATGATGAGTAGTCTGAATACCTGCATATATTAAATTGCTTCTATAAAACAGTCATCTTGATAACTTCAGTAGTACTTGTACGGTCCCAAAGATTTGATGCTAATTTTAAAAAGAGGGAATGATATGAGAGATATGTTGTTTTATAACTGTCTTTGTAAGAGTGGCTTTTGATGGCTTGGAATGTATCTGACTGTTTGGAAAACATGGGAAGATCTGTGTCATAGATACTTTTCTTCCTTCAGATATAAGTAGAAGCTAAGGTGGCATTTAAGGAAAAAGAAAATAACTGAATTTTACTGTATTCTGGACCTTTCCCAGAAGCTTCAGTTTCACAGTATTTTGGCTGTCACTTTTACTGAATCTATTTAAGTACATTTTTTAAGGTGAACTACTTGGCTGTTTGACATTTTTGTTCTCTGTTATGCTGCAGCAATCTGTCCAATTTGCAGTCAGATAAAAAGCATTACAGCTTGAAAGTAACAGGTTTCAAAGCCTTTCTTTCCCCACCTGTGCAAGTAAAGGTGTTCCTATATTAATAAAAATACAAGGCTATCAAATGAAGAGCACAGCTTGTTAGAAGTGCTGGAAAAGAACTCCAGTTTAAATTAGTTTTCAGAAGTATAAATTTGAAACTTATGAAAAGAACGAGGTGTGTCTGGCGAAGCTGGATAACAGAGAGATGAATGTGAAGGCAGTTTTTCTAATGTGCTTAGCAGACCCAGCTGGAGTCATATTATCAAAAATCTGGCCCTTACCACACACACAAGAATTATTTAAAAATAATAGTAACACAACGTCTCATTCTCACGTTGCCCTATGTAGCCTCAGTGAAATAGCAGACATGCAAGTGGTCTGGAGATGAACCACAAAGAACCAGCCAAGGATATATCATTTCTTCAGCATCATTTTACAATTTTTTTCACTGTTGGATAATGATGAAAGGGCAAAGTAAGCACCATCCAAAGTCTATATTGTTGGCAAGAGTGTACAATATAGCCAATATAGGATTTACGTTTTTATTTTACTTTCTTATTTATAAATGATGCTGTCATCCCACATCAAAAAAACTAGCACTTCTCACGCCACTTAACGCCATCTTGTAGAAAAGGTTTATACAAACCTTTGAAGCTCAGAGATTTAATAACTTAAATCTGCAATATCACTGTTTCAATAACCCTGCGTTTTTAAGGTTGATGTAGAAAATGAGTAAGCGCAGTAAAAAAAAAAAAATTTTACAGCGTACCACTGAACCCACCAGAATGATTCAGACAGACTCTCAGTCTGAGTATAGTCCTCCACTCTTTGGGGTTTGTTCCCTATCTTGATGTCAAAGAAGAAATTAATCTCATCAGAAATGTGTCTTTTGGTATCCTTTCACAAGGCCCTAATTTGGTGCCATTTACCAAGACAGAAAACCCTATTAAGAGACACCTGTAGTTTTGGAACCTGTTCTTCTCTTTACACCCCAGCAGCCCAAGCGTGTTTATCTTCAGAGTGTACAGCAAGCCTTGCTGCTCACCCTCACTTTTGGAAAGAAAGTCATGCACAGTAAAGTGCACCACCTTGGTTGCAAAAGTCATGTTCTTTAACATTTAATAATTCTACAATTTTTCACATCTAGTCTATTAAATGTTTTATTTTAATTTAGAGGGTGAAGACTGGGAATTTAGGGTAAGCTGTTTTGCAGTTTTAAATGCAAAAATAATTGGGTGAAAGGAAAGATAGCTTGCTGAGATCCTTTTTCAAAACCACAGGTGAAGTACTAAGGTTAGGAATGGTTGAAGGGTGTTTTTTTTGTTTTGTCTTGATTTTAAGGTTGTAACAGGAAAGGGAGCTTTCTTAGCAGGGGTTGGCTGAATGCTCAGAAGGCTAGTCTTCATGTCAGCCAGTGTATTTTAAATGCTGGTATATTTGAACCTTCAACCACAGTAAGTGCTGATTACTTCTGGTAACTAGAATTGATTACATCATTGATTACATCTGCCCTTGTAAGTGCCATGGTCTGATGGCGTGGCAACAATAGCTACATTAGTACAAATGCTATTTCATGGAGCATGCTATTGAACGTATGGGGAATAAAGTTGTCCACCTGTCCCCTCAACTCTAAATTTGTAAGTTGTGTACTCTACTGTATTTGCAAATGGTTTTAGTTTAGGGAAATATTTATAAATTATGCCTCTTTTCAGAGTTAAAGAAGCAGAGGAAGTCTGCAGGCAGAAAAAGGGGAAATCACTTTACAATATAAGACCAAAACATGACTCTGGAATTGTAAGTAAAAAATATGGCTATGCTCCTATTCCCATCAGTCTTTCTACCTTTTTCTCTTTGCGTTTTATAGCTATGTTATTCTTGCTGCAATGTTTTTTTCTAAATGTTTGACATTTTCATGAAAGGTGTTAGACTAAAACTCAAATGCTGCTTGCGAATGTTACTCCACAAAACAGATGTGCACAAGCAAGAGAAGTGTATTCCACCCTGCACATCTGTTGTTTCAAGTATTGCTGTGGGATGCACCTAAAAGGAAGAAAGGCTTTTCCAGGGTTCAAGTTCATTCAGTCTGTAATTACTGTATTTTCTAAAAGCTGCAAAATGTAATGGAAGATATATGATAGAGACACTCAGTTTGGGCCACTGTGTTAAATACCAGTGACTTCTGTTCTACTGGTCTGGATTTGTTTGGAATTGCAGCTGTGGGAAGAGACAATGCTATCCTCTGACTTTTCTCCTGAAAACAGATAAATATATTTAATGGTAGTAGAGGAGTAATGCCTATCATTTCAATGAAAATATTCCAGTATGATTGCCTAAACATTGATAGGACCATGATGTATATCTGCAATAGATGAACTTTCCTCTAGCGGAAAATGAATCTGATGCGTCACATAACAATTATATCTGTAGCAGCTCACCATCAATTGTTTTTGTAAAATCTGAAAATAGGAATTTTTTTGTGTTCTTTTCCCCCTAGAAGCATGATTCAATTCTTTTGTGCTTTATATTCATTGCTATGCTACTGTGACACGTCCTTGAAACGAAGCAGGCTGTCACTTACTACATAATTTAACTAGCATAATCTGACACAAGAAGAGAGAGAATTGTTTTTCTTGTATCTTACTCTGAGTGGTTAGGGAGAAGTGGCTATGGTAAATGACACAGGAAGTGTAAATGGAGTAACAACTTGGTTAGGAATGATAAACAAGATTTTATTTTATCGATGTAATTTGTAACTAGATCAAGATGTTATTAAGAAAAAAAAAGTTTTGATCTGGATTTTTTCATCTTCCCTACATCTCCCCAAAAGTAAAGCTATTGAGGGAATTTTTTTAAAAAATAACTGCAGGCTTAATTACTCCAGTAACATTACCATTTTTACTTGTACTAAAACTGGGACTTTCAGGTAGAGCTGAATATCAGGATCACTGTTTGTTTACCACTGCAGGCATTCCCAGTGTTACTAAATACTTGAAAAAATAAAAAGGAAAGTAAACAAAAATATTTCACAAGCACAATGTTTAGCTAGTCTACTTCAATTCTAGCTTCACAGGGAATTTATTTGAAATCAATCCTGAAATAAGTATAATTGAATGTTAGCTTACGTATTTCTGTTGCTTACGTACTTGTCGCATGCATTTTTAATGCATACTCAATTCTCTACATGTTTTCTATTTTTCAGAAAGCAAAAATAAGTATGAAAATCTGAGAGAAGACAAGTGAAAGCCATTGTTACCTGGTTACCAAAACTCAACATTTCTGTGGGTGGGGGGTGAGAGGGAAGGAAACTACATCATCTTGATCATTTGCTACCTTTCTGGATTTCCGTTTTGTTCTCTCGAGTTTTCCACCAATTGATGTGTTATTGTACATTCATGAATGAATGTAATCACTTTAATGGAGTGCCCAGCAATAGACTAGGTATGGACTTGAAACACCTTCCCTGTACTCTGTATCTCCTTTGCCAGTCAAAAATAATTTGTAAAGTTTATCGTATATTACAAATAGGCCAAATCAGCATGCATAAAAAGCAGCATCTGCATCAGTTCTGAACATGCTGAAAATTGCATTACGTTGAACTTCATAAGAATGCTGCTTAATAAAGTAAAACATTTCCATTCCTACTGGCAACATCTGTCTAACACAAATACTTCATGGCACTGCACTTAGATTAGGGGAAGAAACGTTACTCCTAGTGAATTGTTTGTATCTGTTTCATGTTGGCATTTGTAGACTGTATTTTGAATCGTTAAGTGCTGTTTATACAGTATAATCAATGCTTTCCCAACTTGTTTGGTTGCCCTCAATGACTAAATATTTGTGGAACAAGATGTTTACCGTAACTATCTTTAAAATCGATAAGGCAGCATACTTTTACTTCATCTTTTGCCAGATAGTGAATGCCAGGTGGTATGGGGGTCAGAAATCCAACATAAAAAATTAGTAAGTGAAAAGCAGGAAAATACAGAAAAGCACAGAAATACTGTAGAGAGTATGAGAGAGATTTGGCTATTATAGTTTGTTAATATATAAAGCAGCTAATACTTTTACATGAACTTTAGAAGGCATAGTATAGTTTTAACTCCTGATCACTTAAGTCAGACAGGCTCGTGGCCACATGTATATGTCTTCCCTTTTGGAACTAGCTTTACAGTTAATTTAAAACTCCTTTAGAGAGCCTTTAAAAGATGCACATGGGAATTGACATTTCTGGAAAACAGTAGCCAATTCTAGTGACAGAGCATAGACTACCAACAAATTCACATCAATTTCACATTTAACAGAATTGCAGATTTTTCTTCCAGGCTTTCAGCGTTCCTGACTAGAAGGTTAATGATTGAAATCTATGACTGAGGGCTTCCGTTTTAGACCACATGCTTAATTCCTATTTGCAATCCAGAATTTACTATCTCAGTCTTGATCTGCTCAACTAGTAGCACCACCTTCCTCCAGTCCTAATTAAAAAGCCCAAAAACAATCAGCCTGATTGATTGATAACATTTTGCTTTCAAAGCGCACTTTCCGTGAAAGCAGCCAGTGTGTGCAACTAAGTTGGAGGCACAGGCTCACAGCCTTGGAGCCTGGAAGACACTGGTGTGAAGCAGATGAGATCTAACCTGCTGGGGTAGATTATTCCCTTTCTAATCTAGGACATCCTAAAGCGTTCCTGGCTGTCCAGAGGCTAATATACTCTACAAGGTGTTATAAGAGGAAGTGCAAATTATGACCTCAGGAATCTGTTATTCTTCACATATACCAAGCACTAGAAAATATGCTTTTTTTCACTATGTGAAAAGCAAGTCTCCTGTTGCTTGACAGACCTTTGTGAAATTCTGTACTCATAATTATTTCTGGCAGGGATATAAATTACCAAGAATGGAATTCTAAAATTTTGTGTTGATGGGAGTAACATTACCATTTCGGGAAGTGAAAAGAGGAGATTATTTGCTGTTAAAACTAACTTATGGAAAAAAAAAAACTTAAAAAAAAAAATAAAGCTATTTTAATGGCACTGATTCAAATCCATGTTTGTATTTATGTACAACAATAGTCTTTTTGTTTTAACTTTGCTCTTAAGTGCAAAGATACAGTAGCTTGTTTTAGTTTGTCGCCTTCCTGTTCCCTTCAGTACCTACAGTATGTATATTACCATACTAAATGAAATAATAGGACATTTAACAAAGATCACTATGTGCAATATTGTATTTAGTGTTTCTATTTCAATTTTTTTAGAATGTTAATTTATATGAAAATAAAAGGAATAATAACGAAATAGTTGCTTTCTCTCTTCACTGTCAGGCTACGCTGTAGTTTGCTAGCATCCATTTGCTGCCTAAACACCACATCCCTTTCAGCCTCCTGTCCTGAAGGTAAAACCTTTGTGAAGGGATCTGTGGAAATGGGACTTCTCTCACCTTGCCTTTTAGAAGCATGGTGGCAGTGAGTCCTAGCTATGTGGGATATATACTACCTCTTCCCCAGGTGGTAGTGGTGAGGAACTTCAGGGTCCTCCTCTACCCTGTCAGACTGCATATCACTCATTTCCCTGGCTTGTGCGTGCCTTCTAGTGGTGCATTAGGCTTAGTTGGTTTGAACTGGACTCTTCCTTTGCAGCTGTGGAGCTGATTTGACACACACTGGGAGGCTTACTGCATTCTTACTACAAAGATACCTGCAGCTTGTTCCTACTCTACACTGCCTACACAATAGTCTGATGAAATTCGTATTAGAACAAATACATGCCTAAAAAGCATTATCTGCATATTATAACGATGTCATTCATGTGTTGTCAAGCAACTAGTACTGTCACGTATGTACCACCCTTTCCGTTGGAGCTGCAAGATGGATACTACTAGTTATTTGCAAATTTGTGTCTCTAAAGAATGGTGTCAAAGGTTGGCTGCAGCTGATGGTACTGTGTTATAATCTTAAGATACAAGCTGCCTCATGGGTTTTCCTGTTTCATTTTCCTCAGGTCCAACCCATTTGAAATGTCTCTCTCTTAAATAGCTGTTCTCCAGACTATTTTCTAAGTTTCGCACAAAGTGAAATAGTCCATTATTTGCAGCACAGAAGTTAGCACAGAAGTGAACCCACCCCACTCCCAGGGTGGAATCTCAGTGTGAGTTTCATTGTTGCTCTTTTTTTTCAGTGGCACACTCTGCTTTTTACAGAATTCTGGACTGATTTTTTTTTTCTTTGTATGATTGGTTGTTTCTTTTAAGGGGTACAACACCTATTTAGGTCTCTTTCCCCTCCCCGGTTTATTGCACCATCAAGCATACTACACTTTCAGAGTACAGTCCTACAATAGCTGTAGTGGACAAAATGTTGAGCCCTTGTTAACCATCAACACCATACATTTCTCACCAATACTTAAACAAATTGTAGCAGCTACATGAGGACTTTTATAGCTGAGAAGTAGGTGTGACTTGCTGAGAATAAGAATTCTGAAGAGTCTGGCTTTTATGAGGAGCTACAGAAGATTTGTGTTGTTTGGCTTTGCAAATTGAAACCTTTAGGAGGTATGGTACTTTAATTGTCTTATATCTTACGGTACAATAGTGTTAGTTCTTCATTATCATTCTTCTCTTCCCAAAGAACTTCCAAAAGTCAGTTTCGTATTAGCGAACAGTGACAATGCAATCAGTAATCATCTTCCCATATGGTGTCATTCTTTCTTCTTTGAATTTTTTTTGGTGATCAGCTTAAAATTGGCAATAGTTATTAACTTCACTGAGAGAAAATATAGCAAGTGATTCTTAGCATTATAATTATGTTGTTGCATATTTTAAATAAGCAGAGCAGAGTTTATGCCAAGTCTAATTTATCAGTTCTTTAAGTTACACCAATTTTAAGCTGCCACAGACAGAACAAGCAAAATCTGATGATGCTGAATTTAACTGGTCAGTAAAGGGAGAAGACAAAAAGCAATGATGTCTGATACCATTCATCTCCACTACCCATCAATGATATGATAATATGATATTTAAACTACAAAACAGGTTCTCCAAGTCATTCTCTTGCTTATTTTTGACCCATCTGCGCCTGTGCTATACCAGGTAAACATTCATTCAACCTATTTGTAAAGGCATTCAATGGTAAGTCCATTGTCTTACAAGTATGGCGCTTTTCTGAAGTGTGTGCATTAGGCTGGTCAGCACTGTTTTCTCATGTATTCCCAGCTGCAATTCAAATTTATCCTCTTAAAAAATAGGGGGGTGGAGGAGGTGTCTTCATCTGTCACTCATCACAAAGTGGGGTCCTGCCACTCTGGTAATTCTAGGGTGGCAGAACTTAAAATCCCTTTCCCTGTCCCACAAAGCCAGAGAGCATGCTGCAGTCCAATTTAATGAACACCGGATCTATCTGAGTAAAGCCTATTTTATCTCCCTAGAGACTTACCTTGCTCTTGGATTGCTTCTGCAAAGGGGAGTTTATTGGATTACAGCACATGCTTCTGGTACCAATGGTAGTCGGGCAGCAAAAGGCTGGGAAAGCCAGAGCTGCAGTCTAGGCTGTAACACAAACAGCTAGACATTGAGGGGGGTGCTGGACAATGAAGCTACCTGCGAAACAGGAGAGCGCCTAACAGGTGGAGATGAGGAAGGGGCGTTGGAGATGGTTACTCGGTCTCTTTTGGCACCAACTGACAAAGGTATTTACAAGTTCTAAGCAGAGGCCCCTTACAGCACTTAGGTAGCTAATGCACAACAGCAGCAGCAGAACAGTAATACTCGAAACCAACAGCTACTAAAAAGGGGGCTTCCTGCAAATGTCTGTTACAGTGTCATAAAAGACACAGCCCTGCCTTACTAGTTTTGGGCTAGATGCTCCTGTCACTTTTAAGAGCCATGAAAAGCATCTGTTCTGGGCATGTGGAGAGTCATGCCTCAGTGTGGGAAATCACTTTGCTGACTGACATTTACCTTCAAATTATTTTTTAACTGTCTTTTCTCAGGGTTGGAAAGAAAAGGGCGGGGGGGGGGGGGGGGAAGGGGGAGAACCCTGCATTTTGAGAGCCATACAGTGAATGTATTTATTCAAGAGCTGATAGCAAGTGTTTGAATTCAACTACATCTAAAGATTTGTTCCATGAGGAGGCTGATGCCTATTACATAATAATCTAACTATATTTTAAGCAAAACCACGTAGATCAGGAAAATAGCTAACTCACCGCAAGTGATGCCAGCAGTTTAGCTGCTGGTGGAGCTTTGACTGTCTTCTTGTCAGTTAACAAAAGACAGGATTTGTGTGGGGAGAGTCAACCCCAAATCCTATGGTTAGCTCAGCTTACTTTCTCCTTTTCCCTTACAGACACCTTGAGGTTTGGAGGAAGAAGGTAGCTAGGCTATTCCAAGCTGTTAGGGTGAGCCATGTCTTACCCGAGACTGGGAGGACCAAAAGAAAGCTGAAAAATAAATTGATGTGAGATGATTGGTTGTAAACTGGATGTTGAAGCAAAGCCCGTACACCTCGATACCATATAACCCTAGAGTAGCTTTATTATTTATTCTATAATTTAATAGTGGACCTATAAAATAATTACATTATACTTAAAGCATTTCTTCATTTTTGTTTTCATTTATAAAACAAGAATTAAATACAGCTTTAAACATTACAAGCTCAACTCAGTTTTTACATAAACACAGCTCCTAGAAGGAGCTTTAAGCTGCAGCATATTCATATTGCAAACTGGTGAGAAACCCAGGCAGGACATAGCTTAAAGATAAAGATTCTTGCACTTTATTCCTAACTGAAGTTACTAAGATGCTTTTCCCTCTCTAGTCCAAAATGCTAGTAGGGCCTGGCTTCAATTCTTTTCTTTCAAGGGGAGACCAAGATCCCTGACGTCTTAATAGATTATGGCTATTATTGCTACCTTCCCCCTCCTCCCCCCCCCGCCCAAGCAATCTCAAGCCTAGACTGAATATTGCCCATGCAGTGGCTGGCACGATGCTGACAGCATCACAGTGATGGCCTCAAAAGTGCACGGAGTCTCCCTCTGTGTTTCTGACTGTGAAAGACCACAACAGAAAGTACATGCATAGCTGTTCATGCAACAGGGCGAACATAGCTGACCAACCTCATCCTGCCCGTGCCAATCCCCGTAAACCGCTTGGTGAGCTCCACTAGAGCTCAGTCCGGAAAGCCTCTTACAGCAGCCTGTCTCACATAACAGAGACCTGTGGCACTGCACTCCTGGCTGGCGAGAGCAAGACACACGTTAACCCCTTGGAGCGGGGGTAGGTAAAGAGGCTAGCAGGGAAGAGCTCCCACAGCAAGCTCATTTCACTAGATGCATATGCTGAACTGTAAGACATGCATCAGGGAGTCAGCTTGTCACTTTTAATTTGTGTGCTTCAGACAATTTAGCATTCATGAGCTTCAGTTTGGGGGGAAGGGGCTGGTTTGGATGTAGGACTAGATGTAGGACTTTAATACAGCTGGTACTAATACAGATCAGAACTGGAACAAATGGGATACACAGACACGCTAAACTCCACCAAAAGAGTAACAACACTATGATTTTTAAATGAACTTAAAACATTCACCAACGCTGACAAGTCAGAACTCAAAATTTCAGCAGCCCACCAGTACTGCAGTAATTACAGCTTGGTCTCTCCCTGCTCCTACAGCTGTGACCCACGCCAACAGCACTTATGGTGGTTTTTCTCTTAAAACACTAACAGGTTACCTGTTTTCCAACCACTGCATGGGAGAGCCACCACTCCCAACACCTGACACACTGGGGCATAAGGCAGCTTTTGTATCCAGTCCAACAATGACCAAATTTTGTTCTCTGTGCTACAGTGCTTTAATACCTTAAGTGAAACAATGTCTCCTTAAGTGTTTTCAGCTCCTCTCCCACTACCCGCCCACTCCCCCAGTCTGAGCAGGCATAAATACAAGGTAATAAATGGATGTTGTCCTTTTTTGGAGTAAGAAACACACACATACCTAACAAACACACAAAACCTACTGGAAAGCCTAGTTAAAACATGTCCATTTTAAGCCAGGCAACTGATGTAGCAACCAAGTCTCTTGCTCAACACATTTTAGTCTCTGGCATATTCCGCCACAAGAAAAATATACATGGCTAGGTCTATAATACTTTAAACAGCTGTTTACTATAGCTAGGTTACAAAATAAACACTGCTGCAGAGACGATGTGTTTGATATATTCTAACCACAGCAGTGTAGCCATCCTCAGTCTGCTGATGCGATCCCGGTGGCTGACCTAACGCTTCCCCCTCTCCCCTTCGGTTCTTATCTGTGGTTGAGACAACCAGCCCAGAACAGTTTGTCATTGCACAATTGAAGTTGTCTTAGCAAGAAGAGCTTCATCAGAGAGTCTCACTTTCTTTCAGTGTGTTACTCCATCTCTCCCCTGTCTGCGTTGCCCAGCTCCGGGCAGCACACCCAGCACTTGGATGTGAGAGCAGCGAGCCCTGGACCGAAGCACTAGCACGGCCTTCTCTCCTTGTGGAGGGGACTGGAGTGTAGGGCAGAGGGCTTTACTCCACACAGTGGAAACATTTAATGCTGGATACAGCCAACTGGTCACTTAGATGATCAATCCCAACTTCTGGGAGCCTGCTCCACTCCAGAAGATTCAACTGTCAGATGATACTGGAAATATGATGAAGCTTTATGGCAAAGTGCCTAACACGGCCCATTAAAAAGCTTTATTCCAGTAGGCAAGTGACAAGGAGCATTTCCTTGCTGGAGAGATGCCTCCTGAAAGAAAAACAAAGAACAGAAAAAAAAAAAGAAAAAAACAAACCAACACAATAGAGAGTGAGTCTGCTCAGTGAGGAGAGGAGATGCAGCAGTAAATCTGATGGGGGCAACACCATGCAGTAGGTACCCGCCTGCTCTCACAGTTTGCCTGAGTTGTTGAGATTCACAGACATGCAGCGGCACTGCTTCACCTTCTGGATTTTCTTGAGTCGGAAAGGGGGGTCCAGCTCAGGGCACTCCAGCTGCACGGTCGAGGAGGTGACCTTATGTGGCTTGCAGAAGGCACAGGACTGGAAGGATTCCTCCTCCTTTTTCACATGCCGCGGTATGTAGAAGGAGTTGCACTGCCCATAGCAGAAGCGGTTGATGATGGTGCGGCTTATGCAGCCCTCCTCACTAACAGTTTGCCGCAGGGGCTGTGTTTTGCACCAGTCACTCTTAAGGTACTTCCTTTCAGTGACCACAAGGGCTTCCTGGCTAGAGGCCAGCACTTCCTTGTTGAGATGCTGCCTCCTCTCAGAGTTGTTGCTGCTGCTGTCTTTGTAAGGGGATGGAATTGCTCCTGCTGGACGGTTTTTCCTGGTATCTGTTACTCTAACCAGCGCTGCCATCAGAAAAACAGACAAGGCAAATTTCCAAATCATCCTGCAATGGCAATACAAGTAGCTGTTAGAAGAGACACATATTCAAACCACAAAATTGCACTGGAGTTGTTTAACTTTACACATTCTTTTAGAAGAACGGAGATCTCGCTGCCTTTGCAATCCCACCACTTTTCCTAGGAAAATAGCTATTTTCCAGGGTGAGTATTTATCATAAAGAGGCCAGGCCCCATTGAAAGTCACATCACTTCACCCCCTCTCCAAGCTTTCCAACTACTCTTTTCCCCCCCTCTCCATAGGGAAACTTCTGCTTTGATCATTGAATCAGTTATTTTACAGAAGCTTCAGCCAGAAAGTTTCCTCCTTTTTCATGAAATCCTGGGCCAAACAGCTGGGCAAACTCCTGGCTAAGTAAGGCTCAGAAGACTCCTGCCAATACTGTGACAGCTGATTTGTGGAACGCTAGAGAGAAGGGAAGAGAATAGCAGGTTACATAAGGTGAATTCTCATTTCCTTGCTCAGCCTTGGAATTCATATGTAGTCTAGTTCCACACATAAGTAGCAAGAGTGTCCAAAAGTGTATTTTTATTACGTTAAATTGCTTCTGAAGTTTCTTGGGGTTTATGACACTTACAACTTGCTTTCATTGTCTTTGTGGGAGGCTGAAAATCTGACAGATTTATTCTTGCAGTAAGAAGAAATGCTTAAACACAACTTTGAGGTCTTCATTACTACAAGGCCTCTTAGGCAAATAGTTTAAGGATGTTTTTAAACAAGAGAGAATTCAATATTTATTTTAGATGTGGATTTCTTGTTAAGGAATAGGTTAGAGCATAATCCAGTTACTAGGTTAAAATAGTCAACCACTTAGTACAAAAAGTTTTTCCTATGGTTGTCTATTAGAATTTCTTTTTCTATAGAGCATCTCTTACCATCTCCTGGATTTTCATCAACCACCTGCGCAATTCAGTTTAGTAACGTGTGAAAATGGACTGCCAGGAAATTAGAGTAGAAGTATCAAATTTTCTCTTACAACGGTCACCACTGAACCGTCACAACTTATCTGAGTGTTTCTTTTGTTCTTCCTGGGATGGGAGAGAAGAGTACCTCAAGGGTTTTGGAAGGAAGTACATCCCAGAAGCTTCCAGATCAGAGGTAAGGACACTTCGAGTCTTTCTAAAAATGCCCTGCTCACTTTGTTCTCGATGCTCTGCATCTTCAATAATACTATGAAAGAGTCATCCCATTTTCCAAACATTTTCCAGACAAAGACACTAATAGATCAAAAATGGAGAAAGGACAAGAGAGGACTACAATGGCAGTAACAAATATTTTTCACCTAACAAAGCTAACCTATTGTGTATTTAACCCCTGTGGAGGTAAGGAGAGAGGAGTACTGTAGCAGACTAGATGAGATAACAACTTCTAGGTTAATTTCTAAGTCTATGAGATCTCAAGGCCAGGCCCAAATTCTAAGGGAAGAATTTGGAAGTGTTAAAGGAAATGCTAATGCTAAAGCTGTGAGTAGATCTGATGCAGAGTTAAAATTCACCAGATTCTAGGATTGAAATAGAATCACCTTTAGGCAGAAACAGTGTTTCTGAAACCCAGATAAGCCCAGATAACCCAGATGCCAGCTGACAACCATTGTAGCCATGGGTACTTTAAATCAGTGGCCTATTTTCACAGCACTTAGCATTCAGTGCACAAGTCCCGAGGTTTTGTCCAGAGTCTTTAACTGAAGCAAGACTAGACTTGGCTTTGTTTGTAGGTGTTATGGCCAAGACCATTGGATGTCAACCTACACAGATCGGCCAAAATCTAATCAGGTAATTAGTTTCAGTTGAATATAGAGTTCCACGCTTCCTCTCAAATTGTTCTCATGTTATTCCGCACTGATGGCTGCATTTCAGTAGCAGATAAAACAACTGATCCCCAAGTGCTTGTATGTTTTATATAGAAAGGGGAGGGTAAAAAAACAGGAGTTACAAGTCCACACTCTCTAGAAATAGTGAGAGCAGAGCTCCCCACCAGATGCCTAGCACCAACACTCCTCAGACATACTCTTCCACTTTCCTCTTTAAACCTGAGCACGCGAAGTAATAGTGACAATTCTGCTGTCTTTCTGGGGGAAGTTCAGTCCTTTTCAGCAAGGACATCACCTCTCTGGTTTCATTTCTCTGATCCCGACAGGAAGGAGAAGCATATAGGTCGAGAGTCGCATGCTCTCTCCTCCACTCCTTTCTCTTTTTTGGGGAAGGCCCTGTCTTATAACATCCACCCTTTCTCACCCCAAAATGCATAGCTGAAAGTTCAACTTTACTTTGTCTCATGTCAAAGATGGGGTCAAGCAGAGATCATACACTGGACTTCAGTGAAACTGAAGGCAGAGCTAACAATTCAAAGTCTATAATGTAGACAAATATTATAGTAGCTTTATAATTACTGAAATAGTTTTACCTAGGCATGGAGAGCCATTTGATAGAATAAGTAGGATTTATTCAGTAAGTCTATGCTTATAATTAATAAAGTATTATTAATCAAAGCCACTACTGTAACGTTATAAATCAAACACTGCAGTATATGTTAGCAAGTACTTCTAGAGTCAGATAGGAACACACGACCTATTTCTATCATACATCCCTATCAAACATGGACCATAACATGTTTACAGAGAATATACTGTTCTATTTTAAACTAGCAGGTCAAATGTGCATCCTATCAGGAAATTTCTAATCACAGGGTTGTCCCTTACTACCCTGCAAATCTCCCCTTTCTAAAACCCGGCACACAACCCCCCTATTCAAGCAAGTAAGGGTACAAACAAGGGCACCGGGTGCCAGCAACATGCCATGGACAACATGTATTTTAGGTAATGCAAAGAGAAGAGAAACTTCACTATTCTCGCAGATCATTTTGGTAAACATGGTGAATGCTGTCTGTCTGCAAACAGAGCATGAGAAAAAACACAAAATGTATTTGAGAAGAATCTGGCTTCTGGCAAGAACAGACCAGTTCTGTCCTACTTAGATAGCACAGAATTTAGACAGCATTTGGCTGAGACCAAGCAACTGAGAACTGCCCCAAGAAACAAAAGCCTCTCAAACTTGCACATATGCCAGGGAGCCAGCCTCTGCCCATCAATCCTACTGCATAAAGGGCTCTCCATGGCAGAGCTGATGGAAGCTCCCGTGTGACAGTTTTCAGCTTCTCCAAGAGCTGTTGCCAGCTGCTGCGAGTTCCCCTCCACCTCTTTTTTCAGTGCGTGGGCTGGTGCAGGAAATAATTTAACCTTATGCTAGACACCAAAGAAGGCTTAGCTGCATTTTCAATTCACATGCTCAGTTTTTATCTCTTTGAGATAAGGAAATCAGCATCAAGTATGAGTTCATAAACTCATCAAACTCGTCATGCTGGAGCTGGGCTATTGAGTACCCAAGAGTGTAAAAAAATCTATGGCCAAGGAAGCAAGCATGCCAGGATCCAGCTCCGTAATCCAGAGAGGTCAGGGCACTCAGCTGGGGGAGGAAGACCTAGGACTGCTGTGTCTGCCCTTAGCTTTATTTCTTGTTTGTATCCAATTACTGTGTAACATAAAATATCTACCAAGCCAGGCTTCCTCTTACATACTGACCTTCTGGCCCTATAATTCCTGCATTCCTGAAAGCAATCCAGCTCCAGAGCCGGACAGGCAGTGTAACCCCAGGAACAGCCTATAGTTTTGTGGTTAGGGTACTCCTCTAGGAACCAGGAGCAATGGATTTGACCTCAGAATTTAAATAAGTCCATCATTTTTAGAGAAGTCCTCCAACACAGAACCAGGAACTATTGTCTGAAAGACAGGAAAGGAGGTAATAGCGGTGCCCATCTATGCTGAGAGACTGCTTCACTGTTTGCTCTAATGTTCTGACTAGGAATTCCAGTTTCATAGCTCAGCCTACTTCAGGATTGAAGGTTAAGAAAAAGACAGAGGGATGGAACTGAAAATTTGTGGTGATAGTATGTTAGCTGCTCAGGAAATCAGCAGATGTGAATCCCATTTGTTTATTTTAGCCTGTAACATCTACAAAGCACTCAGCATTATCTGCACTCCTGGAAACATCTAACTTTCTAATGCAGTTATGACACAATAGTCTTACACTTACAGCTTAGGTCTTTAAACAGGGTCAGGAAAATGCCACAGCCAGCGGCTCAGAAAAAATCTGCAAAACCTGCCCTACTACGGAACTCAAGAACCCACTTTTTTAGTTTAGTCACAGGACTTATATATCCTGTAAGTACACACTAGAAGAAGATTTAGTACTAGAAACCTGTTCTGCACCAATCAAAAGCACGGTGGGTTATCTTCCCACTGGGTGGGAAGATAAAAAATTCAAAGATAAATTATTTTTTCAAATTTTTTTATTTCAATTCACCAGTGGAAGAGTTTGCCCTGGAAAACAGTGGTTTCTCTTCAACTATTGGCTAAAGGCATGCATTATAGGCTAGATTAAAACAGGTATAATTCTGTGGCATGGTATACACACGATCACCTTTGACTATCCGCAATACTCTTTTTCAGTTTTCATCCTGTAAACTCCAGACACTAGTGCTTTACGTTGGGATCAGCTATTCAGCTGACCATGGGCAACTCTATAACCAACAAACTTTCTATTCCCAGCTTCCTTTCATATTAGAACTAGTCCAAAAATAATCTGTATTAAAAAGGCATATGTATAGCAAAGTAAGGACATGGTGTACACGGTCAGTTCTCAGTATTTAAGATGGGACACAAGAAGTGTTCCTTGAAGACAAGCCAGGCAATAACTTTTCAAAGAACTAAAACTTGGCTTGACGAACATATGTGGGAAGCCAGGAAATATCAGATTCTCTACCAGGAAGCCAAAAATGCTATTTATTTAATTTATTAATGGTTAGGCTTCCTTCGAATGGTACAATGTTCAACTAAAGACTATACAAAACAGGCATCTTTGTGCGAGGAAGGCATATAGTGCTAGCATCTCATTTTTAAGTGTCCTTTGGAAACTATTGTGCCTATGTCTCAACAACATCAGCAATAGCTGAACATTGCACTATAGCTTTCTTTTTACAGAGGCATGGACCTCTTAGTAAATTATTCCACCATTAACAGACTTTCATGATTAAATTGCCAAAACTGAGGCCAACCACAATAACAGAACATGCAGGAGGCAGGAGAAAAAGAGGAAAAAAACCCCTAAAAAACCTAAAAAAACCCAGAAAATCCAGTACTGCAACTTTAACTTCTTATTCAGATGCAAAATTGCTCCATTTTAGCAGTAAAGAGGTGCCATGTACTACAGCGCACAACCAACACCAAAAGGAATATTGCAAAAAAGGAATAATTAATGCCATTATAAGCAGAAGTTTTTTTCCAGTCTTGTCTTCTAAGAACCTTCTGTAGGGATTTGTGAGAAAGCTGTTTTATTACCTCGCGACTCTAGCAGTAACTTATATGAGGAGAAAACATATATTTCATACTTAATAAAACTCCTGGCATCCTAGTCTGTACGGAGATGAGTAGGAAAGTGGGCAAAGAAAGGTGACTTCTCCATCCTTCTCTCTTCCTCAGGTCATAGTGATACCTCAACCCCAGAGAGGCCCAAGCAAGCCCACAGGGTCTGCCAAGAAGTTGGTGGTGAACGAAACACGAAAAGTCTGCCTGCAAGCTGGATACTTCAGGAACGCTACTACTCTGTCCAAGCTCTTGTTCTGCTTTTGACAGAGGAAAATGGAGAAGAGATTCCAGCTATGCAAGCCTGTATTCCTCAGAAGAAAGTATCATTTCATCATAATGCCAGAACTTAGAGGTTCTTCTTGTCAAGACAGCTCTTGAAGACACTGAATTTAAGATTATGAATCTTAATAAATACTGATACGGGCAGTCTATGCTAAGATAAAGCTAGCTTAAAAACAACTCAGAGGATGTTACTTCATACTAATTTCAGTCCTCACTATAAATCTTCTACAACGAAGAGCTGTATCTTGATTTAGACAGAGCCTCCTAGCTAAAGTGTCTGAGAGTTTAGAAGAATCGATGGTCCATGCGCACAAATATAAGAATCAAGGAATCAACTGATTGCTCCCACTGTATTCAGCAATGTATAATTTGTTAGGAATGTTATTTTTAGGACTGGAATAATTATGAAGACAACTTCTGAAAAAAACTCACCATGGGCACCAAACCTAACTAGCTAGTATGTTAGGTTTTTCTTCCCAGTTAGCCCTCTGTCTTTCTTATCTTCCGCTACTGCCACTAGAAATTAATATTTATAGCCATGGTTTCCTTCTTTAAGGAACTTAGACAAGCTCATTTGAAACAGGTTTGAATGCAGCTGCTCATTTCATCAGAGTTAAGAGATCACATTACTCCTATGCTCCTCTTTGCACTGACATCCTGCCAGGAAGTATATTGATTTAAATATTGTATTACTGATCTACGGTATTGGGCTTTCCACAGGCTGAATCTTTCTTATCTTGCATAGCTTATAAGCCTGGGTTCACTTTATTTTTTAAAGTAATATTGGAGGAACTTCGAGAAGTTTCTCATTTTTCAAAGCTGGGACAAGCAGGAGCTTGTGAGGAGAATAGCTGAAAACTGTTAGCTGAGATTTCAGGTTTTTGTCTGTTATATTCATGATCTGAACTAGAGTTTCAGGAGACTGGAGAGAGGCGGAAAAAAGTATTGGAGAAGCCAGCCCTGGTATTCTTTGAGATACATACACTCAGGACCATTATAAATACCAATGTTTTCACAAAGAACATATACACAGATATTAAATGCAATTACTAAAGCAATCTCACACATTAGAATAAAATAACGGCGGAAACTACTCTTTCAGTTTGACTGTGTGTGTCTTTTTTTTTAAGGTTGAATATTACCAAGTCACATTCATACTGCCCTATATTTAAAAGCAGTAAAGATTTACTACTCACCTGTGCAATTACATGAGCATTTATCAGTTTTACACGGGGAAAAGGAAAATAAAGATGATGAAGAAAAGCTGCATGAAATGTAAAAGGTAAGTCATCCTATAGGAGCTTAGGTAATGCAGCAATGTCATTTGTGGGGGAACATGAACACACAGTGTTCAGGTTGAATATTACTAGGTAATCGGACAAAGGTTTTTTTGGAATATTGTTATGATTCGAACTCCTAAATTTTGTTGCAATCTCAGCTTCAGGAACTTGTGGTTTTAGAGCCAACCACAGACAAATGTCTGCCTGGTGAACACATGTGAATTGTCCCAGGCAGAGTGAGATGTCCTACTCAGAAGTGTCTGAGTATTCCTCAGTACTGGCAGTAGTACTGGGGAAGAAAGGGGGAGGAGGAGGAGGAAAAAACACACAAAATAAAACCAGATTTCTGCTTGCTGTCCATGAGAGTTGATTTGCTTTCTCCCAACCTGGCTTTGGAGAACAGTTAGGCAGTTAGGAGGTGGGAGGAATAAATGAAAGATGACTCCTTGGATACATGGAGGATAGCTTTGTGGAAAGGACTGGAACTTGGTTCTGCCATGAATCTGAAAAATGTGTCTTTGCAAGAGTGAACCAAATCAAAAACATACTTGTTCTCCTTCTTAGTGTTCTTCAGCTTTTCAGCATGAAGTAAAGAGCCTCAAGTAGACAAGTCATTTCTATGTTTGCAAATGAACATTTTGTCCAGCAAGCAATAAGACTACATTTAACTGTTCTTCTGTGTAGAAGGCATCTGATACGCTCCCATTTTGCTGTATTTCATTTAGGAGAAAACAGACTTCTGCCCTTGGGAAACTAAATCAGAAGGGAAGCGGTTGCTTCAGCAAATGTCTTCATTTGAGACCATCCCTCAGCATGTAGGAAAGGAGGACAGTCAACATGAGAATGGGGAAAGTTCAGCACTGAAATTCAATAGCTCATTTCATTGCTTCCACACTAGAGAATCAATACTAGAAGAGACTATTTTGCAATGAGTAGACTCCATGCATTTTTGCTGCTTGCATTACAACGGAACATTGAAATCTCATCCAAGACCAGGCCCTGACTAAGTGACATAACCTCAAAAAGTTTGTAGACTGACTTGGTAAGCAACATATGGTTGGACCAGAACAGAGCACAGAAGGGAAGTGAGTTACCAAAGGTCAGAAATTCCCTGGGAATGGAAGTCTTCCAGTGCCTTTCAATGCCACCACATTGCATCAATATTCTTCTTTTCGCTGATCAATCCAGATTCATGATCCCTTTAAAACCACTATGCTTATCTATATTAAAATGGTTTTATATGTAAATGCTCGGTACCATTTCCTTGAATTTTGCCAGAACAGAGATGGAATTAGGAGTTTTAGTTCTTTTTAACTTCAAACAATGCCCTGCATCCAGAGCATGCACCTCATTTTCTAGCTCATGATAAGGAAGAAAAGCATTAGTCTTCAATATACATGCATTATTGTATTCGTGCCATTCCCAGAAGAGGGCATTTGGATGATATCTGTGTTAGAAGGAAATTGAGTCCTGCATATTAAAGCATCATAAAAGTACTCAAAAAACAAAACAAACAAAACCAAACAAAACAACTTTTGCCTGCTTCTCTTGATGGACAGAAAATGCAATTCCTTCTGAAAATCAATAGGTGGCATGTAACCTTGTCTTTGAGAAACTCTAGCTTAAACAACAGTAAGTAAATTTGGGTTTTTCTGCTAGTTTCAGATGCTTGTATTCTTTCAGCTCTCCATTCAAGACACTAAGCTCAGTTGTCACTATATGACTGTTAAGCAGGTATGTTTAGCATAATAGATTTTGAAAAATCCAAAATGTTTTTTATGGTCTAGTATTTATATTACGAATTTTAGTGACCCAATATACTATTTATAGAGTTGAAACACAGATGGTTCAAATAAGACTTGCTTTTATTTGAATATCCTACAGACTAGCCTTTCTATTACGAAGTATGCAAGTTCCCATATATACAAAATTTCAGCTATGTATCTTACTATTTTCCATTATGTCACCTGCAAAAGCCACGGTAGCATTTTCATCAAGTAGTCTTTAAAATGGCATAGATTCATAGCTTAAAGCCAAGGGGTGTAGAGTGTTTCATTTACATTTATCTCCACTTAAAGGTGCTTGATGAAGCATCAATCCTGCAAACTAAAACTTACAGCTGTTGTGGGGACAGACTTCAAATCTCCCACTAATGAATAAATAAAAACAAACTACTAAGATAATTCAGTTTGTTAGCAACAACCACGTCTGTGCCAGGCAAACAAGCAGGAAAGTGCCTTTCCAGAATGATTAGTATTACATGATAGCATTTTTCTCCTCAGTGATGCTAAATCTAGAGAACCTTCTCATCCTACTTTTGTCTTGTTTTCCTTTGGTGAATGAGGAACATGCAGTTACACATCTGACTATCCCTCACAATTACAGTTTTTAATCCACTAGCCAAATTTCAACCAATTTTGACAGTAAGGCAGTAATTAAGCTCCTTCTGCATTATATTAAGTGTGTTTTCTCCATTACCTGATCAGTAAACTTTGGTTGCCTCGTGCTGTGCTGCTGGGGAATACAGAAAGGAGCGTAAACTATTTGGGGGAGGAAAGCGCAAGGCAAGGATATCACAGTTTGGTATCCTAGAAGGCATAAGTGGTAAAGAGAACATTTAGGATTACTGGCATGCCAAACACATCCACAGAAAATGAGAGTTCATGATCTCTAGTTTTCATATGTAATGCTAGACACCTGGAAACAACAATGGGTCACCCTCAAAGCTTTTAACATATTTTGTTGCAGAGTGCAAGCTGGTCCAATAGTTAAGAAAACCTTATTTGTACTATGCATAGATGGAAGTCAAGCAATAGACACTGCTGTACACTACCTGTGGACACACGGTATTACCCTTGGGTTGATCCTGTGATATTTTGTATCCTCTCATGCTCACAAACTTACTTGGAGAGTTGCAAGACTTTTTTTTCGGTTGTTTCTCTAAGTACAGCAGACCTCTGCTTGGCTTACTTTTGCTATTGCTTTTCATGGATTTAACTAATGGTCCATCAGAACTCATATTTAACTACTTTTGTTTCAAATGTTTAACCGAGCTGTGGTGTTTGTTCTAGGAAGAAGTCTGTTCCCTCAGGGTCTAATATGAGAAAATTCAGGCATAAGACTGAAATGCAGTTCAAATCTATGAGTCCTGGAAGCACAGCAACAGCATGCTCTGACGATCATTTGCATATGCCCTTTTGCAAGCCTATAAATAAAGATGAAATTTGGAGCTAAAACACTTCAGACTTATATAGCCTCTTGGCCACCTTTGTACACATTTTAGTCAATATTCTGATCTAAGTTTTTCAGTTTGGAACCATTCTGACCCTTATTTTCAAGTTTCTTTGTAAGAAAGATAACTAGAGGAATATTCATTTATTTTGCCACATGTCTGTTGATATTTCTAAATTGTCAGTAATGTTTATTACTGTCATAGCTGTCAGCTGGACCAAAATAAATCACATGAGCTGATGTTCAACAACTGTCAAGAGTAAAGAACTTATGAGGTGCTATAATTTAAAGTCAGAAATACAAATAAAATTGTAGTTAGAGATGCAATATTAATATAGCCATTTCTAATACCTAAATATTTCAATATTTCAAATATTTTTAGAAACACTGGCAAATGCATACCACACAGAATGAGAGGACAAACTACGGTTTATTCATTGCTATTGGCAGTGTGTGCCACTAACCAAAAGATAAATTTCCAAAAGATGAAGTACTGCAGGATGACCTCTACTACAGGAAATTTTACATCCCAAACACTGGAAACTTACTCCATCCCTCTCACTTCACACTGATGGCAACACTTAGCTGTCCCACATCTATGCTCTTGTGGCTTTGATGCATGCTCTGCTCAGTGATTCTCCCGCGATCATTTCCCTAAGAATGTAAATATTTGTTCTGTCTGTATTCTGGTTTACAGGCTTGGCCCATTATTGAATATGAAGGCCATAATTCAATCATAGAAGGATCTGTTGCCATACATAAACTGAGATTTTACATTTTACGACTTAGGCTTTGCAGAGCAGCCATCTTCCTGCTACCTCCCCCTCTCTTTGCCTATGACTGAATTATAGTTCTGGCTCTAATTGAAGCCTACTATTATTCTATTTCTCCTCTTCTGCTGAAAAGACGACCAGGGCTATCATTCTGAACACATACCAAGCCACAGGAGCCTGGATGAGGTACTCTAATGACAGGTCCTCCTACACAGCACATTTGCAGTCTTTCTGCTAATTAACTTGATTTCCTTTGTCTAGACTAACGTAATACAGCAAGTTATGCTCATTTTAAGGAGCATCGTTAGCCTTTCCGTTCCTTCCAAATGAGGAAGAAAGAAGAGTCAGTAGACTGGAATCCGGGGGAGACTGACTTTGTCCTTGACTACACCACTGCTTAAGTTTTCACTTGACCAAGACTTTGTCTCCAGGAGAACCTGAGACAGCACTATCATCGGAGGAGAGACTATAATCAAAATCAGATATCGTCGGTATGTGCATGGCAAGGCAGTGACAGTCCCACAGAAGGTTCTGTCTTATACTGCAGTCAGCAGCTTTCTTCCTGGCAATCACTTGGCATTTACTGTTCACAGCTCCTGACATCCTCAGAGGGCTGAACAAACATATAATTAAAAACAGACAAGTTGATTTATTTTGACTCCCTTCACAGAATGAAAAGAGATTCAGCAGTGTGCCACTGGACTAGTAAAGCAGAGGCAAAGCTCGTACTGGAAGTTAAACAAGTAAATCTTCCATATTTGGAAGGAGAGAAACTGCAAAGCAGAAGAGACTCTGAAGGTTGAGCTGTCAGTCAAATACAGGACTTAGGAAGTGGGGTGTGGTGTGATAAACAGATGAATCCATTCGTATTAAAATGGTCAGTCTTCTGACCATTAGTAGAATAGAAGTGGAGTAGAAGGAGTGCACATGTGCAAAAATTGTTAAAAATGGCAGGGAAGATGTTCCCTAGGATAGAAGAAGGAGGAGGAGGAAGTCTCTAAGGCAACCACTGTTCTGTTCACAGTCCCATAGACTGTGGCCAGAGCTCCACTTCCATAGGCAATTTCAGGGTCATTTCTGTCCTTGCAACCCTAGCTGCACTTACCATTTTGCAGCATCAAAGGAGTAGGATTGTAGTGCTGGGATCTACTGGCTCAGGAGTTCGTTTTTTTTTTTTTTTTTTTTGGCTTATAGTCACCAAGGACCCTCTTTACATAGACACAAGCAAAAGATAAACAGCACCTACAGGCTCTTTATTAACTTAATGTGACCTTGTTTTTAACAGCATTTGGCCATAAGCCATTTATATTGTGACACCACAGTTACGGTTTGAACTTTTTTCCATTACTCATACTTTCAAGCTCAGTAGAAGCAGACCATAAGTAAAAGGAGATCTAAAGATTCTTTTCTTTGGCTCTTTCAGAAAGTTATTCTCAGCAAGGTCAGGGAGGCATCTCACAAAGAGTCAGCCCACATCTAGTTATGAATTTCAGCATAAGATGGCAAGCTTCGTTTCTCTTCCATGCCTATCCAAGGTCTCTACTCTGGTGCTACCTTAGGCAGCACTTCCTCAAATCTAGGAGAGAGAGATGACACCTCTGGTTATCTTTGATGACCTGATGCTACTGCATGCAATGACCAAGATATCAAGACTCCTTTTTATGTCAATGTTTGATTAAGTGTAATGAGTTGTCCAAGTGAACTGGCCAAAATAGCTTCCCATTTAACATGAATACAGCATAAGATACTAGCTAACATTTCCATGTGTGACAAGTAAATGCAAGACTGATCACGAGGAGGAGTAAGGAGTGAGCAGAAAGCTTGATTGTTCAGGCTTTTCGGGTTTTTTCTTATTCCAAAGCAGTCAGAGAACACATTGTCCATTACAGTTTACACCGTTTTACCTATCTTGCCACTTAGTGCTGATTCAAGCATTTATCCGTTTCTCGCTGAAGCAGCAAGGGAGAGATATCAGCTGAAGGGTTCAGCAAACTATTTATAAGGGTTCTCCTAGCACCAACACAAAGTCATGCGAGTCTATAAATCATTCAGTTGGCTCAGTACCATTACTAGTGCACAGAGTCTAAGAAGAGTTCAAGAACTTGTAAACAGTTTATTTTTCTATACCAATGAAAGGAACAGGGAATTCAGTCTGCACCACTTGCTTAGATCCATTTTAGCTGATTAGACCAAATAAAACCATCCTGAGGAAAGTCCTCCAGTCTACACCCTTGCTTTGGTTTCTAGGGAGTGATCACCCACATCACTAAAATTAGTGACTTATATCACAGGTTTAAGCAATAGTATCAAAATTGCTTTCTCACTGTTGAATACAGCTCTTTCTAGACTTTCTCCTGCATATTGGCTAAATAAATGATTTATTAACCAAGATACATGTAATGTGAGATTAAAAGGACTAGGATCTCAGATAGGGCTGGTTGGAAAATGTTTTCTGACACTAAGACTGCTAGACGTGTTGAAAGCCCCTGTTCTCATGGTATCTTCAAGCTGGAGAAAAAGTTAAGCCTTGACAATGGATCTACTTTTCCAGTTCAGATCAGGTGGACTGCTAGATTCTGACTTCCTCCTTTGTTTCTTCTAAAGAAGAAGAAGCAAGTAAGAATTCGTTTATTTTAAAGTACTTGAGATGTAAAATTATTAAAACTTCAAAAAATCAGGAAGCCATTTCACAAAGTTAATTTGAAGTACCTTTTGTCAGTAATGGTAAAGCCCCAAAAATACATACAAATTGAACTAGACCCTTCAAATCAGTTGTTTGCAGTTTTAAGGTGCTGGTGCTTTTCCTGCAACAAAATATATAAAAAAAATAAAATAATAAAATAAATAAATAAATAAAATGTTTTGAACAACCTCTGTCCTGAAGTGTTGCAATCCCACAGTGTATAAGAGAAAAAGTTTAAATTTTGAACCTTTGGTGCCAGTCGCACAATTCCTGTAGCATGATTGTCCTCAGTGGGTCAAGGATAACCACAGCCACATGGGAACTTTTATGCCTATATTTTGAAAGGAGGTTCAGTAAAGAAGTTTGCTTAGCAAAATTACAGAAGTCTAGAAGGACTATCCTTCCTCTCTTCCTGTAGTTTCAGACCAACTGCTTTTGCTTTGGGTGATTATTTTAGCTTCCATAATTTTTCTCCAGCCTAAAACTGCAGAAAAGCTCAATACAGACTACACAAGTGATTTAGGCAGCATAAGAACATGGGTAATGCCAGAGCATCAAACAGAAAGGGAGTAGCAATAAGGAAAAACACTACAAAAAGAATGCATCTACCAAAGACATATTATAATGCCCAGCTCTCTGAAGATCTGCTAACCAGGCAGAAAACATTTTTCTTAGAGGACCCTAAGAAGTTCCAAATCTGCACAAGAGACTGAGGAGTACTAATTACCACTTGGCAAAGCTCTGCTCATTAAAAACAAAGTGCACATTTACCCCTTTTTTCCCCTCTCCTCCCCAGTCAAATTCTTGCTTTACAGTATGAATGATATATAAAAGGCTACATCAGAGCAAGTGCACAACTTCATATCTACACACTTGTTATAAGATTGAAGGACTAGACTTGCAAGCTTATTTAAAAAGAAAAAAAGGAGTGAGACTGATTCATTAGACGATATGGCTTAAGCAGGATATGTAGTGGCACTGCAAACTGCAAGAGGAAAGGAAGCAAAACAGGCACATGTTAGTTAATAGAAAAAGCTCCAAGAAGGCAAGCTGCCATGTGAATTAACAGCATAACTATATAGAAGTCATACAAAGTTCTTCTAGATACCACAGCTTTCACAAGGTCCTCTTTATGACTATTCTCCACACCCCTCAAAAAAAACTGTTCAAGGCTGTTTGCCAAATCCATGGCAAAGCCACTAACAGAAACCAGAGATGAGATTTGGAGACTCTTTAGAAATAGGTGACAGGGACGTACATGTCACTTGGAATCAACACAAGCAATCCAGAAGACTCCTGTTCCCACACCTACAAAGCCTCTAGTTTCATTTTGGACCACAATATTGCTTACGTACCTATATACACGCATCTCTGTAGGGTGCACAGCCATATGACCAGGCAGGCCACAAAGCCCGTTCTGAACTCCATTGCGATTCACACAGAAAGCAGACAAAGCTGAGGAGCCACTCGCACGCTCCCAGACTGTCCTGCTTTGCCAAGCATATTTCACGTAGGCCCAGCCAACACCACTGAGTAGAAGATGAACAGCTCTAGCCACTATTAGTCATCTAAAAATTCAGTGAGATGAGGCATGGCTCCTTACCCTTCTCATAAGCAGCCTCGCGACAAGATCTTTGCATTTATGAACGCAAGCTCAGTTTCAGTTCCCAATCAACTGGAGGTAACGTACTGCATTCTCCATATTGCAGAAACATACACTAACAACGAGAACACAGAAAAAGGCAAAGGGAAAGAGGAGAACACAGAGAAGCATTACCCATCCAGCTAAAGCTGGATTATTAAGCAAGGAATAGACATAAAATTCCTGGACATAAAGGGAATTACAATAGGACAACCCACAACTATTTCTTTATGATCGGCTCCGTGATATGGAGTGTGAGGTCCTTAAGCTCCTTGAGTTTAATCCTCCTCAACATATAAAATATATATTTGCTCTAGGTTTTAATCCAAATGGAAATTGCCTCAGACCAAAAGAACCAAAATACATCTCTTTTTCTCTCAATTTCATTTCTAATAAGCTGACTGCAGAATCTGAGTCCCAGGATGTATTCTAGTTACATTCACTGGCTGTAGGAGAACCCTTACAAGTGGTGTGATTCCACTTCCATGTACAGTAGGAGCACAGGGGAAAACCTCTATCCCACCTTGAGAAATAACTAGAAAAGTAATGAATGTTAGCTAGATATATTCCTAATTGTCACCCATGGTCTTCTAGGATAGAGTTTAAAGCTTCTCATGCTGTCATTCAGTCCAACTAGGGTACATTTTAATCAATTTAAGCTGTGAGCTGTAGCCTCTCTGCTCCTAGCTCCCAGGCTTGCATCCCGTTCCCTCCACCCTGTTCAGCCCAACACACATGCGCACACACAAACGCACATGCACACAAACACCTTGGCCACTCCATGCCAGTACTAACAACCATGCAGCCACACAGTCAGCAAGATGAGTTCTCTGATCCAGCTGAAACCTATTTTTTTTGTTTTGCCGGCTGGCTTTCCAGCTGCCTGCAGGGTCAGGAGCGCTGCTGGGGCCCCAGTACCAGTGCGGGGCTGCTCTGCCCTGCCAGTACCAGTCTGCAGGCAGGCTGCCTTCAACCAACTGCAAAGCCACGCCCTGATACGCCTTCCAAACCGGGGCCTGGGAATGCCGTCACCCAACTTACCTGTTCCAGGGTGGAGGTGGCTAATGTAAGTGAATGGGTGCGGCTGATAAAGGTGGTGTTGACTGACAGGACTGCCTGCTTTGGCTTCCTCTGAGATGTATGGTCTTCAGATATAAATGGCCTGGTGTTAGGACTGTGGTCTGTACCAGAGTAGAGAGAGGAAATAAAATAATAGAATGTGAGGGTTATATCATCTCCTGTATGCCTAAATGGGCTTCAGCTCTCTAACCAGAGCTGTCCAGTGCTATTTCAGATGTCCAAAGACATCCAAGATGTTTGCATAGGGCTGCTACTCCAAAGAGAAGACCTTATGGCAGATGCATACTCCTCCAGAGTGGCAGCTTGAAGCCAGGTGAGAAATGTGGGGTATTTAAAATGGCACTAGCCACACTGGCTGAGACACCTGAGTCAGCCGGAAACCTCATTCTGCTATAAAGCTCCAAGGGCTAGGCTTCCCCCAAGGACTGGATTTTTCAAGTATCTTAAAAACAGTGCCTCCTATTTATGACTTGATTTCCAAAAGAGCACCATTTATTTTGCTTTTTCAGTAGACAGGCTCCTTTAAAAGAGGATCTTTTATCTTATCTTGAAAATGTGTTCTGCAACTGAAGTGCAAAAGTAAACGTTAAAGATGGAAGAACAAGCAGGAAAATATAGTTTAACCGATGCGTCCAGCTTTCTGACTTTTGAGCGTCTTGCTTTGTAAGTATAACTGTGTCTTCCCCCAGGATTCTGGGGTTTAAGTGATTACATACAGCTACTGGCTAGATTACATTTGAACAATCTACATGATATATGAGGCACTGATACGTTCTCCTTCTCTCTACCTCCTTTATTCATCTTCCCCTGCCCCAACACCTATCCCTGCTGGATTCTCCGTGCCTGATCCAGCCAGAGTCTGGCATTTAAGACTGTGGCAAGATAGCTCTTCCTCCTTTTGGTGAAGACGCTACACAATCATGTAATTAATGTACTGCAAAATTAAGTACACTTATATTTAAGGACAAAAAAAAAAAATCAAAACAAAGCAGGTAATGTGGTTCAATGAAAGAAGCTGGAGGGAAATAGTTTTCCACTCTCTTCTTTCTAGGTAACAGATGAGCTACTAATGCTCATAAGAGAGAACAAATCTGCTGGTCAATAACCTGAAAAAAAAAGGAAAAAAAATCAAACATAACTTATAACACAATTCAAATGGAAACATTTGTACAATTTCCTTTAGTAATAGAGCACTGGAATGAGAACAAAAAATTCTGATGATTGAGTTCACCTGTATTTTTGCCCTCATTCAGCAAAAGCAAAAGTTGTGCAAGCACATGATAAGGTAACAGATGGAAGGATGATCCTAATACTTGAATAAGGGAAATATAGGAAAGAAGCTTTCCAACCGTATTCACACAGCAGAATGCTGAAACAGCATCTCACTAGTCAAGAGTCTAAAACAAAACCTTTAGCGCCAAAGAGCACCAGCTTTTATCTCTACCACCTGGTCAAAGGGTACAAATCCCACAGTGACTAGTCATTTGAAGGGCATAGGCTTACACACAGAATCTGTGCTTTAAATTTCTTCCTTGTTATCAAAGGATAGCACCCTGATCCTCCTAAAGCCTAGAAGACTTTGAGTCCCATGTGGGCTAATGTTTTGCAGTTAAATGTAGTTAAGTACCCATAAATATAATATACTTAATGGTGAACAGAAAGGACTGAGCTCTCACGCCGTATGAGCTCATACCATTCTGGTAATGAGAACTCAGATTAAGAGAGGACAGGCTTAAACTGATGCTACAGAAGTGAAGCAAAGACTTAATTGTCTTCCTCTATGTGGGTCCAAAAGCCTGTTGAAGTTACCAGAGGTAAGAAGAGAAGCAAGATAATATACCCTACACACCAGCAAGTCAAAAGCACCACAGGAAACACCCTACCCTCTTACAATTAAAATTAGGAGATGGAAATTGTATCAAGGAGCTTGCAGTTCTAACCAAAGGAAGTTTAAGCGGGGAAAACTGTCTGCCATCTCCACTTTATAGCTCTTATTGTTAATCGGCTGCCTCAAGAAACATTTAAGGCTTAGAGGAAGCCTTAGTCTCTATACTTCACCAACAGCCTGTTGCAACATTAGTAAGTCTGCTTTCGCATACACAACCAAATTGTACATTGTTTCTAAGTGCATTGATTTCTCCCACAAGGGTCATCCCAGTAACCAGTCTAACCATGTCTCCCATTAGGACAGACTCCCCTACGCCTAAACAGCCTAACAAAATTATTAGCTCTTTTTCTAAATGCTGCTAGTCAGAATCTATACTCTAGATGGGCTAGAACACAAATTCATTTCCAAACCTGTGAAATCCCTAATTCAGTACAACTATCTACTACAATCCAATATAACTGATACCGGAGATGGGTCTAATCATGCTTCAGGGAAGTCATGAAGATTTCCAGGGGGTCAAAGCAAGAGCACAACAAGAGCACTTAACTATACAGAAAGTACGACTTTTGTGTAAAGACTGTAGAAACTGGGAATCTTTAATACAAAGAAGCAAAGACTAAAAGATTGACGTTAACAGTTGTCAAATGCATAAAAGGCTATCAAACAGCAAAACAATCCACTTTTTTTTCTTCATGGATGAAAAAGTAATAACGTCAGCAAATAAATTTTCAGAAAACAAACCTATTATTAAGATTCATGATATGAGTAGTGAGGCACTGGAACAGATTTGCCTAAGAAGCTTGTAGAATCTCATCATTGTAATTATTAAGAAGAAAGCAGCACAAAAGGAGAAAAAAAAACCCACCACATCTGCCAGGAATTACATAAGGTAAAAAATGGAACCTAACATAAGCAAGAGATGAGACAGATGGCTTCTTGAAGTCCTTTTAATTCCCTCATAAGTAAATAAATACATACAGACACACTTATATACATAACTCTTGTGATCCAAAGAACCAATGTTTTAGTAAGTAATTTTTTCCCAGTTTTCTGGCATCTCTGTTCTCTTATCTGTCCAGGCTTTCTTGCTAGCAATGAGAGAAAGAATACATCACTTTCTCTGTAGAACAGCTTAAGCTACGTTTGCTACAGGGTCCACAAACCACCTCTCAAAGCCAACCTTTCATACTGCTGCATCTGCTAACTGTGAACCTACCAGGCATATAAGGTGGATCCTATTAGATGCTCTCAGGATTAAAGACTCAGTTCAGTTTCTTCTGCTGTAGGCAGAAAACATGGCATTTATTTAATGTTTCTCTGTTGGCAGAAGACACCAAGACACAGGATTCTGGAGAAGGCCTTGGGATTTCCAAAATTTAAGTTATTTACAGCAAACATTAAGTTATTAGAAAATGAGTTCAGTTCCTAAAGCACATTTAAATTCCCGTAAAACACACACAACTTTTTCTACGTAAGACTAATTTGGGGACCATTTTAAAGTCTCTCTGAGGACTGACTGCAAGGCAGAGACCTTAAAGCCGCTGCAGTGCAGGCAGATGACATCAGGTCAACAGAATAATTAAAAGTACCTAATAATTCCCCCTGCTGTTTCATTCTAGTTAAAATTTTTAGGTCCCTTACTAGAAGTTAGGGAAATACAGCAACAGAAACGTGCATTCCAGACTCGAAGTTAGAAACGGCGTAATGGAGTTACTGTGTGTGGGCTGACGGAGCAACTAAAATCCAAAAGTGCAACTAAATCAGCTGACTGACCGCATCGTGATCCCGAGGCATCAGGACAGTTGACAAGCCATTCAAAGTAATTCTTAAATCGTTAATTCACACGTAGGTGCACAGGGTCCCCCGGACAGCTGGCGGGACAGACACCAACCCCACACGCTAACGTGCCCGGCTCTCATATTGTCCGGCTTCAGGCTTTGGGGAAGGGTTTAGCGAGTGGGAGGCCGAGGCTGTCTGAAGGCTTAGTCTCCCTGCATTTCTTGGAGGAGGCCGAGCTAAAAGCCCGGCCTGGCCCGGGCTGCTGCCCCTCGCCTCCAGGGCCCGCAGAGAGCCCACCCGGGGCGGCTGCGCCTGGGCTGCACCGGCATCTGCCCCCACCTGGCGGCTGGTGCTGGTGCCAGTGCCCCGCGGCCCCCGCGAGGGCGGCCCCACCGCGGCGGCTTCCGGAAGGTTCCGCCACCGCCCCAGGGCCCCGCGCTGCTCCGCGGGGGTGGACCGGGCGCGCGCCACACTGGGCCACTGTAATTTTGCTGTTTGTTAAGTGCTCGCAGTTACGGCTCTGGCCTGAGTGCTGCCGCAGCCCAGGTGGGCGGCAGGACGCGCCTCCGGCGGTGCTGCTGATCCCCCCCCCGCCATGCCCGAAAACCGAGGCGGAGGACCAGAGAAATCGCCCTGCCGCTGTATGTGAGGCAGCGAGCGAAGCCGCAGGCCGCAGCACAAAGGGGGAAAAAAAACCCAAGCGGCAAGAACCTGCATATCCCACTATCGTCCTTCCTCCGATTTCTAAAGCCTCCCGGGATATCGGAAATAAGTGAAGGAAGAAATTTTAAGTCACCACAACAGACTATGCCAGCAGTGCACAAGTCAGCCAGCCAAGGTGCTCGGTCTGCTGGGATTGCACTCGGCCTGCAAGATACAAGAGCTTTCTTCCTCCCCGCCATTCGATGTGTAAGGGGTTTCAGCAGCATTTTCATTACTCTGTCTACTCTCCAGGGTGAATGGGACGGACCTGGAAAGACGTGCACAGGTATGGCAGTGTGCTGGCATTACGAGTGCGATCCCGTTTCCAAACCTAAAGACAACTACGTCCTCAGAGAGCCGAGGCAAACGAGCAGAAGCGTACGCGAACCAAAACATTTGTGTTGTCCTCGTGACAGCGAACACCCAAATTCCTCTCGCTTCAAAATACCTATAATTAACAGGTGTGGAACAGTTTGTCAACAGTTGTCATCATAAAGCGATGATATTTGTCCTATAATCAAAATAACACTCTATGAAGATCTGTGCACTATCCAACCCTCCCTTTCCCACAAAGCCCAACAAATAACTAAATGAAATTGCCCTCACGCAGAAACAAAACACGCGCACTGGAATCAAATTTGAGTTTCCCTTCTGCCTTCTTCATCTTCCTAAAACTGAGATAAGTTTCAAAATGTGATTTCCTTACTGTTACTAATTCCCTACAATTAGGCTCCTGAGTGAAGATATCTCTTTATTAATATTTTTTCTTGCAAGGAACTGCTTCATTACCTAGATATAGTCTAATAATTCTGATTACATTAAAAGGTGGAGTGATATTGGATTATGTGGTTTCCTAAAAGCCAGAAAACTGTCATTCATCTAAGCGTAACTTCGAACACCAATAAAAGCTATTATTTTGTACCTATCACACAATTACTTCTAAGTAGTGCTATTCCTGTAAGAAGGCAATTGCTTTGGTATGTCCCATTTTAAGCCAAGGCTTGTAATCTAAGGTAAAGCAACGATCAAGTGAATATATATGCTCAGATTTAATAAAAATTATGTCACTTATTAGCAAGGAACTACAGTAGGATCAAAGCAAAAGGAATGTCGAAGACCAGACGTAATCCTGAAATAGTTTAGTACAGTGAACATGATTTTAGTGGATAAGAAAAACCTGCAATGCTTTATGCACTAGGCAATACTGCACCACTGTCTACCAACAGGAAGCCCCCTCCCACCTTTTAATTGTGCCCAGTAAGCACAGAAAAAAACAGTGGGAGGGAGGAGCCTCTGCAAATATTCTCCTGAATACATATCTATATTTTGTTAAAGTCTTCAGTCATATCCCTTTCCTTAAATGGTACAATGTCCTGCGGACCTATAAGACTTCTTATGGTTAATATTTATTTAAACTTGATTTCAGAATGTTTATCTGACAAATACTGATGTCATTAAAGTAAGCACAAAAATAATCCTTTACTTCAGTGGAGCCAGCAATTTTACTCCATGGTACTCCATCGGTTCACAGCCTTGAGGTTTCAGAATCTACAGTAATTCAAACCAGGCAAGGATGTGTCTTCAGGTAGAGATACTGACACTTCACACAATTCAAGTGGATGAGAAAAGTACTGCCATTAAAAATACCCGATCAGTTGGAAGTAACCAGTAAACACTGACAGTCAAACTTGTATGATCAGATGAGAGATTAAAAAATAAAAAATTGCCAGAGAAGTTTACCAGGGAGTAATTTCAAACCATACATTACCAACTTTTATGTTCTTGGCATATCTTACAATTTCAGTACAAATTATTTTTCATTTCTACTTAATATTGCATTTCTCTCTTATTCATTTTGTATATTTTAAATTTTAAATTTTATTTTACTTTTAATCAGTTAAGATCGATCTGTTTATAAGGAGGGGAGGACATGGGGAGAGAAAATTCCACAAATATCCATTTTCTGCCTTTTTATGCAGTGTAAAGCACAAAATAAATCAAGCCTAGTTAGTCCTAATCTAAGCTATAGCAGTCTGAGATATATACAAGGGCACAGGTACCTGAACAGGTTCTATAAACAATGGCTAAAAGGTATTCCCCCAAAACTACTTCTAAGGCTGAACAAGCGGCCCCCTGTTAAACATACACAGTTGTGCAAACTTTTGGAAGTCCTGTTATACAAGCCAATCACAACCGCAACTTCTCTGCTTGTGTTGCTGCCTCGGTTTAGTGACTTAGCAGAGCTGCTAGGTAGGCTCAAAAGGGACATCCAAGACTGGTTCAGGCTCCTGTTACATGCCTTTCTAAGATATGTGAGGCTACAATAATTAAATATCAACGATTCTTTTTTAACAATCTTATTTATTAGGATCTAGTAAGAACTTAACGGAATACCACTGTGGGTAAAATAATGAGGTATGGGAAGAGGTAGAAGGAGCTGTCATACAACTTTTTGTGGGCAGAGAAATGCAAAGCAACAGGACTTCCCCCTACATAACCTGCTACCACAAAATTCCCAGTCGCCAAAAACGTTTGTGGTATTTTGGCTCCTCTTGGCTACTTCAGAGACAAGCATCGCTGTTAAAATCACAAACCTCACTTATTTTTTAAAATATATCCTGCACAAAAAGATCATCAGTTCAACCTCTCATCGCTTAGGAAGTTCAGATGAATTCCATGAAGCCATGTGTATATACGCTGAGGGTTTTTTTTTCATTCTAACACCTGCCCTCCCATGCCAGTGCTACACGAGTACATGGGACCAGGGATTCCTCATGATGTCAGATAAGCTGTGGTAAAACCAACATTAACATCTGTTTTACTGTCATCTCCCACCAGAGCTTAGATGTGTTCTGCATTGATCATTAGTTGATTGGCTATGAGAGCTATGGGGGAAACAGACTTTTTTTTAAATGCTACAACTTTTTTTTATTGCATGATTGCAAAATAATCTAGAGCAAAAAATATGGAAGTAGAATCAGAATCACCCCCTACCCCTTTGATTTACACTACTGGTTTGAACCAACTTAAGATCTGACCTATAATATTTACATTTAGAAATGTCAGACCTTCTGAAGTCATTAGGTTCGGTTTTGGCAATGCTGATAAATAACTATTTTTCTGAAGCCAATGGAAACTTTCCCTCAACATGTGCATTAACTGTAGGCTTCATAACACCAGCGTCCTGTCTGGTACAATTCCTTGGCTGGAAGAACCTTGCCAGTTGGCTGTACCAAGCAAATCATTTAAGCAAAGAAGGGCTGATCCTAATCTCTCCTCATGCAATGCTAATGCAGTATCAACGAAGAATTCAGTGTCTGTGTTGCTTTGCATGCACAGTACCCAATTAAACTTTGGCCTTGTAAAATTAGTCACTACAGAGTAGTTTCTCATCTTGTACTAAAATCATGTTCAGTGATTTATTGTAATTTATAAAAACCTCCAAAGTACCTTGGAAATCCCAATAGCTTCTGAAAAGCTCACTAGGTCTGAACTGTGACATTCTGGCCACCAGCACCAGGGACCATGCCCTGTTCAAGGGCTTGACAGCATGTGGGGGGAGGGGGTAAAATGTGTCTAGCTGTACTTTGGATCTAATTACATCTTCTTATAGCTCTGAGGATTTTATCACCTTTAGTTCCAGAATGTAATTTAACCTATGCATTCAACCCTCACAGTGATCCACCCTAGCCTTCAGTCGCATCTTTTTCCTGACAGGGAATATCTCAACAGATGCAACCAAAGATAGGAGTATTAGTAAGCATTCTGCGGCATTTCTCAGTCTTTCTTGTGGCTTTTTTCCTCAGCACTTTCTGCAGCAGCCTGCACTCATGAGAGGCGGGATTTCAGAAACACTCATCTCTTCCATATTTTCTGAAGTTTAATAATTTGCCACCTTGAAATACTAGTTAATATAGACCATAAGCCTAATTCCAAAACTCCCCATTCACAGCACAAAGAATGCAGGCGTCTGCCTCACCTCTGTGAGCCCCTCATACCAGTCACCTCCTTTTCAGGCTCTCAGTATTCTTCATGAACATGCCTCTACTGAATTATTTAGATTGTTGAGTCCACATTCAAAAGTGACTTTCACAGAGACTCAAAACTCCTAGGTGTTCAAGCTGCTTTGGAAAAAGCAGGAATTGCGCTTCCATAATACTTTGCAGCTCAGTTCACAGAGCACTTCAATTTGCTTGGAAGCCACCTAGAAAAAATACTACAAAACAGATTACCTTAGCTATTACTCTCCTGCTTTTCTGCAAGGTTGATCAAGTCCAGACTCTGTCAGCTTAATCTATCTTCGTTCACAGCTTAATATTCAGAGCAAGGACCCTGCAAATTTCTAAGTCTTTCTAATGCTGAGCAGAGGCAAGTCTAAGCACTCTAAGAGATAGGTTTAAGATGAATTGCCCAACATTAAACAAAAGTTTGTGGCTCCATTTTCCCAAACTAGTACTCTAGACATTGATATTTTCACAGTTCACTTGATCTTCACAATTGGACGGTCTTCTGTACAGTGAAAACCAGTGGAAGTAAAGAAGGCAAAGGCTACCCTCAACATATCTGTATTAACTTGTAGTTAAGGCTAAACGCATCATTGAAAACTTTAACTCACTTTTCACTTCTGTCACTTTTTGCATTTCCTTTTTTTTTCCTGTTACATAAAAACATTAAGCTATCTAGATTTTCTCTTGAATATGCTTTTCCAGTTCTCACAGATATCTCCAGTTCTCATACATATTTCTAGCACAGCATGATATCTCTGCTACAGATTCTGTGAAAACATCGTTTACGATGTCTAAAAAAATCCATTTACTTAAAAGAAATTAAGAGTCCTGCTAAAATGTGCAAGCAGCAGTTGTATATACTGAAATCTAGGCTACAAGTATACACCCCTTAAATTTTCCAATTCTCTTGAACAAATAGATCCTCTGAGGTTTTCCAGAGAAGATATATTTTAGATTACTTAGGCTATCCAAAGAATGTTTTTGCTGCTCTGTGCAGTTAGAGCTGAAAGTGCATTTATCTTGCTATAAATAAGGTGACTCTTAAAGAATGAAGTTCAGAAGTGTTAATTTCAACTCTTTAGCCCATCTCTAGCGAAGATATCTTTGATAGGGTAACTCCATATCTCAGAGTACCTAGGTTAGTTTCACTCGGACTTGAAATGAATTCTGATTTTTCTATATATGTGAATTTACAAGAAAGCCTGCAAACCCAATGGAATAATTCCAGAATTAAATTATATGAGTTTTATTATAGAACTAAGTATTTACAAACCTGTTTTGAAAGTTACCTATTTATATATGATGTCAACTAGAAGCTCCTTCCAAAACCATATAGAGTAAAAAGTATAATTTAAATGTTCCAGAACAATCTGTTTATGGAATCATACAGTTCCCCAGAGGCAATTCCTCTATTCCTCAGCATACATGCACTTAGATATGCTACTTCAAAAGAGAAAAGTGCACTGAGAAAAGAGCAAGTGCAATTCGCTCCTTTTTTTGCTGAAGTTAAAAAATGTACTTTACAGATATGCATGACCTTGTGTAAACCATAAAGAGAAGATCTGCATGTACCAGCTCAGAAATATTTACTAATGAAAATAGAAAGTCCTGCCCATCCTGTATTGCTCTATTATATAGTAGGCATCATTAACAGTGCCTTTTTTTAAGGTAGAAAAATATTTTATGCACTGCCTTGAAGTAATGCACTGTTCTACTCCTCTGTACAGGAATTAATTTAATCCAGCGTATGCAAATCTTCATTAGAATTCGAATCCTGAGAGGCTTTGAAGTAAAACACAACATCAGGTTTTTGCACCCATATGTAGGGTCATAGCTACCTATTTTGCATACTATTCATATTTGTTCACACACAAATATATATCACACTGTAATAAGCAGTTTGTTTACAACAGAAACACCTTAACCTTTAACAAATTTTTTTAAAGTATTTAATGGCAGTAATAGTGTTTAAAACTTGTGGAGCAACCCATACGGCTGTCTACAATTACAGTATTAGCCTATGTCATTGTTCAGAACATTTGAGAATGCTGGTCTTGAAGCTGTCTCTTCTCTAGCAACCTCACGCAAACATATTCCACGCTTACCAACTGAGATTATATAGCTACTTCTTGAGCGAGACTACCAGTGCCACCCAGCAATACCAAGGTTTCAAGGCACCTTACCAGGACTTTGCGCTTTGAAAGACTGTCAATTAGAGGACATACAGTGTTTGGAAAACTTACATCAATATTTGCAACAGAATTCCTGTGCCAGTTCACACAGGTTTTGAGTGTACCACTTTAGAGGTGTCACTTTAGAGGTTTCCCATTGTCACAAAGAAAGTCTGTAACAGAATTAAGAGACAGTCAAGTTGCTAGGAGGAGAGTCAAGTGCAGGATGATCCATTCAGCACAGGTTTAGACTTATGCCCAGTACTGACACCATGAAGATAACCACAGGCATCATAACCAAGCAGCACTACTCACTACACTGCTACTACTTTTAAGAGTTTAGATTCTGCCACCTCAAAGAAATTGGTGATCAGATGAAAGTAAAAGGCCATCACAGAAGCTTCAGGAAAAGTTTACAATTAGGGAGAAGATAGTTTTTTTTTTTTTTAAAGCAAATCAAAATATGACAGTCACCCAAAAAAGTCCACCAACATTGTTATTTGACTGATGTAATATGTTAGCAACTAATATTACACATCTACATGTTCAAAAGTTAGAGTGGATTTTGATGTTGTAACTGAGACATGGTAAAATAAGCCACTTTTCAAACATACTTAGCATTTTTAAGGAAAAAAAAATTTAGAGAAAAAAAATCTCATGTAGGGCATTTAATAACTGAAGTATTATAAATTATAGTTCACTTCTATTGAGAAATTAAGCCTCCCTTTAACTGCTACAGATTTAACCATTCATATTCTAATATGACAATTAAAAACAGCAAGATTTTTATGAATTATTTTGTGTTTTCCTATAAACAATAAAGATAAATTTAAAACCATAATAAATGCAGTGACAAATTATTTCAATAATCTTAACATATACCTCTAAATTTCACGTGGGGAAAAAACAACAAGCATTGCATTAACACCTCAAGATCCCCATATTTTACACATTCATATAAAGTAACAGCTTAAGTCAGTTGTGTTTGACTGCTATACAGTTATTTATATGAGTAAATGAAGCTGGCGTCCAAGTAGAGGAGATGAACTGGCAACTTGCCGCAGCCTTGAGGCCTTGAGTTACAACTTGTATATAACAGAACAAACTGCAAGCACTCCGCTTGTAGCCTACCTACATGGATGAGGCTAAGCAGAGGAGTTCAAATAGGCAGCAGTCTGTTCCAACTAATGATAAACTGAGATACAGGTTTCTTTAATCTGCACATGAAGTTGCCCAGGCCAGATTTGCAGGACTCGGGTTCCCCAAGACCTTAACTCTAGACTGCCAGTGGAGTTGGGTACACAACAGTTTCCCTTGAGATAGGAAACCCTTGTCAAGGGCTTCTAAGTCATGTGCCTGCAGTTCAGTCATTATCTGAGCAGACCTGCAAAAACCTAAATGAAAATTTAAAACTTTATTGCTAGTCTCAGAGACTCCACAACACACTGGACCATACTATGGCCATCCTTATGACAAGGAGGCATAGACCATAATGAAATGATAACTCAGGTACCTGAGAAAGGTCATTTCAAGTGACAGATTCCACATACCTTAAGATTATTTTGGGTGGGAGAGGAACTCAGCAGAGATGAGATTAGTCCTCTTCCTCGGCACAGATGTATTGAACAGGATGAGAAAGATCTCTTCAGACTTGAGTATCCAGGAGTAGATTAGCAGCTCACAGTGCACATCTTATATGGATGTGAGAAATGAGTATTTGGGGGTTACTTTGTGAAAAGCATATAAATCCATGAATTTCATACAAAAACAGTCCTTGCTTTCTAGGCTCTCTTCTAAAAAATTCCAAAGCTGAGAGCAGCTTAGAAATCAAATGCCTATGGTTATCTTCATGCGTCAGTACTGGGCATAAGTCTAAACCTGCGCTGAATGGATCATTCTGCACTTAGCTCTCCTCCTAGCAACTTGATTGTCTCTTAATTTCTTAATCTGCCTGACTGTCTATCCGTCAAATACTTGCATTACTATACACAGCATCAACAGCTCATAGCAATAGTTTCTATAATCAGTAGTGGTTATTATCATCCAGCAGTTCCTACTAATTCCCAGCTCATGTTGGGAATTGCCTGCTGGCCTCTTCTGGTTTTCAGAAGTACACTGCAAGTAGCTGCCCACTTTTGCAAGACCTCTGCCATTGTGGAGGTGACGAAAACACTTACCACAGTGGCTTATGTAGTGCATTGTTATTATGTGTTCCGATATTTCCCAAATAACTTCCTGCACACATTTCATAGGAAAATTACTTTGTTTTAGTTTACTCTTATGCAGCATTTCTAGCCATGTAAAAAGGCAGATCTGATGACCTTTTAACATGCATTCAGGAATGGAAAGTTATCCCTGTGGCCTTTTCTTTCTCTAGAATTCACTCTCTAGCTCAAACATTGGCTGTGGCACAAATAAACAAACATTAGTAACTACAAGACTGGACTGCCATCACTTCTAACAGAAGAGCCTGCCAACACCAGATATGGATCCAGAGATATTGCTGTTTTTGCCTCTTCCAGAATAATTTTTCCAAGGAGCTACACCCTAGTCTAGCTTGCGCAGATTCTGAAAAATCACTGTTTATGACTGTGGCTATAATATTTGATCTAACCAGAAGTGCCAGGAATCAAACCGCAGACTTTGGAAAGCAATAGGATCCATAAGCTACAGACTCCTTATTTTGAGAGTCTACGGTATAAGAGTCCCAATTCTAAGCCGCATGAGATGGCTATGCCAGGATAATAGTTCAGATTCTGCAAATCACATCCATATTGTAAAGCCTTTCAAAGTCTGGCACAGTTTTAAATGGACAACGAATCTGTTTGTCGGATAAAGTCTGAACTGCTAAATAAATAGAGTGATAAATTTCCTAATACTACTGGGCAGAGTGTTCCTGCAAGTACAACGTGTGTTTATCAATTTCCCACTGAGCTAGCGTTGACTTTCAAATTTCCTTTAATCCTATTATAGTAAACATAGTAAAGCTCTCTGGCAAACAAGAGTAACATTCTTCCTGTAATATCATATCCTTCTTTTAAAGAAGCCTAAGAGATGTCCAGAAAAGAACTGGGCTCAAGTTGCAATGGTACAATAAACTTGTTTCCAAAGGAACTTAAGTTTTATAAAATATTAGAGTTTAAACTGAAAAAAACAAGACTATTTTTATAAAGAGAAGATTGGCAATTTCTGATGGGTACTCAAAATAGTGTTTGCATGTACTATACTTTTAAAGGCAGCTATTAAAATACTGTCATTAAAAATATTTTTCTAGTTGGAAGAAGTCTACCTAAGTTGAAGGATAAGTAACTGGCACTTTGGATATAAAATTCTGAAAACAGACTGCAGCGTATAACAATTTTTTTTTTCAGTGCTCTTTCAAGAAGAAAGAAAATCAAGTGCAGAGGACTTTTTAAAAAAAAAAAAAAAAAAAGCTGGTTAAAGAACACCAAATGGGATTTATTGTGGTACAATTTGTATTTAAAGCCTCTCTTCATTTGGAAAGAATTTCTAGTAGACAAAGGTGGGCTTTGTCTTACAGTTAAAAAAATTAATAAACTCAATTGTGCTGTTCAATAACTTCATGTAACTGACACAGAAGACTTTGAAAACCTCAAAGCAAGATAGCTTCAGATCACAGCAACCAGTTCAATTTCTTACTGTATGCAATTCACACAGGTGTTCCAGGGATCCTGCAGAAAAAGGATCATTACATATAACATAAATAACACATTATTACTATTCTCATCTTCTTTTCTGTAATTTTTGAAGAAAATTATTCTTTTTCCAACAAACAGTTTAAGTGCTATTTGCATCTTCAGCTACAGATAGCCTGTGCTATGACTTTACCTAAGGATCAGCGCTAGTAAGGAACAGCAACATTAGAGAGATCAACAATCTTTTCTTGCCTATACAGCATCTAAGGCGCTTATAACTTGTTTCAGTTTGTAAGTGTTCGCTTTTTATCTGGACAAAAGCTGTTCTCACTGAAGTCACAGGCAAAATTTCTATGGGCTTTACTAATGAAGAATATACAGCTGAGTCTATAAATATGCCTAGTATAAATCCGTTGAGCGTAGAAATCTGAAAGCCAGGGAACAAATTAAAATCTAAAATATGAGCGATAGCAGTCACCATTCCTTAGGGAACTATACTGGATGTACCTAGTAAGTAATGCAATAGCAATACAGTATGTGTTCATATACTCCCTGCCTGTCAACCTCTTGTTGTTCCTAGGAAAGGACATTCACTCCAGATGATGCTGACAGAACAGAAATCAACAACAGAAATCAACATTTTGCTATGTTAGATCATAACAAAAATCATGCCTAGAGCAAAGATGTCGGACACCTGAGAGCTGGGATGTTTTCTTTTTGGATAGGAGCTCTGACCCATTATTTACGCCTCTAACCCAATCACTCCCACATTTTCTTAAATGACTACTTTCCCGATGTTATCAGCATGGAGACTGGCCAGATTTATGGGCAGGATCCTGCTCGACTCTAAGCCAGACTAGTGTTTTGGTCTCACTGGAAATGAGATTAGGTCTGAGGATTTACACCAGGAAAAAAACTGCTGTTTCTTGCCAGAAATGGTCATGCAGAATTTTTACAACAATGGTGTTTATTGTTCTATTAGCATTACTTTAGAATATCAGGCTATTAAGTGCTTTCATAATGGCACTTAAGCATAGTAATATAGACTACATAGGGCTGCAATCTGTAACAAAACTACATACAAATGAAGAAAGGCAGCTAGTTCACTTGCAGCACCAGCTCAGCATGGTTTTCCAACTCTAAGAAGTGTTTGTGCAAGACAAAGTCAATGACTCATTCTGCATGAGTTCTGCAAGTACTGTTTCAAAGTTTTCCATGTTAAAAATTTAGGAAATTTTTAGGATTTATTGCTGTTAAATCCATAGTCTGATGTTATAGTTGTGCATTCTCCATCGCACTCAATAAAAATTGTTTCCAAAATGAAATTTGGAGGGTAAATAGCATATTTTCCTTTCAGTTCTCCCACTCCCTTAGCACAGTATAAGCAGAAATGTAATCTTTATGAGATTTTTTGTACTTGGATGTATCATGATTTCAATTTCCTCCTATTATCATTACAAATGACAGGTTCTTCAAAACCTCACTTCCTATACAATAATGGCTTTAAAAATGTTTGGAACGACAGAAAAATGTACTCTCTTCTTTCTATGAAGAAGCTTTTAGTAAAGATAATAACATGCCTATTTCTAAGTACAACATGTATATACAACATAACTAATTCTATATTGAAGTGTGGCCTCTATGAAAAACTGACCTGAGTAAATTCCCCTTAGTTTCCTAACTAATCTAAAATACACTAGTCCAACTTTTATAGGCATTATGTAGACTGCAAAAACAGAAAAAATATACACAAAATCTCATAGCTATGTCCAGAAGAAAAAAATGAACGTGAAAAGTAGATCCTGTAAGACGACTTTTTGACAAAGGCAGTTTACAACTGCAGTTTCCGTGATTGTATCATATGTGATACTGAAACCTAGATTGTCCTATGTTTTGAAGTCCTAGTGCAAGATAGATTCTTATGGTCTGTTTTCCTTTCTGTGAGCTGCAAAAATCTTCTTAAAAAGCTGGTAATAAAAGGCTTAATGCATAGAGAACAAGAAGTATCATGGTTTCAGGTGACATATCCATAAGCTACACAAGATGTTCTAAAACCTGTACTTCAGCGCACAGAGCAGCTATGCACTGGAATGTTTGGACAAGCTCTCGTAACAGAAGTAGTCTTCTGAGAGGGAAAAGCTCCATTATTATTCAATTCCTATTGTTCTGAACAGCATCATTTTTTCTGCATTCTCCAAGCAGCCTTGGCGCATTCACAGTGATCCAGAACAAGAAGTATCTTTGGCTCATTCACACATACAACTCTATGATTTCCATCATGATTCCTAGGGAAATGTGTGGAAAATTGAAGTGTCAATACTTCAGACACTACAGTCTAATTTTTGCAGCAATGGCAACCATCTTCTACTACTGAATAAAAAGGATCTGATCTCTAATTGATCCAATAATGTGTTTGCCAGTCAGAAATGTTTTCACACAAAAGATAACAGTTTACAATTAACAAAATCTTTTTCTATTTAAAACAATTGCCACAAAGCCAAACAAACTACACAAAAAAAAAAAAAACTTAGAAAATCAGCTAAATCACTAAACACTCAGAGAAATGAAGATTTTTCAGCTTTAAAGTGAAAACTGCAGGTTAAAAAAAAAAAAGCCACACACAAAAGAAAACTCATTGTTTGGGGTTTTTTTAATCAGGAACTTTAAGTTTTGAGTGGATGTTTTTAAACATCTGTTTGGGCATCACACATGCCCACTTGCCTGTAGCAGCTGGCTAGCCTCTTACCCATGATATATTGGGACCCAGGAATCACCAACACGCAGGGCACCTTGCGCAAAGGGATACTAATGGTGCAGCATGGGAAATGTAGTCAGCCAGAACACAGAACATTTCTAAATGACAGCTTTTGAGTTTGAAGCCAACATTTTTCACCACTCCCAAATGAAATGAGGAACACAAACACAGCCTTGTGAACCTTCTACGCACCAGGGCTACAGCCAATGACAGACAAACAAAAATAGAGAAACATCAGTTGTCCATTTCTAAACGCAACTGCCGCGTCCACATTCACCAGACAAGCACAAGGCTTCATTATTCAAAATTCTCACTCAAGAAGCAGTCTGCTATCACATGCCAGAAAATAAATAATTAAATAAAAATTGATGATTAGTGATCGTCTTTTAGAACTGAAGAGAGCTCAGTGCATGCATGTAAAACTAGAGCAGCTGCAGTTTGCTGTAGAGTCTGCTCTTGCTGAGCTAGAAGGAAGTCCTTTGTAAGAAGGTCTGTAAGAAATGGAGCAAGAAGCAGGGAACAGCCAAGACCCTGGAAAAGACACAGAATCGGCTTCAAACTGCACAGGGCATCAGTATTACTCTGTTGCAAATTGGCTATGTGTATGTTAGCAAGTAGCATAGCCCAGTCGGAACAGAGCAAAACAGTTAAGTGCTGAAGCATGTCAATGCTATATGCATTTTATAGGGTTTTACTTCAGACTAGCTCTAGCCCAGCCCCATGAACTGATTTTCCAGCAGTGACTCAAGCACATCTTCCAGTTCAGATTCATCCTAAAGGAATCCAGTTGGCCCACTACGAGATATATGTGAGATGGACAGTAAGCAGGAATAACTGGGAGACTGGCATTAGAAGTGCGCTCCTGATATGAATCACAACGTTAATATAAATGGACAAGCAGCCCAAAGAGCATCTGTGAGAGTGAAGCAAAAGAGCTTATTGTGCTGTTCTGGAAGAGACTCTTCAGATCAGCAGTGACTCCCCAATTTCATAGTACTATACACACTTCCACTAAATTTATGTTGAAATAATTCTAGCACAAGCATCAGACACTGGTAAATTGGAATTTACCTGTTATCAAATTCATCAAGTAAAACAAAAACAGGACAAAACTATTTATTACATAAGAGGATGATCTGGATCAACTTGAGTTATGCTGTCATAGGCATTGACAAATGGTGACAGAAATCAAACAGTTTCCAAAGGACAAGATTTATCTAGGTGTCCAGCTGGCATTTCAGATTAACTTTTACCTTCACCTGATACTATGGAAAGAAACAAAACAATAAAAACCCCTCTCCTTAATTCAGCAGCATCGCATGCCACATTAAAAGTCATGTTTCGTGACCGTAAAGTCTATTTAAAAGATAAATGAAAAGCAAATACATCAGTTAAATCAATCAGCTCAAAATACGAGGTTAATGGATTTTTAACATTGTGCCACCCTTTCAGAGTTCCTACTGAAGCAATTACGAACGCATCCATCCTGCAAGAGAAGGCTGTTACCAGACATACCTTCTCCTGGAGTACCTGAGCTTTGCACACACGGCAGGCTGCAACACATGCGAGAAGGCAGAATTCTACCTGCTCAATTTCTCACTCATTCTACAGCACAGATTTAACAAACAGCTCCATTCTCTTTAGTTGCACAGTAACCACGCACAGATTTTTTAGAATTTAGGGCTTAACCGCGCTTCTTGGATGATGGTACTTTACTTCACGAGGGTCATGTAAGAAAAGTTAGAAAGGCAAGTCCCTTTCTCAAAGCCTTGAACACTGAAACAGAACCCTGGTGTCCTAAGTCTCAGTATCGAGCAGATTGCTGCGCCTCACTTCTATTAAATCATTCTCCAAGGGCTCTCCTTTAAAATCTTAGAGCATTTTTATTTCTCCTTAATTTTAACATTTGGAAAAGAGATGAGGAAAGGCCAGGCTGAAAACTATGCACCAAGTTCAGCAAGTGAAGCATCTGCATTAAAATAAAACAGGCATTCTAAATAAATATTTCGGAGAGTGTGTACTTCTTGGAGTTTAACAACAAATAAATCCCCTAAGGAAACACAGTACCTGCATTGTATCCGCAGTGGTGAGAAGTAGGAAGCCTGAAGGGATGTTGGTTTAGTATGAAATAGCCTTGAAGTGGCCTGATAAACAGCTTGCTAATTAGGACTCTGAGCAGACACTGCTTGTTCTTGCACCTGTTGCTACGCTATTCTCAGGAGGACCGTGTGGATTCTTAACCTGCAGGTTTCCCTTATAGGAATGCTGGCCAGAGAAATTTGTTAGGACTGAAGTTCACCCAACTGTTCTCATTGGGCTTTCGTTCAACTTCTTTCTCCTCTTTCTGAAAATGAGAGGTTTAACTTGTTATGAGCTGCTGATTTTGGCCCTCAAAAATCCACCAAAAGTTATATAACCACTTTCACAATAGCATGCTAAAAATAAGAGTTGTTCAGCCAAATGCCACTGCAATTTTTCTAAGACCTGTGACTCCAATTCCGCAAGACCTGTGAAAGTGCAAATATTACGCTAGCTTTAGCAGAAAGTCAAGCGAGAGCTCCTTGTGAGACAGACATGTGTTTGTATTACTATAAACCTTATCTGCAAGGGAAAAAAACAGTGTATGCATACATATATATACATACATAGATTTCCAACTCATGACTTCAAGCCATGCTATTTGCTCTTGGAGCTGATCCCTCATGGGGTTTCATAATCACAAACCATCATTAACCCAAAGCAAAGAAAGAAAGGTACAAAGGGGCACAGGTTTCAAGCATGGGGACTTTTTTTTTCCCCCCCGTTTTTTACTTGGGAGGGAGTATGGAGGAGGGACGGACACGCTGCCTGCTACTTCAAACCGCAAGGGATTTGGCCATTCGGTTAACTTATCTTATCGAGCGGCCGAGGGCGAAGCGGCGGGACGCGGGCGCCGCTGGCAGCCCGCTGCCGTCGATGCTGTCGCCGCCTTCGGGGACGCCCCGCGGGCGCAGCGCGGACGCCGCCGCCGCCGCACCGAGCCGCGCCGCTGTCCGCGGGCGGCACCGCCAGCCGCAGCCCGCGGCGCGCACGTGAGAGCGGCCGCCCGGGCGGCGCTGCGCGGCTGCGGCGGCCCCAGGCGCTGCCGGGCGGCCCCGGGCTGTCACTGCCGGCCCTCCGCGCCCGCGGGCAGCAGCGACGCGCGGGCGCTGCACCTTCCCCTTCACCTCCCACCGGGAGCGAGCGGCACGCCGAAGCGGGTGAGGAGAGCGGAGGGAGTCAGCGGCCGAACGGGCAGCGCCGTGCGCGCCCGCAGCGCGCCCGCGGCCCCGCTTTGCCCCGTACCTGCAGCGCGATGGGGCAGGGGGCCGCAGCCCGCTCCGTCCGGCCAGTTATAGATCCAGAGAGGAGGCGGCGGCGGCGAGGAGCCGCGGCCGGCGCCTGCTGCCGGTGCTGGTGGCGGCGGTGCGAAGCCCTTGCTCGGCCGGGCGGCCGCGGATGCCCATAGGCGCGCAGGGCAGCGGGCGAGGCGAGGCGAGGGGGCGCCGCGCCGCGCAGGGTCCCGGCTGCCGCGGGGAGCGCGGCGCTGGCTCCGCTCCGCCGCTGCCCGAGCAGAAGAGGCTCAAGCCCCAGCTCGCGATTGGCTCCGGTGGCCCAAACAGCCCACACCAGCCGCCCTGCCCGCCCGCCCGCCGCCGCCGCCGCCGGCCTCCCTGCCCGCCTCCCGCCGCCGCACACGCTCCGCTCGCCTGCGGCTCCTCTCCTCCCTGCCAGCCTGCAGATTTACAACCTGGTGGGCAGATCTAACTCTCTCTCTCCCCCCCCCCCCGCCTTTTTGCCTAATAAGACGTCCAATCCCGAGCCTTTTGTTTATGCAGGGACATTCTCACCCTCGAACTGACAAAAAACACTCATTCCCTTCAGATCTTCCCCCTTTGGCTGAAGGACCCGCAGCTTTAAGCGTTCGTGACGTTTTGTGTCATGCCCAATATTCAGACGCGTTTGTTCTCTGAGCATTTTTTTTTTAATACCCCTAGCTGGTGAAATTAAAAGCATGCAGAGCCTGATCACCTGAGGGCTAAATCTGTAGCAGGACAAAGCATTCTTTGCCTAAGTTTAGTTTGATTTCCTTCCACTGTTTGAGTTCCTAGCCCTACCTTTGTTAAATCCACATCAAATCATAGCATGCCCAGAAAATAAAATCAGGATGCTAAGCCCCCTCTTCCTGAGTCTAGGGTTATTGAACCACAGCAGCTGTGGCTGTTGTTTCTTGGTGCATCTTTGCCACTGCAAGCCGTTTTGCTGGGGATGACTTAAGTGGCTTGTAGAAAAGCATTCTTTCTCACTCACGGATTTGCTATAGTCTTAAGTCAAATCTTAGACCTGGCTTCTGGGGGAAATGGCAACCCTTTGCTTTCCGTATAACCCTCTGTTTAAACAAGAATAGAGTTGAACCAGATAAATAGGCCCTTTGGGTTTTTGTAGCATAGGTAGATGTTGTAATATTTCCAGTAAACATGTTGGCAAAAAATGGCATATTAAAATCGGGGAGAACCAAATGATCAGTTGTAACAGATGCACATTTAATTAATGCAACGACTTGCGTTTGATTGATGCTATTGAATTAAGTAACGTCTATGTCTGCCTAATGGTACATCAATTGCCATTAAAAGTCAACATTTATCCAGATTTGGCAGACTTGAAACATAGAGAATGGAGCTGCTGAGATACCTTTGCATGACAACAACATGTACATTTTTAAATATCAACCTCCATAACATTTTTAATTTTTGTTTACACAATCAGATGATAGTTTTCATTTTGTAGAAAGTATGCATACTTTTGTCTCTTTTGAGCATAGAGATCTCTTTAACAAAATGTTCTTGTTTATTTTTTGTTCAGGCAAAAGTCAGGAAATAGAAATAATTAGAAATATAAAAAAACAGAAATATTTATAAATAATCACACTCGGGGTGTAATCCATGCCTTATTTTACCAGCTTTATCACTGAGTTTGTCCCTCACTGAATTCAGTGAAGCTACCTCTCTGGAAAACAAGACTTACTAAAAAATAAATTATGTTTCTTTTATTTATTTATTTTCCCTTGACATATTGCCTACTTATTTTTCCCTCAGAGGAGTGAAGTTTTAAGCTTAGAGACCAAGCTGCATTTCTAGCAGTGGCCCAACAGGCACAGACACAGCACTGTCTCCATGACCTCACTGACACCTTTCCAGAAGCCATATTTCTTCCTGTGTGTGCCTGATCAAAATGACTGGATTATTTTCTTTCAGTGTTTCCTAAGCTAAGAAATGGCACTTTCCTGCCATCGCAGACATTTTCCTAGGAAGAATGCTTACCCTTGAATCATACGCCATTCTGAAATCCTTTCTTTAGCCTCCCCTTTTTCTTCCTTTATAGCTGGGTCATAGCCTTGTCCCACTCTCCAGTTGAGCAGTTGTGGAAGGAAGCACCCTGGCAGGCTGTTCCTTTAGGCCTCCTTCGAGTTACTGGCTTTCAAGTTATAGTTTTCAACCATATTACCTTATCATCTCCTCTTAATCTTATTATAGTCTTTTCTTTTCCTTCATGTTTTTAGGGGGAGGAAAAAACGCAGATCTTCCTATAGAAACTTTACTGTCATGAATTCCTTGTGCTTCTCCTCATAACCTAAGAACTTTCTGTGTGGTAAAATGACTTGGGACTTCATACAATTTTTTACTTCCAAAACTGCTACATCCCATTATCCATTCCTAACATTGTGTTGACTTCCTTCTATTTTAGTTTGAATTCCTTTACAACGCTGATTAGGTTTCCCTCTAGTCTTGTTCAATTTAATAGCTTTTAACCTGTCTGCTTTATTTATGTCTGCTTAAGTGCTTATTTAATCTTTTCCTTTATAACTATAATGACCTTCCACAGGTTACTATAATCCTAGAAGGTATGTGGGGAATTTAAAGATTTAAAAGTCGTTTGACATCATAAATATTTTTTATTTTCTCATCACATGCCTATTTTTAAAACAGAAATGTTATATTTTATATTTGATCAATTACCAACGTTTCTTACTCGCATATATTCCTCCCACATACCTAGTAGTAAGGCTATTAAAACATTTTGGATCCAAAAACATTTTTTATTTCTTTACAGTTTAATTACTGAGAACTGCCTAAGGTGTTGAACTGACATAGAAAATATATAGCATGTTTATTCTTTGCTCTGGTCTACACCATGATTTTAAGCCATAACAATTACTTTAGTTAGCTGTGTGGGGTTTGTTTTGATTTTTAAAACCAAAGCAGTTACATGCTTGCAGATAGCAGTAACCCTGGTATAACGTATCCTGAACCACACTACCTTACTCCTATAGCTATGCTGGACTAGCAACATCTGCATAAAGCACACTTATACTGATATTACTGCATCTTTACTACAGTATGGTTGCCTGACTTCTACGGTATGCCTTAGTTAAGCTTATAGTCTAACCTTCTCACATCCCCTGGCAATTACAGACCCTGCAAATCAGCAAGCTGTTGAAGCATATACCTACTTTTGGTCTACGCACAGATTTCATAGCTACATTCTACTTCTGACGTGGCCACATTTCAGGAATGGCTGTTATTCATATTTACAGACCTGTTATGTCTCACACTGAGATGAAATTCAAACAACTGGTGCTCATCTACTTCACAGCAAGGACTATCTCCCTGTCACTGCTGTTAACAGAAACTTTTCTGCTTTGTGGCCCTGAACAGAGATCGTTGTGATCTGTGAACACATCTGGCAGGAGAGCTTGGAGACCGCAAGGACTGTAACATAGTCCTGCAGCCAAAGGAGCCTTGCAAGATGGTGCACTCCCTCATCACATACGCAAACCTCACTCCTGTCCCAAGACCTGAGACAGAGACGATTTCGTAAGATGGAAGAAAAGAAACTTGAGAGGTCTATTGATTCCATTATACAAATTTTCCCTGCATGTAAATTGAAATATCTAGACCAGATGAATAAAACTGAGTTAAACACATATCGGCCTCTGTCAGACCCTGGTAAGGCAATCAAGCACTGTTAGCAGGAACTGGGCTGAATCACTCATCTACACAGCCAGCGTGCTGATAAGGCAGACTAGCTGAGGGCTGCTGTATGTTTCTGATTTCAGGTACAGGAGGCAACCCCACAAATTATTTCCATTGTGTTGCATCCTATTTGGCTGTGTCTAAATCTTCTACGCTGTTCCCACCTTTTGACTAATCTGCTTTATCTTGTTATAGGCTTGATTCGTCTTTATCCAGGACTTTGCCTCATAGTCCAATCTGATTTTCTGAACTTGTTCTTGGTTCGCTCTTTGGTTTGGGGTAGCCTTGATTTCAACATCTTCCTGATCATACTTTCCATCTGGAGCCTTGGGCTGGTGTCACCCTGGTGACAGACTCCTCAGTCTCGGTGGCTGGCCCCAGCCCAGCCCAGCTATAGTCACTATGTGCGAGCATTCCTAATTGTGTGTCCCTAATAACACCCATTTAAAACCGTCTTGCTAAATGGGAGTTATCATATGTAACCTTACATTGCTGATGCAGGGAGTCTGGCACACAGCCTATCTTCATGATAATTCAGCCACCTCTGGAATAGATTGTAGCAGCTATTTTAACAACATCCTTCAATACTGGGTAGTGGTTTAAGATCTGGTATGTATAAGAATGTCGTGTCCTTTTAAGATTTATCAAACTTGCCAAGTTCTTCAACAGCTCATACTGTTTTCAGAGACAGTTAGGCACCTAAACGCTTTTAGACATATTGCACCTGTTTTCTTAATTTGGAGTTCTTTCTAACACTGTGGATTCAAGCCAGACAAGCGCTCTAAAAAGTGGCAATATGCATTCTGTTTTTTCAGTACTTTACCTCTACTGTCAAAAGCAGCTCTAAAATATGTCTCTCTCTGAGACAGGGCAACATCCTGTCCTTGGACATCAGTAAATACTTCATCCAACCCCAAGTAATGAACTTCATTAAAATGGGTAAAACTATTCCCATCAGAAATACTGTCTTTGTATTTCACAGCACATGTGACTGAATCTTTCTCAGTCTCGCCTGATTATGACCTCAATTATAAATTACTCTGCACATTCCCTTCCTTTTCTTTAAGCTAACAGTTAGAAAGAAAAAAACCTTTCCCTATCATTATCTTCTGCCACTTCTTTCCTAGCACAATTTCATTTGAGCCAAGCTCTATCCAGACCCCCAGAGCCAATCGAAACACTCCAGGAACCTAGGCTTTAGATATCTAAAAGTGGACTCTCCTCTTTTCTATGTGCTTTTTTGGAGCCAAGTATTGCTCCTCACACATCTATCTACCTTTGACAGTTCTCCAGAAAACTCACAAGTTCAGTTTACCAGACTAAAAAAAAAAAAAAGAGTTTCCACAGAATCTGAAATAAACTTCTCCTTGAATGGAATTTTTTCCTAGCCTAGGGTTGATTTCCACTTGGCCTAGTGAATTCCTAATGATACATGCGGCCATATTGCTTATGAGGGCATTGTGGTAAAAAAGGCATAACTAGTGAAAAACAGAAAAAAACTGAGGGAAGAGTGGTATAAAATGTTAACACTGACACTCTCTTTTAAGACAAAATGAGTCTGGAAACATTCACTGTTCCTTTCTGGCAAGTGGCATTAGTAAGACATGATAAAGAGACCAAACTGAGCCTCTCAACACCATTTTTAAAGCTGTGGTTTCTTAAATTATGAACATTTTATAAAATACTTGAATTCTTAAAAGTGGTAAGAGGGCCTTAAGACATCTAGAACCCTTTGAAATTTGATTATCTGTAGTGAGAGAAATGATTTAATGTGCCAGAGCATTACAAGTGGCCAGGCCTACATTTTCTGTTTCATGCACTCTCTGACATTGGGAAGATCTGGATTTTTCCTTGGAACTATCTTTAATAACAATTAAAAGAATAAACAAATCTCAAGTTACATGAGGTCTGTCATTTCACTTCTCCATATTAACTTCAGATGAAGTCTGTCATTTCACTTCTCCGTATTAACTTCAGATGCTCCTTTTTTACCCTGTTTTGATGGTGCTGCAATGGTTTAAGTGCACGTGATCCTGCCTCAGTCCAAGAGGAAGTGAATGAATGAGGTGACTTGTCAAAATCCACCCATCTCTGTTTCCTCTCATTGCACTAAGAGACTACCTAGCCAGAGAGAGGGGAGCTAAGCAGCGGAGAGCAGAAATCCATTTGGGATTAGTTCTGTTCCTTCTTCACTGTCACAGGGGCTGTGAGGACATCTGGATCTCTAGGGAACTTAACTAAATAGGACCAGATAACCTCAGAATATTAGAGCCAGACCAGCTCTGTCATGTATGATTCACTTGCTGTATAACAACTAATAAAGGCAATATGTGTGGAACCAGGAAGCTAGCCAATATAGCTTCTTCCAAGAACTGTGAGTAATTAGCTAAGTCCCTGCTTAATTTCTTTCATGAAAATGTGTTGAGTGAGATTCTTACAAGTGGTGCTCTTTGTGTGACGGCTCCCTCTACTCCTAAACAAGTTCATGCAATTGAAAAGAACGAAAAAGTAAAATACAAAGTTTAAAAATCTTGGGGATATTTTTTCTCTAGCTGCGTCAGTGCTAACATTTCCTTGCTCCTCCTTAGTTCCTAATCTCCTGGTGGTTTTCTCAAAACTTGTTCTATACCCTCGCTAAGCATACTGTATTCTTGTATAACTTGTGCTCCAGCTTCTTGCTTTAATTTGAGGTGTTTCAAATTCCCAGTGCTTCCGAGCCAAAATTGTTCAAAAGTTCCCTAAGATGGAAGTGGGAAGAAATCTACTTACTTGCAACTTATCCTAAAGGAGTTAAAACTCACCCAAAATGTCATGTTGCCCTTGTTGGTGGACTTCATGTCATAGCAGCTATGAAGAAGATGAAAATATGGTGCTCAACCTGCTGATACATCTCGTTGAAAAAGCTTGAGGTTGTTTTTTTTTTTTTTTTGCTTTTGTGTAGTTTAGGCTTTCTCCTATTACTGCTGCTGAGGAAACCCATCTTTGCCCATGACTGAGATCATGTCTCCTTCAAACTTAGCCAGTATTTTCTTTCTTAATACTACAGAGTGAGCAGGCTGTCGGATTTGTCTGAGCAAACAAACAAACAGCAATGGAGGATGCTTCAAACAAGTAAATATAATGCTGAACTGTTCATTCTGATGGCAAGGCAGATTTTAAGTGACAAGAATCCTGAAAGAGATACATTCAGTATGGAATACATATGATAATAATTTAATATGTACAGCACACAAGGGAAAAGTATATTAATATCACATGATGCAACTGAATCACATATTTTAATTAAACTTGAATTTATCTTACTTTAATAATGAATGTTTTGGGACTTGACTTTTAGGGGACTTTGATAGTGAATGTTTTGGGAAATACACAAGCATTTCACTGAAATCATTGGTTTAAACAAAAGGGAAGTATCCTCTTTCAACATTTCAAACATATTATGAACATAGCAGCTAAATGTTATGGGGAAATAATATTAGGCTGCTACTGAAGGAAGTAAACAGGTGACAGAGCACAGAATATCCTATATCATATCGTATGTTTGCTTCACAAGTTAGTGACGCTGAAAGTCCTTTCTGTAGGAAGCCTTTTAAACATAATGGCCCGTCTACATCCTCTCCGGTAATTTTTTTATATGCTTTTATCATAGTCCTGGGAAATAAACACAAGTGATCAGTGCCCAGAAAAACTGCATAACAACAGAATTTGTATCACTGTGAAAACATTTACATGTATTGCACGCACTAGAAAGGGACCAAAATTTGGCCAAAACAAGTGGAATCTGTGATTGATTGGAAATCTAGGAAGATTTCTGCTTTATTTTTTAGTGAAATGTACCAGTTTGAGTAGCACCAGCTTGTTTCTGTTGCATAATTTGACTCCACGGATTGAATTATTTTTGCCAAGTTTTGTCAATCTGCCTGGCATGTTTTATACAATTTGTTCACAGTTAATACACCATTCATCAACTCCATGAATATGTTGATAATTTTTTTTTGCCTACTCTCTGCTCTTAATGTCACATAATAATGCCTGCCCATTTCTGACTAAATTATCCAGCTAAACTCTTATATAGATATATATGTACATATAAAGTAATGTAGCATTTTGTTTCTTCATTCATTCAGCTTTTTTATTTTTCGTTGTTGGGTTCCAGTTCATAACAGATCTTTGTCAGCTGTGAGCTGGTTTGGTTCACTATGAAATGTCGTCTTCTAAATAACAAAATGATCCCACATCCTGTGTATTACGTAATGACAATGATTTATTTTCTATATAGAGAGAATACTTACACACAGTGATTTTAAAGAAAAAGAAATAGAGGTTTGACTTTTCCTTTTTTGGAGAAGCTGGGAATTTCTTGAGTTTGAGCTGACTATGTCCTTTTCCCAAATGGTACAAATCTAAAGTTCAAACCAATAAGAGAGCAGAACTATGACATACGATAAGTCATAAGAGAAAATCTTCCATCTGAAGAGCTCTGTCACTTTCCCATCTTCTGTCACTTCCTTTTCATGAGGGGAAATCCTGTTTACTTCGAATTAAAGACACAAATGCTAAGAGCACAGGAACTGCAGGAGTCCGGTCAGGGCAGTTTGTGGTTCAGCTGGCCTGGCTTCCTGTCACCACTGACATAACTAACTTTGCCACTTCATATAAGTCCAAGCTGGAATCTGAATTATTGTATATATGTATCCACCCTCAAAGAGAAAGTAGCCTTTATGAGAACTCAAGCAAACTATTTAGGGAGTTTCTCAGTGACAGAGTGGGATTGTTGCTGGAATATTCAACATCAAAGAGTGGGGTGCTGAGGTGGTTCAGGTAGCTATATCTAGCAGCTGGTAAATATAGATAATGACATGGCTAACCGATGCTTGTAAGTGCATAACAAAAGCATAAGTCTAAGTGCAGCAGTAAATCTATTATGATCTCCATAAACAATAAAATATACTATATATTTTAATTCATCTTAAATTATGTAGGGAGAAGAAGGGAATTGTGCAAAGCAGTTTGGTCTGTGAGGAATAATTTATTATTTTGCAGGGTCTACAGGTGTCATGAGTCATACCCCTCATACCCCTTTACAGTACAAGTGAAAAAGCATCATGCTTTCTTCAATGGATATATTTTATTACCGTTAGATGTTTATAAGATCTTCAACTCCAAAATATTTGAGGATTTTCAGCAAGTTAAAAATGACAACATTGTTGTGCATAACTCTCTCTTCTTTTCATGTCACACTATACAGGATCTAAACAATTCATCTTTCTGTATATGGCAGTAAGCCTGGGTAGGAATAGGGAGAAATTTGCGTGATAAAGAAGCAAGATTAGAGCACTAAAATCCAGCTAACAGTAGGAAGGCAAGACCTCCATAAGCCACCATACGAGTGACTTCTTCTCCCCAAGCCACCATATGAGCCTTTTCCTTGTTGAGAATGAGTGTGTGTAGTACAGTGGTACAGTTCATACTGTTGACTTGTATTAAGCCAACTTATATAATTAGAAGAACAGTATATATTCTGAGTATACAAGCACATCTTCAGATCTGCTTTCAATACCATCTTTATCTCCTTAAATGTAATATAAGAAAATATGCTTAGTACTGTTGCCTTTAACCATTAGGAAATTTGGAATCAAGCTTTTGGGGCTTACTGTTTGCAAATAAGGGTTATCACTTCTGCAGTTCCTGAGGTGAGCTGGGTAACTTGTAATGGCAATATTCATCCCAGATGCCTTCTGCAGTAGAAAAATGCATTTCAGATGAGCGGAACTGCATGGCGTAGCTAGAGCAAGGCAACTTGCACTTATGCCTCCTCAATTTCCCAGAGAACACACTTTTATAAATCTGTAGGCTGTTGCAATGGAATAAATTGGAAGTGGAGTGGTCAGCACGGGAGGGAAATAGGTACGAGGAGGAGTTTGAAGAGTCCAAGAAAGCTCTGGGAATGGAAGGGCAATAGAAGGGTTTGGCAATTACAAAGTTATATTGAGAGAAGAGAGGGAGGAACAACAGGTGAAAAAGAGGAGATTGGCAAAATATCATCTGGGAAATTACATGTAAAGTGGAAGAGCACGTTGGAGGTCTCTGATGTAGCACATCCTCATGCCACTTTCCTCTCAGTGCTCATTGTATTGCTACAAAGTTCTCAGAGAATATTTTTAGGATTTCAAATAACTTCAGTCTTGCTCATACAATTTTCATATTAGTTTCCTGTTAAGCAATTATGTTTTACTCAAGCAAACATCTGTGGATGCCAAACTTCAATCTGAACATGCAAGTTTTTCACTGGATGTGTTAAACCATTCATCCACTCAGGTAGCATAAATAATGCTGTGTAACCATTGCATTAGACTATCAAATATAAAAAAACAGGAATGCTCTCAAATGTGCTTCACGATAAGTTGCTTGAATGAAAACACACCTGAGCGAATCTAACTATGGACAAAATCTGATGAGCTTCTGGTCTGCAAAAGGATATTACATAAGTATAGAAAGAAAGAGTCCTTGAGTAGCTTTTTTTTTTTTCCCCCAGCATTACTTCTCCAGTTCTTTGGACAGATGCACTAACACACATTACACTGATCTCATGACTCTCTGGATAAGTTCAAAGTTTTGATAGTAAATTATATCTCTACTACAAGAAGAAAAGAGAAAATATAGTTTTCCATCTATAAGAACTCCAAAACATAATTTAAAATAATCAATTATCATAATTTATCCAAAGCTTGGCTCAGATTTTCCTTTGGGTATGAGATTATTCTACCAACTGTTGTGTGCACACTGAACAAGAGAAGACAGGAGGCATAAAGCTTGTGGTTAAGTACCTCACTTTTCATTGACTCAGAGACTGCAGAGGCCGAAGGGGAATCTGATGAATTTTACTAATTTCAAATCTGTAATTTTGGTTAAGCAAAGGTTGATCTTTAAAAAAAAATAACACGGTGTAAATTCAAAAGTTTGAGATGGAGTATCTAATGTGTTGCTGCTGATATAATTCTCATACCCCTTATTTCTAATCTGAATATTTCAAAACATAACTTTCTGGTCCTGGATCTTGTTATGCCTTTGTCTGTTGGATTAAAGAGCTCTCAAAGCATTCCTGAAGCAGTTTCCTGAACACTTTCCAATTTTTCAAAATCCTTTTGAAGGTGTGGATACTGGGGCTGGACACAGTATTCCAGCTGTCAGTTGAGTTTCATTACCTTGAAATAAGGATTAACGGGGAACTCAAAACTACGTAACTTGATGTAGTGACGTTTCACCTTTGGTGACCTGGGTTTAAATTTGTGTTTGGTCAGCAGTGCAAATAGTTTCGCTAATCTTATCCTAGCCCCTTCTGACGTTTTTCCCTATCAAAAAAATATCACTTTCATTGGCATAATTTTCTTTCTTGGCTAAGGACAGGCCTGTTACTTGGGTGGCTGAATAGTAGGTCTGAACGGCAAGGACACAAGTGTGAGGTAAACTGACAGAGCTGTGTCTGTCTCTGCCACACGCTATCAGCTCCCGTGCTCCCAGACACAAACATGTTCTGAACAAATGCTGTGTTTACATGAATCAACGGCTCACTTTCCCCTGCTCTGACCTCAGGCCCAGCCAGCACAGTGCCTAGCAGGATACTTTCTCTGCTTTGCTTGGTGGTCCTGCCTGAGCAACAGAGAAGGAAACAATTTTCTTTACAGCCCTTAGAATGAAACTATATTTCTCAGCTGCAAAATTATATAGAGACTTGAGACTTATAAGCTGAGCGATGGGAAGTACCCAAATTTTAAAACCACTTTTCCACTCTAGCAGTATGCATTGCCAAGCAGTATGCAATGAACAGAGTGAGATGTTTCCACATGCTGTTTCTTCAATAAGTCAAAAAACTATGATCACCTATGCAGTATTTAGGCAAGATGACTTCCAGACTATGTAAAGATGGAGAGGTAGGTTAGGAAGGAGAGACACAAAAAATCCCTGCCTTGATGCAAATTAGTACAATGTAGTTGTACTTATTTGGGGGCTTAGATAGACTTATTAATATTTAAATGCTTATCCATATACATGTGCATAACTATATTCCTGACAGAAAGCTTCTTAATTTTCATAAAAACATTTTTTTTGCTAGATGCTAAAGCTAAGCCATAGCTGTTGGGATTCATCGGATCTAACTTAAGTTTTCAAAAAATGAGTTATCTACTTTAATTAGTCATCCAGGCCCCCTTTTATGATTGACAGAGAGATAAAATATCTCTAGAGAGTTCTTTATGACACAGTCTTACACATCTCTTCAAATGAAATGATTTACACTGAAAATGCTTCTCTCTCTCCACTGAGTTGAGAAAGAACTCCATAAATAGCTTAGATCTGATGCTTAATTTTTAGAAAAATTGAAATTAGGTGTGATGGACTCCCTCCCCCCCACCCATTCAGATTAGAAATGCATGTGGATATTGATATCTATGCTCAAACTGTTTGATCAAAGAAAAAATAATCATCAACTCCTGCAGAGTACGTTTTTAGTATAATGGTGCCCAGTTTTGTCAAGTAAGCAGGATTAGCAATTGCTAAAGGACATATATGAGGCCTCTAAAAATCTATGGTATAATTGCAAGAGCTATTGATATGAGTATCTGATGTTCACATGATGTGATACTAAACCAATACTTCAGCAAGGATATCAAGGGGTAGTTAATACAGTCATAAGTGTATCAGCAGAGAAGAGCAAATGAACCCATATTTCGTGCCCATAAAATCCTGTAGCAAGTTCGGGGCAGGAAAGTTATGATATGCCAGCTTCATCTCTTCAGTTTTACTAGGAAAAATAATTTGAATGCTGAGGGGTTCGTGCCTTTTGGTGGCAGAAGACTTGCTTCTCACTAAATACTCTGTAAATTCTGGTGCAGTACTTTTGAATTGAACAATGTAAATGAATTCAGAGTCCTCTGTAAATAAAGCTACCATGAGTTTAATGTGCAAACACCAATTTAAAGCCTGAAGCTTATTGTACTATGCTTATGGGAAAAAAAAAAAAAAAAGTTGAACTTTACAGGAGATAAAATACTTCTAAAATGGTTTTGCTAAAATGTCTAACTCTGTAAAACACTCTTGGAAGTTCTGCCTAAACCTGAGAAAAAACTTCTTCACTGTGAGGGTGACAGAGCATTGGACCAGGTTGCCCAGAGAGGTGGTGGAGTCTCCTTCCCTGGAGATTTCAAAACCCGTCTGGATGTGATCCTGGGCACTATGCTCTGGAGGACCCTGCTTGAGCAGGGAGGGTTGGACTAGATGATCTCCAGAGGTCCCTTCCAACCTAAACGATTCTGTGATTCTGTGATTCTGTGAATTATGGGCCAATATCAGGGCTAGTGCTGCACCTGGGCAGCGTACTACTTGGGAAGAGAAGGGGGGGAAAAAAAGCAGACTCTGCCTATGCCACAGCTGTACCATATTCACCTGGATGCTTTTACTGTTTTGCTGAAGAAAGAGCTAGGGTGGGGGAAACTGTCACTGTCCTGGACTGGAAGCAGCCTTACTGGACCCAGTTTCCCCATGCGCCTAGAAGCATCTGGAAGAGCAAGCCTGAACCTCTAATAGTTTCCCTCAGTTCTTCATCCCAGTTATGCTCCTTTTCACTCTTCCTCTCCTCTCCATAACAAGAACGGCCTGGTGCTCACCTCATTCCACTCTCCTTCGGATGGCAAAAATCAGCTTTACTTGCACTGCTGAGACCTCATAAGCCAGCTCTGATCATTGAACCCTGAGAGTCTTGAAGTATGCTGGTGAAACATTTGATGTGAGCTTTTAGCATGAGGAGCTCTATAGAAATGGTTGAAATATTCTTGAATGCAAAAACAATGGTTTTATTTCAAATTGATATACTTACACTGAAATGACAACTTTTTTCACTGCTTTCCAGAAGACCTTTAATTTCTACTAATCAGTTATAAATTCCTACATGAAATGGAGTTTAACACTGAAATTAACTATTAGAAAATAAATTTATAATTTCTTGTTTTGTTTCAAGCCATAACTTTACTGCTTTTTCTGTCAAAATGCCATAACAGAACATTTTAAATAAACAAATCGTTGTGTTTCAAAGTTTTTATTTTTTCCTGAATCTGTTCAAAACTTCCTGGAGAAAATACAAGATTATTCTTCAAGCAGAAACATTCTTCAACAACATTTTCCTTTAAAAAGCCCTTGATGAGATGTATTTGGATTTCTGACCAGCTATTGCCTTAAATCATTTCATCACTGAGCACAGTAAAAATGAGCCTCATTTGGTGGAAAAGAAATAACATACAAGCAGTCTCATCTGAAAGGGCGTTAGTGGTAGCAAAGATCCACAAGAATTAGGACATTCATTTGGATAATAGATGTTCAAAGTCTGTGAAGTAGAAATAGTTCCCGCTTCAGAAGAAATGATTGTTAACATTCATTGAAGATTATCTTATAATTCAGATCGAAGGTGAGAACCTGAATGAATTGCATACTTCCCTGCCAATTAATACACAATAGGAGGCAAAATATACATCCATATGCAGCAGATTTTCAGAAGCCCTAATTTATCTTATTATCAGCTGCCAATTTAAGGCAATATTAAAATCTCTTAGGTGGAAACAGAAGTGGGGCAATGGTGAACACATCTGGAAATCTCACCTGTGGTATGAAAACAGTGTAAGCAATAATTTGCAGCACCCCAAGCTGTAAAAATTTGTGAGTTCCCCATATATTATCATTATATAATTAGTTGGGTAGATGATGAGAGTTTAGATGTCCATAAGAACAAACATAAGAGGCATGTTGACAGAGTGAAAGAGAAACAGAGAAGATGGAATATCAGTAAACTCTTTCAAGGATGTTGTCACCATCAAATATTAGTGATCTAATTTAGATGCCAAAACAAAGAACCTATGTGCCTACACAGTCATAGCACAGAGACTCTCTATATGGTTTAGAGTCCTTATTTACTCATCTAAATTGGATGCTGGAAGACAAACAAGGTAAATACTCCTTCTGGATTATGAAAATGTACAAGCCAAGAAGCTCACATGCTACAAATCCACTGAGTGAACCCTAGTTACGAATCAATATGGCATACTAAATACGACTCTTTCACTCCATATAGATCCATACATGCTTGATTTTGAGTGTAGGCTCATTTAATCAAAAAACTGATACAGGAAATGGATGTGTTTCTACCCTAAGACTATTACATCTTCAATTTTGGCTTTACTCCATCTAGCGGTAATCAGACAGAAATTTTCTTCTCTCTTTTCTACTAGGCACAAATGACAAGTGTGAGCTATAGCCAAAAGTTTGTGTTTGATATATTTGGCATTGTTTGGATATGTTTGTAGTTAGTGAAGTGCAAACGAAGTCAATGATTGGCTTTGATGTATTTACCATTAACACAATATGTTTCCCATTACATGACACCACCCCTAGTAACAAAGCTCTTACAGGAAGCGTTAGGAAGAAGAAGGTGAAAGCGTTCGATGTAGATTGAAGCAAAGGTCTACTAGATAAATATAAGCAAGGTGTGTTACGTTAGGAAGGTTTGAAAGAAATATCTTCTCAGTTTTTCCAAAAGATTTCTTAGAGACAGATTCATCCATACATGAGTGTGTCCTAGAGTCCTCAGTCAAAAATCTTGGACCAAGTCTTGTTTTCCTGGTATATTGAAAATAGAATAGTTCTGCACGAAGACTTATAGGTATTCATGCAGCAGTCCTTACTTTAAATTACTTTTTGTTTGATACTTTACCTGAGCTTGCAACCTTTGAGTTGACTTTCAGTGTGAATTTCTAAATAAGGTAGAAATCACAGAAAATTAAGCCAAATCTCTAGCTGTATCCAGATCTGCACTCAAAGGCAAAGGTTAAGTTTTGAGGATATCAGTTCTGACATTAATGTTTTCTGATGCAGGTTTGGATTTTGTGCTAGATTTAGATACATTAGACGGTCTGTGCAAAATGTAGCCAAATCCAATGCAAATGCAACATCTGAATTTGAGGATTCTGTTAGGATCTGGCAGCTTTAATTAAAGTTTTACTATTTTATATACATGCTTTTATACATATAAAATATATATGTGTGTGCGCGCGTGTGTGTGTGTGTGTGTGTGTGCGTGTGCACATATGTAGTACTGTAGCTGTTCCCTAGAAATCTTAGCAAAGGATCTGGGTCTCATTCTGCTATAGTTTGTATAACAGATAATTAAAATATGATCCTTTGGGGATTTTGGATAAAAGCAGATATAGCAATGCATCTTATATGACCCTTCTCTCAATCAGGATAACGAAAAAAAAACCTTTAAATCATTTCTATAAAGACTCACTGAATCATGTCTCTGTTTCCGTTCAAATCCTATAGTAATTAGTAAGTGATGATCTGGTTTAGAAGAAAGAACATATTGTTTTTGTACACTGTGCTTTGTGTATTGTTTGGGCTAAATTAAGACAAATAACCAAGACAATATTTTGCTTTGATATCAGTAAGTATTGGCATCAAGAAACCATTGCCCCATTATTTTTAATGGGAAGAATTCCGTCTAAACCTTTTTTTCATCAAGTTAAGGAGGTGATGTCATATGGTAAAGGCTAGATATTCAAAATAAATCACTAGCAAGTCATTTTGGCTGAGCAGTATGTGTATCAGATATGCAATTGAACATGTCTGGAAGAAAATGCATTATTGTCATAAGACTTAAGAGTCAGAGTCTGATGAGCTGTATATCTTGCAAACAGTTACACAAGTAACCAGACGTTTCCTGCACAAGTAAACATTTTTCAGGGAATCTCCCAGGCTTTATAACAGATAACTCTGGAGTATACACTTAGACCTTGATTCAGCACCCACTGCTGGGTGTTTTTGTCCGTTCCTTCCAAGTTCTGCACTACATACTTGTCAAATATGTGTTGCAAAATCCATTGCAACATCCAAAGTGAGCAAGCAACTGGGTATTATACGTTAGTGTGCTCCACAGCGGCATTCCTGGAGGCGCTGCTGGGGCTTACTTAGTAACTACAGGCCTTTTTCTGTACTGTGATCAGTCTGTGGTCCTAATTGTCCTCAGTGCTTTAGAGCACAGTGAGCTGAAATTCCCTGTTACCCTGAAGAAGTTCTGGTCCCCTGTGCTTGTTCACTCCATTGCCAACTCATTCCCCTCTTGCGAATTACGCAGTCTGCGCACCCGCAGCCATTTACTGTTAGGGGGAAATACTCTTTTGTCAGTTCAAGGGATCTAGTCCACACACAGCAGGTCAAAAGGTGTATAGATGCCTGGCTACAGGCGGCTGGCTCCAAAGTGGAAACCTGAATGATGAGTTAAGCTCCCTACAGGAAGTGTGGGGGAAATTTAAGTGTCTCATATTCAATGTATGATATTCAAAAGTTCTCAGAGTAATTATTAAAACTCCTGTTCATCTGATCTGCACTAAATTCTAAAACGTTTTATCAGCAGGAAGCATATAAACATAAGCTCATTACTCTTTATCACAAGTCACCTGTATTTTTTTTCTTATTAGCATATTTCACTACCTAGCCACATGGACTGTCAGAAAACAGAGTATCAGTGGACAAATTGGTATCTCTTCCTCATAACAGCATAGCAGAGATCCCTCCAGAAAAGGACTTATACCAATATAAATTTGGTTTATGTAAGACTCATATTTTTCAGTAGGGATATTGCAGATCTACCCTGGAGAAAATCAGAGCAGATGTGTATTGTCTGTGTGGAAATAGGAGCCTTCCTTTCTAATCCGCCCTGCAGTGATACCTCAGACATGGATTAGAACCCGGGCAGGGCATATTTCATGCTATAAATTTTGGAGGTGGGTGAATATTTTCACAATCAAAGTGAGGATGGGGGGAAAAAATGGCTTGTCTCCAGGAAGTTCTGTTTTTCATTTCACCTGAACTGTTTAGAATTTTTACAACTGAAAATTGCTTCTTTCCATCTGTGAAACATTTGCTTCTTGGAAAAGATGCACAAAGCTAAGACATGAAAGACATTTGAAATAAATAAATAAACGAATGCATTCTTTGGAGAATCCATGCTGTTTCCCTACTGCTCCCCATTTTCTTATGAAGCCCTTTACACAGATGGAGGGCAGCCGTAGTCTCTTCAGCAATTACAAGGGATGGATAATAATTCCAGTAAGTAAATTACAGTAGCTAATACTTCTGCAGTCTTAATAAGTTTTATTCTAAAGCATAGGCCACAAACTAGTTTAGAAAGGAGAGATCATCTTTCATACGTATGTATTCACAAATGTCAATTTCCAAAGAATAATTTACCTAATATGGCTAGCTGTGAATAGCACTGCTGATATAATCGTTTTGGACAGGAATCACATAGTGGATGTCATGCAAGCGTTAGGCTGCAGCATGCACTTCGGAGGAAATTTAGGGCTGTGCTCTTTCTGACACAGAACAGCTAGAGACTGACTTATTTTATACAGATAGACAGAGACAGAGATACCAAAGTATCTTTCGGCTCTCTGTAACCCCCCAGTACCCAATAATAACGATAAAGGTGCAATGGTGGCTTAAAGTCACCTTCAGATTGTCTCCTATGATATCTAGTGGCTCTATTCCTCTTAGGAGGCATCACACACAAACTTATCCAGAGACATTTCTGAACTGAAATTGTGTTAGGTAATTAAGGGTTTTCAACTGCCCTTTGGTCTGAAATGATTCTAGTAAAGCAGAAGGAACAATCTGCAAGCATGCAAAGCAACGAGGGCCAGATACTCAGTCAGAACGAATCAAAGTCATTCCACTGTCTGCAGCTGAATAGTGCCAGTTCAGGTCTGCTGTAAATCTGACCCTAAATTTTTTCACTAGAAAGGAGTTACAAAGCATTCTTCCACATGCTTCTGTTAGTGACAATGATCATTTGGTGCTGGTCGTTGAATTCTATCTGCCCAGATGCAGGGATCTGCGTGGGCTAAACATTTTGACAGATTCGGATTCAGAAAGCAGAGGTTATATTAGTAGACAACAGAAGTTCTTGTACTGTCCTTTGATAAAATGGTTAATTATTTAATAGGACTTTCATTAATTGTTCGTTAGCAACCCTGAAATAATAGAAGGAGCTATTTCATAAAATTAAACACCATTCTGTGAAATGTTAGATACATTAATTTGCAGTAAGATGGATAGTACCAGCCTCTAGGGCCACGAAATCGGAGGCTAATTTCCTTCATGACTTGTATTGCTCTAAGTGTTAGGGCTATGATTAGCCAGTATTTGAAGAAGGAGGAACAGTAACCAGATTCTACAAGAAACACCTGAGAAATCAGCTTCTTACTAGAGGTTTAAAGTTTGGCTAGTTATGAAAAGCTCAGAAAGATTCATCATCTCCTCTATAGCTGCTCTGGAATATCAAAAGTGTAGAATCTGATCTCCTTTGGAAGCTCATGCACTACCATTAAAATAGACCCAAAAGTAAAAAGTAAAGTAAAAAAAAAATAAATAAATAAAAGTTTTAAAATTTTCTCCTCTGCTCACAGAAATTTTGGATATACAAACTATCAAACTTTGAGCAAAATAGCATAAAGGCAATGTATTTGATACCAGGCACAGCAAGGTGGTGTGCTACAGATTAATTTGCAAACCTCAGTTATATTACTATGCAATAGTCAGAGCTATCAGACTCTTCTTAATGTGTTACACAAAAGGCCTTTGGCACACATAACCTGGAACACATCAGTTTACAGATCCCAAGAGGGTCCTGTGGAGTCTATTACTTTGATGAAGTGGTATTTAAAATTACATTACCCAGCAGTTCTTTAACCCTCCAGATGTTGCCCCTGTGGAGTGTTTAATACGACGTGAAGCACTGGTAGGCTAGGCCATAACCTCATGTCATCTTTTCAGCAGGTCACATCAGGTCTTACTATCTTCTACTAAATCAATACAGGATGGCCTGACATAGCAATTTTCCTGCTCTGCTGTGCTTTTGTGCAATGGTGAGTAGAAAAAAAACAGAAGGAAATCGAATCAAGCCAATAAAATAGGAAATATGAGGGGATATCAGAAAAAAAAACCAAACAAACTAGGAAAGTTTTGTTCTGCTAGGTTCATATTTTTTGTCCAAGTTTGCTGTAACAGCCTAGATGAAGCAGCCTAATGCTGCCATCTGCTGTTTTCCCTGCTTTTGTAGTCTCCCATCATTTTGAATGCATCAGCAAGAAGCAACTAAAAGAAATCAACATCATGAATAAATAAACCCTGTCCTTAAAGGGGAATAAGCAAAGAGCTTGCCACCGAATATAATCATGCTTAGTATATAATGTCTAGCAGTATTTCTGAATCTTTGTACAAAGCACTAAGAGCAAGTCTTATGATCACCAAAAACATGAGGCATGTCTGTGAGTTCAGTTAATTTTATTTCCTTATGAGCAAGTCAAGTTTTGGAAGCCTTTTCTCAGAAATCACATAAGGGTTACAGACCAAAGAACTGGTGCTCCACAGTGTTACGGTTCCGATATTTGGTGTTATAGGTATGTGGTTTACAGAGCTGGCTTCAAAAGTCAAGTTAAAGAAATGGAAAGCTTTCCTCTGATTTGAGCAGGCTGTATTTAAGTTAGATCTGCAAACAGAAAACTTTCTATCTGAAAGCTGAATGTTCTCCAAGGATTTTCTCGGGTGCAAACCAGGGCTTGACCTACTATGTTTTTAAGAACACAGACAAAAATCCCTCCATTCACTAGCAGGAATTCCATCGGTGTACAGCTCATCATCATCCATCATTATGATATCTGATACGTAGTTGCATAATGGTTTCGCCAACATTTGTGTTAAAATATAGTCCTGCCACCTTTTCTGCTTTGGAGGAGAGATAGAAATGAGGGTACAAGAGTGAATTTGTTGTTGTTGTTGCTATTGTTGTTTTTTAAATTATAGCCACATCATCACAAATGAACTAGAACTTTTATAAACTAAGGACATTAACATCTAGGATGCTGAAAAGCAAGAACATTTTACCATTACTACACAGAACACTATTTTTCCTTTAATCTTCATCTTTTGTGTGGAAACTTAGTTTGTCTTCTCAGCCAAACTTCTACCATGGTTTTCAACAGGGCCAAGATTTCATCAGTTGTTGAGCAGCATTAGCGCAGATGTATTTGCTTTTACTATGATAACATCTAAAGTGAATGGTGCTTAGGTTAGAGGAAACACAAAAGGATTCGTTTCTAGGTGTTGTTTCACAGTCCACTGGCATTTCTTTCAGTGAAGTCTTTGAGATTCAGCTATCAAGTATGTACGCGTGTATTGGACCCATTCTGCTAGCACAAGTAGTGTCTTAACATATGACTGCAGCTACAAAAATCAATGCCAGTATCAACCAGTATCAGATTTGAAAGTGTTGACCATTTATTTTCATTGTTCGAAAAACCTGAGCAGGAATGTAAAGAAGACATCCATAGTGCATTACAGCATAGGAATGGGTTGCCTAGCACACAAAACTATTGACAGACGTGCTTTCCATCAGCTGGATTAGCCTTCTGCTGTTTTACTAATAGGCAGCCCTACAGAGTGAGGTTCTGCTCACGACTACTTATGGCCTTAGTACCTGCTTGACTAATAGCAACAGTAAAGCAGTGTTCATTGTATCTAGAGATTTCCTTCTGTAATAAAGAAAGCTGGAGCTTGGAATCTTAACCGGAGATGTGCTGTAATTTCTAGCTCTGAGGAACACTCCTTCTCACCTTTGCAGATCAGTCTCTTCCATTACCTACCTCTTCCCAAAATGCTTTGAATTTGGGAGTCCTTCTGCAACAAGAAGTAGATGTATATTCACATCATCTCAGGATGAAGGAACTAAAGAGAGAGTCAAATGAAGTGTTTTGTTTGTGTGTATGTGCACTTGCGTGAAAAGAATTGAGTGAGTTAAATGAGCAGCCTGATGGTTACAGAGGGGCGGAGTTCTTGCTGCTGCTGTTGTTAGTGTCAATGGCAGAGACGGGACTCCAGGAAATGACTCCGTCCATGTACTCCAGTCCTGGAAAACTGCAGCACCAGCCCCAGTGTAGCTGGTTTTCAGGCAAATTTGAGCCTGAAAATGTGCTGTCAAAGACTCAATAGGCCCATACTCTGCTAGCCCAGTTTAATTGCTACTAATACACTCAGATCTCACATTAATGTCTCTCCCCTCTCCTCATTTCCTTCCTATTATTGTTGCTGAGCCCAAAAATCATCAGTTAATGTAGGCACAATGTCAAACGTAAAGTGAATTGGAAATAATCTTCATTCGAAATACGGAGATAATATATTTAAAGAGAGAACACTTCATCAATATATTTGAGTTGCAATTGGAACATGACTGGATGGGGAAGAAATAATATTTTTAAACTCATCTTACCAGATTCCTTATTCTAGAGTCAGCTGTGCTCTTAACAGGCCTGTAGATGTAGGCCTGTAGCTGGAGATTATTTCAAGTATATTGGCCTCATTCTGGCAAATAAAGATCACCATTATTGTGATGTTATAGATATGATTCATGCTGTTTGCTTGGTAGTATTCATGTGACCTTGTCCAGTGCTTTGGGGGAGAGGAAGAGAAAAGACAGAGGGTTGTAGGTTATATGACACGCAACAGCAGTTATAGGCTATATGACAACTGCAGCTAAGCATTCTCCTCTTCAGACCAGGAATACACTTGGTCTGTACCACTCACTGCAAGAGTTCCAAGCAACCAGAGACAGGTGATCCGACCTTTCTGAATCATTAGCATAGACACCAAGATTGCATTTGAATCGCCTCTACATATCCTTAGAGTTGCCTCGCTATTTTTGTGAGGGCTGCCAGAAAAGTTTGTGAAGAAAACATTCAGATAATTATTTTGGAAAAGAGAGACAGCAGTAGTTCACTTGCTCCTCACAGTCCTCCCGTTTTGCATTTTCTTCATGTTCACAGACCAGTCTGACCTCCAGTGAATAGGTCTCCTAATCTTGCATAGCTGTTATTCACATGGCAGCCATGTATCAGGGAACTCAACAGCCAGGAGCTAATGAGTTTACAGGAAAAGTTATGCCTGCGGAAAAGGAACTGTAGCTTTTGTTCTTTATCTCTACTTCTCAGTCTCATATGTTACATTGGTTCCCAACACTCCTAAACCACCTTCTCCTATAGCTGTATCTGGTAACATCTTCTTGGAGACGAAGACTATTTATAAAAACATAGATCTTACTGGAGCATATTGCATGATTCCATCTATCGTTTGGTCCCAGTATCCTATTTAAATGCTTGATATATTAGTTAAAGATAGTTAAATCATTACTTTATCAAATATTGGTCTTATTTGACTTGACAGTTCCCATTCTGATATCTGTATTTTTTGGTATTAGTCTTCTCAGAGTAATTCATTTTCTGATTTTCCAAGCTTCAAAAAGTTAAAACTGCTATAGCTGCTGTCCTGTATCTGTGAGAAAAATGAAAATTCTTTTTTTTACTGCAAAGGAGAATAACTTGTTTCTTGCTTCTCATATATTATCTTTATTAAATCTTTGGGCAGATGTGCATACTTTTATTATACAAATAATCTACAGTGTCTTAATCTGCAAATGCTGCTTGAAAGTTCTGAATAGCAGACTTTTCTGTGAACTTTCTGTATTTATATGTTCCACCTTTGCAGTAAATCCTAAGACTACTGCCTGCATAGCAGCATTTAGCACTGTACCCCAATGGCAAAAATATGGAAGCTGCGAATTCTGTATCTGAATATTTCAGAATCTCTAAGCAGATTGGTATTTGATTTTCTTCTTAAATAATGAAGCTTGTTCTGAAGAGAACATATATAGTCATAATTATCTGAGAGTTAAATCCTTAGTGGGCAACATACAAAGCTCCACTATTGCTCACTGCTAATAGAGGTTTGATTTGAGTGAAGGTTATTGAAACATTTTACAGTCACTAGGAAAAAAACATTCTTTGTGTGTGCTGTAGTTCAGCACTGTAAGGTCTTTATGAATGATTACTCTCAAAGCACTGCATACGTTCCCAGTTTCAAGGTGGCCAATGACAGGAAAAATGAATGTTCCAGCCTGGGAAGAGAGAAATTAGTGAAAAGGGAGCATCCTCGAACTAGCAGGCCACATCTACCTCGTGCAGGTCTGCAGTAAGTCACCAGTAAGCATTAAGTTGGTTTAAAAGAAGGAGCAAAGGTGAATGTTTTTCCCAGTAAATGCAACTGGCATCAATGAACTCAAATTCTCAATCACAGTAAAGCTCTTCCAGTATTATTTGTCAGAGTAAAAATATTTTCAGATTATAAAACCAGAAGTCACCGTGTGGTCATCTAACCATGTAATTTAGGACATAGAACATCCTTGAATTACATCCAGTTTAAAGATGAGTACAACTTTTAGATTAAAAAACCCAACAACATCTATTCTCGATTTAAAAATTACTAACGGTAGAAAAGCCACAATAGCCCACTGTGATCCACGCCAATAGCTAAGTATTTCACTGGCAAAATGTGTAGCCTTTTCCTCATCTGAATTTGTCCAACCCCAGCCACTAAGTCTTTTTATATCTTTATTTGCTAGACTGGAAGAGCATTATTCCTGAAGTAAACACTTACAGGCTGTAATCGATCACCTTTTAACGTTTTATTGATGAATGTAAAGGACTGAGTTCCTGAAACTTCTGCCAGAAAGTGTTGTCCAGTCTTTGGGTTCCTGTCACAGCTGCACAGCTGTGCACAGCTGCACTTTCTGCATTTTTCAGGCAGTTGCTAGGGTTGCCTGAAGCCAACAGCATGTTCCAGAGCTCAGTGCAGGTACAGAGGTAACAAATGTTCATGAACCCAGGAATCACATTGGGTTTTGATCAGTCGTAATCGTGGAGTTCACATCCAGCTGATATTCTGGGCATGGCTTACTGTGTTCGGTTTAAAACCACTGTTTCCTAATACAGAGTCCTCCTCCCAGGCATATTCTTTGTTTCCCTATAGCTGACTTCACATTTGCCCACAGTTTAAATGACTGTTGCTTATCTGTCACCAAGTGACCAAGAAGTTCACGTTTTCTGTACTGGAGATCCTTTATTTTTCATTAGATGTGATAATCCTAATCTTTGTAACACTCGCAAAGTTGTAAGTCATGATTTTATTCTCTTATTGGTCATTATTAATAATACTGTTGCTACTAGCAAGATTAGTGCCATAATCGTGCAGTATGCTATTAGAAACAAACCTGCTCACTGCTGAATTGTTCTACTGCAGAAATGTTAGCTAGCATAATCAGTATTCTGTGTAACTTCATTTCCTTGAAGTGACATATTGTTATTCACCTCACGTCTAAGATATTATGTAGAGTTACTGTGCTGCATTTTCACCTCGGAGATGTTTCTCTCAAGTGATGTAAGGAAGGCTGGCAAGCAGAAATACTAATCATTTTATCTATTTCTATCATGCTTTTCAGATGAGAGTGCCACAGATACTTGTGAATGTATCAGTTCCATCTACTAACTGAAATAATATATCACATGTAAGTAAACCAAAGCCATAACAAAGTTAAATAAAAGTTTCACAAGAACTTAGCGACAGAATTTAAAAGAAGGAACACAGGTGAATATTTATCTCAGTAAATGCAATAACTGTAAGGCACCTTACTTTATTCACAGAGCCAGATTCATCTTCCTCCTTTCTGAAACTGGTTCATATTCAGCCTTGACTCTGTGTGTCCTTTCAGCTCTACCCCTTTTCCCTCTTTCAAATGCTGAACATCTTTTGATATGTTTGATAAATCTCTATGAAATAATTGCCATCAGAGTTCCAAAAAGTCACATATGTCGAGTAGTTAAAAAAAAACCTCATTGCTCTTTTTCCATGTGGATTTCTCCAAAAATAACCAGCTACAAATAACCAAGGCTGCATATTTTCCATGATTCATGCTGCAGAATTCACCATAGACTGTGGAACTGTTGTACAGAATCTAAGCTTTCATATAAAAAAATGTTACCAGCCTCTAGGATGGTGAAGAAAGCCTTCCAAAACAGGAACTGAATATGAATCAAGTCAGAATGACTCAGATTGTTTTTGTGATTCTGCAAAGAGACAATCTGAGATAATAGCTGGGTTGTGTGAACTATTGCTATAATTTATAAGAGTAAAAATTCAAAATACAATGACATATTCTTATTACTGTTGTGAGTTAGATTTTTATTTTTAGTATGTGTAGCAAGAACTCTATAATACTTATATTACTAGGCCCTGTGTGTGAATAAACACATAGAAATATATAAATAAAAGTCATCCCTATACTTTGTAGGCAACATGCAAATTTTCATCCTGACAAACATAACAACATCCTTTTTAAAGTACATAAAATGTGCTTTATCAAAGTACATTTTGATAAGAAGACAGTAATGTCACAGTAGGACTAAGTTACTGAGGTAGGTAGCCAGTCTTAGGACAGGGAAGAATTTATAATACAGTTGTTACATGTTGAATCTTGAAGCTTATGACAGAACATTTCCTTTCCAGATGGTGCAAAAAAAGAACCACTGGGAAAATAAGCCAGAGCCTTTGGTTGAATATATAAATTAGATTTGTGCTGCTTTTATTAAAAAGGAAGAAACAAACCCATGCTATTTTTGTTCCACAAAATAAAATTACTATCTGGGTATTGTAACTAGTTTAGTATAGGCAGAACAAGGTATCAGTACAGCTACAGGATTTCTATGACTTTTGTGCATAGTACAAGCAGGTTAAGTAAATGGTTTTAATTTAACCAACCAGATCTCATGACTCAAGGTGAGAAAAATTCTTCTTGAGTGCTGTACTGCATCCTTTGCCAGAAAGCTGTTTTCAATCAAAACTATATTTATCCATTATTTACCAGTTTAGTCAACCGAGAACAAGTTGTTCTGCAAATATTTTTTTTTTAATTAGCCAGTCAGGCAGCAATCAGAAAAAGTCAGAGGAAGCGCATCTAAAATTCCAGAGGAAACCTTTCTGTTGACTTTATCAGGATTTGGCTGAAATCTAAAGTCAGCAGACGAGAATGATGGTTATTAAAATAGTAAAGACTCCGAAGAAAGAAAAGGCAGAGATAGGGAATCAGTAAAAAGTAACGTAAGCAAAGAAAAAGGGAGAAACTGATGCCTAGCTGCAAATAAATAACAGATGTGTGTGAAAGAAAACTGCAAAAGTGAATTAAAAGATGTGTGAACACTGATAATAATGAATAGAGATAAAAGGCTTTGGCCTTGCCTGCAGCTTTTCCTAAACAGGTACTAGAGTCACAGGGCTGGTTCAGTATGGCTGAGAGATAGAAAAAAATAGCTGCAATATTCAGAGAGGGATTATTCATATGTGAAACTTGTGGTGGATCACATCTAGATAGTACTAAAGGGAAAGAGTTATCTTTCATTTAAATTAATACCAGTTTGGAAATGACTGGGGCATTTTTGTTACAAAATTGAATTTAGGGTCCTCCCACTGAGGAGTTTTAATTTGTGTTTTTAACTCTAACAAAATGATTTTGCTACAGATAATTAGTGCAATAGGTATGCGTTAATAATGACGATGAAATGACAGACACTGCACAGATAAACGAACCCATAGCAAGCCTTACACAATTCAGGAAGGTCAACGTTTAAGTTTAATATCACAAAGAAATCCAAACAGCAAAAAATGTGACTGAGCTAATTAAGGGACTACCACATCCTCCAAAAATCAGTCTTTGCTGGGAAAATAAATGTGGCAGGCATATCGCCTTCTTAATCCATAACAGAGACTGACACATTTTTTGAAGAACAAACTGAAAGTCTTCATAATCTATGAAGCCTTGGCTGGAGACCAAACATAGATTCACCAGCCAGGCAAATAGTCCTTTAGCTTTCTTCTCGCCCCAGAAATACCTCCCTCCCCGTGCAGCTCCCTTCTCTGGCTTTCCCGCTCGCCCAGCTGCAGCAAGCAGCAGAGTTGCAGCCAGGCTGCTGGAGTCTGGAAGTCCGCCTGCAGTTCGATAGCACAAGCACGACGCTCACAGCTGGGATCTTCTGGGCAGACATGCGGGAGCTAAATGCACTGTGTGAGATACGGTGCAGCCAGGACTGTGCACCAACTTCTGCCTGCTTCAATCCAGACTGTTGTACTCTGAGCAAACATACAGAAGTAACAACCAGTTTGTTAGGAACGCTTCTTAATCCAAATGATATTTAATGAGCAGACTGGCTTTACATCATTATGCTTTAGTTTTCAATGAATTCCTGTTTGTCACAATGGTGAAGTAACAACAGACTACCTGGGATTTCCCTTAATTTATTCCTTCTCAAAGAAGAATTGGAAGAGTTCCTCTTCTTAGTTGAAGACATCCAGATAATTAGATAGTAGATAGATAGGTAGCTAGTAGAGAGATGCGGCTTGTTTTCTTGTCCCACGATTTTCTATTTTGTGATGCAGTGGCTCTGTTTTCCTTATCACTTTTGCCCATTGATGATCTGTTCTTGCTGAGTTAGCTTCCGGTGTCATGAATGGTTTCCATCTTTAATTTGCCGTAAGTAATTACAACTTTCCCTGTGGATGTGGGCACAGATCTGGTGGCCAGGACAACCACATTATAAATGATGGAAGCGTATGCTGTTGATGCTCCTATATACTGGGAGTATATAGGCTTCCAAATCGTTTCAGGGTTTAGCACATAAAAAAGACCTTTTTTCTTAGTCTTTTAGATATGCATCAGGATAGAGATGATTCATTATAATAAATGTATTTTACATGGACCAGACCTAATTTTCATGGCCAACACATTCTTGCAGCACATTCAAGTACTGGTTCCGCTTGAGTTGCACCACCTCCCCAGATTTGTTACTCGGGTGAGTCCTTCAGACTGCTTTCCAAGACAATTTGCCAACTTATACTTCTCCTCCATACACACAGGTACCGTGGTCAGATTGCATGTTTTCCAGGTGAAAAGTATATCATTCTTTTCCCCCCTCTATGTACATGCAAAGTGATTTTTAGGTAGAGCAAAATCAAATAATAATCTTCCCAAAAGCTCTCCAAATTCTTAGGAAATACAATAAGGAAAGCCCAGCTGACAAGAGCCACCCTTGATGAGGGGCAGAAGGTGTTACAAAAGTGTTTCTTTTCTTAGTACAGAACTCAGTTTGCTAGAATTCACTTTAATTTTCAAGTTATGCTGTTAGTTCCCAAGTGATAAAAGATCCATATTGATATGTGCTGAAAAGCTACATAAAGCCTTGCTATCAAACAGGAAGAATACTCAGTAACAGTCTCCCAAACAGCTATGCTTCAAAAGCATCTACTCTGCCAGTAAATGGCCTGCAGGAGTCACAGTAACCTTGAAAAATCCAGCGATTCCCTGGATGTAATCAGGTTTTCCTCTCTTCATCAGTAGGTGACATGGTTTGAGTCAGGAATGTTTCCACACAAATCAATATTGATGGCGATGATGATGATGATGATTGATAGCAATAGTAATATTGCTTGCCCACCCACACCCTCACTGCTCCACACAGAATGATCTGCCAGCAGAGCTGTGCCAGCTCTGCACACAGCAGCCAGGTTCAGCGCACATCTGTTTCAAAGATCCTGCCATCAGCAGCAGAGCCACAGCCATAGGAAATGCCAGCATACTAAAACGCACCAGCAGACTTGCTGTGGTACCCTATCAGGAGGGAATGTTATCTCTGCTGTGGCCAGAGGCAAGGTCGCACAGCCTGTTCAACAACAGGTAGCAATGTGTAGCCTGCACCTAAATGTTCCTGTTTGCCATGTCATACACACTGCACCACACAACCATGCTCAGTCACATCTTCAAACATTGGGTTGACAGTGATTCATATTAGCATCTTTCTTCTCCATGAAGAAAGAATGTTTCTACATCATCAGAGAGCGATACACTGCCCCACTACGCATTTTTAGTTGCCATGTCCGTTTCTGTAGGGCTGGGACAAGGGACCAATAAAAATCATCTGGGACTATTTTTCCTAAGAAGTTCCCAAAATCCAACTTTGATCTACCTAGTAATGCCCAAACAAGTGCCTATACAAAATAGCAAGCAAGAAGCAGATATGTTTCCCTGGTGTTCTCCAGTCTCTTAACTAATTGCCACAGCCGCCCAGGACGTAGCCTGGTTGTTGAAGAAGCAGGCCCAGAGGTGGCAGTGGTACAGAAGGCAAGAGGCCACAGGGCAGTTTTATAGCCCCAGCTCCATCACATGAGCTTGACGGAGCACAGCAAACACCTCAGCTTGGAGTAACGTCATGCAGTGACAGCCCTCTGCTCCCACGGAAAGTTTGCGCTTCTCTAAACTGTGGAGGAACCACGACAGGACCCAGTGTTTTCAATTTCTACTGCCTGCCTAGCCACACCACCAGACTGCCTCACTTTTAGCAAATGGTGTAAACATCAGTGAATTCTACAGATATTAAAAGAATATCCTTCAGCCTGCTACGTCACCTCTGAATGTGACCCCCCACTTAGTTTGCAACCCTTCGAGTTATCCTTCATTTGTTTGTTGGTGTGTTCTCTTAGATCTGCACATCGCTTTGATTAGTTCAACATCTGGAAGTTGTCACATGCTTTTGTTGACCGTGACCATCTGAAATATTACCCAGCAGGACTTGGGGGGAGACTCAGTAAGGAAACAAAAACATCCCACTCATAAGAACATGTGGCAGAAATTATCAAATGACACCATCCCAAATAAGGGTGCTAGACTTCCAAGGGAAAAGAAACCCTCTCTCCATCCCCTAAAGGGACAATTGCTTTACATAACATCCATTCCGGACATAAAAATTATTAAGTATAAATGACTAATATACTTTTCATTAAGCACGATGTTAGGAAAGTTGGCCGTCTATTACCAATGACAGGGCTGGAAAAAAATGTTCTCCTTTCATCCTCTAAGTTTCAAAGATGAAAAGTATCTCCCCACGTATGTGATTCTCCATAGCTATCTTCCCAAAAACAGTTCAGCGTCTAAGGACGTTAGCGTGCATAGCTTGGTTTGTCTATTGTCCTCACACTAAGTGCAAGCACCTTGGGGAAAGCTGGAGTGGGGCACACAGAAAAAGTAGATGGAAAATGTAGAAGTACAGAAAGTCAGAGTTTCTCAGCAATCCCAACACACTGCTGGTCAGGGACTAGGTGGTGTGGAGAAACAGGGAAAAGCAGGCTAAAGTCAATGCAAATGAAACCCACGTATTTGCAAAAAAAACATTTCAGCATCCACAAATGTATTTTAACTATACAGTTGCAAACAAGAGATCATAAAATTCAAGCACAGTTTTCAGATTTGGTTTGGTTTCTCATTCTCCACTGGAACTGAGCGTGGAGAAGCATAAGGACAGTATCATTGCACATTGACAATGGTTTTCCAGTGATATTATAGGCTTTGCCAGGAGGTTCCCCTTAAAAACAGAGCTAGCTGGAGCCTGGTTTCTTTCTGGCCAGCCTGTTTGTTTACAGGCCACGTACATGAAACCCCATTGAGCTGGATGCGATCGGGGAAGTAGCATGGAGCAGTTGTCCCATGCACAACTTCGGAGGCTGCCTGTGCCATCCATAGTCTGCTCAAAGGAAGCTCTCTGCTGGGGTTTCCACCCAAGGACAGACTCACACTTTCTCTGTCCTTTCAAGCAAACTTGCAGTCAAATTTGCCTAACTCCTTTTCCAGCTAGTCTTCAGCCTGCGTGCCTCAAGAGTCTAACCGGATCTTGCTGTATTGTCTTTGCCAGTGGCTGCTGTTGCTTAAGTGGCCCCTATGGAAAGGGCCCTCTTTGCTCTTGACCCTGCATTTATTTCTCATTTCTTCAGTTTGGGCTATATTGAGGCACTGTGATTTTTCATCATTTAAATCAATGCTCACAGCTTCTTAAGGCAGCGCTAGACAAGCTAGACAATATGTCCTGATTTACGATATGTCCCTACTTACCTAGAAGGCATTCCTTGCGTTTCAGCCAAATCGCTTTGCCGGAACTATCTTAACAATTGAAGACTCCCTCCTCCGATCTTGCTTAACAGAAATATCCCAGAGTATCGGATAAGCCGCGGCGAGCGCCGGGCGGCGGCGGCCGCGCGGGGTCGCCCTTGGGCAGCGAGCGGCGGCGCGGAGCCGCCGGGGCCCCGCCGGGCTGCACCGCCCCCGGCCCCGGCCCCGGCCCCGGCCCCGCCGGGCTGCACCGCCCCCGGCCCCGGCCCCGGCCCCGGCCCCGGCCCCGCCGGGCTGCACCGCCCCCGGCCCCAGCCCCGGCCCCGGCCCCGCCGGGCTGCACCGCCCCGGCCCCGGCCCCGCTTCGCGCGGGCCCCTCGCGCGCCCGCGCAGCCGCCGCGCAGCTTAGGGCTTTCCACGCCGTGTCGTTTGGGCGCCAAGTGTTTAAGGGGCATGTATTTTATATCTGTTAGAATACATGGCACTTGTTTTTGGTTGCTGATCCCGAAAGCAAAACTTGCAATTGCTTTCAAGCAATATTTAACGTTATTACTGTTTAATATTGCCACAGCTGAGGATTTAGCGCATTGGGGGGGTGAGGGGGAAGAAATCAGATTTATGTGCCTTGTATGGTTATCAGTTCTCAGCAAATAAATCAGCAAGACTTGTCCAGAAAAGAACGTTCTATGACAGAGACCAAAATTCCAGTAGAAAGAAGAGGAAAAAATGTCATTTCAGAACTCCGGGGGGGGAGAGGAGGGGAAATGCCTTCTGAATGTGCCAAACGAGTTTGCTTTACTATGGTAAAGAAAATTGCTTTGACTTATCTTCCTTTAGTTTCAATTTTTTGATTTTTTTTAATTTTTTTTTAAAAGATGGACTGTAACAAATATTAAGAATGTCTCATTCAGTAAACTTTTATAATTCATAGTTTAATACATTATACAAGTCAAAGTAAGCAGCACCTTTCAGACTACACTTTTTCCCTTAGCAGAATTAAAATTGGCTATTATCAGCACCAGTCTGAGCTGCTGCCCATGCTCATGCTGTCATGGTCAGAACTGATAAACGGAGCATAACACTGCCCAGGAGAGACAGGTGTTAAAAGAACCCATTTCTGCATTGTATTTAAGGATTGGTGCTGATGCTGCAGACGGTTCTTCTCTGACAGAACAACAAGGCATCCTCAGCTGCTTCTGCATACGCAAGACTGTGAGGCCTCCAGTAATGAGGCGTAATGAGCTCCATCCTGATACAAGAGCTCTCAGGAACTGGGAAAGGACAAGATTTGTAAGTGCAACATTACAGTTCTTCACCGCATTGGATATGCATCGGTCTGGGTGCCCCCCCACCCCCTTCTTTTACATGATGCAATGGGGGCAACATATTCAAAATGTATATGTAGCTGAAAAATAAAAGTGGGGAGCTCTGCGTGGTTTGAAGGGGACAGAAGTCAAATACCTCCTGTCTTCCTGATCCCTAGACTTGGCCTTTTATTTCCCAGTGCTGAGCTCAAGGCAGGCAGATCCCCCAAACACAGCACAGGCACCTCTCGGGGAGGGGGCGGGGGGACCCTTCTCTTTTGCTTCCGCCCAATGCTTTGCCGGTGATAGTGTTAAACACACACAGGGCAGTAGGAAAAACTCTGAGGATACAGACACTAATGAATATACCATGATGGGGGGGGGGGGGCATGGAGGGCCTTAGTGTCACTCTCTCAGCTGTTTATCCTCTAGCTACCCCATCCTCCTCTCTCTCATTCTCTCTCTTTTTTTCTTCCTTCAGGTCTGCCAGCCTCAGACCCCTTGTTTTTTTCTTTTTTAGGGCTCATTTAAAGACACAAAGTGATCAAAGCCACTCTGCCCAGTCCATGCCTTTGATGGAAAGAGGCTGCCTTCCAAAGCTTTCTAAGATGAAACGTGTTCCCAGCATGTGGCATGGCTCGGGGAAGCTGGGAGCGGGAGGAAAAGTCAAAACCATCTTTCAAAAAATAAACCCATCCTTCCATAGCAAAAAGGTGACCCAACCCACAAGCTAGCAAGGACAAGCCAACTGCTGAGCAAAAGGACAACTAGGCTTTAAAGTCAGTCTGAAAGGTTTCCCATTTCTGACTTCAGTGGAAATGTGTTGGGAGTTGGGGGCAAGAGGAGCCAGGGGAGCTGCCAGGAGAGGCACTGGAAGAAGAGCAGGGGGCCCAGCTCGCCTTGCAGATGGCAGTCCAGGCGTGCATCTGGGTACACTGGTGATCAGATTAGTGAAGGCTCAGCCTTTTGTCTTTGGTTCCAGTCAGCTCTGAGGAAGAGCCAAAGAGCTATGTAGAAATTCAGAGCTTTTTTCTCCCTCACCTTTTTCCCAGTAAAATGCATGAGTGTCAATAATACACAAGTATACAGAAAATGCAGATCATAAGGGCCAAGGAAGAAACCCTGTGGAACAAACTGAAACTTACATTTTAAGTGTTCTGGCTGCAGGAAGAAAAGAAACATATAAATTAAAATCACCCCCTGCACACAAATGCAGCACTGGGAGAGCAGCTGCAGTCAATCCCTCGGTCTTGAACAGGAACACAGAAAAGACTGAGGAGAATGAGTGAAACTGAAAACGAGAGAAGAGAGAGGAGAGTTTTGGCAAGGCCTTGCTAGCCAGGGGCCTTACAAGGTCAGTGAAATAGTTCAGGCACGTCTAGCTGTGGTTGAGGAAGGTGAAATGTAGCAATCCAGAAGTGACTTAGTAGTTACAAACTTAGCTGTTCCCTTAAACTGACTTTTTGGAAATCAATATTATCATTAACTGAGCATTATCTATTTAATTACCTGCACTGTATATGGAGCAGTTTGCTGTGTTTCCTTTTAAAAGAGCAAAACATTTAAAATATGTTTTGCTATCTATTGATGAAATTCCACACTTATGCTCTGTCCCCCCAAGAACGCTATCCACAGTTTAGAGTACAATATGGGCTGCCCTTTCCATGGGAGCTACCTGCCAGACCAACATGCATCAGGACTTGTTTTTCCTAGTCTTGAGCTTTAATCTTCCCTCCTACCTCCCACATACTTTATTTGACGAGTTACCTAAGTGACCTAGATGCTTTGCACCACTCTGCAGACCCCCCCCCCCCCGGTGAAAGAAACTCAAACTCCTCATTTGCTCTGAATACGTACAGTCAGTGGCATAAGTACCTGTCCTCCTTCCTTCAACCTGCCCAGGCCAACACAACTAGACTTCTCTTTGTTGGTGTTCAATGCAGTTAACCTAAAAGAATAACTTGGCTCCCTCCTACCTCCTTAAGCTACACAGCAGTGCCCTCTACCAAAATGAAGGAGCTTGCCACCATATAACAGCATCCCTCTGCAGGCATCCGCCTCTCCTGGACATCACCCTTTTCTCTGTGGGCTTGGAGGTCTGCTCGTGGGATCTTGGCTCTCCAGCTGCTCCGCACCATCCACCCCAGCTGTTGTGGGAAGGCCTGCTCATCTGCCCTGGATTTTTCCAGTATGTAATTTATATCTTGTTTACCAATATTAACTTGGACGTTTGGACCAAGTTTAATTGGGAAGAAAGACAGAAAAGGTGAGATGTTCCAGGTCTCCACGCCTATTTTGGCAGACTCATGCTCCCGCGCAGATCTCCAGACAAGCCAGAGGGGTCCCAGTGAGGTGTGGGTGTCTGTCTATGGGGAGAGACTTGGCATTAGAAAGCCAAGTTCAGCAAAGAAGGTAACTTTATTAACAGCAATTCTGTGGCCTGTTACCATACTATGGGATAACACACTGTCCTTTGGATGGACACCTTAACCCCTCTGCTATAGGAAAGTAATGAATTTATTAAGGGAGGAACTGAAGCACAGAGGGGCCAAGGAAGTAGCTTAGGTGTTTAAAAATGCCTAAGTATGGTATACTCTGAAGCCCCATTAACATCTCTAAAAGAGGCGAGTTTGAGGCAAGAGTGGCTGGAAGAACAAAGCAGCCAGTAGGAGCAAGGTGGGGATGGCACCTGGGGGCAGGAAAGCCCCATGAGATCAGGAGATGTCACGGACAGAGAGAGGTTCAGCATCAGCCCTATCCCTTACTGCTGATCAGCCTTTCCCTTAATGTCTTCTTCTGTTTCTTGTAATTTTTTTAATTCCAAGAAAGATAAAACAGAGGTAAGGTAAGGGTAAAGGGCATTTGTGGTCACCATAGGAACATGCAAGAGGGATTGATGGAGTGAGAATCAGAGGACCAAAGGAAAAGAACCATGAAAAGACAGAGAATCCTAAAAAAGAGATGTTACTGATGGGGAGGGAGAAGGAAGAAAGAGAATCTGAAAGAAAAGATCAGCCAGATAAAGAACAGTACATAAGAAGAGATGCACTCAAAAAAAGGTCACAGCTTCCAAGTTATATATTCTTCTCAGCAAAGAGGTGGAAAAGCAAAAGGTACATTAAAATGCCAGAGCATTAGATCCTTCAAAAAGGAAAGGGAGAAGGTAGTAAAGAGGTGAACAGACAAGTGATATGCATAAAGAAAAGCTTCTTTGAGATGATAGACAGGAAAAAAGCAGCCACAAGGTTAACAGTGAAGGAGGTAAATAATATCTCATTTGAAAGCTGGCATCAGTGACAAACCTAATACAAAATTTCAAAATTCAGTTAATTTAAAAAAGAGACAATGCAGGTGAATGTGTCAGAATATATTTTGGGAATGAAGAAGAAATACAAAAAAATTGTGCAAATGCCACTATCAAGTTAACATTTACAATAGTGCTTTAATGCTGTATGCTATTTACTGTCCATGTCTACACTTAGAAATATGGGCTATCCTCTAGAATCTGCGTAGGTTCTCAGAGTTTATTGTCATGGAAATTTCTTTTAACAGCTTACACATACAGATCCCACGTGGCAAATGCTGCTGCTGATAACTATCGTTCTTACATTTGTGTTCAAGAATTAGGCCAGCAGATTCCTTGCTTCCACCCATACATAAAGATACCAGCGGGAAAAAGGACCACAAGTATTTCTCAGGGTAGACTACAAGTATTTCTCAGGGTAAAAAGGAAGAGCGATCTTGGTAAAGTGGAAATACGGCCTGAAAAAATAGGATACTATTCAATGGGGCACCTAAAGACACCTGACTGTCGCAGGAACAGCCAGCTACACATGAGGGGGAACAACCGGCGATGTTTTACTCTATAAACCGGACACAGTTCCGGACACAATAGCAGCTATCTATTGTGGAAAGGGTAAGCCCCATACTTGCACACAGAGGCAGAAGCACAGCCTGCCGGGGCCATGCAGTGATCCCCTGCTCTCCGCTGGCACAACTGCGGTGGGAGCACTGCATCCCGCGTGGGATGCTGCTCTTTAAGAAAGCCATAACCCAGTTCCAGAGGAGAGCAGTTCACTCAATCAACACTTCAGAAAACAGGAGTGAGAAAATTAAAGGAGGCTGTTGCAACGTTACATTTAGGTATTTGAGCAAAGAGGGAACATTTTATTATTGTGATGGTAGTTGCCAAGTCAAAAAATAAAGAGATAAATTGAAGCAAAGAAGGTTAAGTTTAGATAGTAGGGAAAAAAAACTTTCTAGTGGCAGAGATAAAACACTGTCTGGAGGGACTATGGAGTCCTGAACTGGTGTCTGTACAAGCAAAAAAATCATTTGTTTGTACAGATGTCAGCTGAGGCCTCCGCAGTCGGGAACAGCGCACGGCTGTGAGGAGCTGGGCCTTGCAGAAGTCATCCTCCCTTCCCCTCCAGGGCTGTGGTATCGTGACTTCTTCGGTGTATCTCAGACTCACAGGAGACAAAAACATTAATCTGTTCGGTATAGTTAGACTGAAAGCAAGTTTGTATGATTCAGAACTATTTAATAACTCGCTTAAAGGAATTGTGGATGCCAAATACATTCAAATGAATTGTTGATAGCTTCCCTTGAACATTTTGGGATTAAATCTTTATTTTACATTGGACCCTATAGCTATTACCTTTTTTTTAAGCAAAATTTGTGTATTTTAGGCACTTAAGCTAAAATATTGTTCTATAGGAGTGTTAGTTCTATATAAAACATCTCTGGCTAGAAAGGAAATGAAAAATGATAGATTTTACAGCTAAATTCGAACAGCTGTTAATCACTCAGGATAAAAATAAATGGAAGAGCCCCAAACAAATCTCTGGTGATTCCCAGCCCCTCATTAAAATTACTTTAAGAATAACAGCCTTCTTTTACTTTAATTGTCCTTTTTGGCTTTTATTCATTTTTTTATAAATAAACATCATAAATAAATTCCTGTAGTACTTGTTTTCTGGAACTGGTTCTTGTTCTCTATTTGCTATTTCTTGGCGCACTGTTTGGCATTTACATTTCATGATTTCAAACAATACTAGGGGTGCAATCTAGAGGTCATTCTCTAGATTTGATGCTAAGAGCCTCCTATCAGAAAACGTCTGTGCTGGATTTTTAAGAACCAGCTACAGTTTGTCTTGTCTGATAATTTCTTTACGATTTGATTCCAATTCTGTATGGCTGTGGCTAGCAGACTGGCAGTTCATCAGTTGAATTTCAGCCTCTTTTGATCCTAATTATTCAGTTCCCAAGTTCTCCTCCCTTGTCAGTTCCGTTTGGGTCCCAATTAATTCGCATTTCTTACTTCTGCGTTCACCTTCAGCTCATTAATTTTTGGCCAGTCTCCATTACTCTTCTGGCTGATTGTTTGGCTTTTTCTCTCTTCACTGCTTGAGGCCTTTTCCCTCCCTCTTTGCTTTTGCAGAGTTAAAGGGCAGTTTAAAGTGCCCCTTAAGGAGGAAGTGGTGACTGCTTTGCTGCTCTCAGGTAGATGCCAAGGAAACTCCTGTCTCTCCCATTGGCCATTTTCCTGCCCCAGCTGGACTGGGAGCACAAATCAGTCTCAGGTGTGCAGCAGCACCAATGCTTCTCTCCCCTCTAGGCTGTATTATGTGCAAGGATACACACAGACAGTGTGTGTCCTATGAACCCCAACTCTCAGATTAAAGTTCACAAGAGGACTCCTGGTTATTCCAATGAACTGAGAGCCAGCAGAGGAAATTTTCAACTTCCTGGGAGGAGCCGAGAGGCACGAATTGCTGGTTCTTCCCCAGGAGATGAGAAACGTAGTCAGCCCAAACTGGGTTTCTCTCTCGGTCCTTTTTTTCCTCAGCAGACACGTGATCTCACTGCAATTCCTAATGGATATATTACTGTGTAACCAAATCATACGTTAACAGTTCGGTGGTTGCAACGGTAAGAAGAGATATGCCTTAATTTGAATTATTCTTAATTTCTGGAAGTGGCTCTTCATATATGTTTGAAAACAAACATTTCTCTTTCTTCTGCAGGGGAATAAAAGGAAGTGCGTGTCTACCTGGAATTTCCATTCCCAGTTAGTGTATTGCTGATACATGATGGTGATCAGGATAGGTATAGAAAGATCCCAGACAAACCCTTCAAAAGTCAACTGGTTGTAGAACAGGTTTTGTTTCATCTGCCTGGGCCAAATTCACACTATTGATCATATATAACAATAGATGCAATAGTAGTTGCATCACTTGAAACTAGGCTCAGATGAAACCTTAATACAGCTAACTGCTTTGAAATCCTTATTAGTAATCCCTATTTTTCTTTACATCCATTGTGTTAAGTCCTGTGCAAATACAGGAAAAGATAGCCATTCAATATAGACTTCATATTTATTGAAAAGAAAGAAGTAGAATAAGTATAAAATGGGTACAGAAAAACAAATGCTCCAAACCTTTTTATTGGCCAGTCAAATTTGCAAACTGTTTTTTTTTTTTGGGGGGGGGGGAGGGGGGAATCATGTTCTTAGGATAAAGTTGCATGAAATATCTAATGTATGAATTTGAAACTTTACTTATTGGAAGCAAGTGATGTTTCAAAGCCGACTCTGGTAGCTAATTAGTTAACTTCTAAGGAAAAGCAGGCAATATACCATCTTATGCAATTAAGTGGCAGCAGGAGTTTGGAAATAAATATCCCTATTTGGCACTGAGAAGTGTAACAGAACTCAAATTTCTATGGATTGCCTGGCCCAAGGTTCATGCTTCAGAGCTCACATTTATGTGGTAAAAGAAAATTAAATCTCAGAGTTTAAGATCTAGGTTCACTGTGGATATTCATCTGGCCTCTCTAGACTGTGAAAAACTTGAAATGACCTAGATGGAGCACTTGATAAAATCAGGTTCTCATAGGGCATTTCAAGTGTTTTCTGATAAAATAAAGCTCAGAAAAATTGCTTGAACAAAAGCTGAGACACTTTAAAACAGTCATTATTATCCTTGTTAGAAACCAGAAACACAGTGGCATGTAAAAACAAAGAACAAACAAAAATCCCCAATCCCCAGAAATCCTAACTAAGCAAAAACTTGGGGAAGAGCCAGTCACAGTGATCTGTAATGTGTTTGGTCCTAGCTTCATTCTGGGGATCTTTAGAAACCTCCTGAGATGCTGAAGTGAGGGTTACGGCTGCACTGGGCTCCCTGCAGGGCTGGCGGCAAACTGCAAGCTCCCTGCAGCAGGCGGCTCAGCTGCCCTCCAACCTTGCTGCTCTGGGCTGCAGTCTCTTCCCATTGACCGTGCAGCACAGCCATGCTAGCCACTGAGGCAAACAGACAGCTCAGGAGTCTGATGTTAAATGAGATGTTTCCAGCATTAATGTATTTAGATTTATTCCTTGCTCCTGGAAAATCTGAGTCTGACCGCATCTATTATGGTTCCACTTTTTTTTTTTTGGATGAGCATGAGTATGCATTTTTGGGTTTGGTAGTCCCTTCAAAACAAGTTACCTGTTTCTCAATATCAAACAAAAGTCAGTACAACAGAGGGTCCTGAATTTGGCTCGCCTACCTCTGTCCTGTGCATTGCTAAAAAGGCTCTTTCAGCACGGTACAGTCTGATGTACCATATAATGCTGTGAAGGTACCAGCTCTTGCTTGTTCAGTGTCGTTCACACGACCATTTTTCTCCTCAGAGATCCTACCTATTATCCTGACGTGGTCTGGATGAGTTCAAAGTGCTGTTTCTCAGGTCAAGCAGAGATTTTCTGGTTCCAGTCAGCTTCAGACTGCTCCGGATCTGTTGTCTCAAGGACAACTGCTACATGTTTTTGTAAACTTCATCAGCGGGTCTTTATGCAAATAAACTGAGTACTAGACGTATAACAGCGAACCTGAAGAGAGCTCTTGAATTAAAATTGCAGCTTCCTGCATTTACTGCCCAAGGTTTGCTCTCTGCTAAGAGTATTCTGAAGAACCCCCAACAACTACCTTCTCAGCTTAAAATTGCTGTGTTTTATCACAAGTGACAGCAAGGAGAGGAGATACTTTCTTATTCAGCAAATACAAACTTTTCCAGATTTGTTTTTAAGTAAATGCAGTTAAGTGTCTCTCTTCTTGGGAAGCAACCATCTGATTACATTGTATCACTGGAGCAGACTTTAAGGACTGCAGTACTATAGAACTGCCCTAGCTTTAAGAAGTGTTTACTTATGTGATGATGAGCAAGCTGGAAAGGTCTCACTGCTGCTAGCTTGATAGAAAGAAAATAAAGAGTAAATAATTATCAATAAAGTGCGTTTGATTAGGCGTCACTGAGAGAAAGAAAATGCCGAGGTCCAAATGCCATTTCACGTCACTTTTTAGAAAGCACAAGGTATATAACTTTTGGGGATGATTTTGGTCTTGACTTATCTTAAGGTTCAATATTAAAATCTCAAACTTTCCAAAGGAAAGAGATTCTGCATCTTTTAATGAAAGATAAAACAACAATATAAACATACACAAATTTACAGAGAAAGGATCAACTTTAATACATCTGGAGTAAAAGGTGTTCTTTTTTAAATATGGTATAAAAATAAAGGCAAGAAACATTAACAGAGAATATACAGACAACAGACAAAGACACAGGCTTTCTTTCTCAATGTGAATACATCAGTGAAATGAAACCTTCTGTGCTAATTTATTGTGCAATAAATGTGATGCCATATGTATATTTATTAATATATGCAATTTTTTTACATTTCTTCCAGTTTTTGATTGACGTATTTTTTTTTAAATAAACTGTGTCTAGCAGAAGCTTTTTTTTCACTGTACTTGAGCTTGCAGAAAATAAAAAGACACAGATCCAGCTTGATATGAAGGAGGAAGTGAGCAGACAGTTTTCGAAATGGAGGCATCGAAAGGCTAGAGAGTCCCTCGGAGTCTGTAATGCCTTAGTATACACAAAAGAAAACAAGTCAGGTCCTTGCTCATGCAACATCTTGTTCTACTGTCCTCTGATTCAGGCAATCAGTGAGCTACAAAGTATGTGTAATGATTTGAGTCTGCTTCCATGCTACAAGGTGATCCTTTTAGTAGGACTGCACTAGACTGGTTAACCTCTTTGATGTGAGCGATTTCCCCTGAGGAAAAGATAAAAACAAAAAACAAAAACAGAAAACAGAGGCATGATCACTGCAAACCTGTTCATCAGCAGCCACTCAGCGTTGCCACATCACTGTCAAATAGCTAGGGGCACCGACTGGAGTCTGTCAATCTTAAACCACAGGAAGCCCTGACACTTCAATCACCTGCACTGCCAGCCAGCCAGACTGTGTCACAGCATAATCCAGCAAATTTAAAGGCCATTTCTGGATGAGATTGGTTTTGGTTGATAAGAAACTACTGCTACTGCAGAGCTTTTTGCTGTTGGTCATACCCAGCACTGAAAATAACTTCAAGAATGCGAGGCTGCCTTACGCTACAAGGATGAATACGCAACCTGTGGTAGCTCTTGTCACAGATGAGAAAACGCCACTTTAAAGTTCAGGTGAAAAGTAAGAGGCAGACTGCATACAGGCAGGGAAACAGCACCTCCATGAACTCAGCTATATGTTTGCTGAGACTGTACTTACTACCTATAGGAAACACTGGCCAGGTATATTACATGTGATCTGCATAATGCTGCTGGGAAGGTCTGTGGGTTTCCACATTGTTATTTTCCTCATCATTCCTCCTGCTGCAAGGAGGCTGGTCAGCTTTTTAGCAGGTTCTTCAGACAAGTGTAACGACTGTCCCACAAGCGTTAGATCTACACTGTAGGGTACGTCTCCATGATATACTTCAGGCAGATCGGAGCTTTATCTGAGCCGGTCAAAAGCCATGAGACCAACTAACATGTCAGCTCATTCTCTCAGTGCCATCCTGCTGTGGCTCTGATCCAACAGAGGCAGAGCTGGCGCAGCAAGCTTGCATCACTCCTCAAAATATCACAGACATACCCTGATAATGTAACATAAATAGTTCATAAAACATTAAATGGCAAATGGCTGTCTAACCCTCCAGTTAAAGGATATTTAATACTTACATTAATTGTGTTGTTCGTTTTAAGTGCATGATTCAGAAAATGAAACTGATTTCAAGAAGACTACCATAGAAAAACCGTAACTACAGAGAGATGCTACATCTTCTGCAGTAAATGGTAAATGAATTTATACTGCCATGTCAGTGAGTTATCTGTTGTATTATGACTCAGTGGAATTACACAACTGAGTATCTATTTTCACTATCAATTAAAACGTATCCTCACAGGGATACATAACTTGGTTGTGAGCATTTGTGAGCGTTTGCTCAAGATATATCAGAGTAGGTCTTCATAGTCTTCACACACACACACACACACACACACACACACAAAGCTTGTTTATTCTTCATGCTTTGAAATACAGGCTGAACAAACTAGGATAATTTTTTTCCTTTACAATAGAATTATGTAGGGAACTCATGATCTGCAATGTTGGATTAGTCTGTTCATCTATCAGGATCACTATACTGCCTCTGGCAGTAATATAATATTTGATTTTTCAAAAGAAGGAAAGTCTCCTTCCAGGCATGCTCTCTTCCCTTTGTCTAGCTTTAACTGTCACTTTCTACCTTCATTACATTTCACAGTTTCTTGGCACTTGTTAAATCTTAAATTATGCTTTCCTCTAACTGTAACAGGTAAACTGTTCATACCACTATGTTAAAATAATATATCTTTTCTTTTCAAATAGAAAGAAAAGTCTCAGCGACTGTGTGGCACTGCAGTACAATTTAAAACAACATATCTGAAACTGGGAAGTGTTTTGCTAAGTGATTCATGATTGTCAGCCTTGGATATAATCTAGGAAAATATTGAGCATATACTTATCTTTACCTTTGGTGAAGTTATTCATGCTTAATTTTAGAGGCATAAAGGATTGGCTATTTTCCATTTAGTACTGAAGTAGATTTAAAAAATTAATTCCCTACCAGGAGTTTTTTATTAGTTATTAAGAAAAAGCTCAATACCACATCTGAAAATTGTGCAAGCATTTGCTGTGCAATAAAATCTGTGAAATAACTTTGTAGTCTTATCTGCAATGCTGGATTGTTTGAGAGTTGTGAACTCCATGGAATTTTAAAATGAACCATAAACAAGTTTTAGTCTCTCAGGAATGAATTTGTGGTATAACATAAACTAGGAAGTTTTGACCTAAAAGAAGGCAAAAAACTAGTAGTTACTAAGTCGATCTGACTTGTATAATCTTATTCTATGGATTATTTCAGATTTTCCCTATAGAGGCAGTGAGCTGTCATCACAATTTTTTGGTATTCAACATCACTTGCTCCCTGGATGTTGCTCCCCGCAGTAAGCTTCCAGGCTTTGGATGCTTCTTCTCCTAAGCCCTACAGTGATAAGGATTTCTCTCTATGCTTCTCTCCTTCACCTCTCCTTTGCCTCAGAGAATATTACACTGCTTAAAAGAGATGAAATCTCCACTGGGTAACTAACTGAACAAAGTGTGCAAAGCTTCACATGCCCTTTTTCCATGTATTAAGAGATGTAATTTATCTTTAAATTTTGTTTATAGTTGGAAAAGTGACAATTCAAAAAAAAAAATTCCCCAAGAGATCTGCTTCCATATTTATTCTGAATCATATTTACTCTTATTATTGCAAAAATCAGCTTTCAATGCACAGAATCCATAGCAGCCCAAAATAGGAGTAATATCCCACTTTCTGATTCAGATATTAAGTCATTTGTTACTTTCCAGCTTGCAGAATATTCTTTCAAACTCTACTCCAGAGAACAGAGAAAACCAAACTCTGTTCTAAAATGAAAACTGATTATTTAGATTTGTAGAGTAGGATTTCATAAATTTTTACCGTGAATGGAAGTGTATGGCCACATTCTAAACTGGAGTAGGATTTTTGTCTGCATAGTTGCACTTCGGACATATGAATTGAACCTAATTAATAATTTTATTATACCATACAAGCCAAAGTGAAGCTCCACACACATAACCTGAAAAGGGAGTCAGAGAACAAGGAGTTAGCATAGTAGTCAGAGTGAAGAAGTACATCTATGAATACTGTATCAATTGATTTAAGTGCTCGTGTCCCTACCTAGCATATTTGCTTTTCAACGCTGCTGTCCTTCCGATTGTTCTTCAAGGGAGTTTAGGGAGAGAATTACAAAACAATGTGCAGATTTATGAGGCGCTAAGTACAAATGTGCTGACCCTCTGACCTATTTATATAACACCACACTAACACTTTAGATAATCTGGCAAACACATCAGCAACAACTTCAATAAATAGGCGACTTATAAGAAGTCAATATGAAATTGTGCAGAGGCTGAGCTGAAAAGTATGGTAGAGGAAGATCAAGTCTTTTTCTGCTGGAAGATTAATTCTTAATTCTCATCCTTTCTGCTAAGTAACCCCAATGGCTACTTTTTAATGTTCCTTTATTGTTAAGACATGTGCTACTCATCAGGACAAATACAGGGAGAACTAGAAATGGGAATTCCACACATCTGACAGGGTAACAGAGAAAATCCCAGAGAACCCCAGTGTGAGCAAAGTGAGACGACACAAGTGGACTCAGCCTCTTTGCTCCCCTACTTGCCCGTCTGCTCACGCGCTGCACACCCGACCATGCTGGCAGCCTAGCTCCCATCAGTAGGCAAAGCTCCCAAGTGATACCCCAGTTCGCCACCAGCAGAGCCTGTATCTAAACACCCGCTGACAGAAGCACATCTGGAGAGACAAAGGAGCAGAAATAGTAAGAAGTACCTTCTCAGGATTTAGCTGGCCCTGCCTCCTCTAACACCGAGGAGCTGTTCTAGCATTGCTCACTGTGGCGCGGTTCTGCTTGGATTGCACAGGACGTTGCTCTCACAAAACCACACCACGGTATTGCTTTTTCAGCAATGTGAGGAAGGGGAGGAGGTTAGCACTTATTGAATTTGGGGCATGAGTTCTCACCACAGCTGCAGCGCCAAGTGCTTGCATGTGCAGTGAAATCCTTCAGCCTGCTGTGAGGATTTGCAGCCCAGTGTTCATTTCTCATTATTGCCATGCCATTTCCTGGAGCAGTCCGTAGATAAGAGGCAGTGCCTGAGTGACAGCATGCCTATTTCTGCTAATTCCAAATTGGGTGATGCTCCTTCTTTTTTTCCATCCCCACTTATCTTTACATTTGCTGATGAGCTGCTCTTATTTGTGGTTCATCTACAAGCTTTTGCCAGATTCAAGCTGGAATTTGAATAACCAGCTGAAGATTGGGGTAAAACATAAGATTTTTCCAAGGCATCAATGCACTGAACAAATATTTTTCCTATGTGTTTGTCCAAGGCCTGGCCCCTCAGGTTTGCATACCAACCTGCTGTTCTCGTTCTTGCAAATAGCTTAGGAACATAGGCAGGTGTCTGTCAGTTGGGAACTGGCGGACACTGACCTGAACATGTAGCTGCTGGCTCCTAACTTATGTCAACCTGGTTGTGCAAGTACTACTCCTCAATTTTCTCTTCCAGTAGAAAGCAAAGCAGTTTAGCTTCAGTTGCAGCTGAACACAACAAGGAGGTCAGTCCTCGCTGGCACGTGCTAGAGATGCTCTTTTCCAGTTTTCCCCATGAGGCTGGGCATCACTACTAACAAAAGTAAATGCCATCCTCATCTCCAAAAAAGGAGCGAGCAGGGTGTAAATAAGCCAGAGAGAGAAGCAATTCATTACAGGAGACAAAAACAGGAGAAAGGAGAGAGCTGAGGATCAGAGGATTACAAAAGCAGAGCTGGGGAGGGAGGTGGGGTACTGGCCAGGAGCACAGGCAGGCGTGGGGCTCTCCCGCGGCCTCACTGGGTGGCAGGGAGGGGGCAGAGCTGAACAGGCCCTAAAGTCACCCCAGCAAGGTCTGCTCCCACTGCCTTCTGCCACAGGCATGGCCAGCCTGCCTCCAGCCAGCACTGGAGGTGCCCAGCTCATCCCATGGCTTTGCGTGGAAGGCTATACATGAAAAGAGGAGCAGAAAAGTTCAGCAACAACCTCAATAAGTGGTTTAGGAAGAGCCAGAAGAGGGCCCATAGCCTGGCACTCCCTCCATACATGTGTGCCAAGGTCCTCCCCCTTGCCATAGAAGTGGCACAGATCAGGGACCCCAGGGAACAGTTGCCTCTAACGGTTTGGTAGCAGGCTCTTTGAGTGCTTCTCTTCAGTTCTACTTCTTGTCCAATAAATAAATAAATAAATAATGAAATATCAGAATATCAGAAGAATGAATATCATAATATCAAAAAATTCAAAGTCACTTCAAGTCATCAAAATGTTCCATTTAGATAATTTAGAGGGTTTTTGATAGTTCAGAAATATACAAATATATGCAGCTTGTATCTCAAAGGAAAGCTAGAAAACTGGATTTTTCTTTTTTTCCAAAATATGGAAAATGCCATTTTTAAATTTTCAATTATTTCATCAGTTCTTTTTAGTCAAACATTAATAGGTTTTTTCTGGAAAAGGGAAAAGCATGCATTTCTACTGTTATTATTGCTATTATTACCATCATTATTGTTATTATTATTATTTTGTATATTTCAAACAAGAATTATCGCATTTTTTTGAATAGCTTTTTTTTAAGTGCAAACTTTCAGGAATAACTGTAAGCAAATTTCAAAGTTCTAATTAGGAAATCTTCCATGACTCTGTGCAGAACATGAGATTGCACAGGTGATATTGCATTAAGGGTTATTCATGCTATGCTGGAGAAAAATAGAGCCCTTGTTTGGACTTCAGGGCTAGATGGACTTCTGGCCTGAAACAGTAGAGTTCTTATGTACATAACAAGCTATATCTGTTCATATGCAAAGATTTCAAAACTAACAGATGAAATTAATATATTATCTACATTGTTTCTTAATAAAGGGACAGATTTTAATATGGCAAGAGATGACATCAATTTAAGCATGCAGAAAGTCCATCCCCACTAGTAAGAAGTGAGGAAGCTAAGTTCCACCTCTAGGCCATAATTTGCTGTCAGGTTTAGTGACATTGTACTGAGCACTGTGAAAATGTGCTGTGTTCAGTGGCCTTGACATTTCTCATCTCATGCATGAAATCATCTAATATTACTGGTTTGGAGGGGAAAACATCAAAGGACACTGGTAAGTTATTTTTTACTGCTAGGTGAGACAAGACAGCTGGGAAGGGTATAAGTAATGGAAGATAAGTTTTTAAACTCAGAGTTATTAAATGGGGTCTTGTTTATGAGGCAAAGAGTGAAGATAATTATTATATGATGGCTGTCTGGTTTAATACACAGACCGAGTTTGGTCTGTTCTGTAGTGGCTGTACGTCTATAAAACATCACAAACTTGCAACGAGCACAGGTCTTTGCTTTCTCTGCAATTAGGCACGCTAATGCTGAGGGTGGCTTCTGAAGCTGTGACCCCACCATGTGATGACGCTGGAGTATCTGCCACACTGGGCGGCTCTGACGAGGGAGACTGCACCTCCTTGCTCCGCTAACTTGGTTCTCGGTGAGACAAGAGAACTGGTGTGGAGTGGAAATGCAATTAGCCTACTACGCTGTAAAAGAGAGCCCTTCAGTTTAGGTTTCCAGCGTGCTGATCACAGCTAAGCACCAGGCCAGAGTCCTAGAAGGCATCTTGCTCGGATTGTCAGTCTGCCACTTTCACAGATCCTAAACACGTATGAGAAATTAAAAATAAATTCTTCCTTAAAGACCTCCTAGTTCCTGGCAAAGTTATCAGTGCACCTTTTCTTTTTCTTTTCCCGTAGTGTAAATTTTATCATTTGAGGTAGAGCAAGTTTCCTGATTTTTATTTTTTCTTTACTGAGAATTTTTTTCATGGAAATGTTTTTTTCACTGTGAGGGTGACAGAGCATTGGAACAGGTTGCCCAGAGGGGTGGTGGAGTCCCCTTCGCTGGAGATATTCAAAACCCGTCTGGATGTGATCCTGGGCAATATGCTCTAGGTGACCCTGCTTGAGCAGGGAGGTTGGACTAGATGATCTCCAGAGGTCCCTTCCAACCTAAACGATTCTGTGATTCTGTGAAATTCCTGAGAAGAATTTTTCATTGTCATTAAAAAACACCTACTTGCCCCTCTCTGTTACTGTGGCAAGCAATGAGTAGTGGATGGAACCAAGATTTTCCCTGCTCCCTGACTTAGACGAGTAGTCTTCCCTACTCACCTACTCGGGGAGTTGCAGCTGACTAAACCTGAGTTATTCCAAAGCAGAAACCCCAGGGGCTGAGCAGGGAGCACAGAGTGCCCCCGCTCTGTGTGCAGCTGACGCCGAGCTGTGACAATTTTATTTGCAGGTGTTATACCAAAGCAAAGCACTTAGCCAATGTCATCATCCCAGCAGCGCTGAAGTGTGCGTGCCCTGTGTTTTCACCCATGACCTGGGATTCTGAATAAATGAGGCAAACCACAAATAGCCATGTTTGCTACTCACAGCCAAACTATAAAGTGTTCAGTAACAAATATTACAGATAGCAAATACCAGTTTATTACTATACCCATATTGTACATGAATGCAGATGTGTTTATAACATTATTGTCTACTGCAGAGTGCCAAAAGCGTTAGCAGTTTTGCACTGTAAAATTTATAGAGCAAGCCAAATATCTGATGCTTTTAGCTGTGCATTTAGGGCTTTCATCAAGTGCACTGAATTATTGAAAATTTTCTGGAAAGAAAACTCTCCAGCGTGAAAGAAACACAGAGCTGAACTTAGTTTCTAGTATATGTAGCTCCCCTTTCATTTTTTCCTCGCCAAGCTAGAAAAATGATTCATTACATCAGGTGATTTCTATTTAGTTCAGGGAATAGTATAGAGGGAGTGCTCCTGCAAAGTAACTTTCTAGTTTAGCAAATGCTTTCCGAAGCAAGTATAACCCACTTTCAACTACCGCTGATTTGTCTAACAAAAGATTCAGGAAACTCTTATAGTCTCCAGCTTAACAAGTCAGATTATGAATTACAAGGTCGTCCTCTCAGGTTCGGTCCCCACAAACAGCCAAGCTTTCTGGTTTCTCAGACACTTTAGATGGAAAATCGGAGGTCCGCTTTATTTTAGTACAAAACCACTTTGATATAAGAGACAGAAAAATAAAGGAAATGAGTCTAAATTTACTAAACCGTCAGAGGAGAAGAGGATATATAATTTTCTTCTTACTCAATCATTCGGAGACGACAGCATTTTTCCAGGTTGTCAGAGACCTGTTTCAGACCTATTCTCCGCAGTAATCAGAGGAACAGATCTATACCACAGTCTCTCACTTCACAGTTGAACGAGTTAATACCTATGCTCTAGGATAGTCTGAGAAACATCCCCGCCAGCCCTGCTGCTTGGAACCACCGTACTAAGGCATTATACATTATAAACAAATTGAAATTGAGAACAAGAATGGAAGAATGCAAATGCCTGGTGGCAAGGATCTTGGGGTACTGGGGGATGTGAATTTGTCCTCTCAGAGAAAGGGTTTGTGCTTGAGAAGCCTGACACTCTATATAAATTTGCAAGCCTCAGAGCTACTGATCTAATAGAGAATAGGTCTAGCAGTGACATTTTCCACTTTCAGAGCTGACCCAACTTGACAGACTCCACCCGGATTCTCAGGTAGCAGTTTGAGCAAAAGCAAAACCACATTTATTATTTTATAGCTTGCTCAGTGAAAAACCAAGTGCCCTCTTCTACTGAAGAAGTACCAGTGCTTCAAACCCAGAAACCCTTGTTCTCATTTCTAGCTCACAGCTTGCTTATTGGGCCTTCCTTGCATCACCAGCCACCTGCTGTTCTGGTACTTACACCCTGAGATTAGCGGGCTGAGCAGGGCATGCCTGCAGGGCGTAACGCTAACGCTCGAGTATTTATATGCAGAACTGCTGGCTTACCCGTAACACTGTCCTCAGAGAGATTATGGGAGACTAATTCTAGTGCCTCCCGGACTTCCTCCACTTTCTGCCCCCCAACCCCTTTTTTTATTCTCCTCATATCTTTCTTCAGCCTGGTATTTCTCCCCTTATAACCACTCATTTATACGCTCTTTACCGTAGCCCATTCTTGACCTTTTGCCTTGACCTGGCTCTTTAAACTCCAATGGATAACCTAAGTATTACAGCTTGCCAGTCACTCTGCCCGGAAAAAGGCCTGGCTCTCAGAGGTCCGAGAGGTACTACTTGCTCTCTACATTTTCTTTTATTCATATGGCCTGGTTATTAATATGGAACTTCCTATTAAACGCCTCCATGGAAGAAAGTAGGATTATCATATATAATGTTGTTTTATAGATCAACCTGTTTAGATAACACACAAATCACACTGCAACATGCTATGGCAACACCACCATGCAAAAAATAGGGGTTTTTGTTTCAAACATTGGGATAGTTTCCTCTGTGGTTGTTTATATACTTTTTAGTGTCTTTTACTGACTTTGTTTGTCCCATTGAATCCAAATTCATTCCTGAATTTACAAACAGCGGACTCAATGCATATTACAGGAAGCCTTTACCTATAAGAAGGTAGCAAAAGAACGGCAGTTTTGTTTTAACATGTGAGATAATCCCACAGCCTCACAAAACTTTGTTCTTTCACTGCATTTGTTTCTTTTTTAATTACTGGAAAGTATATGTTTTTAAAATACTTGAGGAAAAATTCTTGAGCCTCATTACACAGGAGGCAGTTTCTGAGAACTGCTTCTCCTTCCCTAGGAACCAAAAAAACAAAAACCATGATCTTTGCTGAAAGCTCTTGTACTTTCATTTCAACACACACAGCTCCACTAACCAGGTCACAGAAAAAGCCACAAACACACACGCACGTACAGCAGCGTCAACTGCACAATTCAACAGACAATGCAGACAAACTTGAGTATAATCCAAGATCTTTCTACCTCTTTTCATAACAGGTTAGTGCTCGCCCTCAGTGTTGGTGTACAGTTTTTATGGCATGGGAAAATAGGGATGTTTCTGCCCTACAAAAATAAATGTGTTGAATGCTTTAGTTTGAACTTTCACAATGTTAAAAAAAAATCCCAAGACATTGGATAAGTAAAAAGAATCTCACACATCAGGAAAGCAGCAGATCTTTCAGCTGGGGGCAAGAAAATGCCCACAGGAGATTTACCAGCACTCATTTTTTTACCTCAGTGAAACACCTCTCCGAAAAATACATTTTTTAAAATCAGTTTTTTGTAGTCTTTTATCAAAGTGAAATGCCAATCAAACCCTTGTGCATCATCAGCATGAATTGTTTGGTCCTAAAGATGCTGTGCTAGACATTTAAGGAAGATGGGGGTATTACTATAGTTTATTTTTCACTATGCCCAATTATAAAAATGGGACAAACTTTTCCAATAAAATAAAAAGGAGACAGGAAGGAAAGCCAGTGTATTCAAATTGTATCAAACTCAATATTTTGGGAGGCACCAGAAAAAGGAACAACATCAAGCAGGTTTTCACAATTTCTTTACTACAATTTAAAAAAATGGAGAGTGAATCATTCCATGCTTCTTAATGCAAAAAGCATGGCTCCCAAAGGCCCATTCCTCCATGTGTGACTACTGAGGTCAGTGGGAAAGGCCCTAGGGAGAAGGGGTTGTAATGAAAGCATATTATAAAACTGTCATTCCTAGGTAAAGTCACAAACTGGTATAAAGACAATTTTAACTGTCATGTTAGAGAAGCAAAAAGGGAAAGGAGGGATTGGTGTGGGCGGGGGGAAAGGATGTTCCATCAGGTTTACTAGTCTTCCAAGGCAACAAACTTACCACATTGCGTGTGAATTTCTCAAAAGATGTTCGACGATCCAGTGTGTTTTCCAACTTAAATTTAAAATAAAAAAGAAAGAAAAAGAAAAAAGGGGGGAAAAAGAAAAGCGAGAAAAAATGGAGTAGAAAAGAAGGAATGATGAAATAATGGACTGCAAAACAAAGTTTGTATAAATCAGGAAGCAAACATAGGTATGAAGCTGTAATGGGACTTTGTTAAACAGTGGATGGGCAAAACGGGTATTGTATTTGACAAAAATCATTTTTCATGTGGATTGATTGATTTAAAAGAAAAACTGAAAATAAAAAGAAATAATGAAGTGCACATCTTGTGTTAATGAACTGACATTCACAAACTTAAGGACTTCACACGGACAGTTGTAGCTTTCTGGCATTTTCAACATCTCTCTCTATATTGGATCTTCAGAAATCAATGTTTGAACAAAAAACAAAATCACACAGTACTTTCACAAAATTTTAGGTTGTCATTACAAACAACAGAATGCTATGGTGTTACAAACTACCCTATTCCGGCAATAATCAGGGCCCGGATTTTGCAGGCACAGAGCTCCAAACTGATTCTAGGAGATCACTATTTAGAGCCCACTAATAGAATAATTTTTCATTATAGAAATCTACATTGTACAAGCCGCTCCACATAATCTGGACTTTGTCTATTCAGAAGTCCTCCCGTGACTGGACTTTTAAAGTAAATATTACATACCAAGACATGAGCGTTTGTTTGCAGAAGTGTGATGTGATCTCTCTTTCAAATTAGATTCCTAGACTAATCAAAAAGACTATTCATGTAGTAATAGGGAAAGACATGGAAGTAAGCCCTATTTTAACAGTTGAAATTAGAAGTTATTCATATGAATGAGATTGCTTCTAAACACATTCTGTAGTTTTCGTAAGTGGAAATAACGAGAACAACAATTATTACATACGCAAACTTCCAAAAAGACTATTCTTCTGGGATTTTATTTTATTTTTTAATGTATTTGTAAAGCACTTTTCAATTTAAGGTGCTTCATAACAGAGAAAACAGTACAATATGGGATGTAAAAATAAAAATAAGTTTTGCTAGATTAACTCATTAAAACATGCCCGCATGCAGGATATATACACGTATATGTATATTGAACTCCTGTGTGTATGTGACCCTCCAAACACGCCAAGCTGGTCACCTACCAGATATCCAGTTGCACTGGCACAGGGGAGAGAAGACTGAGTATTGTTGCAAACATAACCACCGCTTTGCACAGTGGCAAGACAAAGGCAAGATGGACCAATACCTTTTTCTTGGCCTGTAGCAGCTCCTGGTAGGCACTGGATCGTATAAAACGAGGATAAGAATCACTTTTCATCAGTTTGTAAATGTGCTCCTGAAAGGGAAAGAAGACGGTATTATTCTCATAAAAGAAGACATACTGAAAATGGGGTGCAGTCACGTATTTTCAAGTGTGTAACTTACACCAGCTAGCACTATTTCGAATGGATAATAGGAAGTCTTATCGGATACCAGCTTGCTGTTCAGCTGCTAAGGCTGAGCTGCTTTCTATTCTTAAAGCAGAAATTCCACCTATTTGTTGTGTACAAAGAGCACAGCACATCTTTCTTTAATTTATAGCCCTTATTTTAACTCTAGAATTATTTTCTAAGAATTTACAACAGAGTTCTTGTAATTGAAGCACTTCTAACTTGAAGCTCTGCTTCAAAACTCCCTTAGATTAGTCAGTTTACTTAACAGACTAAATCAGGAACCCTGGATCCTTCCTTCTGCATTAGATTTTCTGAATTATTTTCTGGAGATGCTTTTCTTACTTCATAAGCTGGAGAAAGGTCCTAAGTTTCTAATTTAGCACTGCAGAGAAGTGCTTAAGTTAAGGAGGATGTGCCCTGGCTACTCTTGAAAACATTATGTGACAGATGTTTATTCTTCTATCCAGCTGACAATATAAAAAGGAAAATACATATGCAAATTGAAGAACAGTTCCATGCTAATCTAATTCTCAAGATATTTATTCTTCAGAAGCACAAAATTTGTAAACCCTGATCCAGAAAACTAATGACTTAGGCAGGTTATAGAGCTTTTCTTTTTGGAACACTCTCATCTCTGCAATATTCAAGAAACTAAAAATCTATAATGTAGGGTGTTTATGATTTATAATTCGGGTTCTAGCTATAATAGCAGAAGAGGAATTCATAGAAAAAACAATCATCTGAACAGGAAATGCTCCCATAAAAATATTTACAAATTCCACTGAATTTTGTTTTTTGTGTTTTCCTTTTGACTAGCATAAGAAACTTATAGCACAGCAACCCTGAAACAACAGTTAAATTTTGAAGTAAACACTGTTTCTAAACTTGCTACTGCATAAGATTAGTGAATTAAAAAAAGCACCTTTGATGAAAATTATGGCAAAATAAAAGTAAAGCTGATTTTTAATCATTGTTATATTAGAATCATTCTGCAGGTTTTGTAAGTGCACTGCACTGTACTTTCTAAACTAAACAGAGAAATTCTGGTTCAATATATGGAATTGAAGCTGGGGAGCTTTAATTTCACTCAGCCAAGACAGAGCAAAAAGGATTCTGTTCCTATCAATGGTGTTGGCTACTGAGATGCTGTATCTGTGAAGAAAAAAAAAACCCTGTAAAAGTGAGAACAAATTAAGCTGCAATGTATTAGAAATGTTAATGCAGAACAAGTCAGGAGTTGAAGCTGAATGCGAGTTAGTAAAAATTCTATTTTTACTTATGTATCACTCTCATTTGAAATGGAGTTCTGTGATGCAACCTATCAAGCCCCCCCCCCCCAAAAAAAAGCTTTTCAAAGCATTTTAAAGCAAAATTAAGTGATCTGTTGACTGTAAAAATGTTTTATAAGCTGTCCCTTTCCAGACTGGCAGACCAGGAAGAGCCTGCTTGAAAGGTAGGGCTCTGCTACCAACGAAACCCTGCCACAATGTAAAAATCCTAAAGCATCTGATTCAGAACATGGCAGGTACGGTCTATTCTCTTTTCTCTGAGAAATGGAGGCTTCCAGGTTGAAATTGTACTGAATCAAATAAGCAGAGGTCTGACAGGAGAAAAAAAGTCCTGCTTGCATAAGAGGATCTAGAAGTAAAACGGTGTTGAAATTTTAGACCTGTTTTTACAAAACAAAATCTGGATACTGGCAAGGAATTTAATTTTCCTTTACTAACTCAACTGTAAAGATGTGTTTTCTTTTACAGCTTTTATATTGCTAGAGTATTTGTGCAATTTATGTCTTTCTTTGATATGCACTGCATTCTTAAATCTCCGGTGCAGCTCAGCTGATGCAAGAAAAAAATGCATATTTGGCTTCATGCAGAGTACTACAAAACAGCATGTAGACATAGTGTGTCATGAAAACTTTATTGCTGCATCATATTTTGCTGTTCTCATAACAGCAAAAGGAGAGCACAGGAATTTTCTTTTTCTTTTCTTTCTAAGGTGGTGGAAATATTGTCCCTCCTATCTAGGGTGGAGGCACTTTCCCAAAAGGCAAGGGGCTCAGATTCAGTTCCATTCTCTGCTTCATGGGATTTGAAGCTGGCACTTCCTGGCCCCCGAGATGATGTCCTAATAATCAAGCTGTAGAAAATTCTGCAGGGACATGATTTCAATCTCTCCTTTTGACACAATTTCATTTTGCATTAATAATTAAATTTTCATCACTGGTCTGCTGATAAAAAGTGAGGAGGATGGTACTCATTCTACTGCTTTTACTGTGGACCCAGTTCTTTCTATTGCTTTTCCCTGAAGACTCCAAAGATGAAATATTTAGTTACAAGTCATATAAATGTCCCATTTAATACAGAAGTACTTGTTTTTCTTTTTTCTTCTAAGGAAAACTAAGAATTTTATTTTTCCCTTTTATTTTTTAACTTTTGCTTCCAAACTCAAAAAATTCTACAGCCCTAGCTCTGACTAAATCTTTTTATTATAGTATTCAAGATATGACTCCAGCAGTTCTTTACTCCTGTAATACTTCTCATGGAAAAGTACTCTTAGAATCCTTGCCTGATGTTCTATATATAGTACTTTACCAAGGTTTAAAAAGTACAACGTCCATGGAACATGGCACTTTAGCACCAGCCTCTAAAAATTGTTATTTCTCACATGAGTCATATTTTGTCCATGGTGAGAACCTATGACTCCTGTAAATGATAACAACAGTTTTCAACATGGATTGAGAGAACAGATATTGAGCCTGAATCAGGGAAAGTCCTTCAGAGGCAGTTCCTGAGAACCAGAAATTCATGTGGAGGTGGAAGCTTTTTTCTTAATGCAACTAGGTTAAGCTTTTTTCTTAATGCAAAAGGATTAAGAAAACAGGAACACAAAAAAATTATTTTTACTGTGTTTTGCACTTGGCTCTATTTGAAGCCAAACTGAAGCCTCTGTACTGAGCAGAGAAGTTTCATGAAGAGCCTTAGTAATACACAGGCCTCATGAAAGAAAGAAATATTGCCTATTTGCATTGCTGAAATTGCATTTTAGGAAACAGATCATTATCACTTCATGCCCAACATATCTTACCCCAGTGTTTACATTCCACTAGCCAATATTCTATTTCGGATGCCTCTAAAGAAGATTTCCAACTGACCTGAGCATCTTCAAATGTGTATCTTCCAGGGTCCTTCACGTTCTGTGTCGTTTTGTCATAACTTTTTGAATCTAGATTGATGGCACTGGGTGCACCCGGAGCAAGAAATTCTTGCCAGATTTCTTGGACACGAGCAGGAACTTCACGAATAGGCCTCTTCTTCAGGTCTTCTACCGCTAACCAGAACCTATGGCACAATACAGCATCTTGAATTCCAATTCAGTTTCATTATTAACGAAGCAGTCCTTTGCTCTTAAAAAGATAAAGTAACTGAGGGTTAGCAAATATGCTAAAATGAGCAAAACCCATAATTTTATGTTGGGATCACAATTCTGGCATACTGTCTCAGGTAATTCATCTATCTTAAATAGCAATCATTACAAGAGTCTTCACAAGATGAGTGCGAAATCCTTCATTTCCTATGTATGGGCAACTTACTTACAAGAAGGTTTCTAGTCAACCAGAATTAAACTGAGATTTCCTTTCACCTGAATCACAACAGCTTGTATTGCTTATAAACCTATTGCTTTTTGATATTCCTTCAAAAGCTAATTAGAATTTATGCTCTTGTTATTTACAGAAATCTCTCTGAATCCTGTTGAACTATCAACTATATAACTGTAGTTGTAATTTTGTGACTATTACTCCACAATTCATGCTGGAAAAGCACTTCCTTTGCTCACTGATACTTCATTTCTTTCTTTAGCACTGCATTTCCATATGCATTTTTACTACGGAAATGCTGAATGGAAGTTCCTATGTTCTCTCTCTCTTCTGCTGCAGAGCAAACAAACATCAGGCAGACACACATAGTGCAGGCTAGTTTATGGAGTACTTCTCACTCAGTTTCGAGGAGGATCATTAAATAAGCTTAGCTATTCACTTGTCATTTGCTATTATGGTCTCTGAATGGTTACCTCTGTTATGGGAGTACCAAACTTTCAGCTTGCTCAACACAATTCTAAATTCAGCTAGGAGTCCTACGCTTAGACACGGTGTAAACTACAAATAGTCTTTTTTTCTCCAAGAGCTCCACTACGCTTTGACTTTTATGGTTCTAAATAACCAATATGCACTATCACAACTTTTCAGTGTTGTTTTGGCACAGCTGATCCTATGAATCAGATGAGTTGAACTTTGAAGTGAATTAACTGTGATAGAAGTCAGATTTTACAAGGCTGCCAAATAATTTGGATACACCTTTAAATTGTGGTTCAACCGCTTACACTTTGAGATCAAATTGAGCTCTCTTTAGCTTTGTTAAACAGGGATGGGGTAGGGAGAGGAAGATGGGAACTGAACTCATGTCCCCCAAGAACACAAAATGATACTGCTTTCAGTTCAAATTCTAGTATAGTTATTGCAACAGCTCTCCTGAGAGGTTAATAAAACATAGCAACTTTACATAACTTTACAGCATTAGTCTTATAAGCAGTTCTTCACATCAGATGATTTACCTTCTGGGAAGTAATTATTCCCTCATAATCCTATTTTGAAACTCTTTTGTAACACAGCTGGATGGAGATTCTGCTCTTTTCCTAGGCTCCTCCTATGCCTTCACTTCATTCCTCTTTTTCTGGAAAGATGCTCTATTCCTGTTTTCCAGGGGCTTTGGATTTTAGTATTCAGTGTATTGTCTTTGCATCGCTTACAAGCCTTTACAGTCAGCTTCACTCAAATGAGATGACTATTTCAGGTATTTCTACACCCTTCAATTTCTATAGTGCCTAAGAATAGCTTTTTTGTCTATTGATTCCTTAAAATTCTCCAAGAGATAAAGAAGTAATATTGCCCTAGTTTTGCAAATACATTAATAAATGCACAGTCCTTTCTCCAAGGTCACACAGGGAGTCTGTGCCAATACAAGAACTCCAGTTTCAAAAATTCTGAGGTAGCCTCACTAATCTCTATGAACTGCAACATGAACATTGATCTGCACAGAGCCTGGTGACGTATTTTGAGAATCTGATAGCAATGCAGCAACAACAGAGGGCTTATAACTCAAGTTTGAAAATTGCACAGCTCAAACTCTAATTCAGTTTACGCTGTCAAATTTGGGCAACCTACTTTGGTTTCCTTAAGCAGCTTTTGATATTTGCATTTAAAAGTGTATATCCTGCAGTGCCAACCCCTTCAAATGCATCTGGGACTGGCTGATTACTCATGTGTATAGAAGTCAGGTAAGGAACAGAAAAATGAGAAGGAAGGATATTATTTGTAAACATACGTTTTCTATCACCCTGCAGATATCCTGAGGATCTAGCTCAAAGTTGTCACATTCTTTTTTGCTCCATTATATCACTGCTAATATTTCTGGAAGACCATAAATACGCCTTAGGATGTTATTTTCTTTTGCAAGTAAACCGTTTCCATGTAGTAGGTTACGCTCAATTATGGGGAAGTAGATGGGAGATAAACTGAACTTCTCTGAGGAAATATGTAGCTTCCATCATGAAATAGGAAGGTTATATAGACACATTCTTATAGGCTGAACACAAGCTCTTCAATAGATTAATTTTATTTTACTCTTCTAACATTAGCATTCAAAAATCCTACGGAAATTGTGAGGCTTCAAATACAGAAGCCTCTTTAAAAGTAGGAAGAAAATGCTGATTTCTGCAGTATGTTATGTCTAGGGAGCTTACTTCACAGCCAACACACATTTTAACATTTTAATCTACTTACTGAGCTTTCAAGACAAAATGTATGCCCTCCTCACACAGAAGAGTTAAAGTTAAATATGCACAAGTTAGGAAATGCTAAAAATAGGACAGCCACTTCTTGCATTTTCAAAAATAACTTCTCCAAATATCGCATGGCAACCAAGAGCACAGTGAAGTTGAAATGGAGTCTCCAAGACTTCAACGCAGGGCCTCAAATTGAAAAGAGCTCCTTTTCCTTTTTATAGCTCACTGCCTCATTAGTTGTGACCCGAGCAAGGGAAGACTCCTGAAGAAAGCAGCACATAATGTGCCACAATAAGCAGATGTAAGGGGATGAAGGGGAACCAAACTGCATTTCCAGGACTAGATTTAGTGCTAGTTACTGGAAGTGACTACTGCTCAGTCTGTCTGCCCTTGGATGAATGTCCTTCTCTCCCGACGAGGGAGTTTGCATCTGCCCGGGAGACACTCCACAGCGGGTGCTCAGAGCCATCTCACCGAACGAGGCCTGAGCAGCTGCACATAAAGCTGGCAGCCGTCCCCCATCCCAGCGTTTGGGCTGCCACATGCTGGGTCAAATGGCAGATGCAGAGCTGAGTAAGAGTGCACAGCATCTGATGGTCGTACATCCAGTCATATGACATGGTAAGACACATGTTACAAGACATCCGGGGACTATGCCTTCCAGCTGGATTACTTTCAAAGTGAGGGTGGCCTTGCCAGATAAATATCACAGCTGCAACACAGCTTCTGTCCCATTAACTGACCTAAATGTCAAATGCAGGCATCAGCAGATCCCAGATCAAGCTAATCAGTTAAATTTAGCACATAGGAACACAGCATGAGAGAGCGGCTGCAGTTGATGCTCCACAAATGTGTGAGGTTTTATGCAGAGTGTGGAGAAAATGAAGTGGGGATTACATGGTCCTTGTGCCCAGCGCCTGTGATACAACAGGAGGACAGACCCATCTGCATTTTCAGCAATAGACCATAACAACTACCATGGAGAAAATCAGCTAACATTTTTCTAGAGGGCAGGAAAGACCACTCTTGGACTCCTAGAGTCCACCTTCTTGCCAAATACAACTTCAGGCTTCAAGACACAGTGCTAAAAGTCTTCAAGAAAATGGCAGAGAAAACTATTAAATCTTATAGCTAGTTCTTTCTGATCTGATCTGCAGAAATGGCTATATTTCTAGGACTGGAACTTTAACCTTCAGCTTAAGTCCGAAGCAGAAATAACACATGGGCAATTTCAGCCTCAAGAATTAAACTTTGTCCAAGTTATTAGCAAGCAAAATCTGGGGCTGATAATCAACAGTGTGAGGGATAAAAATTACCAGTGTGCATACAGTGTGAGAGAGTCATTACCAATGCTTCTGTTCAGGCTTGCAACAGAATGAAGTACAGTTAATTGTTCTTCATACTTTGTAACATGCAGAACTCCTTTCTCCTCCATCAGTGAAGACAGAAATGTCTTGCATTTAAAATCATCAGGAGTGATGATCAATGATAAAGAGTAGGAAGCAAAAAAAGTGAAACAGGCTGGATTAAAAAGAAAACTTAATGTCTTCTTACCATTCTCCCTCTCCTCTAACTAAAGCTCTGTTATGGTGTAATGAAATGAATAACTTGAGCCAGTAAGCTAAACATAATACTAAGCACTATGATTGAAATGTTTTGTAGGCAACACTGCAAATTTTTAGCAGTGAATGTGGGTTTTTTATTTATTTGTTCTACGGGACGTAATTTGAAGCTTGTGTCTCCACTGTGGAACATTTTTACAGCAACTCGTTTATAAGTCCAAATTAAACACCTCACAGAATCTCAGCTTGCAGTGGGTTGGTCACAGAAACTTCATCCAGAGAAAATGTCTCCAATCTAGCTACCTTCTCAGTCCCTCTCTTATTTTTCCCAGACAACCATAACTCAAAGCCCCGTTTTCCTAAACTTTCCCACACATTATGGAAGCTAACAAATGAGGATCAATGGAAGGGGCAAAGGTTCCAGCAGCAAAAGTCCATCACACAAGATGCCTTGTCATCAGTCCTCCCCTCATTAAAGTAGGAGGCTTTTGCAGCCTGAGCACTGCCTTGCAGGTCATACCTACTGCAAAACTGCGTAATGACTTGGACAGACTTTCAGATAGGCAGGATTGAAAACATGTAGATCTTCAAAGGCTGCAACTCCTACAAAACAACCACTTGGGAATAAACATACAGTCAGTTAGTATATGAACACTAGCTTTTCCAAGAATTCTGCAGCATGCAGACAAAGGGAGGATATGGAGAAGAATTTGGATTTTCTAGAGATGAAAGAAATTAGGTCTCCAGGTGCCACATTTCAGTACGATTCATTTCATTATCTTACTCTGAAAATTCCTTTATGAGTGCTTGGAGAGCTTTGTGATCAAGCACTGTAGTACTAGATCACGCTAAAACTTAAGTCTTGTGAATTTTAAATACTGGTGACTGTTTTTGTAATAGGCAGTGGGAATTTTAAAAATCTGTTATCCAAATCATGTGCTGCTTTATCTATTTGTCCTTTTGTAGTGAACAGAGCACAAAGTGGCCCTTCCGGAAAAGCTGCATGGTAATGAAAGATTACAAGTCATGGCGTGTATGTTAGGCGAATGCAGCATCCATCCTGGGTGTTAGCAAATTGCAGTCATACTGTAATGAAACTACCACGCTTACAGACCTTATTAGACTTTTTCAAGAAGTCTTTACTAAATGGTCAAGCAGGATGAGACTCACTAGGGATGCTTCAGAGTAAGATGGGCTGTCTCGGCTCCCTCTCCCAACAGAAGGATATGTTTTATGCAATTGCTACCTTTCACAACACCCTGGAGAGAATGAAATACAATTAATACCAATTTACAGACAGAGAAAGAGAGTACAGAGAGATAGAGAAGGGAGTTGGACCCTGGTTGCACTCCAGGGTTCATTGTATAGTGCTTAGTTCTAGTTCACGACTCGAGTGGCTTCATCCCTGTTCTGTTTCTTAAGAGAGGCTCCATATCCGCTAAGAATCAGGTTCTTGGCCAGCTTAGATGCTCTCAGTTCAAGTCAATGAAAGAAGAATACTGGGACTATTAACTGCATGAGATAATCACACTTGAATAGAAATGGTGTATCTGGTGGGCTTTATCTCTTGTTTTATATTTCCAGCATTTCTTTCATTAACATGAGGTATAAGACTTCTAATTAACTAATACTGAATCTCTCAGTAGTGTCTGCAGTCCCCTCATGTATCCTATGTATGGCATTTGTTAGCTTGAATTCAGGGTCCCAACTTTCTACCATGCTACTGGTTTGATGGTGCTTGCTGTAAATTTTATCATGATTAGGCCTGCAAAAGGACCAGAGCTGATACATACAGACTTGAAGTTACTTTGTTGCAATGGGAAGGTGTGGATGGAGATAAATCCTTTTCTCAAAGTGGCTGTTAAATCAAAAAAAAAAAAAAACAAAAAAACTAATTGTCACAGTGCAGTTAACTGGTGAGCAAAGAAATATGTGGACTTTCAAATTTAAGGTTTATTTAACAAAAACATTTGAACCCAACATGTCCAAAAAGCTTTCAGTTCCTATCACTGAGATCTATAATGCTTTGACTTCCATGCATCACAGGCTTTACAAATTCTTGCTTTCTAACCTGACCTTACTATGTGAGCCTAACTGTAGATTCATTGCTCCAAAGTTTGAGAATTCATGAACATAATTCTGAGCTTGTGAGACAGCTTTCCTTCAGTTAATCATCATAGAAAGAACTCTTGCAGTGTGAGTTTGTTCTTCTATCTGATCCTTCCCCAGGACAGCCCATAAATTTATATTCACTGTTGCTCAGACATTGTATTTTTTAATACCAATACAATAATCTAGAGAGAGAGACAGAATAGTAGATTGCATGTCAAGGAATCAGCTCCCAACACATTTCTGTAGGGTATTTTTCTGGATCAGTCACTTGCAGTCTGCCTGTGGTTAGTGTTGTAAATAGGATTAGAAGAAAGAGTTAGGGATTATGCGGGTAACAGTCCAGTTGGCAGAGAGACAAATTAATCACAGAAAAAGCACAGAAACCACAGCATACACTAGACTAAATAGGTTCATGTTTGAACAGCTGCTCTGCATAAGGAACTACCAGGGTGTTTTGTAAATAAAAAATTACCTTTCCTTTTTTTTTATTACTCTGATTAAAAAGCTGTCATTTCAGCAGTTACTTGAATTTCTTAATGAAAAACAAATCTACAAAATCTATACCTATCACCGCTGAAGTCATTTATCAACATATAGACACAGCTCAGGCTGTATATCCATGGGAGCAAAGGCAAAAAAGTCAGCTAGAAAAATCATAAAGTCTAGAGTATCTAATATACATTTGTGATGCAAAGTTCACCTTTGAACAAGATTATGGCCAGCAACTCCGAGAAATCCTTCTGTAGCTACTCTGCTAACAATCTTCGATAACACCAGTGAAGTCTGTTCCGTCACTCAGCATTTAGGAATCAAGGTCTTAAAATGCTGAATGCCTCTTGTAAGATGCTACATAAATATAACTCTACTATGCATGGCTATGCTGCACAACTTAGGAGTGAGATCTGGCGTAGAAGAAAAGGAGTTCAGGATTTCTCTCAGTTATAGTATGCACGCAAACAGGATTTTACACTCTTTATGATGTTGGTCAATACTAAACGTCATAGATTAGATTACATCTGACAAGAAGATGGAAAAAAGAGGAAAATTAGGTTGTACATACTTTTATGCTTCATACAGTCTGACTGATCCATAGAAATGTTGTTATCAGTACCCCTAGAATGACTCTAACTGTAGTATGACTTCCTTAGAACAGCGACAACAAAACATACGATTAGACCACAGAATCACAGATCACAGAATGGTTGAGGTTGGAAGGGACCTCTGGAGATCATCTAGTCCAACCGCCCTGCTCAAGCAGCGTCCTCTAGAGCACATTGCCCAGGATCACGTCCAGGCGGGTTTTGAAGATCTCCAGCGAAGGAGACTCCACCACCTCTCTGGGCAACCTGTGCCAGGGCTCAGTCACCCTCACAGGAAAGAAGTTTTTCCTCATGTTCAGATGGAACCTCCTGTGGTTCAGTTTGTGCCCGTTGCCTCTTGTCCTGTCACTTGGCACCATGGAGAAGAGCCTGGCCCCATCCTCCTGACACACTCCCTTCAGATACTTGTACACGTTGATCAGGTCCCCTCTCAGTCTTCTCTTCTCCAGGCTACACAGGCCCAGCTCTCTCTGCCTTTCTTCAGAGGAGACATGCTCCAGTCCCCTCCTCGCCTTTGTAGCCCTCCGCTGGACCCTCTCCAGTAGTGCCGTGTCTCTCTTGTAGTGGGGAGCCCCGAAGTGGACACAGTACTCCAGATGCGGCGTGCCCAGGGCTGAGGAGAGGGGCAGGATCACCTCCCTCCACCTGCTGGCCACACTCTGCCTCATGCAGCCCAGCATACCATTGGCCTTCTTGGCCACAAGGGCACATTGCTGGCTCATGGTCAACGTGTTGTCCACCAGGACTCCTAGGGTCTTCTCGGCAGAGCTGCTTTCCAGCAGGTCAGCCCCCAGCCTGTACTGGGGCAGGGAGTTGGTTATTCCTCCCTAGGGGCAGGACCCTGCACTTGCCTTTGTGGAACTTCAGGAGGCTCCTCTCCGCTCAACTCTCCAGCCTCTCCAGGTCCCTCTGAATGGCAGCACAGCCTTCTGGTGTGTCAGCCACTCCCCCCAGTTTAGTATCAACCATAAACTTGCTGAGGGTGCGCTCTCTGCCTTCAGCCAGGTCATCGATGAACACATTGAACAAGACTGGAGCCAGGAGTGACCCCTGGGGGACACCGCTAGCCACAGGCCTCCAACTAGACTCTGCGCCACTGACCACAACCCTCTGAGCTCTGCCCTCCAGCCAGTTCTCAGTCCTCCTCACTGTCTGCTCATCCAACCCCCACTTCCTGAGTTTACCTAGGAGGATGTGACGGGAGACAGGGCCAAAAGCCTCGCTGAAGTCCAGGTAGACAACATCCGCTGCCCTGCCCTCATCTACCCAGCCAGTCATTGCATCAGAGAAGGCTATCAGAGAAGACTTCCATTTGGTGAATCCATGAACTATATATTTTTTAAATCAGGTAATATTTCTTCCTCACTTAAAAAGAATGTTCATACGTATTTTCTGATGTAAGCTTTATACACATTGGCACCTTTTCATTACACAATTAGTGAGGAATTTGAGAGGTAGATATTACAGTATTTCTATTGTGTGCGATCCACATCAGTAGCAAATTTTTTAATCATCATGGCGGAGATTTTCAAATGGATGAGAGATCCATAAGAGCCTGACCAAGAGTGAGAATCTGTGATTTTTTTCTTCTGAATTCCTTATTTTGTAACAAATTGTCTAATTTTCCTGTCCTCATATTACTGAACTAATATACTGAATACTGAATAAAAGATATCAAATAGGCTTTGAGTTTGTCAGTATTTTAAAGCTGTATAATAAAATCAGTTGAGAAGAAAGCTTTTACAAGAGTACTTTGACCAAAAGTTGGATATGACTGGGAGAATACGCTTCATGTGAACCTCTGTTAACTATAACAATCTCTCTCAGACTGAGCAAGGGTGCCTGCAACAATCTGAGAATAGACTCTGAAGGACAAGACATAGCAAAATTTTTGCAAGCATCAAAAACTAGCAATGGTACCAGACAAAAAACTATCTTAGAAGCTATTAAAAAATAAAGTCTCTCACATTTACCTTAAATTTTCTGAACTGAATTCTGACTCCAGGAATTTAAGAAACTGCTCTCTTCCCACAGGGTCTTTCAAAGCTTCATCCATGCCAAATCCCCATCGCTTTACCCTCTGCTGTCCTGGCTCTTTGCTACAGAAGAAAAAACCCGAAACCCACAATTAGCAATACTTCAATATCCTAATACTTTGTGTTTATAACTCAGATTAAGCCCCGAAGTTCAACCACAGATTTCCCATCTTCCAAGTCACTCATATCTGTGCAGCGTTCAGAGATGAGCAATCAGGTTGTCAGTACTTACATAGCACAAAGGTAATATGCATGCACTTATGTAGAAGATTAAAGACTTATAACTGGGAAATGCTACCAGATTTTAAAAGGTGTCTTTTTTGTTAGTTTACATAGATTTATTAATCCATATCTCTTCCCACACTGTAAAACTGTAAAGCTGGAAAGAAAAAGGAATACGCATTTCCTTCACTGCTTTCCTGCCTCAGTACGATACTGATATACAAAGATATACCTCTATCTGAAATCTTTGTATTTCAAGGAAAGCCTAAGTAATACCGCTTTACCCCAAAAGAAGAAATAAAATTATATACCTTGCCTCCAGTTCCCAGAAAGTAGTGTCATCTGATATCCATGGATTTGAGGGATCAGGGGGCACAAGAAAAGGATCATATTCCAAATACTGCTCTGTATAAGCTAATAAACTAGGAAAACAAAAGCATCAAACATTGTCATGTCAAGGAGCAAGGAAACCTGATCAGCTTACGAAGGCTAACAAGTTACCTTGCATCAAATGAACCATGGTAACCAGTCATGTACACACTCAGAAGTCACCTACAAGCTCAAGCTAAAATAGATTTGCTCATCTCAGTTTAAGAGTGCTTTCAATTGTCTCTGAACCTGTGGACCCATGAACAAAGAGAGGTATTTCAAATCTTTCTTATCAAAATCTGCAATAAAATAAACTACAAACTTCTTTAATACCTCTAAATAGCTTTTCATTAAAGTATATTTAGGGCTCCTGAAGGCACTAACAAATTAAATCAAGCATCCCCTTTCATGCTCATTTGCTTTTATAAAGAGACATGTTTTAAATCCCTACGGTTTTAATTATCGTTTCCTTTAAAATCTGTTCTAAAACACTGCATGCTATTTAAGTCACATTCATTGGCCCTGTGGCTGTAGGGTCGATATGTTTCCCCTTTTTAAATACAGTTAATGTTTTTATAATTTTCCAGTCAAATGGCACTACTAAAAAATCACATCAGTTTTTTCCACAGTCTTCAGTGTTCATAAACTGGTCTGACTGACTTGAACACACTTAAAAATTTGCTTGTGTTCTAGTAATTTTCATCTCCCATGCCCTTATTCTCACTTTCCATCTCTCTTTTTGCCTCATCATCAACATCATTAGCTTTACTGAGAAGTGAGGATAAATATTCATTTTTTGATCCCTATTTATATTTAGTCTGCATTCCATCCTTACTGTCCAGCAAACACAAATTCATAACCTGTTCTCTTTATAAATATATATTTATATGTGCTTTTGTGTGAGTGCATACATACACATCTATAAGCACACACACGTGCACGCACACATATATGAGGGGATGAAGAACCATTTGTGTTTAGTTTCTTTTCCTTTTCTAGCTGTTACGCAGCTTACCTTTCTGCAGTTTTCACTTTAACTTTGTGCTTCTTCATCTGTAACATACCACAGTCCTTTTCTCTTCCTTTTGTAAGCTGTTGTTAGTCTTTCTAAGGGGTGTTTTGTTTGTTATCTAGACCCTTCCTTACACATTTTGGTCTTATTTAGAGACCGAGTCCTAATAGTGTTACAACCCCTGAGCCGAAGTAAGCTCAGAAGCACTTCATGTTCAAGGGCAGAGCTCCTCGCCTAGCCAGCTCTCCTAATCACCTCCCTTGTTCTATCAATGATTGCCCTTTTGAAATACTAAAACAGTAATGCCAGACATATTTCTGTTTAGCCCCCTTGTAAATGTAAGGTGAAACTCATGACCACTTGATCAGAAGTTCCTTCTGCGACTCTTGAATGTATCAGCGAACATATCCAGGAATATCTGGGTCTTCTCTTACCGATAGAAGAACTTCATAGCTCACACTTAAAGTATTATTTCTGTGACACTTGAGCTCCCTTGTCTCTCTTTCTCTGCAGCTATTTTGTACTGACATTTTCCCAATAGCTATCTGTATAATTGAAAAACCAAAAGATGTGACAATACACTTACCTCTCCGCAACTTTTGACATTTTTAATCGATGTCTGTCTAATTGCATTTGCCAGTGCTTAATCTGCATGAAAGGAAAGCAGAGTGTTATGAGTAATTCATTGCTTAACTGTGTTTCCATAACTTTTTTATTAGGGCTGTAATTTAACCTTTATTTATCCTAAGGCACAGAAGAGAGGTATATCTTAGTTATAACAACATTTCAGCATTATAACTCTAAAGTAAACGGAATTTTCTGTCAAACAGAAAACATTTTTCAGAGACAAAAAAGGAGCCTACCTAACATCTTCCCTACAGGTTCATCAAAAGAAATCCAATTAGTATTTTTTTTTTTAGATTTTTAAAGCTACTAATTCTTCAGACATTTACCTCCTCCCAATTCTAACACCCCTGGAGAGATTAATGGAATATGAATGGTAGGTAAATGTGTGAACACATACAACCATATGTATGGGTGAGGTAACCAGTCATACCCCCAGACCTCAAACTGAAGTATTGAAAGGAAGAATGAGTGAGCTATCTACTGCTAAAGGGGCTAATGGGCTTAATTACACAAAGAACCCACCAGCGAGAGTATTTCTAAAGCCTTTAACCGTCTAATTCAAGATACAAAAAGTGTCAGTATTTGTCTCATTAGTTTTAATAGAAGTTACATACCTAAATCCATAATGCCTGAAATGAGAAAAAGATTCACTAAATATTTAAAAGATCTGTTCTGAATATACTTCCCAGTCCTGATAATTTTAGCTTAATACCTGCTTTCCTAAAAAAGTTTGCATAAAAAGTATATGCTCATAGTTATTTTTCAAACCTCTTGCTGCAGTTCGTCTTCCGTGGGTGGCTTAGTCTCTGGTACTGGTGTGTGGGTAGGGCTGTGACTTCGGATGTCGTTTTGTAAGCCATAGACAGACTATGCAAAATATATGAGGAAAAAAGCTGCTTTCAGACAATTCTTTCCATACATACCAATAGTAATTGTTCAGTTTTTGTACACTGTACTCGGGAAGGTAGCCCATATCATCTATTTCTAAAGAAATTGTAAATAAACCATGAACTCAGATAAAATTGCTAAATTTGCTCTTCTATACCACGGTGTAAAATAAAGACTCTCAAAAGGGTCCAATTTCATAATGCAATAGAACACAGGATCTACTTTTATTTTGTCTTTAAATAAACAGCATAGCCAATATGGGAACTGACACTGAAAGGCAGCTACCATAGTAAGTGGAAATGGCTGGTAGGAAAGGAAGAAATAACAGTACCTTTAAAGGTACGCTATTACAACGGATTATGTGGATGACTCCCACATTTGTGATTAGTGCTTGATAAATTCTAATAATTTGGAGTTTTCACTACTTTAAATAAACTAAGCTAAAACTTTATATAAATCCGATTTCCTTTTTAAAACAGATTCTTTCCATAGGTTGACACTAGAATATATATCAAAGTGAATACTTTAAAGTTGGACTTAATCTACATTATTATGATACAGAGGATTTGATTGATAGAAAGTGTTGGTCCCATTTTATTTCTAAATCCTTAGAGAACTTGTACAGTTCATGTCTGGATCCTAATTTAGACAAAGCCTATTTCCTCCACAGCTTCTGGTCATCCATTTGGGGGATATCTATAAACCGGAGACACCCTTTTCATTCAGGACAGCACAGGTACTGCTATTAAAGTTTATATTGCATTTTTCATTTATTTTCCTTAACTACTGATAGAAACATTTTAACATGCTTTATTCAATCTACTGAACAACATGCATAAGGCATGCAAAATGGGTTACATTTCCATAGTCTCTATGTATTTCTCTAAAGCCTTCCTTATGTGACAGCGCTTTACTATTATTAGCAAATTTGTTAATACTAAGTCATTTAAGAGCTTGTGAAACAACAAAATTTGTTCATGTATTTGTTCATTGTAGTGAAAGAACAAATTATTTTAAGAAACTATGGAACTTCACGCTGTAAATTACCCCCACCTCCTGCTTTTTATATAATAGCACTAGTTACCTTTCTCGTTTTATGTGGATTTCTCATTCTTGAAGACTTTTTTATATCCACTTCAGTAGTGTTTACACATCCAGGCTATTAAAAGAAAAAGAAAAGAAAGCACAAGGGTAAAATCTGAGAATGAACTCCAAATGATTTTCACTCAGATACTCCTCTTCAGTTTGTAAAAGTAAGAAAACAGATAACCAGAGGCATATAGTAACTTGATGTCCTCCTGCAATAGTTCCTGGAGAAGATATACTAAATCCAAAATAACACAGCATCTAAGGAAGCATCTCAAGTACCATTCTCAGTAGCTTATTGTACGTAACATTCTTTTACTAATCAATCAGCCTGTTTTGCTGGACCTCGTGATGATTGTTATGACATGTTTTACTGTGTATCTTCTTGCTGAAAGTACTTAGAGTAAAGTATAGAGAAGAAGAAATATCTAAATGCTTACTATAAGAGGCCTTTGCAGCACCTAGTGGTCTAGTTTCAATTAAATTGTTATCAGCAATATTTGGTAATTCAGGGGTGAGTAACTGAAGCCCACGTGCTTGGAGCTCCTGACATCATGAATCCGAAATAAAATAAACTCTCAAGACAACAGAAATAAGTCACATGTTTCTGCCTGGGTTTTTAAGAAGCATGGGTGACCTAATGAGACAAAATAATAGAACTGTGCTATACCCACTTCAGCTGTAAACCCCAGGCTCCCTTCAAAAGCCTCTGCTTCTGGATCACTTTCTTAAAGATGGCCTTTTTTAAAAAATGAGGAAAATAAAATAGTGAAATGGAATTTGCTTCTTCAGAAAAGAAAACTAGGCTTCAACAGCTGCAACAGAAGACTGGCTATCTAAATAGAATGACTCTCCAACACATCGTATTTGGCCTTCAAAGATTCATTCTCACAATCCTATAGCTTCCTAAAGAACACAGATCCCCTAGTGTTTTCTAATTCTCACACCTCTCTGTAAGTATGAATTCTGTGTAGAAAAGTGTTCTTTACCAGTTGCCGCAAGCAACTAAAAGTAAGTGTTAGGCTATCAGGTGAGTTTTTACCAATTGATTTTAGTGGGAGTCGATTTCCCACTGAGAGCTGGAAGTAGGAATTCTACTCTCTAGTGGGAGTAGATCTTTAGTGGGAGTAGATTTTCTTTAGAGGGAGGAGCTACGCTTAGAATTTACTTGCTAGGCAATCCAACTGGACTGATTATCATGCTAATGATACAAGCCATGTCTCCTTAATGTAGTGTAAAACCCTTGATATCTGTGACTGTATAACTTCACAGAAAAAATTTTAAGCCTTTCTTAGACAGGTAGAGTCAAGAAACTAATATATTTCATTAAACAGGCCAATGATACAAAAAAAAAAAAAACAGGTCGATTTTTAGCCACTATGTTCTTTAAATTTACATATAAGCTTTTACTTTAAAGTAACACATTAATGTATACTTTGACCATATTACATTTGCAGCATAAACTGTTCTTCCTTCCTTACCAAGAATAAAAATAGGCACTGATAAAATATCCTTGAGATTTCATCTTACATGTCTATTGAACTAGATTTGGGAAGGCACACTTTGTGCCTGTGAAAAGACAGGCACAGAGTCTTTTAACTCAGAATATCTTTCAACGCTCAAAGAAAAAGGTGGGTTGAAAAATATGAAACTCTGCATGACAGTGAATCTAAAGGCAGAAAGCAATTTCACAGGGCAGTATACTGAGATATAAAGTTAAAAAGAAAACAATGCATCTACTTTGGGATTATGCCAGAAGCTGGCAGTGAAGAAGGTATGGGCTTTTAACAATACCTACAGCCTTTGAATGCAGCAATTCAAACAGTAGCCACACTTACATAAGGCCCAAACAGTTTTTTGGTTCTCAGTTATGGTTTGTTAAAAGCATGTCCTAAAACTCTTCTGAAGACTCTTGTTCCGAAAGACTTCGAGTCCACCAGCATTCAGTTGGTATGAACAGATCTATGATGACGTTGGCCTACTTCAGCGGGGCACCAACTGGCTAAGGCAGACACAGCCCTGGGGTGCAGCTGAGTGGGAGGCAATGGGAAAGCAGTGGCAGGCAGGTACACGCAGGGACAGCCCAGGAAGTTTCAGGGCAAAAGAGAAGACAACGAAAGGACATACCGGTACCCTGACAACATGCGGTAACAGTAGCAGTTTAGGACATAGATGATTAGCATACATAATACTGTTCTTCTAACCTGACTGAGCGTATATCATTGGAAGTACCTAATGGAATTGGGGCCATAACTCATGCTGGCTTCTCAGTCAAAGAAAATCTATTAAGAAGATACTGAATACTGTATGAGATTTATTGTTTCTCTAGTGATGCCACATTTCATCTGTCATTATTTAGGAATAAATATCAAACATCCTTTCAATTAAAATGAAAACAAAAGCTCACATTATTTGAACATTCTGCTAAAATTATTCAGATCTTTGTGGGAAAACCTTTGCTGGACAACATTTAATTATATTCACATGCCCCTATTAACATAATAAGTATGCATTTGGATACAATTACATCCAGCTGTGTTTTCTTGTTGTGTTGCTTTTTTAACTGGACTACCATGGTTCAAATAGTGAGAGTGCCTGTCATAGTGTTCTGCTGCAAGATTCGCATTTAATGTGTAGTATATAATTTGCATACTAATACTGTAAATAGTTTTCAAACAAATTTGCTGGAAGACATGAAACCCTCTCTATGTGAGTAAATAGAATGCTTATTTCTTTCAGGACTAATATTCTGTATGAAAACAGTTCTCCCTCCTATGGAAAGTCTTATGACCTTGAAATTATCATACAGAAATATCATAACCAAGATGGAATTTGGCCCTCTTCTGTTTTGAAATAAGCCTGCTGAAATGTTGTCATATATTCAAAGGAAACTTAACTTCTTTTCATCTATTAGTTAACCTTCCCATATCTCAAAGTATAAATGTCATTATATTAATTTACAGCAGAGAACCTGTCACTCCAATGATGACAAGTTCAGTGCTTGGATAAATGGATGCAACCAAATAATATTAAAGAAGCTTTTACTACATACATGAGATTTTTCTTAATCCCTTCTTCAAATACTGAATAATCATGTAAGTATGAATTCCTAACAGTACTACTTTCTGTTGATGTTCACTAGAAAGCTATATAATAAGAGTCCACCAGGAAACACAACTGAAAGAGGAAGCCTCCCTTGCCTTGCTTCCCCCTGTTGGTTAAGTGGCAGATTTAGATCCTGCAGTTCTTGGGACTTTCAGGCTTGGATCCGACCTGAGTCAATATCAGACAACAACGACCACCTGGGGGTATGTTTAGTTAAAAAAAAGTCCACTTGATATTCATAATCTTTCCCTGATAACAGAGGCAACAGCGAATTAATTAATTAAGCTCTTGTACCAGCGCTAACAGTGAATTAATTTTTGACACCTGTAGTAACTGTTTGGAAGTATTTGCTGTGTACATCAAATGGGAAATGGGATGCTTTAGCCATGGTAGCTTTCTATCCATGTAGTGTGGAATTGCTAACTTTTCAAGTCTGTTTACCGTATACCGTTACACATTCCAAGGGCCCTATATAAACAAAATGGTTTGCATCTTCCCTGTTTGCCATATACACAGTGCTTTTATTGCCTGGCCACGTAGCCAAAAGCAGCTCCTACCTTTTTATGAAAAAAGCTTTGCTATGACATACTTGCAATGCTCATAAATGTGAAATCCTCACCAGAAAGTAAATTCGTTTTCATAATTAAGGCAAGTGAAGTCTTTATTTCTTAAAGAATACAGCTATTTAACTGTAAATCTACTCAACGGCGAATAACCAAAATTCCTGTTGTATTTGAGACAAATAAATCCATGCATGTACGAGAGAATAACCTCATGCATTAGAATAGCTGGGTACTGAATGGTTAGGTCATTACTCTGCAGAAAATAATGATGTGAGGCACAAGAAGTTGAACACGAGTCAGCAGTACGTCCTTGCAGCAATAAAGTTTAACCACAAACTGAGCTGTGTTAATAACAAGCGTAGCCAGCAAGCAAAGGAAGTGTTTTTTTTCTTTCTACTCAGCATCATGAGGCTGTATCCGGAAAGCCGAGAGCAGTTCTGGGCCCCTCAGTCAAAACAAGGAATACATTAAAAATGGAAAAGACCAGTGGACGAACAGTAAGATGATTAGGAGGCTGGAACGTGTGACATTCAAAGAAAGGCTGAAGGAACCGGGTCCTTCTAACCTGCAAAAGTGGGGAGCTAACTGTTGTCTTCCACTGCCTAACAGCAGGTTACAGAGCCAAACTTGTCTCAGAGGCGCACAGTGAAAGGATAAGAGGCAACAGTCAGAAATTGCAGTAAGGACTATGCCAGTTGGACATATGGAAAATATTCTTCACGATAAGAGTAGATAAATACTGGAATAAGTTGCCCGGAGAGACTGTGCAATATCCATCCTTGGCAATTTTCAGAACATGGCTAGACAAGGCCCTGGGAAATCTGACTCTACTTAGCACCGCTCTGAGCAGAAGACAAGACTAGATGACCTCCAGAAGTCTCTCTTAGCCCAAATTTTGGGATGATTTTAGTCTATGATCTTCACATGCTGCAGGAACTGAAATTCAAAAAATCCACACTACAGACTGCTCCAATCACATGTTTACTGCAATGTGAAATTCATCACCCTGCCTTCCCAGCTCAAAACAACAGACCTGAAAGAGAAGAGTGATATTTCCTTCCTATTGCTGCCTGTTTTGTGACAGTCTATGATGTGTTCTCAACCCATAAAGACAAACCTAATGATGACTTAAAGAAAATTACATTTCATAGCTTCATTAGCTAAAAAGACATAGACAATATTTGAAAGAATCACCTCATTTCAATATGTACATACATAAATTCAGGATGCAGTAAAACAGTAAATATTTAGGCTGATTGATTTGCATTCCTTGCACAATGACTTGTCAAGCATTTCAATGGTAATTCACTGTGAAATATATTTGTTATATATGTTTTACAGGTATAGGCTAACTTGCTAAGATTAACTGCAAAAATATTTAATTTCAAGATCTCCAGGTTGAGTGAACTTGTCGCACTATTCCAAATTTAAACATTGCAGTTTAAATAATGTACCTAGATACAAACATGGAAGATCTTGGGTTCCAAGTGGAAAAGGTAAAAAAGAGAGTAGAACAAGTCAAACACACACAAATGTAAAAGAGAAGGCACAGATTGGAAGATATCTTTTTCATTATCTGTAATAGCAGACTATCACAAATACATTAAGATTAAAACTTGAAATTTCCTAGAGTGTTGCTTCCTGCACCAATCTATTTTGCTATTTCCATCATTTTTGCTGTTTCTGTCATTTTGCTAGGGGGTCTTCTAACCCTGAACAGTCAGTATTCATATTACTCACTTCTAAATGAATGATAAGCAGAATACCAGTGCTCATTTCACTTGTAGTTTTTATATGCCAATATATTTATGTATACTGTACATAGTGAAATATCAAAGGAAAGTAAGAGGATGAAAGATTATAAAACAAGAAATGAGGTAAAGAAAAAAATGCCAGTGGTGCTCAGCTAAAAAAAACAAAGGAGTTATTAGTTGGAGGAATACACTACTTGACTCTGACTCCGTGGGAAAGTTTATTCTTCTCAGACAAAGTCCAGCAACAAAGGAGGTATTAAAATCCTATATTGAATGAGTTGTCAGCAATGGCTAGAAATGAGTCTCTCACAGAGAAAAACACAGACTATATTCTCCTGCAATGCAGTAATCTTTCATTATATGTAAGTTATTGGAGTGGGTAGGGCCTGCCAAGGCTTTTAAGTAAAGGTTTAGGTATAGATTATTTGGCTCTTTTGTTTTTTACCTCATCTTACTGTATGTTATGTGCTTTGGGGGTCAAAAAGTAAAAAGGCTTTGCTTTGAAAGAGCTGCAGCCTTAATTACTTTGCTAACGTGAAAGAAAGTTTCAGAGAAACATTATAAGCATGCTGAATACAAGTGGTTAACCCTTTTAACAGGATTTGGAAAGCCTGGCTGTTATCATAGGGTCCAGTCAAAGCAGAGATGAACACTTCCAACCTTTGAAAAAGTTTCAGAAAATTGTTTTCCTGGTAGTTATCTGATAGGCCCTGGAAGTTGTTTAAAGGCTACCTCACTCTATAACCATTCTATCAATCAACCTTAATTAAGTGATGAAAAACATCTAGTCGCCACAGTTGCCAGAACCTGCAGAACGTGTATTGCTTCCGCTACAGTGAGTAGCCTCTGTTTGCCTCTACCAGAGCACTGAAGAAAACAGAGCCCAACACAGTGATTACAGGAACTGGGCTACAGAAACATACAGCCAAAGAGAATCCCTTCCTCTGGGTTGGAAAAAAATATTGTTACATGGCACTTCATCATTGGTTTAATTTACAATTAACTAGGTGTACCTAATTTGAAACACTCTTACAGATTTTATTAACCTCGCCAAAACTCTACGGTTTAATTACAATTTCCATATGGCGTAGCAGTTCTTCAAAAAAAACATTGAGAAGTCAAAGTGTGTCAGTGTTGGGACTTCTGTTGACAACATCTCTAGTTCCAAAATCCCCAATAAATTAGCAGACACGCTTGAAGAAATAGGAACAATCCTAAGGTGAACTTAATTATTAGGATACAAGTGATGGACACCCTAAAAAAAAAAAAGCAACTATTCTCCCAACTGTCACAAAGCCAGTGTCATCCAAAAATTACAAATCCCGAATTAAGTTGAGCATGTATACCCACCAGAAGGTCCACATATTTAATGATTATGGGCTTTGTTCTCCTGATGCAACTGATGATACCAGATAGTTTTGTTCTTCCCTGATACTAGTAGCACCTTAAGTTTTACAAAAGTATCAAGAGCCATTGTATAATAGTGTTATTATAATGGAATTAATTAATTATAATGGAATTATTTATTATATAAGGAGTGATCAGCACCGGGTTTTCTTCTCTCTGCCTGCCTTTTCAAGAGTATGTATTGCTGTCACACTTTCCTTCTTCTTTTTTTTTTTTAGTAGTATCATGTTCCTGACTTCTGCACAATTACTTTTAGCAGAGATGACACTCTAGAAACACCACTGTTTGATTCAGGTATATAACTTACACACAAGCATAGGGATTCAGCTTTAGTTACCTGGCGTGAAGATAACTTCAGAGCTTTTATGGAGGTACCACTTGCATTATAGCTTTATTAAAAAGCAAACACAGAAAGACAAATATTTTGGATGACAGTCTGTTATGGCCATGGTAACTTCACATATAACTTGTAGTAAGTTTGATGATGACTATAGATACAGACACTATCAAGTTCTTTCATCTCCCTAGAACTCCAGAACAAACTTCTCTAAAAACAGCTCATAATTTTTCTAGTTTTTCCTATGGACTATCTCTTCTGTTATAAATTAGTTCATCTGGGAAGTACAGCTATACCTTCCAATTAACATCTATTAATCATAGTTGATTAGGAAGCAAAGCTCAAGCTAATTTTCAGATATAAATTTCTTTGGCAGGATGTTTCAGATTTCATTCCTATATGCCTCAAGTTTTATGCCTTGCAAATTTGGCACATAATTAGGAAAAAATTACTGGAACCTACTTGATTTTCTAAACCACTAGACATTTCCCCTAGTTTCTTCAGCCTTTTTATTGTTTACCTTAAAATAGAGGTATTATTCTACTAAATAGAATCTTTATGGAACAGCAGACAAGGTAAATCACTACAGTGTGTGGATTTAGTGTGACACTGAAAAAAGTGAATGCAATTTGGAAATGGACTTGCATAGACCAGCCTCAAATTTGTTTATATTCTCTAATATGGATCTATTTTTATAATATTTAATACATCTGACAAGATGCTGCAAATATCCCTGAAAATGATGATCTACAATCAGGTAATATTATTGAAACAAATTAGCCTTACACAGCTTAATTGCTAATACTTGTCTACATCAGCTGATAAAGATGTACAACCTGTTGGCTTTTAATAATGTAAGTACAAGTCTTCATTTTTTCTTATCTATTTATTGAACTTGTACTCTAGGCTCAGGAATATTCAATGTCAAATCTTAGCGAACTGATTGCTACAAAGGAAGGGATCATCTTGGTAAGAATTAATAAAGGCTTTATTAGGATTAAGTGTTCTCTCCTGTTGGTTTTAGTAGAGAATTAGGCATGCAGCATAGAACGAATTCAAATGCTTAATACATGTCTTCATTAGCTAATTTCATTGACTCATTAAAGAACAGAGATAAATAATATATAGTTCCAGACTTATTTACTAAATTGAAATGAATGAGCAATAAACTTGATTGTCTCATCCACTTCAAATATACTGTTGCAAAAATAATGAATTCTTGATAAACTATAGATGAAGGTATAAGCATTTAAGTGTAAGTTAAACCCACTGTAGAGAGCTGCTCCTGAAGGGCAGACTACGTACTATTTGAACTATTTAGTAAAATCAATACATGCTTTATTCCAGGACTTCTTTGAAGATCTCTGGCTATTAAAATTGCAGGAGGTCCCCTGTTGTTCTGCAACATAGATTTAAACAAAATATGGTAGGGAGTGCAATCAATGTATAGAAGCTCAACTACAAGTTATCAAGTTGTTTCTCCTGTTCGGACAAGAAAAATGAAATGCAATGACCATCAGATGAAGGACAGACATTTGATCAATTAGTTTTATCAAACTTCAATTATGTTTGCAGTACAGTTAAACTCACTCAGGTCTCTTGATGGAGAATATCACTTAGCATGGAACTTAGGATCACTTAATGCTTCAAAGTTCTTTACCACCTTTCCAAAAAAAAGGAACCTAAGCTGTACTAGTCTACACATATTTGTCTTTTCATCTTTTCCCCAAGTGTATCAGACACACAAGGAATTCAAGCGGCTGTGCAAAATAAGGACCTACTTTGAACAGTAAGAGAAAATAAAACTACACAGACATTTTCAAGAAATTTAGTACTAATTAATTAAATCATAAAATTAATCCATATGAAATAGAGTGCCTTAAATCTCAGCTGGGATTCTCACATTCTCACTTCCTTGCCTGTTAAGGACAGATCTAGTGCAAAGCTGGACTTTCACATTAAGAGAATGGGCTTTTATCATGGTGTTTTTGAATTTTTGATTTTGACTGGTCCATGTGTCAGAGAAATGTATAGCACCAAATTCATATGATAAGGATTTTAAAATTCAATTTTTGAGACTTACATATGTAAAACTAGAAGCAGCACTAAAAAATATACTACTGCATCAGCAGTGAAGTGATGGACGTAATTCTTTTTGAAAGTTAACTTACTTTCTAATTGTTCTTAATTTAAAATAGATTATTTTAGTTGTAATGACTGGTTTTCAGAACCAGAAATGAGCTATGACTGAAAAAGCTGTGACTGAATAGTATTAATTTTAATTAAGGCTGTATGAATGTGATTTTTGTGATCGAGTATTTGCAACACTGGTACATAAGGAAGCCTGTTAAATCTAGCTGGTTTGCTACCTCTATGCTCAATACTCATCGTCATTATTACTTTCTCAATTTTTTTCACCCCTTCAAAAGCAGAGATCTGCAGTTTTACTGACTCCATACAGACAGATTTAGGTTTTCACCTAAAAGATAACTTTTAACAAAAGGAAAGTCTGACCAATCTTTCTGAAAATGATGAAGGGGAATACAGGTGACATTTAGAAATTAATTGTCTGCCTCTGACTTATGAGAAAATCCTTGGCATAATGCTTTGGATGAAAGCAGCAAACTTAACTCACACAGAAACAAAATTCAGTGTATAAGCATTGTAAATATTCTAGAACTTCCTTATCTTTACTTCTTCAGCTTCTTTGTCTATTTGCGACCTGAATTGGTGCTTAATAAAACGCAAGAATCTCCTCTCATTTTTCAGTGTCCTTCTATCATCTCATCAATTAGCCATTTGACAGTTTCTCACTTCTTCATAATCCTCCATCTTCACTTGAGCATTTTCAGTTTGTTGCACTGTTGGAGAAAAAGAAGAGCTTTCTCTTTCCCCACCCATCCTACCCCTACTCAGGTATCATAGTGAATTAAAATGCTAAATAATGTAAGTACAAATTCTTCCTTAAAGGCCTTACTTAGCAGGCTAACTATAAGGCTTATAAATACCTGTCTCAAACAGATGCGAGTATGGATCAGAAATGCTAAACCATTTTTCTGAAAATGACACATTGCACAAGGCTTTGTTTCATTACCCGTAGTCCAATTATCTGAGATGACTGCCGATAGCTGCACCGGCTGCTTTCCCTGTCTCCTGGAGAGGTAACTCCCTTGTAACAATGTATTATGAAACAAACAGGTGCAAAAGAAAACTTGGACATTTTATGTGGATATATCAGCAGAGAAGTTGGATGGCATGATTCACATTTTTTTCCTGGAGATATTTAATAACTTCAAAAATATTATGATATAGCAGACAGAAGTGTTCTGTGGCTAAACAACTAATTGGCCCAGAAGAGTCTAGGATTTGTAGCATGCAAAGTATGAAATGAAGGATTGCTCCACCTCAGCCAAGTTAAATTCATTTTTTTGCCAAGTCTTTGAGGCGGATCTTGAAGGACAGGATGGAAAAGTCATTAAAAATAAAAGCATCTAGAAGCAAGAAAAGAAAACCCAGAACAAATAACCACAAGTATCTCCTGCCTGACTGTAGACACCTGGCAATCTTACATACTGGCTCAGAGGCTGAGGGTCATGTTCAAACCACAGAGAGTATAATTTTAAAATGCAAACAGGAACTACTAGATAACAGAGATACAATCCTATAAACAATTAAACAGAGAGAAAAGTTCAAGGTGTGAGACGTATGACAAGGTTTTAAAAAATGAAAAGATTACATTTTACTAACTTGCTACCGGGAAACGGTAACAAGAAACCAGGTAACAACAACAGGTAACAGAAAGAAACGGTAACAACAACAACGGTAACAAAAACAACGGTTTTTGCACGAAACCCCAAATCCAGAAATCATGCATATTTCTGAATCTTACATCACTGGTGAATTAATTTTAAAGCCACACTTGCCCTTTACACTGCAGCTGTCCCTACCAGCTGTACACACCCTGGCTAAGTTGTCTTTCCACATTAAATCACACAAATACTGTGTTTTGTTTTCGAGAGAGAGATTTGTATTTCTTGAAAATACAGATGCTTTCCCCATTACCTTTTGAATTAATTTGAATTTCAATAACTATCCAACAGGCCTGTATTTTGCACTTGATTTGAATTACATTAATGTGCAAATGAAGAAGAAAAGTGAATCCATTTAATAGTTTGTAGCAGTAATACATCAGCTGACCTTGTTCACTACCTAAAAGAGTTAATTCTGCAGCAAGCCATAAAGATACTCTGCTGCCACTGTACTTGAGGTAGGTTTGAGAACGTTTCAAGAGATTTACTGTTTTAGTACCTGTTTGTGCTGTTTTCACAACTGTCAGATTATGGGTTTTAAACTGAGATAATAACTCAGGAAAGCTATGAGTTTTTTTATAAAGACTTTAATCAGGAGTTTAGCATTTCTTTTAAAACAAGAACAGCTTCTTAATTTCTTTGCCTGGAAGGAACTGACTTCCCTGATTTTGCTTGATTTGTTACTGCTTGTTGACTAAAGCTCTAATCCTCCTAACCAATTTTTGCTCAGTTCTGTACTCTGTTATTTATAGAAGTTACAAAATTATAGAAATTACACTCTTTCTGGGTAGATGGAAAGAAAAGGAAGGCTTTTCAGATATCTTTACTCTGCCATCATGTAAAAGAAACGTGTCACTATATGCGAATACTATTCATCTCAGACCTATTTTAGGTACTGGTTATACTGTGCAAGTAATGGCATAGACTTCACTCTAAGTTGGCTGCTTAGGATCGCTTGGCAATTTGTACAACGCTGCCTGACATGTGTATCCATGGTTTTACTGTGACTGGTATCTCAGCTAGTAAGAACAAAACTAGTTCAGGTATACCTCCAAATGCTGCAGTCAGTACCTACAGCTGGCACTCAACCATGCTCTTTTTAGTTGCAAGCTACAGCCTTTCTACATAAAGCATCAACTTGAATTTACAGAAATAACAGAGATTATCCTCCACATCTTACCAAAATACGTAAAAAATAAAAAATTAAATACATAGTGAAATTACAATAAAATAAACACTGAAATGGAAACTGAATAGTGAGATAGCAAAGCTATTCTCTTAACTTCCGCTCAACAGAAAATTTAAGCCCAGGTGACCCCATTTGAAGAAACGCCTCCTCAATTCCACTTTCCCTGGTTCAACTCCAAATATCGTCTCAGTCTGAAAACCCTGGAAAAAGTAATGCACTAGCCAGCCACCCGATCAAAAGTAACAGCCATGATGACTGTCCGTCAGAGAACAGAGTAACTCTTGCAGGGGCTTTTGTAACTACCTGTAGGATTGATTTTGACTTGACAACTATGAAATACAGATGTATTTAAGACAAATGCTCTTGAAACATCAAGTCCTGGCTCATTTTCTTGATTTTAAACTCAGTCACAGCAACATTTCTGATACCCGAATCATCAGCTTCCACTCTCCTGGTTTCACTGTCATACCATCATTCGTTTTTCACGCACCCCATTCCTATAGTGTACTGCTTCACCATCCCTCTGGACTGGTTCCTTGCTTCCCTCTTCTATCATTTTCATCATTTTCAAGTATCTCTTTCTGAAATCAAATACAGACTTAACATTCACAGATTATACTCTATGAGTATAGCTTCTGCACTAGCACTGTAGCCAGGTGAGAAATAAAGCACCTAGGCACCAGGAAACCTGCAAAAAACCCTGAATAATATTTGTTTACTCACCTGAAGAAAAAAGTTAGGAAAAAATACTTGGTTTTCCAAATCTACTTGCAGTTAAAAAATTGAATTTAGGACAGATTTTGAGCAAAACATTGTCCCTGTTCTTGCCCCTAATCTCTGAACTTTTAAGAAAAGTCAAAAATTAATAAATAAAAATAACCATTAACACCATATTCTTATCCAATTCTTAGCTAGTATTCCAAATTTTTCTCTCTAGACTTGCAAAAATATTTCTGTGAGTTTTTGGTGGGCTTTTTTGGCTTGAAAAAGCCATTAAAAATGGTTATTAGCTCTAGCATCACCCTCCTCTTCTCAGCCTGCTCTTCTTTTATTTTTTTTCCCTTTGTTTTAAAATAAGCTTCTGGCTCTCACTCTGACTGTAAAATCATATCTGTTTTCAAAATTAGTATTTCACTAACTAGAAAGAGCAGCTGTTTAGCCAAAATGTCATTGTTTCCCTCTCCTTTCTTCTGTTCCTGTCTCTTAATGTCAGGAGCCTAGATTGTTGACTCCAAGCCAAAGTCTTTTGCCTCTGATATTTCTAGGTCTGTCTACAGCCAGATTAAAAACACCTGCTGAGCCAGGCACATTTAACCACAACTCAGCCAAAGCTTTTAAACAGATACAATTTCTTCTTGTCCTGGGTCCCTTTAATTCCCTCCTTATTTTCTGCCTATCCCTTAACTTGAAATTTCAACTCATCTTCTCTTCCAAATCTGGAAATAGCATCTCATTACCAGATTCAAAGCCTTTAGATCCATTCCTGCAGCTAGTATAAAAGCTGTTTGAGCCTTCAAATTTCTCCAATTCCTAGAAACATTCTGTATCTATTCTATTTGTACATGAACATCAAATGGCATATTCTCTTCTCTACTCATTCCTTATTTTATGCCAGTGACTAGACAATTAATTTTCTAGTCTTCTTGAACGTAATGCCTGCTATCTGAATCTTTCATTTAAATGATTTTCTCTACCTGACATTCTAAATCCTACCTAAAAATTCATTCCTTCTACCATTCTTCCAATTCCATATTCACAAATGCAACTTGACCCTGCCCAAGTTTATTATATTTCCTTTGGAAGTTTTTCACTACATCTACCTTTTCCACAGATCTCATCAACCTAACTTTACTTCCCAGAATCCTTAAGTGTCAATGGGAGCTATGGTTCATACTCTGTTTCATTGGTACTCATGCCACCCTCAGTATACAGAAAATGAAAACTTAACTCTCTATAAGGAAAATAGATAGCTATAGCTGTAGAGGTATATAGTTCTGTAGTAAAGCAAAACAATGCCATTCTTCAGCTCTCACAGCTTAACTGAAAGTCTTGTGACATTTGGCATTCTTTCTCAAAGTCTGAGTTGATTATGTAAGACCCTTTACTTCTTTTGAATTTTATTTCAGATGGACTTTGACAGGAAACTGACAAATTTTGTTTAGTCAGCTCAAAGCCAACAATATCTAACTTTGGTGTACATTTTAAAAGCTTGAAAATATGAGCAGAGTGAAGTTTAAAGGCTTAGTGAGCAAAAATCAGATTTAAAAAATATTCAGATTTATTTTAAAATATGTTTAGCTATGCTGGTAATTTTGGTTGTGTGACTCATATATTGGGAAACATATGAATTGGTAATATTCACAGACAGGTCTTTTTCTGAGTTAAAAAGTCAGCCACAACAAATCCATTCACTCAAAACCCCAAGCTTAGTCTGCAGGCTTCAGCAGCAGAATGGAGGTAGGCCCCAACCTCCACTCCAAAGTAGGGGGTTAACCACCCACTTTTACTTCTCCCCAGATTATTACAGCTTTCCAAGGACGCTGACATTTATCACATACAATCGCATACGGAATGGTCACACACGTACTCACCACTGGCCTGTGGACATCCCAGAAGGCTCGCTCCTGGCTATCAAGAATCTTCCTTTCTATCTTGTCTCTTTTCTTGTCCACTCTGTCAGTGTTGCAATATGTTTAAAAGAAAAAATGTTAATGACAGTAATTTTAAACACAAGAGATGACAAGCCCAGCCAAGCTTTCCTCCCTTTCTCCCTTTGAGAAACAAGTAAAACCCAAACTCCTCATTTGTCTTTGTCTCCTCTTCAAGGGAACTTACTTTGCTTGTGCTTCAGCTTGCATAAATATAAACTCCCATTTCCGAGCAAATGCTCGCTGCAGCCTGGCCAAACTCTCCTGAAAATATATCACAATTTTAGTGGGTTAGGCTGCAAGTTATTCACCATTTAATAGTTTTTAGCATACCTTTCTGTTCTCAAAGAAAAAAAAAAAAAGAGGTAATACAAGTCATGATACCTGTGCTAGTCTAGTGCAAATGTACCTTTATTTATCTGATACAAAGTGTCTGTTTGACATCATATAGATTAGAACACTAGGTATATCTGTTTTTGAATGTCCTGCCTATTTTAGGTTTGAAACTCTGGTGATAAGAGTGGATACAACCCTTAGCAGAATATGGAATTTCTGAAGCATTTTTATGTACTGGGTGCTGGCTGAGCAATTTGTAACAATTCAGAGAAACGCTCTTGTCAAAAATACTTAATGCTGAAAGATAACAGAAGTACATTCCATATTGGATGATCAACACTACAATTTCCATCAGTCTTCTGTACAAACTGTTTGTGGTGAATACTGCTGGCTACATATCAATTTATTTGAAATTTAATAATGAGAAACTATTAATGCTTTGGCAATACAGGAGTCTTCCAAACTATCCACAGTTATCCTCATTATAAAAAAAAAAAATGCAGATGACAGTTCTTCACTGCTGTACAGAGAAAGTGTATGTGCTGCAGCCTGCAATATAATAACAGGAAGAAGATTTGCAACACCTTAGCAAAATTCTTTCCTGAGGTGATGCTGGAACAGCTTGACTGTCTGTAACAGGGCTTTTCTAACCTCTCCCCAGCTTAAATGACAGCAGCACACAGTCTTTTGACATGGAGAAGGCTGAGGTCCCTACCTTCCTCCAGAAAGAGCCCAACTACCTTTCCAAACTACTTCTATGAGATTAAGTGAAAAATTGTCTGATAACTTCCTATCAAGTAGTGTTACTTTAACTATATTTCTATGTATTTCAAAAGTATCTCTATGACATACTTACTGAAAATAAAGATCACAAATAGTAGAGAAGATACATTCTAGAGATCTTTTTAACATCCGAGCCTTTTATAAAGGTCTTGTGAATTGTACATGTAGAGAGGTGAATTTTCTAAGGCACGTACGTATAAAATTATGCATACCCCACAGGGCAGTACACTGAAAAGCAAGCTTGTGCCAGAAGAAGCAATAAAGTGTGTCAGCATGGTGCTGTGGCTGGAGTATTTGGCATGTTGAGAGGCTTGGCTTACTAGTCTACTATCATGTCAGAATAACACAGCTGGACAGCTTTCAGAGCACAGCTAGGACAGTTCATGAATTTTATGTTGACATTTTCATGAAAAATTCAGAAGTTGCTGGGGGATAGGGATGGAATTCAAGATATCTCACCCGCTTCAGTGAGTGCCATCCTCATCACTAAGCAAACTCCTTCTTACTCCTGTTCATCCTTTTGAGGATGATATTTATATTTCTACAGCTACTAAATGTTTTTGAAAATGTTGCTAGAGATCCTTCATTCAAACCCTACACAGAGTAGAGATACACTCACTTTCAAACATTTGAGGCGCATCTGAGATTTGTGAACAGTTATCTCTGATCCTGGCACGATGATCTAAGGCGAATAAGATTAGAGATGCACCAAAATCTCAGCTCTTACCCAGACAGCCTTCACTATAGTCTCTCAAACAGCATTTATGACTCGTGAGCACTATGTCGGAGCCACATGCTGGCAAAAACTGGATAACTAATAAATCTTCATGCATAATGCCCATAGTCTTCATGCTTAATATTACTTTACATGCTAAATAGGCCTGGCCAACAAATTTATTTTTCCCCAGGTACTTACGGCTTCATAGTCTGCTAGCTCTAGCCTTGCTTTGTTTTGCATTGTCCGCTTGCAGAGGTAAACCGCTGCAACAGAATAAAATAATACATAATTTGCTACTGTCTCATAAACATAGGAGACCAGATATCAAGAGGCTTCATCTACATTTTACTGCTAGCTTTTTTTTTCTCCCTCTGCTCTAAAGAGCTTTAAAGATGGGATCAATGCTACAAGTATTGCAACTAAAATGAGGGGTCAGATACAGTGATTCATTAAATAACCATAAATCCCGCTTTATATAACAGATATAATATGCAAAATGCATGAGACACTTGCGGTGAGGTTGTTTCATGGCCAGGGAATAAGCATGTTAAAGAGAAAACGTCAAAAAATATTTTTAAACTGCATGTGTATTACCCATAAAGTGTAACAGTTTTATCAGGAGCTGTTTTTATATTAGGCAAATATATTTTTTGAGAATATGTATATATACATGCTTTTATTTCCTTCTTTCATAGAAATCATTAAACTTCAGTCTCAGAAAATCATTGCTAAAATTTAATTCCACAGAAAATTCAAGTCTCTCACAGTATACTCTGCTATAATCAGCATTTAAAATAGAAACCAATGTGGGACTGAAAAATAAAAAAGGAGTGCCATGTATGAGATACTATGAGAAAAAATATTCTTTTATTCATTTTCTAAATCCAAAATCCTTCAGTAAAGCTGTGCTGGCTCCACCCCTTTCTAACTGAACAGAATATTAACTAATAAAATGTAATACAGACAGCTAAATACTGAAACCATGAAGGGATGAAAATGAAACTTAGGACTACATAAACAGCACTACATTAAAAGATCCTGATTTCCTTATGCACTCCATTCCCCTTGAAGGAAATACATTCCGAATAGGCTATATTTAGCAACAAATATTTCACACCAAGTCTGAATATTGCACACGTTCCGCCACCAGCAAGATGAGAAGAGCAGCAGAATTCCTCCTACTAAGGCCTGGGAGCAATATTTTACTCACTTCATTTCATCAGAGCGCCTTCGCATGTGTGTGATGGAACAATCTTCCAATCTGTGTAGCTAAGAAAACCTTAGCTTATCTGTGGTCCTTTTACTTAGCCAAATGAGCCTGCATTCATTGGGCTCTGCTTAGGAATGGACCGTGGTTCCTGTCTCCTGACTGCCAACTTGTCCACTACAGACACAAAGTGTAAGAACTTCATAAGGAACCGAACTCTTGCAATCACTTGGAAAAGGAAGTGCTTATCTCAAATTTAGCCTTGTTTTTTAAAGTACTCAAAGCAATTATAATTTACAACTCCATAGAATCATATTTATTTCAAATGAATCACCTGCAAATGCATGGAAACCCGCTCCAATGGATTTTGATTATTTCAGTGGAACTGATGACAGGCACAACTGTCAATAAGTACAATTCGGGTTCCAGGTGTGACTTGACGGAAAATGAAGTTATACCTGATCCAGTTTTTTATTCTTTTTTGCCTCACTCCTTGTGTGTTATCTAGTCAATTTTCTTTCACATTTTTTCACTTTCCTTTCCCTTAAGAAGCCATAGCCACTTCCTCTATTCCGTGTATTCCTACAAGCCCTCTGATTCCAAAGTGATCTTTGTGTCTGCAAAATCTATAAAAAAAAAGGTAGAAATCCACACATCACACAAGCATGGCATGCGGATGCAGATTTATAGGCCTCAGTTTCAATGTATTTTAAAACCAGTATACAATTACACTACAACATTGGAATGAACACTGAAAAGTCACAAGATGAGGAAATGAATCCTGGACCCTTTCTACCTAGGCTGCATCCACAGTGAGTACAGTGGTAGGAGAATATTGAGGACAGACACAGTCTTTGTCATTTAGCTCCTCTTACAGTGAAGCATTTTCTCTCTTTTCTTTCAAGATTACTTAAATTACTTTCTTTCAAAATTTGATCGAACAAGAAGAAAACCAAAACCCTTGAAAAGTATTAGCACTAAAATATATATTTACTAGAAATGATTAGATGGTTCTAAGAATTCCAGGAGTTAACTCCTTGCTCTCTACATTTGCTTAACCTCTTGTAAAACACATTTTCATGGTCTCTGTACAGGTTTCTCCAGCTCAAAGTCTTTTCCAGATCACCTTCCATACACTGTAAAGTTATAAGCCTAGAACATTACTTTTATTTGGATATAGCCTGAAACTTAACTACTCCCTACCCAAATCTAAGGTACTCCTCTTGGGTTGCCCAGTGTGATGCCCAGCAGGTCCAACAGCCTTGGCACTGACTGTTTCCCTCACAGTATCTCTGGACAGTAACAGTATTTAGCAGCACAGGCTCATATATCTCAAGTTCTATGTTCCATGGGGAAAAAACACTTGAAAACCTTGAAAAACTGATTTTAAATAGAGAATATCTTGACATACCAAGACTTGCAATGCAGTGTGTGGTAACTTTGACGGTCTAAGGACATAAAGGAACAAGATTTGCAGCAAGAAATAAAATCATTGAAAAAGTAGGCAAGATTTTCAGCTCAGAAACCTTTAATTAGATTAGCACTTCCTTGAGTCCAATTATGCACATATTTTGCACTGTGCATATATTTTTCTCACCATGTATCTCTCTGTTAGGACAGGTTTTAACCGAAAAGCATCTTCAGATCACAAGAGTTCTCAGCACTGGTAAAATAACCACCAGGTTATCAGGAGCAGAAGAGGGGAACTAGCTTACCACGTTATTAATCTAATACTGAGAAAACCCATCCTCACTGCGTGAATCTACTGCAATATCTTCCCTGCAGGGTTCTTTTACTAACCCTTTTTGCTCCAGCTCTATAGCAAACAATCCATCATAAACAAGCATTTTTTTCAGTATGTGCATTTCTTAGCCAAGGTTTGAAAAACCATGCTCATCCCTCAGACCTTTTTCTCTAGCGTATCCAGATCCCCTCCCTTTCAAGAGGCTAAAGATCACAGTACCTGTGGCTTGGATTCTTTATCCTAAAACTGTTTCTATGTGCCAGCGTGGATAAGGCAGAGAATGCCCAAGAAAGATTTACTTATCTGGGGGAAAAAAACATATCTACTAATACACAAGAAAGTAGTCATAAAGGACTTTCCTACTCTTTGGCTCAATCTGCTACCATTGCTGTGTGCTAACAACTGCACCCTTATTATGAAAATACATGTTTAAGGATCTATTTAAGAGCTAGTTGTAGTCACATGAGAAGCTGGCAGCAGCTCAAGAATTTGAGTTGATCAGTTCACACTCTCTTAATCATAGGTCTTTGGCTTGTCTGCAACAAAATGCACTAATATGTTGGAATACAAAAAATTGGGAAAATCACTCTCATTTTCAGGCAGAGCCTTGCATGTACAGAGAAATGAAGTTTTGTTCTTCTGGCATTAAGAACAATGAGATCTGAAATAGGGATGCTGCTGTTTTTCTTAGTTACCACTCCTTTTCTGCATTAAACATGAAGTAGCTACATGTTTCCAGCAGCCTGACCTGCAGCATCTGGAGAGGATGTCGGTGAGACCTTTGCTTCTCTGTCAGAGCAGTCATGAGTCTCCAGCATTTCAGAGAATGAAAATATCTGCTTTTCTAATCCCAAGTTTATATGAATCGTCAGTGTTTTTAGAGCTTGATATGGAAGGTTTACAAACTAAAAGCTGTTCTATTTTCACGTACACTTTTCTGGCTAGGAAGCATGATGCTGTTAATAAGCTAGTACCCAGTGTTGTTTCCCATCTTTTCTCCAGACACATGAACATCTGCATCTGTAGAATGGAAATTACAGTGATGGAGAAGATATACCAGCTCAGTACTGCTCATTTAATCTTCTGTTAATGAGAATGTTTGGAATTGCATCTTCCATTGGGTTAGCAGACTCCCTCATTATCAGATGGTCCTCAGTTAATTGTGCTGTGTTGGCAGTTTGACAGAATCTGGGAAACTCTGCAGTTTGCTCTAGTGCCTGAAGGAAGCAAGGTATCAAAATGTTCTATTTTTGTTCTTATGTATCTTCCTGTTATCCTACTGCTCCATATTAGAACTCATGGTATTTTCCAGCCAGGAATTCTAATAAGCAAGAATGCTGAGAGAGTGAGAAAAGTCTGATAGACTTTGAAGATGGGGAAAAGTGTGTGAATTTATCCAATAATAAACATTTTTGAAAGGCAGTGTCTTCTCTGCATTCTGGTGCAAGTCTAGATTTGCTTTCCTTTCCTAAAAGTTTGAGCTGAACATCCTAAAAAATGCACTACAAAAGCAAGAGTTAATGGAGAAAAAGGGAGAGGGGATGCTCTATTCAAGTCTGACTGAGACCACAGATAGGATTGATAAATTGATAGTTTAGGTTAACTTGCAACATGCTGCAATGCTTGATGCTTCTACAGTTGAATGTGAATAAGTTAAATAAACTCATATCTGTGTCCTGTAACGGACAACCTGAAAAGCAATATGGATGTATAAATATATTTTAAAGGCATTAAAATATCATGTTTCAAATTCAGTAGCTTAAGAATTATTTTTTATTATTGACTACTGACATGTTATACTTAGAAAACCTATCCGTGATACCTAATGTTTGAGGCTAAACTGAAAAATGAAGCAAATTCATTCCTATTGTATAAACTCATCTCAGCAATTACTAGACTGGAGGAAGCCTCCTAAATGGTGCAACATCCACCTGGAGTACCTAGTCTTTTTCAGAAAAAAAGTAGTTAAACTAGCATAATTTTTATATACTGTAGAAACGTTCATGTAAGGACCAAGAAGGTAGGACTGTAGCTCAATCAGCCTGAAGCAGATTCTAGTTCTGTGCCTATACTTATTCCAGCATAAGTGGAATTTGGCACATTCATTTGTAGCACATGCTATTAATAAAAAACTCACTTTCACTGAAAGCGACCCACTGGAGTAGGGATCCTGCTCAGGGGCCCGAGTGCACCAGTGGGTCCTAACTACCCTGACCAGTCCCATCTGGGGTCTCTACTGAGGCACCCTCTGCCCAGGCAGGGACCTTGGGCAAGTAAACTTTGTGCTTAAACACAGCCCAGCTACTTGCCCACGGTCCCTGCTTGGGCTCCACTGGAGGCATGCTGGTATCCAGCTCTGTACCTTACTGAGGCTTAACTTACTGGCTTGACCTTGGACCTGCCTGGTCACTCCAGACGTTTTTGGTGAGGTTACTACACCTATCTATCTGCACTGTTGCCGCCCTTGGCTGTTGCTTACCTTCCCTTGCTGAGCAGCCTGCTCTTGCTTCTCCCTGACAAACCTGCTGAAAAAGGCTTAATATGCAGATTAATGATACGCAGTGAACAAAGTCTGATTAATAACCTTAATTTACTAAATATGGACTGCCATACACAGTCTTATTTTTAGAGCCAGTATATTCTGATGGATTTTGCAATCAACATAATTGCCTCCACTGAAATGAATTATATTTTAGATGCTACAGTTTCTGCTTTAGAAGTGACTGAGTATCATGAGAAAACAGATTTACTAAAAATTTTAAAGGCTGTATTAATATAGAATATTTCATAAAGAAAGATGGACAGTGATTTATATAAATAGCCTTTAAAATGATGAACCAGTGCTAAAATAGGCTTTGGTAGCTATAGAGTAAATACAGGCTTCTTGTTTTTGAAAATGCTGTTCAATCAATCACGCACAAAATCTGGGCAATTGGAGAGTTTAAAGTGAGATTGTCAAATGTTTTACTGAAAGTTGCACAAAGAGGTTGTTTGGGCACAGAGAGGTTATTTGGGCTTTTCCTGTTGCAAGTTTTTAAAGCTATTACATCCAAAATAACCCATTTTCATGGTTAGCTTTTTTTTATTTCCCACTCTTGACTGTTCAATTGTACTTCAAAGCCTCATATGAAGCCTCTACAGATTTTTTTTCTTTAAAGAAGATCATAGTGATAATTACAGGTTTCATTTTAGGATCAAGAAACTGGTCTGATTACACACCTATTACATAGGCTTACTGAAAAAACAGAGCTTCTACCCCAAGTTTAAAGCTGGGAATCTAAGCTCATTGCTAAAACGGGACTCCATCCTCTCACTACAGTAGAGAAAAAGCTCCAATTAACTTCAACAGAAATACAACAGGGCCTCTGAAGATCACAGACGCCACCTACACATCCACCACCATGTACACAAACTTAAACTCCTTTTATAAGTGTCCCAGTGCCAACAGTGTCACAGTTTGATTTAGCACCACACTGTTGGTGTAACTCTCACTGAACATTACTTCCTGAGGCCAGATTAAACTTATACCACCTGCGAGTCAAAATTCTGGTTTCAGAGACAGCGTGTAGATGCATATGTGCAGTCAGTATTTAAACAGCAAAGAAAACAGAAAGTACTGTAAAGTCTAAGGGTTTCAAATTGCCCTGTGGGCAGACTGAATTCTCAGTTTGTGAATGTCTGTGTCAGACAAAGAATTGGAATTAAAGGACAATTGGCACAGAAGATAACTACAGACTAGAAAAACTGTAATCAAAATCCTATTTAAACATTAGGGCATGCTGGGCTATACCATCTTACACCGTCTTTAAGTCACTTCTGCTTTTAGCCAGTAAACAATAATTTTTGCTTTTTGGGCCAGTTATTGAGGTTCATTTATTCTTAAAAACAAACCAAGATGACAATGTTTAGAAGGGCAAATGGTCACCATTCAGCCTCATACATCTATAAAAGAACTACACTCTTTAATAAATGCAAATAACATTAAGTACAAGGAAGACTGTGATAGCTTATGTACACTAAATTGCCACATAGTCAAAAACACAATTTCTGAAACAATTCTCCCTTTAGCTATTGCTTACTCTGTGATCACAATACTGCTAAAACACGCAAGGAACACAATTAGATTATAAATCTAGAGGAAGGATAGAGGACTTTCTTATATAAACCGAGGGCAAGAAAGAACCCAATTTAAAACTACGAGAGGGTTCAAGATTTCGAAAAAGGCAAATCCATCCTTAAAACACAAAAATCCCCAGATGATGTTGCCTGGAAAAGCTCTGCAAGGAGACAGAAAGAAGTATGGAAGAGAGACCACCCACGCTACCTAAAATATTGGATCAGCTACGGAATAACCTGTTGTCAGGTCTAATTTAAAATTGCCTCCATTGAATTATTGCAAGCTTCTTGGTGTTATCATCATGCTTCCAATTTTGCATTCAAGAATTCAGCCCTCAGCTTTGGCTGAAAAAAGGTTTCTATCTATCTCCATTGAAGGTTCTCACATCTGAGGGAGCCTCTGATGAATTTGCTACAGAGCTTCCTGGAAGAGGAGGTGCAAAAATCCAAATCCATGGGCTTTGCATACAAAACCCTGAGGGCACGTGCAATCCAAGGCAAGGCTGGAGATCTCAGAGGATGGAGAGCACTTTCTCCTAGACTGCAAAAATCAGCTAGGGGAATGGCATCAGAAGGTGGCCATTACTTGAAAAAGATTGCAATTACTCAGTGTCCACTTGGCAAAGGGCTGACACTGGCAAGGCAGTGCATGACTTCAGAAATAAGCATTTGTTGTCACTGTTCCTTTCACAGCCTGAAAGCTCTAAGTTCCATATTAATAATGAAACAGGCAAACCCATTTAGTTCACTCAACATGGTGATCTGAAAGCAACTCTGAAAATTTTGAGTTATGTTTATATATCTCAGAACTTATTTCGATAACAAGTTGTCTCTACTTACAGAGGACCTAGAGGCAGATTATCAATGCTCTTAAAGTAATGCTTTAAAAGTAATGCTACAGAAAATATCTACTTGGCTCGTTACCTCTTCATATATGTGTATATATGAACGTACTGGCAAAACACATTTTACATGTCACCCATATTAAGAAAATGATTACACATTCACAGAAAGAAAAATTCCTGTAGTAAACAATTCTGAATTGGTGAGATCCTACCTTTTTTACTATAGATGAAACTCTTTCTTCTGCCATTATACTTTACTAATCTGCTTGCTAAGGCACCTTAAATACTGGAAGAAGGTAAAGTTAGATCTGATTGGAGAGCATTTTCTGGAAATGCTTCCTCGTTACAGAGAGCCCTCACTGTGGTGGCTTGTCAATGTCAGCATTAGCAAGCAACAAAACAAAATTCAGGACATGCTTGTTGAAGTGAGATTTTCTTTTCACCATTTATGTGACAGAGCTCCTAGTGAGTGAATTATATAGCTCTGCAGAGCAATTTAATGGGATATGAATGCAGAGTGGAAAAAAATCTTGTAGGTCACCTATTCTATCTTTCTGCTAATGCAAGTTTCTTTCCAAAAGCACATTTGATTGGGTTCTGCCCAAATTAAATTTTATGCATAACAAGCACTGGAACCAGCCACATTTTCCTGAGGGAAATTTCTCCTTGACAGACTGTGCTCCTCACTTAGTTCTTCCATGTACATCCTGTATATGCAATTTCTCTGGCAACTAGTCGCCAAAGAAAAAACAAAGAAGTCACTCACGTAAGGAGCCACAACCGAGTTTCACTGACAAATTAATAAATGACTTTATTTGAGTCTAGTGGAAAGAGCAAAACTGCAGAGCTATCCACAAACTATTCACACTATATTGGTAAATGTCTCCTCATTTTCATGGCATATATTTTAACAAACACATTTTTATTCATATCTGACAACTTTTATCAAAGAAAATGCTACTCTGCTAGCAGTTTTGCCCCAAGCCACTGACTCATATTTACGGATTGATTTCCAGAGATGCTGAACACATGCAGTTTTCCAGCAGAGTTCAGGCAAGCAATAGGGCTTACTAGTTCTGAAATCCACACTGCTAACCACTAAGCAGTTGCCGAGGGACTCCCGCCTGAGCAGTTGGGCAAAAAAGCCTACAATGCCTACGCTGTACTCTCCTCCTTCCTGCCAGTTTCTCAGTGGAAAAGAGTGCAGCAAGATGAGTAAGACAGAAAATTCTTGAAATAATCAAATTTTCACAGAGGGATTTGAAGCTAGGCATGTGAAATAAGTAGGCAACAAAGTCTAGATAAAAAGTTGTATGAAAATTTTCAGTATGGAAAAACATGATATATGATCGCAATTACTGTGTGCGTGCTATGTACTCAGGTTTTGGTCGAGATGAGGCAGACAAGCCAGGTGCAATGGCTCGTGTTCAGAACGGAGCCACAGAGGCTGAATGCAGGGCAGTCTTTGTCCCTTTACTCTTACGTCATAAGATAGTATCATTAGAAAGGAAGCTTTGGAGGACAGATTTGCCAGCCGAATTATCAAGAAGTCAGTATTACCATTTAAAAAGGACGGACTGTTGCTCTCAGAAAGTGCTGGAGAGCAATAGCTGTGAGACAACTTACACAAAGCAAAAGTGCTGGGGATAATTTCTTTACTTTATTATAACTTACCCTGGATAAGAGAGTCATGAATATTTATAGAATTGCCACAGCAGTTTACAGGCAGTACTTATTCTTATCCAGACAGGGAGCTTATACTTTTAAAGGGCGCAGTTAATTAAGGCTTATTTCCTGCGAGTGCTCTAATTTCCTAGAACGCTTCTTTTTCAGCACATGACTTTATCTGGAAGGCTACTGAAAATATGTACATCTCCAAAACTTGTTCTTCTTCATAACATCAAAATTTTAGAGTTTTTTTTGAATACACAGAAATATAGTCTCATTCAGTGGCATTTACAGAACATATGGACGTATGCTCTTAAACTCATGTTGCAAAAGCAGTTATTTAATGTGTTCTACACAGCCTACCAAGGTTCTGCAAAGTCTGTAAGCACGTTTTAAGCCTCATGTGAATTCAGGTTACTAGTAGTCCACCACTACTGAGTAGCTTGCTCACTTAAAGGAGTACACTGTGAAAAAATATTACTGCCCAAAATCCCATTATAACTTCTCAATTAACTTACCAGTTTTGAACACCACACTTGACACCTGCATGCATATTGCATTTATCTCCCATTTAATACTAAAACCTTACTGAACCCTCACATATTGTTCCTGCTACAAAAATTCCAACATTTCAACAAAAAAGAAATTGGTATGAAATGGCTTCCACAAAAAAGAATGTTTCAGACAGTAAAGAGTGCCAGAAAGCATCAAATTTATAATCAACTGCAATCTACACTGAAAAAGAGCCTGTTTTAGTTTGTTCATATATTATAACCAGATTGCTAAGTACTGCTTCCTTGACTGCCCCTACTTTTTCTCTTAAAGCAAAGGTGTGTAGAATGTCCTCTCTGGGTACAGTCCCACTCCTCCATTTTTAACTCATTCAGGAGAAATGCACAACAAAAAAATTCCAAGACTTAAATAGCATCCTGTTGCAAATAGATAGATGCAATTGATTGTTGTCTGTTCTTTGTTCAAATCTCTTTTGTGTTATAAATGCCACTGTTGTTTGCAAAATTTTATTCTTCGAATGCATTTTTTTTCCAGTTAAATTAAAAAAGAGGTCTGTATGTCACAGGCACATTTTAGTCTAAACATCAGCAGTGAGGAAATGGCTAAAAGTTGCTAATTTTCCTTCATACCTCCACCCACCTGCCTTGAAATTCTTATGTATCTCTCACATTCTCACAACTACTTTTCTCTGCTTAGGCTTAGACTTGAGCTTTTCAAATATAAAAATAATTTGTATTTCAATTTGAATGGACTTTTCCCCTAACCTCTCATCTTTCTTATTTATCACATTCAAAGACAGGAATAGTGAAGAATTAAATTCCTCAAATTTCCTACAGCTACGGGTCACTCAACCTCCAACAGAACCTGACTCGTCCCATGAGGCCATATGCGTATGGAGTGACAATTCCGTATGAGACATATTTACCAATTCTGAGATGCTATAAACTTAACAAGTCTTGTTATTTAATTAACTCTTGATGACATGAACTGTTTTTCAATCTGCCAGAAAAAATTCTTAGTCAAAAATTAGCTTGCCTGCATTACAGGCAGGTGGCGTGCTCAGCCATTTGCTGTACTCACTTCCATAACAAACAGAGCCAGTTTGCTGAACCTGAGATCCAATTCTAACAGTCACAAAATCAATCATAATTCAGTGATGTGACTTAACACACAGGACATGCAAAGTGCCTTCATCTACATCAGCCTCTAAAACAAAAAAAGTGAAGCGTGCACACATATCTTCATTAATAAAATCCTGTTGAAACAAATGGGATTCCGCACAGAACGTGTCCTGCATGGGCGGACCACCTGACAAACAGCATTAAAATCGGTACTTTCAACAGATGAAACCTAAGAACTTGCCTTTTAAAAATGATCTGCAACTTGAGGCATCTATCTTGAGATGTCTTAGTGCATGATTTTCATGAAAAAGGGAAGAAAATGTTTTTCTGAAAATTGATATTTTCTTAGTAGCCTCAAAATGATCAAATGATTGCTATTTTGACAGTTACCAAGGCCATGCAATCTCATTCTGACATGTGATATATTAATCCAAACACTCTTTCTGCCACTAAGATGCAGCACTGTGCTGCTTTACTGTGAGAACTGGTCTGCAGTTTCTTGAAGAACATTTTTAGAATATTTTGTTTTGATGGTTTTTTTTTGTTTTACATTATCTTTGTTATGAAATATTTGATACTACAAGCTAACACAGAGCAGGAAATGAAACGATGTTTTACAGTAGTCTCCAAAGATGCAAAGATTATTTCTTTCTGAGTTAGCTCGGGCAATAAATGAACACACAGAGTATCTCAATCTCACTTAATATCTAGCTTAAGTTTAATTAATTATTCTACTGGCAGTATTCTTCATTCTGGGCAGTAGTCCAGCTATGTGTGAGTAATGATAAATGGTTGGGAGTATTTTTAAAAATAAAATAAAATTATAGCGTGTTTTCAAAGGCTTGTAAAATTAGGTCAATGCCAAAGAAAGCGCTTTGCTTTGTTATTAACTTTGATAAAGGAAGATTACTGAGAAAGCCTATTTTTTGCTTGTTTGAGAGACTCTGAATGCCTGTCACACTCATTCGTTTTGGGAGGTGAAGATTCAAGGTTGTTCAGGACATAGCCCATAGTTTCTAAGAAAGGAAGCACTGCATAGCACCATAATGCATTATGAGTACTAAATACATTTGCATATCTGTAATAAGATAAATTCTATTTATTATATTTTCTAGTAAGCAATGGAGTTACTGTGAAAATCTGCAGAACCTCTTTGGAGTTGATTTGGGGAGAAATTTATCCTTTATTAACCTCCAAACATTTCAATCTTCCTTAAGATTAACTTTAGATTTTCAAATATCATCTCTTCTCTTTATTATTCTGATGACCATTTGTTTACAACAGTTACATGATCCTTTTTGCTAGCAGCTGTATTCCATTCTCCCCTCATCTGCCATCTCCTTACACTCACAGACAGCTCTGTGAAAAAAATCATCAGGCCACAGGGCAAATGATAATTTCTGGAGCTGGGAAGAGGCTAACCCCATAAGAACACTGTTGAAAAGTTGTCTTAGAAATTTACTTTTCTGAGAATGCTTTAGTACTAGCCAACTCTAGCAATAAATCGTTGCCCTAGGTAGATGAGGCTCTACCCCTTTCCAAGGGGGAGTTACAAGCAAATTTCCTAGAGGCTTGGACCCTTGGCTCATACGCCAATGAAATAATGAAACGGCAGTTTGGGGCTTTCCCTCCCTCACCCCAGTACAACAAACAGAAGAACTTAAATTTACCAAGTGGAACATTTTTTTTACAGGTTTTATATTTAAACCTCAAAATCTCTTAAACCTGTAAGCTTACTCCTGAACAAAGGCACCTCCTCACATGATGAAGAATCTGACCCCAAATTTAATTTTGTGACTTTCTGGCATACAAAAACTGCACAGGTTTTATAAGATTTCTATTCACCAACCGGCTAATGTATGAAATTCATTGCCCACTCTAGTAACTAGCTGTGACTAGAAAGTCAGCATCTCTCAATTCACATTAAAGGATATTAATCAAAATTATTCCTCAACTTGACCTCAAGTCAGCAGGAAGTTCTAATAAGTATTTTTGAGCATATATTTACTTATTAAAATTCCCCTAGTAATATCGTAGGCATTACAGCTGACCAGCTCAATGTCTTTTAAGGCTACAGTAAATTACTTTCTGGTCTTTAACATATTAGGAGTCTATACCAAAGTGCCCCTTTGAGGAAAACAAATAACACCTTCAAGGAGAAGAAAGAATATTATGCTAAGTGGTAACCTAAACACTTGTCCTTCAGCAACCAATTTCCTCATACGGAGCAGCAATCAGGTGTGATACGAATTACTGCTGACTAGGACCTTTTGATACCTATTTGCTGGACATCTTCAAACCTCAGTATTTTATAAGAAAGATAAGCATTTCCTCATTCTACAGGATGAGGAAACTGGCACTGTTTCCAAACTCTACATTGAAGGCACTCAGTTCCTCCCGAAAATCTCAGCTTGGAATTGTTTTACTTAGCAATGTATTCAAAATCAAACTGTGTCAGCTGCAGAAAGGTGGCAATCGTCTATTAGAATCATTCATCCTTACACTGATCCCTTCAATGTTCAGCTCTGGAGTGCTACGACTGAGTCACTATTACATGTAAATGCCCATCTAAATTTCCAAAGGCTTATAAATAGAGTTTCAAAATTTGAGTTTTTGAAGAGAGAAGCTATCATGTAGGTGCTTGGTCACCTAAATAAGTCAGCTGAGTGCTTACAGGCGGTATTTGAATGAACATGAGATTGTCCATAGATTATCCATTTTCTTTTAAAATTGTGTCATTATTTGGTGTACAGAGGAACCTAATTTTGGTTATCATTTTTGAAAAGCTTAGCTTGAGGCTTTTTGTAATATTTCACTACCGATTATGTCCAGTTTTTACTGTGTAAATACACATCAATAATTATAACGTGCAATTTATGAATAAAACTCCTAAAAATAACAGACAGATAAATAAGATGTATTTCTAATACAGTTCCTAATTTCCAAAATAAATAATTTTCCATGCGCCATATCTCAGAGGTAAGAGTTCTAAATTAGGTACATCTTTGCATCTGAACCTGAGAATAACGATTGTATAATCATCAATAAAGTATCCTTTGTTTTACTGAGACTTTATCACTGCAAATGATTGCACTTCATGAAGTAAACAGAAAGTGTAAAAGGAAAAGTAGATTTTGGGGTGTTTGGAGACTGCTTTTTCTCCTGGATTAACCCGAGGTCGGACTCCCACTTTAATAAACCTTGAAAAGCGAAATAACATCTTCAGTTCAGTATCAGCAATTCTTGCACAGGGGTTGCACAACGTAAGTGATTTTTTAAACAATGGGATGACCAAACAAGATAGACTGCAATGATGTTTCCATTCATTTAGTACACAATTCCCGAAAGAAATAGGAAAGATGTCCACACTGACCATAATCTGTGTTTTCCGGCTCCCAACAATTAGATGGCCAAAAATAGGGTGTCTATAGACAAAACAAAAAAGTAGGGAACTCAAGTTAGACAATGCAAGCATTATACAGTCCTTGGATCGATACTGCTTTTTAAAGTCAATTTACATTTTTGGTAGACCTATTATATTGTTAACTCGACGGTTTTGAAATAGACATCAAAACAGCAGATTACTTTGGTATGCTTGTTTATCGCACCAGTGTCAGAATGGCATTGGAAAAGAAGAACAAAGTATTCTTTTTATTTTTAAAGGGAAGGGAACAAAAAACACAAGGTTAGGTAGTGAGGTTGTCTTTTTCATCTTCCTTAGCAACACACCTCTTACATGACCTGAAGAATGAGTTTTAGAAGGTGAAAAAACAGAAGACACTTTTGGGTCTGTTCAGTTCCTGATTTTGGAGTGTTTTCATTAATACATAATTTTAATATATATTAATATATTTCATTAATATATAATATTCAAGACTCTTTCTTATGAACTACTTATTAAAAAAAGCCAATAAACACACCTTATTTTCACTAAGCTATCAAAGTCATTTTCATTTGTTGAAGCTCTTGTTTTTTCCAAATGTCTTTAACACTTGTCATTTCATATTTAAAATGTGATGTTTTTAACGGAAAGTCAATAAAAATATCAAGAATTCATTCAATATTTTTTTAAACTGGGTGAAATATATTGTTAAAATAATTCCCTTCCACCAAATGAAGAAAATAAAACAATGCAGGAATTTTTCACACAAAAATCCTTAATTTTTTTTTGAAAATTTAAAAAGATTATAGTATTTATATAGATAGTACATTTATATATATACATACATACATACACACACACACACACACACACACACACACACACACACACACACACACACCCATTGCATATCATTTGGGAAGCTAATTTAACCTAATTAAATGCGAGGACTGCTCTGAGCTGTAATTTGAAACACAGGTGCTTCCTTAAGACAAACTTCTACTTTACTCTTTGCTTCCTATTGCTTTTCCTCAAAGACCTCCCAGCTGCAAAAATGGAAACCTCTCTTGATGTACACCTCCCCTCAAAATCATTTGAATGGTAATCTAGAAATCAGGAGGACAGAAGGGTGACACATTCACACCTACTTTCAGGTTAAATAAATAGGCTTAAAAATCTAACTCTGTTGCAACAATGACCTACCAACTTTAATAGGAGGAGAAGCTCATTCCCTGCCACTTGCTTACTTCCCCCGTCCCTCTTCTAAGCCAAGGAATATACACATCTAAAACAAAGTATTGCAGATGTCTTTTGAAACAGTATATAAAATGTAGAAAATGCAATATTCAATCTTGCAGCTTTTTGTTATTCACTAAGCAATAATAATGAATTAAAGGATAAAAAAAAAAAGTCACAACCTAACTTCAAAGGCTGAGACAAGGTTCTTGTAAGATGTTTCTTGCTCTGTAATGGAGTAACAATGAGTCGTTCTTCCTATCAGTTATTCCTTTGTAGTGCCATTGGAACCAACCAGAACCACAAATGCCAAGATTAGGCAAGAGAACCCCTTGTTTATAAATGGTAGCACCCAGTGAATTCCAGAGAATCAAAAAGCTGTAAAAATGATTTAACCATATTAATCTTATAAAGAATAAAGTCACCATGATTTAATACAACAGTTTTCAAACTTGGGGTTTCTAAATACGTAGAAACCATATCCAGCGCAGGAAGCTGCTGAAACTGTCTGGGGCTCAGAAATTATTTGGGGGCAATAGCATCTGTGTTGGAGAATGGCTGGAGAAAGGTACTGGGAAAGAACCCATTCAGAAGTAAAAACAAAAAGATTCTTCTGATGGTAGGTATATTTGCTGTGAACTCCATATTAAAATTCCTCATATACACTTAGGATAGCTCTTGAGAAATTAGATATGCTCCTGCCCTCAATGAGGTTAAAAAAAGAAATTCTGCCTTCTGATTTTGAGCCAATCCCATGAGATTTTGCCATTCAGGCATTCATTTCATGTCAGGCCATGAGGAAATAGTCTGTGTTTCTGATATAACAGGAGGATTCTGTCATTTCACATGTAAATGAAAAACTACCCCTGGTCAGAAAGAGTCCTACAAGAAATAGTACTGAGAGGCACTCAGAAAGATTGTATCAATGAAGGATAAATGTGACATTACTGTTTTCAGCATTTAGTTAAAATAACACGTTAAACTTATACTGGAACTTGCACTTTGGGGATGATAAACAGAATATGGGAAGGAGGCAGATTCTCCAGTCTTGCAAAACATCACTTTAGCTCACTAAGAGAAAGAGGTGGCTAAGGCTTTTCTAAACTTCAAAAAGAAGAGTCCAAACAGCAGGACCTGCTTCTAACAGAGGACTTATCCAGACACTTGCCGAAGAAATAACGTGGCAGCCTCCAGGTATTTCTGAAAATGTACAGTGGATGCTTTTTCTTTCAGGAGTTCAACAAAGCTGTTGAGGGAGCAAATATTTTAGATTTGATTCCATTAGAGGAAAACTAATGAGACTTTGAAAAAGCGTATAGGTGAAAGCAGTTCAGTAATGACAAAGCTCGGTACTCTAAAAAGACAAGTTTAACAGAACAGGGTCCAACAGGCTACAGAACAGGTAGATATGGTCTCTTGGGAAAGTAATCTGAGGGCTAAAGAGACGGAAGGGAGCCAACACTTATTGAGAAAGACTTATTAAGTGCCTTAAGTATTTTTAGAGAGAAGCATAGTAAAATACCAGTGAGGCCACACTGGCGATCTTTACTCAACTAAACACCAAAAGGAGATCACACAAGAAGTGCAAATGAATGCATATGCTAATAAAGGTGAGTCTAAGCCTCTCCCCACCCTCATCCTTCTAGACATAAAAGTAGAAAGGTTAAAACAGAACATGTGTTTTAATTAGAAAAGTACGTGAGAAGTGATAATAAAAGGCTCCACAATATATTAAGAGGTAAGGCAAAAAAAAAAAAAAAAAGCCCTCAACAAAAAGGAAACATCATGAGATCAGAAAGAAGTTGAAATAACAGGTAGTGCAGACAACTATAGCTGATTATTAAAGGCCTTGCTTGTTTCAATCTCCAGAAGGAGGGAGACTGTGGTCAGAAAAGGGTCTTTCTGCCCAGGGAATGACAGGTAGGCATGAGTTTTCCTTGCTGATGCTCTGAACTGGGCAGACACAAGCTACCTCTGAACTGCCAGCTGTGACCTTGCTAGCATGGTGCTCTGCCTCGTTTAATAGACCTGCTGAGAAGTAAAGCTCATTAGCTCAAGCACAGCAACACACCAGAGCTGGCTTCCAGCCAGCTGGCTTGAAGTGGGAACAAAGTTTAGGTCTGCAACAATCAATTCTGTAGACATGCTCAAAATTAATTTTGACAAGAAGATAAGACGACAGGGCAAAGTACAGAAAAAATAGGATGAGAAATATTTATAAAAGGTCGGACAGTTCAAGTTAGAGGCCTGACGAAATTCGCCACAGAACGCTTAAGGAATTAACCTGTTCTCATGTGTGTAAACTCTGGCTTTATTTGTAAAAAATAAAAACAAACAAAAACCCAACTCCTGACTCAGCTGCACCGTGAGTTACATGCACGTGTAAATATTATGTGTAGAAATTTGCTCTAATACCTCTTTTTTTCCTCTGTCCCTAATTCTCTAGAGTATCTAATAGTCATCGACCTCTATATTGGTAAGGGTTATTAAAAGTATTGAATTATCTGCAGGATGCTTAAAGGGGTGCAAATTATCTGAAGTGCAAGTTTTATATGTGAAAAATATTCACGCAAGTGACCTTTGAAACACGAGCAGTTGTTTTGAAAAACTCACATAGCACAGAGGAGTCCCAGAAGACTAGAGCAAGGCAAAGATCTATCTTTTCCAAAAAAGGGAAAAAAGCTGACTCAAGGGATTGCAGGTTAGTTCAGCCAATTTACAGAAACTTTCTAGATTCTAAATTCAAACTTTCTAGAATCAGGCGCCAACAATTTGAACACACTATCCATCTGCAAATCCCTAACAGCTAACTTTTGTTAGTACAACTCAGATTTCTCAAGATCATATACAAAGCCCTTAGAAGATAAGAGAGAAGCAGTAGATGCAATGTATTTTGATCAAAGCAAAGTCCTACATTACATTCTTATCAGGAAGTACAAAACTACGGTATCACCATAAGATGGGCATACACCTGCTCAAAAAAATGTTTTCAAGGAATAGGCAAGAGCTATTCACTCTCAAAACAGAACAGAAATGGTGGGAGGAGGTGCAAGGGAAATCCTCCTAAAGCCAGGCAGAAAAAACAGGGTAAAAATGTAAACAGACAAAAAAATCCAGAGCATAAAAATAAAATCCAACATAAAAATATAGACACTGGAAATCAAAGGCTTTAAGAATCAGTTTCTGATTAAAGGATTTTTATAATCCTGTACTTCTACGCAAAAATCCATCAACAATAAACCTGTCTGCAGCTAAAATGACTGAAGTTTTCCCAAAGGTGTTTTCCACATTTTCTCACCTAATTGTTGGGTATTAACACTTACAAAGTTCTAGACTTAATCTGCTTTGCCATGTGTCATGCATGCATACTGGGTAAACTTAGAGTTCTCCTGGCTAAATTCTGGTAATAAATGCTAATCTCAAGTAATATCACCCCTGGTTAGGAAAAGACCCAGGGAGAAACTTTGTCACCAAAACTTTTGTGACAGTACAATTCAATTATTAGAATGGTACATTAAGCTATGGGGAACGTGTATCATGGACTTCTGTTCAGCTTGGCTCTCTAGTCTGTCAGACAGCACCTTGCAGGTCTCCGTTCCCCAAGGGGACGTCCTGGCTGCAGACCCACCTCTCCAAAGCTGCTTCCCTCCTCAGCCCCTCTACCGGACAGGCTCCTAGCTAAAGAGAGGTTTATTTGTCCCAGCCACGGTAATCAGACAATGCCGATCTTGCATAGATCCTAGACAGAAATCCCCAGAACCCCTGACCCCAAAAACCAATTTTCCTGCTAACAGAGTCTGGAGTACTACTTTTTCCTTTAGATGTTATAAGCCTTTGTTTAATCACGTAACTTCACAGTCCAGATTTATAAACATCCTCTTAGAAGAATCTGCTGGACAGGTTATTCATAAAGAGTGAGGGTGGAAGGATTTACCGTGTTCAAAGGGGAAAGACTGGCAAGTCAGCACAGATTTGTAAGAAGATCCCTGGTCTCAAGGATTGAGGTATAGGTAAGTGAGAAAAGGGAGCGTGTGCAAAGTAGAAACCTAGCTGCCCACTTCTGATCTATTAAAAATACTCCCACAGCAAATGCAAGGAGACACTGCCCATGTAAATGAACTTCTCTATGCCAGCACAGTGGTTTACATTTGCAAACTTAATACGGTCTGTGGGAGAATGCTTGGTTTAATTATTTCTTACAACTCACATATCCAGAGTACACTGCAGAAGTATCTATAACATCCCTTACAATGCTGCATATTCCTTATAGCTCAAACATCATACAACCTACATGCTTTGTTTCATGATCTAGAAACCCTAGCTAAGTGAAAATTTTGCCTAGGAGAGTTACAGACATGGCATAAAATGCTGTACCTCAACACCACCATTTCCAGATAGAAGTTTTAAAAATATTAATTTTTCTTTGTGAAATGCAGAGAATCTGGAGGAATTATCATACTTTAAAAAAAATTTTTTCCCCAGAAGGAAATGTGAAGCAGTTTGTCATGAACAAGAATTTAAAAGGGAACATTTGTCACTTTGCCATGACATCCCACTTATAGCCGGAAGGAAGGTGGGTGGTAGAACGGTTTGGGGAAAGTCAAGTACTGTTTATCAGCCCAGGCAGAAATAATGCTGCCAGTTTTTATTACTACACTTTTAAGGTACTTTGTTTAATTGTATCTGTAATTTGAATAAGCAGCCAGTACAAGTCAGCAGCTAGAGAAATGAGGTCTTACCTAGTATCACATTTGCTATCATAGAACCATTTAAGTATTTATAACAAAGTTGGCTGTTGCAAAGAGCTTTATGACTATTGACAGAGCACAGGTTTTGCACATGCAAATGCATACTGTTTCTCTTCAATTACAGACTTATTAGTTAAATTTAACCATAGAAATTCATAATCCTTCTGTTAATAAAGTCATATGAAACAAAATCCTGCAATATATTACATACTCAGCATTAAACATATGGACAGCAGTGGCTGCCATGCGTGGTGAGCAAACAATTAGATCTGCTTTGACTCTACATAAAGTTAACCAACTATAATATCTGAACTAATGAAATAGCCACTTGTAAAAATCAATGTTGCCCATCAGCTTTTATAAACATGATTAATTTCTATGCACTAAACTGTATTACTGTATTACTGAAGGGGCAGGCCATTAAGTATCTTTCAGCTACCCCTTGTTGATAGTAATATGAAAAGGATTGTAGTTTCTGAAGCTGCTCCACTCTCTGAAATCTTTTAAAATCTAATTACTGTGGATGGGGGAGGAATATTCAAATCAGTCATAAACCTTCCTTTGCATATTACTGTTCTTCTTCTTCTAATGGGCACTAGGGAATCTTTATAAACCGCAGAAATCAAGTCTTTGCTAAAGAATTGTTATATACAAGTCTAAACGCCTTGCATGAGGGATGGCAGAGTTCATAGGCATTCAGGTTTATATTCACTACAGTTGACTCAAATGATCTCTTAGCAAAGGAAAAGGTTAAGAACGCTGGTCTAGCAGCATCTAGCCCAAACAGAAAGGGTATCAGCCAGCAGTGCTCCCCTGTGAACTGGGAATCAAAAAAACAGGTTGAGGTAGTAGGAAACAACACGGATTTTGGCTCTTCTTTCCTAACCTGGGAAGGGGATGAACATGGAAGGCAGTGGGGGAAAGTGTGTCTGAGCAGACAGACAGGGGAGTCAGAAAGACACATGGATTGGAAATGATTTTCCCCTCTTTGAAACATAAAAAGAACTAGTACATGCTGAGCCTGAGCTGCAGAGACTACAAAATAGTCCTTGTACCTGCAATTTCCAAATAAAACCAGCAAAACGCTGGAGAAGCTAACCTGCTTCTTTCCTTTATTGTAAAGAAGTGGCTTCCAATAAAAGCCTTCTCTCGAGGCACGGCAGCTGTTCCAAGGAGGCTACAGACAGCGGTGGAGAGCTGCAGTGTTCAAACAGGGCCGGAGAGCTCAGCCCTGGGGCTGGCTCGGCTCGGGGCACAGCCCCAGGGTGCTCAGCTCAGCTCAGTCCAGCGACTCAGAGCAACCCAGTAAGCACGATGATGCCCCTGAGGGGGATCCGCAAGCATCCACAGCCCCTCACACTCCACACAGTTTTGCGTCCAAGATGTTTAAAGCTCTCTGCAACATTTGTTTGCTATGTATTTTAATCTCCACTTAAAGGATGAGAAAAATAAGGTTGGAAAGGTTAGACATGTTCTTCAAGAAAGTGTCTTTTGAACAGGAAAAGAAATTACAAGTGAAATTTTCATCTTGCCAAACTCAAATTTTTGTTGCTGTCTTCACCAGACTCATGTTTTCACAAGAAACTTTGTTCCCATTTTCACCCTTTTCTCAGCTATTTATGCCTTTCAACTTAAAAGTTACAAAACAATAGCAGAACCTAAACTTTACCTCCGAAACGTATTTTACAATAAATTAGAAATTAATCATCGAAAAATGGGATTGTGATGATTACAAGCCTCAAGTATCCTAGGAGTTTGCTTAAAGACAAAAGGTATTAGAAAATACTACTTTTCACTATGGGTGGCGAGACACTTAGGCAGGATGTGCAATTTGTAGAAGAAATCAACATTTCCTTCTCTGGGTGACACTTCTGGAAGGTTAGCAGCTTAGTTGGTGAGAGCTGGGCATTCCTCACCAGGACAGCCACGTTATCAGTAATGTGGACAGGGCTGAAAGGATGCCAGTGAGCAATGCTTGGCCTCAGGAGGATCTGCTTTCTAAGGTGCACCTTGCACTATTTGTGCCTCATGCACATATTTGCTCTCAGATACAGGAGCGTGGAGAGCAGTATTCAGCTCCTTCTTTGGTACTAGGATTAAAATACCATGAAAGAGCCATACACACGTTCAGAATCTGAGAGTTCAGGTTTGCAAAGCATCACTAGCCCAAAATTTCCTGCTATGCCACATTGAGATTAATAAGAAACTACAACTCTATGAGTAAGACAAAGAATATTTAGATCCATCCCCTCTGATTTAAATTATTATCACAGAAATTGACCTAATTAGTCCTGAGTAGGTCAAAGAACAATCAGGAATGGTTTTTTTATTTCTAAAGCCATATTATCTAAAAGAGCAGATACAGCTAGGATTTTACAGCCCTCCTGATGGCAAGAGTAATAACTGAAAAAGCATAATTTTGCCTGTAAAAGGGCGTTTGTGCAAATGAAACATAATCTCCACTACTTTTAGCCATCTCTATACAACTTGTTTAAAACAAATTGGAAGTAATTTTACTGCCAGGAGGGAATCTGTTACCCTTTGGATTACAAAAATGAAGTGCATCGAGAACGTTATCGTAGCTAGCCTGGTTTTTGTAGGTCAGGCTGCTGTATTGCAGGCAAAGACTTCTCTGCAGAGACAAGTTCTAAACTTCTCGGTGCTGGCAGGTGCACTGCATTTTCTCTTTCTATTAAAATATCTAGAAATTGGTGAATCCTGTCCAATCAAGGGTCCTATTTCTGAAGAAACAACAGAACACCTGAACAAGTATTCTAGTGCAACATTCACACATTTACAGTTGAACTTTTGGAAACATTTCCTTTCTCCCTGTTGAATATACTGTCTTCATCTTCCAATTTAACAGTTGTAATAATAGTTTTTGCATTAGCTTTATTTTGATAAGGAACGCAGGTTTTTCAGTGAAGTAAGTTATGCTGGTACAACTCTAATTACACAGTATGCCACCACTATATATTTTTTCTCATGCCATACATTAACAGCTAAAATTGCATTGTTTTATCATTGTTAGCATAGTTACAGCAACGCAGACTTAAATCAGCTTTAAAGCAGCAGCTGCAAAGGGTGCTACAAAGCAGCAAATAGCCAAATTGCTACAGCTACCTACCAGGGCACCACTTGAGGAAATTACCTTATTTGATACGCACATGGCAAATATGTGCGTAATCCATAACTTAAATAAAACAATTGACATTGGTTTACAATCTAACCCTAACTAAATCTTTATGTCCAGCCATGTAGACTGTAGACTTCTCCGAGGAAAGCCCATGACAGACTAGCTGCAATAACCTCAGTTGCTCACAGCACAGCAAATGCTAATTGATCTCTTCCTTCGACTGAATTATGGTAGGGGAGGTGCTCATTTCCCACATGTAGATATAAGCAGACCAGTTGCTGTGCAGTATTTTCACCTTGATTTCAGTAAGCTGAACCCCCCAAAATAAGTTCCATTCTCTGCAAAAGGAGGTCCTCCAATAATGTGTCCTACTGGCTGCTGCTTATGCAGAGACAAGGCAAGAATCAGAACCTCAACCACCTCCTTGATCTTTTTCTGCATTTTGCTTACTCTATAACCCCTTGAGTGCCTTCCCCTCAGCAGTTAGTCCCTTCACCCTGTGCCATCCCTCTCTCCCATACACCAACTCTGAATGAGCAGTTGCCACCAAGCGAGAGCAGGAAATAAAGGAAACAGTGGGAAGTGGATAAGTCCTAACTATTAAGGGTCACTGGTCAGAGGACAGTCTGGTATGCAGAGCTACCAAGGCAAGGTCGGGGTTGTGTGGATGGGGGAGAAGGGGAAATGGAGTTGAGAAAACAGATTCTGGGCTGAATATTGAGGAGGAGGCAGCACACCGGGAGGGAAAACTTTTCCTTCAAAACCCCTCTCCTGGATCAATGGTGGCTGTGGATGTAGGGGAGGAAGCCTGGCATGACTTTCTTCTGTATTACCTGTACACTTGTAACTCATTGTTTGCTGAAGGGCAGGATTTTTACACTGTATGATCGACTACACAGGAGAATATCTTAATAGCGATACTGAAATGCATGCACTAACTGTTCTCTTCTCTGCTAGACTGCACTGTAGATACTTAGTTATATTCACTCTAACATTTTACTTTTTAGACCAAATACTAGGACCTTTTCTTTTCCTTTATATGGGGTCTATAGAGCGGAACTCAAATAAAAATATTGATAAAAGTATTCTACAGCAATTAACCTAATATAATGCTTGATGCAATAACTGCTCTCCAGTATATCACATTTTTTTTTCTATATTTGTAAGACAGCAGTCTCAGGTCTATTTTATTTTCTATGGTTTCTTACTTAAATAATTTTTAAGACAAAATTTAGACTTAATTATCTTGAGGACAATAGACTGTGTTCTATCAGAGATTATTTTTCTGTGACTAGGTAATGCACTTGGCAATAGGAGAACAGGCTTCCCAAACTATGATATTTACATAATCAATTTCATAATGATGCTCATCATATCATGATCTCAAAGTAGCAAATATCTAGTAAAGGTCTTCAAGCAGCTGGTGGTGATACCTGCCACCACTATTGCTTAATCACAATACACAATAAAACCACCGCTGTCAGTGGTGGCATATGGCAAACCAAGCAAATTAATTCCTGGTCTAGAATACATAATCAAATACTATACAATCGTATTTGTTACAAGTCAGAGGAGGTGTTGCTCTGCAAAATTCTAGCTTGCTATTCATTGATAGAACCCACCCACCTAAGCCTTTAGTTTAAAATCTAATACAACGAAATATAACTAGGTAGGATCCTGAATAAAATACACACATATATTTATATGTTTATATCAAATGAACGTTCCTTCTAGCTTCTTCTGAAGCACCTGCATATCTTTGTCATATACATTGTGATGTAGAAATGTGTTTGCACTCTTTTGAAGAACACATTTCTACTTTAGTATTAGTCTGCTATCTGTAAGGAAGTCCTCTGACAGGCAAAAAATATGTTTTGCTCTCCTTTTCTAATAGATACCTCCCCTTTTGCAAACTAAGAGTATGTTGGTAATAAGAGTCTGTAAGGTAATTTCATTTTCTCTATTAAACTTCAAAAATACTAGAGTAATTTATTTCATGAGAGACACTTCCACATTTAGCATTATTTTGCTTACCAAATACATTTGCAAGGATCAGAAGGGCTACTCTTTTCTTAACACAATTTATTGACTTAATTTTCCGAACAAAATCCTATCAATTTTTAATTCAAGAGGAATTGTCACCATCTGCTAGGTTACATAAGAGAGAAAGCATTTTATAATTTGCCATGAACCTTCATATGAGGCCTTTAGTATGAGCTCCCATTTGTGCAGCTCAGGAACATATATAAAACACTCACCTGGAATCGATAAAAGGTTCCATCATCCTTTAGTGTTAGAACATGGTCTGAGATTGGAAAGAAATAGCCATGTGCTGCCATCAGTGTTCCCAAATGTAGAGCTTCCACTGTTGAAAGAACAAAAGAAAAGAAAGAGAATTTTAAAAGGTTAAAAGACTTATACAGCAATTTAAAGACTATGTAATAAAAGACTTGGCAGCAATTTAGTCTTCTTGTTTGGATTCATCCTATCTCCTGCAGATAACCACCTGGCTCCAAATCAAGGTCCTGGTGTCATGAAAGCCCTCTCTTCTTCTATGTAATATAATGATGGCATTAAAGAAAGCATTCTCCTTAATAAATGGCTATTAGAACTCATATTTGTAGCTGCAGTTCCACTACTTATATTAGCATTAGCAGGTGGCCCCATGACATTCACTCACTGTTTCGAGGCTGACAAAACTGCTATCATTCTTACCCTGACTGTGCAGCCTGCTTTTCTCTTCAGAACAGTTTCAGATTATATAACATTAAAACAGGAGATTTCAATTACATGATATTTTCCTCAGGAACTTTATCAGAACTACAGTAAAGGACAGAGATTTCCTTAGAAGTATCATTACTGGGAATATAACGAGGAATAACTTTAATTCACTGTAGTGTACAAAACCATAATATGTAACAGTCAGGATCACAGGCGCTCTTTTATTTTCAGTAATTTTCTTACTCAATGCTTTCTTTGTAGTTACTTGGTTTGGTTTGGCTCACAAGAACCAATGTTCTAGGAAGAGATCGGTATTAGCTAGTCACGCTCTTGCTGCATTATTCAAGTCCTACGACGTTTCATTCTTTACCAGATTCCTTTACCAGCATTGCAAGAACTCCAGTTTATACTGCTAAAATAGCTGCATAGCAATCTCTCCTGTTACTTTAAATATTTCCTAACAACCTACTAATATCAATCCACAACCAGTGCAGCATTCTAATTTAAAATTTAATTTTTTTGAGAGGAGCACAAGGTTTTCTGAGCTACTTTGTTTGGGCCCCACTACAAAGCTGCAGGACAGCAGGATCATGCTGCTTCAAGACAACACCAGGGATGAGAAAAGGAAACAGCACAAGAAAAAGGCCATATAAGAAGCCTAGGGAGTAAGGAGAAGCTGGGAAGGGGGAGGAAGGAAAAGATAAAGAAGAAAAAGACAGAAGTTGTGAGACATGCCTGAAAAAGAGGGGGATCTCTGATTTAAACCATGGATTCAGTAAGCATGCAGACTCTGTAAGTATGAATATTTTCACTACAGAAAATGTTATAGTTCTACATTTCAAAAAAAAAGGCAAAACAGCAATTCTCCATGACTGCCGCTACCACACACACATACATCAAATTCATGCTTTAAAAAGACTTAATTTGTTTCTGTTGTCTGCATTTTGACTCTTAGCAATGCTAATCATAAATGTTTCAGCACAGATCTGCCTTGTCCTACCACTCTCAAACATCACAGTGGCAACTGAGGAGATTTCAGTCACAGCACTGTCATGCAGAAAGAAACGCTAGTACTGCTATGTCATTGCTAAATGGTGATGAAACTGGGATTCGCTTATGCTTCATGCATTATTGTTTTGGATATAAGAATGAAATACAGACATAGTTATTCACCTGTATTTCATCCATACTCCAGAGTATTCCTTCTTTCATCTGTTTGCTCACCTAGACACATTCACTGGTATATGCAATACAGGAGAAGAAATGGGTCATTTTTAAGCCACCCCAAAGCCCGTAAGTGTGCAGAAGGAGCAAAAAGGGGGATCTGGACAGCACTTGATTGAGAGCACATAACCTTACCAGGTTTATTTCATGCCTTGCACCCTCACATACCCTTCTGCTTTCCGTGCTCTGCAAACTCGTTCCAGCCCCTCTGGCAGAGATATCATCTACGTAAATCCAGCAGGCTCTTTTTGTCAGTGAACTCTACGATCTGCTACAAACTGCAATAATCCTGCTAAAAAGCCTTTTCCAAATCACCAGCCTACAAAAACACTTTCTAACAGAAGGAAGTTAGTTGCTTCTGTCCTGATGCTTGGGATGTGTGCAAATCCACTTTGGAATTTTATCCTAATTAATGTAAGTCCATATATTTTTGTTATTTATATCTTTTAAGCCACTAAATTCTATTATCTCTTGGATCAGACATCCTGAGGCAATAAATTCTGTAGTGATTTAGTTGCTGAGGTTCGTTTAATTTGTTTTATGTTGCCTAACTGTTAATTTCACAAAGCTTTTCTTTCTTCTTCGCACTGTGACTTATCATTAACATTTATAACATTCTTTTTTCAGGTATTCTGTATCTTTACAGAACAGGAGCAAAAACAAAGGCGGAAATGTGCTGATATTTTTTAGAGAAAGTATTTCTTAGATAAGGATGATGGGGCTTGCCAGGGAAGGCCAGAGCTTATTACTTCCACAACTCTGATGCTGATTAGAGAGCATTCTGTTCAGATTTAGAAGAAAATAAATAGGCTCCAGATCTGATTCATACTCTTCCTGGACTCTGAATTGTAATGCTTTTCAAGAGAAAAAAGAGTTCCCATTATTTCTCTTTACACAGAAATCGTTAGATTGCATGGGGGACACCAGGCCCAGTCTTGGGCCTCCCAACACAAGAAAGACATGGACAAACTGCAGGGAGCTCAGCGGAGGCTGCCAAGGTGGTCAGACCTGAAGCATCTCCCCTGTGAGGAGAGGCTGGGGGAGCTGGGCTTGATCAGCCTGGAGCAGAGACGGCTTCAGCGTGACCTAACAAACAGCAGTGTCCTACGAGAAGATTATCAAATGATGGAGCCATGCTCCTTATGGGGGTGCATGGCAGTAAAACAAGAGACAATGGTCATAAACCAAAATAAGTGAGGTTCTGACTTGTCATAAGGAAAAGATTTTTTTGCCATGAGAATAGCCAAGCAAGGGAACACGTTTCACAGAGAGGTTATGCAGTCTCCATCCTTGGAGGTTTTCAAGACCCGATAAAGCCCTGAGCACCCTGGTCTGACCTCAGAGCTGACCCTTCTTAGAGCAGGAGGTTGGGCTAGAGACCTCCTGAGGTCCCTCCCAGCCTGAATGATCGTATGACTCTCTAGTTCTAGGTGGGTGAAGTAGAAATGGAATGAAGAGCAGAAAACAGGGATGGATAAGTTGCAGAAGAAATTATTTAAAATGTCCTGCCAGAGCAGCTTATAATCCCAGGAAGGTTGGGTATAGCAAGGAGTAGGAGGAAAGATGTCAAAGGCCTATAAAGGTCCCACTTTATGAGCACTACTGATTCTCTGCACGGAAAAAGGATGAAGAGAGCTGGCCTTCTCCAGAAGGCAATTAAGCTCACCTAAGATGTGAATCATTCTCAACAGGAGCCTGTCTCTCTCCTTCAGCTATGTAGAGATTTAAGGTGGTTTTACTCTCACCTCAGGCATCTCATTCAGCTAGGATAAAGCCAAGCCAAATTAATGTTAAGGTACCTCTCTTCCTAAACACAGCCCTTACAAGTGAATAGGGACATATAAACTGGTCACATCTCTTGTTTTTTGCTTTAGTTAATAGACAATTAATTTTCGTTTTTCAGCGTTAGCAATCCAGCACCTTATTCTAGCACTGCATTATATATAAGTAAGTGCACTAATAAACATTTTTAATAACAACCTAAGATCCACTGCAGCTCAGAATTAACCCTGAGAATGCAAGTAGTATCTACCTTATTAAAAAAAAAAAGTTCAGGGTATAAGAATCAAGCGATTAACACAGCTATTCCACTAGAAAGTCTAAAATCCTCTCCATCTGTCTGCTCTGTCAACGGGGCAACTGCATAACCAAAGCATCTTCAATTCTCTGTTTTTGCAAGAGGTTGAATAACCTATAAATCAAATACTGCTCAAACAGGAGAACAACTGGGTAGTTGTTCTCATAGATATCTCATAGACTGGTAAAAGACTAACGCCACTATTCTCTGCACATCAGCACTAGAACAGCACAGAAAGAAAACTCAGCTCGCAGAAGTTTTCTAACCTCCAAGCAAGAAGTACACTAGTGTATTACAGACACAACAAAGGCAACACTGATATGTATCTCAATTTGCTAAAATCAGGCTGAAAAGGGAATACTCTAAGAAGCCCAAATGAAGTAAGACAGTCGAATTCAGGGAGAATAACTATGAGCTTGAATAGGAAAGTGCAGCCAGTAGGCCAGTCATACATGCCTGAAGGTCTAGGAAATTCAGTTCAGGCAGATTCTGTATTCCCCAGCTAGTGCTGCACGTGGTGTTAGGGGATGAACACTTAAAGAATCACCTTCCAACTCAAAGAATGGCAGGTGGAGATTAGTAACATCAAAAACTTCTATGAAGTGCATTGGAAAAGAAAAAGAAGCCTTGAAGAATACTTTTAAATACAAAAGTTCCCAGGTAAAAAGAGAAATGTTTATATGTATTTGGAATATAAATTCCGAAAACTAAAAGCAATAGAATATTGTTTCTTTAGATGGCAAATGTACACAGACACACATAGAAATGTGATATGCATACAACTATATGATTTCCAAATCATCAGTCATTGTGTGCAAGAATATGCAATATAAGCTAGATTCTCAGCTACACCCAGACAGTCTCATTGAAAAGGTATCATTCAAATCACAGTCAACTGCTATACTATGAATAAATGCTTCAGTCAGAGACATCACACTAATATCTGATGGAGACACAGTTCACTGAGGTTTAACAGAAAGAACACAGTAGATTCAGCTTCCTCTGTTCTTGACTGCTTGTTTTGAAGATTTCTGTCATCAGACCCAAGGTTTCAGACATACTTTGTAGCAGTGATAGTGCTGAGAAGCAGAAAGGCGTTGCCAAGAAACAAAAATCACTCAAAGCTCTGTTTTAATCTTTCATACTTAAAAAAGGACAGTGCACTGGAGGAGTGGCAAGTTATAGCAGCTAATAGAAAAAAAAAGCCTTATGTGAAAGACAAAAATACATCTTCATAAGCCTGCTCCATTTCAACAGGACATGAACTATCCTGATACGAATTCAAACAGTCACTGTTGGTATAGTTTTTATTCTTAATGCATACACAATTGCTGGGCTAAATCTCAGAGAAAGCTAAAATTTCATGGTTCATTCTGCTGTTGAACTTTATTTAGCTGAATGGGTGAAGTGAACAACACGTACATAGATTGATTAGCAATCATTTCTCTGGGAAGTAACATTGCTCACCATCCACTATGCCATTATAAGGAGAGTGATCTTGATGGATTAAATGCTAGTCACTTTTAATATACTTTGTTATATAACAGTGTCAGGAATTTTCTGTGCTTTGGGACAATACAAATCTGATGAAATCTGAAGAATGAAAAATATATCCTCGTTGTTGCGCTTGCATTTCATTTTCTTTTTAAATCTACTGCAGTTTTAACCCTATTGCATAAATGGTACTTTTTCTCCTTACTGTAATAGCTATTTTATGATTTGATGACTATTTGCTCACCTTAAATTGCAAGGTAAGGTAATGTCAGTGGACCAAGTTGTTTCTTATGGTAACATCCATAGCAGAGGACTAAAGACGAGGAATCGTTTCTTGTTTTTCTTTGGAATAAACATGTTTTTCTGCTCTGAAAATCCTTAAAGGGCACGTTTTCAGGGGTTACTGTTGACTCTAATTTTTCTCAGTATGTAAGGGCTTCAGGTGAGGTAGTCGCCATATTTATTTTTTCTCTGAAGTCTGTAAAACACCTTACTGTATAGTATCATACATTTGTAGCTCTATCTCCCAACATCTGAAGTGGCTTGTCATGATCTCTGAGGACTAAAGAAGAGAAAACAGTGTTTCGCACTTCAGCTCCACTTCAGAATGGCATTTCCGAGACTCTCTCTAAATGTTCCTCTGTGAATCTCAGACTTGGAGAAACAGAGGACATGGTTTGGGGCATTTTGTGCCCTGAAGGTCACTGTATAATGTAGGTGGCAATGCAAATCCCAGACTAGCCAGTTTTTCATATACTTCTTGATACTACAATGTTAAACAAATGAAAGCCTCTCTTTCCATCAAACAATAAAGTGTTTGCTGTTTGGGGCTATTTGGCTAATCTAAAATCCATCATAGTATCGAAATGCATTGCTATGCCACACTGCTGCCTGGAAAGGGAATCAATGACTCAGAACTTCACAGGCACACATTCATTTTAAGTGTCGAATGCCAAGACATCATCACTTACTCTCACCTCACTCCTGCTGTCATTTCATTGCCAGTCTGAACACAAGCTGAAAAGAATTAACTTTATGTTAAAGCAATAAAACACAATCTGCTTCTCACGCTCACACAACATGTAGGAGAGGCAGGCTCTGGGCCTGACTGTGGCATTTAAAGAGGGGAAAATAAAACAGAAAAGCTGTTAAACGCCTTGGCTATAAACTGCTCTGTTTTGTCCCATCTAAGGGATGGAATTTGCAAAGAGAGCAGCACCCAGCAAGAGTCATTTCAAGTAGGGCAAAAAAGTCAGTGAAAGAAAAGGCACTACCCAAACACTGTTGAAAAAGAAAGTCATGTCTGATTCTAAGATACTCATCACAAACAAAGTTACCTATCACCATAGCAGCTTATTCAAATAGGCAGGACTTTTTTCATTTGGCTGCTGATGCCATCAGCAGGCCAAAGACACAGTCATCAGTAGGAACATTCCTCAGCATATGAGGGAATAAAGGGAATCTAGCAGAGATGTGCCATGAATCCTGCCCTGCCAAAGGAGTGGTAACGTGCACCTTTAATTCTGAGCTGATCTATAATGTAGGGTGTCACTTACACACCTATCCCAGGTCTATAAACAACGGTGTACATACCTGAAATGATGACTACCTTGTGCACAGAAACATCCAAAAAAGTATAGTGAACCAGGGGCGCGCTATCAGCCTTGTATTATACATAACCCTGCAATGATTTTATCCATACTAGGTCCATAAAAGTCATGCCACTGTGAAAGACTGAAAGAAGTTAGGAGCTGAACTACAATTTCTTAAAGGAAGAAAATAAAGAAAAACACCTTCCTTCACTCTCAGAGAAAAATAAATAAATATGGAAAGAAAGGAAAGAGTTATCCTAAAATAGAAAAAAAAAAAAACATGATAGTCCTTGAATCAGAAGTCACATACCACTGTCAGCAGCACACAGTTTTCTCTTGAAAATTTCAATAGTATCGTCCATTAAATTTTCATGTGATTATTTCCCACTGGATTTAAGCTGATTCACATAACAGCTGTGTTACTTCCTATTAAAACTTGACTTTTCTGCTCTTAATAAAACTGTATTTTGAAGAACTGCCCCCTGAGACCTCAAATTGTAATGAGCTGAGAGGAGAAACCGTAGCTTTCATGGTGACAAAAGAAAAGGCTGCTGCAATTTGAGGTGTCAAGAGGCAGACAAATGGAAAGTGAGGTGTTAGAATTGAGCAGTGCTATACATAAAAATCTTCTTAACTTCACATCTAAGAGATGTATTTGGCATGTTTGTTTGGCATACTTAAAAAGCAGCAGCTACACAGAGTGGAAAAAATTCATCTAAGCTTCAAGCATTAAGTAGACCTCACTACTACGGAAAACAGCATACAACACAATTTAGCCACTGCATAACAACTTCACTGAGCACACAGTGATGAAAAGTGGCCTGAATGTGTTTAAATTCACATTCAGTTCTCCCTTCACCTCTCCTCAGATTTTTAAGGGGTCTACCTACATCACATCAGTAACCAGGCCTTCCCATGAGGGAATTTAGCTCTGTGCTCACCAACACAAGTGACCATTTATAAAACATTTCTTCCAATTTCGGTATTATTAGCCTTGAATATTTCTATTTTCAATTTTGTTTGTTAACAGACATCACAGACTTTTTTTTTCCAATTTTTGGTAACTTCTGTCATTTTTGATTGAAATGATATAAGGATGAAATCCAGAGTCCATTGAAGTATGGCCTTCCTGTTTTTCCCCCGGCACTTCCTCTGAATCTACAATTTCCTCATTTGAACTTTCATTGCTGTGCTGCTTCAGGGGCAAAACACAGAAAATCAAAAACTCTATGTCTTGTTTACCCAAATGACAGTCTGAACTTCTTCTCTCCATAAGGTATTTCCTGACACTTCACTCATCCCCCCTTCAGGATGAAAGTCTGTGCTACTATTTACTTTCACGTGAATACGCTTTGGAGCAAACCTGGCAAAGATAAAATCAAAAATATTTACAAAGAAAACCATTATTGCAAAAAAAAAGATCTTCTCAAAAATTCTCTTGGGTGAAATCTTGTTCCACAATTTCAAGCATCCACAGAAGAACAAAAATACTAGATGTAGACCACTTCTACTCAGTTGCAGAACTCTTACACTCTTGTATCAGATTCAGTTACATATTGCTTGTCACTTTCTGTTAGGACACCAGCTCTCCCAACTTTCTTCTCCCCCAGGGGGAGGGTCTGTAGACATGTGATCGTGTCATTTCACCACAAACATATGGCGTGGAGCCATGCAATACATTCTTCATGGTCCATGACACCCTAGAAGCTGTGCTAGCAGGTGTCAGCCAAGAAAAATATTTTACTCCACGGTCCCTTCAGACATGGAGTCCTGAACAACGGAAAACTTCCTTGGCTGCAGCACCATGTCACAGCTTCTCCCTTTCTCGGGGACATTCATGGCCAGGCACCAGTGGCCACATCTCCAGTTCCCCTCTCAATCAGCTGTGTGTGAAAATCACAGGCATGGAAATAGTTACAGCAATGCGCATCAAATATATGACAAATAGGTACTAACACAGCTAGGTATGTGTTGGCATGGGGTGGGGGAAAGACCATGTTCAAGCCTTGGCAGATCGAGGACATGTGAATAAGCACTGTGGTCTATGCGCTGCTTAGATTTGTGGCCAGCAATACAGTGTAATGGCAAGAGTGGGCACAGACTTTTCCAAAGCAAAACATATTTGTTCCTGAAAGAAACACAAAAGATAATATTGTTGAATCATGGGGATGTCAGCTAACGTGGAGTTTTTTAAGTTGGATGAGGGCAAGCAATAGCTAGCAATAAAATCACGCTATGAGTACTGCTAGTTAAGATGAATCATGACACTTTTTTAGTCTCTGAGTCTGTTTTGATATCAATTGCTACTACATCAGCCATTAATTTTGTATCATTGTCATACATTGCTATCATAATCACAGAACACCCACTTGTGACCAGGCAGTTTAGATAATACAATTACAAAGAACATACAGCAGCAGCTAGAACAACAACTGCCTCTTTCACTGCACTATATGCAGTAAAGAAGAATATAATCTTTGTTATAACGATTTTCATAACTCTGGCAAACTGTTGAGTATAAAAAGATGAAAATAATGTATTTCTTTCAATTGGAAGAATGCTGTGGAGGTAACTTTCCAAAAAACAACACAGGTATGTCATTCCCAATTATATACCATTATCTGTGATGAGTATATATAAAAAACCAGAGCAGTTGTTGAAACAGAATCACTTTTAGAGAGTAAACAGAGTAAAATACATTTAACTGTCCACATTAAAACGAAGGATGACAGAGTAAACTTTAAATACGCTGCAAGATTCCATTTTATGTCATTTTTACAATCTGATTCACATATTCCTGTTGCTGAATAACTCCCCTCCCAGTGCTCAGTGTTCCTTGCTGTAGGAGATTTACCTAGATAATTGCAGAGAATTGAGAGTTCAGCAAGATAAACTCTTTACTATTAAAAATATGGAAAAACTGTTAGCTTTTCAACAGACATTAACCAGCAAAAATAGCTTCAAGAAAGCCATTCCATAAGGGCTTTCTTTCCTCCAAAAAAAAAAAAAATGTCTCAGTGAGTGAAATATTTCTTCTCTAGTGGCAGAATCTAAATGAAGAAGGAAGAGATACCGCTGCTGACAACAACAGCAAAAAAAAGTAAATTGATAAAATGAACAACAGTACATAGCTGGGTAAACATAATGGTTATTCTGTGTTTTAAGAGAAGTCAAATATTAAATTGCTGAACCGTCAGCAGTAGTATGAAACTTATCACTTATATGAGCCTAAGCACTAAAGGAAAACAAAGGTGTCAAATGTGACTACAAGTTTTTAAAAGACCTCTGGAAAAAAAATCTGAGAAAACAAGATGAATAAGAATGACATCCATACAGACAACATGATAGAACAAAAATAAAAGGTAGAATGAGTAAAAATATAGAGATAGAACAAAAATAAAAGGTAGAATGAGTAAAAATATAGATAAATGTCACAGAACAAGAATGACTCAGAACAGCTTTTATTGGTGGATGCAATTTCTCTCAACTCTACAGCTGTTACTTTGTGGAGTTAATGAACATGAAAGATCATGAAAATGATCTGGTTGACATATTAACTTGGATTTCCAAAGGGCTCTTGGCATGATTCCCCCAAAGGTTTTAAAGGAACTAAGTTGACCTGGGATAGAAAGTCATGGAACAAGCAATAGGTAGGAAGAAAGGAACAACGGTTAGGCATAGATGATCAGTCATCACATAGGAGGGAGGTAGTCACTGCAGTTCTCTAGCTATATTTGGTAGATCCTGCACTGTTCAATATCCTCCTAAAATATCTACAGAAAAATGTGGCTGACGATACAACAAAATTTACTAACAGTACAACCTTACTGAGGTAATTAAAAAATGAAGAGTTGTGAAGATATGTAGAAGGATCTCACAAAACGAACTGACTGGACAATACAACTGTGAATGGAGCTGAATGTTGATAAATGCTAAGCAATTCAAATATGAACATTCCCTCTCCAAGTTTACATGCTCAGTAAGGAGCATGCTGCTGTTATTAATGTGTCATTAGCTGCTGCTGCTCAGCAAAGAGCCACTGTAGATGATCCTGTGAAAATGTCTGCTCAAACTTCAAACAGAACAAAATAAATTATTAGCAAAGAAATAGAAAACAAATCAGAAGATGATATTATTATACGGCATACCACACCCACATCATTAATTCTGAGTAGAGTTCTGGTGATTTCATCTCACACTATATATATTAACGCTGGAAAAGGCAGCAAGAAGGGAAATAAGGATGATAAAAGACATAGGAAGGCTTCCTTACAACAAGTGATGCTGCAAATCAGAAGGTGGATGATGGAGGACAGCTATATCGGTATATAAAATCACGACTGGCAAGGAGAGAGTGATACAATACGGAATAATAACTTATTACTTCCCATAATTCAAGAACTTGGAGTTAATCAATGAAATTATCAGGCAGACACTTCAAAACAAATAAAAAATGCACCTGCAATACCTGATTAAACTGTGTGTCACTGGGTGTTGTACTGGGTGTTGTCACTGGGCGTTGCAAAAGCAATGGAAGAAAGGTCATTCGAGAACTACTAAACAAAAAGCTGTAGGTACCACTCCAGGTCAGGGAGCTCCCTAAGCTTCAGGGGGGCAACAGCAGGGAAGGTGTGCCGAGGCATTGCTACTACCCTGGCTCTGCTGTCTGAGCCACTTCTGAAGTGTTTGTGACTGATCGCTGTCGGAAACAGCTCACAGGTCCAGATGGTCTGACTGCAGTACTGCCTATCTTATGTTCTTATTGACTTTGTTGTACACAATTCATTTAATTTCTAGTGTTTTGGCTTGTGCCTTGCACAGAAATTAATTTGCATTAATAGCTATGTTTTTGCTTGCTGTTCAGAAGATTTTTGGCTTGCTCATTTTTTAAAAATTTCGTACTATTTGCAACCACTAGTATGTGCAAACGCTTTCGGTGTGGGGAATATCTTTTAATATTAGAACTGAACTTACAATATATTTATCTGCTAATTGGTCTTCATGGAGATAATTTCAGCATGGTAGAATCTCTTCTAAATGTACCGTGTAGGAACATAAATAGACCTTTCACTTCTACTTTATTCTCAGCCACTCATCATTAGTATGGTAAAAGGTATTGTGAATTACCTTTGATCTATTTTTTGTAAGAGTAAGTTTTCATCTGCTTCAGGTAGCTCAGGGCATATATTTCACAAAGTTCATTAACGGGAACTTTAAACCCTTGGAATTTTACAGTTGAAACTCTTTAAATAGATGCCTGTGTGTTTAACTTTATTATGCTGTTATGGTGGCAGCCACTATTACTAAAAATTCATGTCAGGTTTAACTGTGAAACTGTAAATCCCCATCCCTAATTTTTTCAAACCAGTCTGCTTGAAAATAACCTCAAGTTAGATGACAAATATATAAAGCCATCTCAAGAAATAGCAGCTTTCATTTACGTTAAATGAAGTCAATCATTTATTATTTCTCTGAAAGACCTTAATCAAAAAACTTAAACTTTTTTAAACCCAAGGTTACTCGGATACTGCAGCTGTTTAATAGATTTTTGCTGTGTTTTTGTACTGGTAGTGACTACATTTGAAGATGTTATTAATTCCACAATTTCAATATATAAAAATTTCATATTTACAGTTCTTCTTAAGCTTCCTAATAAGCTTAAAAGCTATAAAAAAAGGCTAAGCTTTCCAGTGTATCTAATGCATGTGTTACCTTTAGGTAGACAGCAATTAAGAAAGAAATTTCCAAAAGCAATTATAAATTACTGTTTATAATTTCTGCATGCCTAATCTGCAATAAATAGGATCTTTTTGTTTATTTGATATTAACTAATGTAATTAATTTAGAATTTAATTAATTTGAGGTCCACCAAACTTAATCAGATTCTGGTGTCATTGGTTATTTTCTGTTTTGTAGACCCAAGCCTACCAAGTCCCAGGCAGAATAAGGTCTTGCAACTACAAAACCACGGTGGACATGGCCCTTGTCACCCAGCCTTCCACACAAACAGTGAAACTCCTGCTGATTTTTTAGCTTCAGTTTGTCTGTTTTCCTATCTGTAAAATTATAGTAGGTGAGCCAATGCAATCAGTGAAATCGGAGGAAAGGAGAAATATAAGCGTGAGAATATGTGAATGAAGAAAGGAGGAACTGATTCATATCATATTGCTCAGGTACACTCTAGCTTGGGAATAAGCTGGTAGCTTTTTCTCGCGCTGCCAAACAGGTTTCTTACCTCTTCTGCACATGATAGAACCGTTACACTTAGATCCAACAACCAGCCATAAGTAGACCAGAACCAAAAGATTCTCTGCAGAATAAAACTGAGGAATAAATGATGGAGAAAAAAATTGGAAGAGAAGAAAAGAGAGAGGGAAGGGAAAACTGAAAAATACAGAGACTCAAGTATTCATCTGTCCAAGGTGAAACGGCAAACAATGGTACCTGGTACACTAGAGCACCTAGCAGTTCACTTAGTCTTGAAACCTCAGCATGCCCCTCTGTTAATGTGTGGACTGCAGTATTTCTCTGTATGTGCTATGTGAAAACTGAAAACCATCTTAAGGACAGTTAGTAACAAAAACAAGAAAAGGCCTTACATTAATATTTCAGTCATCAAATTCTACAGACAAGACATAAATATCAAAACATTTTTGTTTACTTAACTATAAATAGCTGAAGCAGCTGTTGGCAAGATGAATAGGAGCTCAACTGCTTTTATTCAATTAAATTGTCCAGATTTATAATCTCCCTTCCACCTACTCCTGCCTTCCATTACTATATAACATAGTTCTCTGGGAAACAAGGGAGCAGAAAGCTAATGAAGTCTCTAGACAATTATTTAGCTGCTTTTAATTAAATATGCTGGTATTAAATCAGAATTACTCAATGTTCTTCCTCTTAAGCCTCCAAAACTTGGTACAATACCAAAGTTTCAGAAGAAACGGACAAAGAGGAAAAGTACAAAAATTCTTAGCAGCTTTAGTAAAAACGAGACTAAATCTTTCATTAGCAATTTAATTTATATAATGAATTTTTCAGCTTTATTTTTAAAAATTATCAGAGTGTCAGAGTTTTCCCTAAAAGGATACACGTTATATATGATGCTTCAGTTGTACTTTTCTCCTTACCTAAGTTAATTCAATAAATATACATTTTATTAACAGTGACAGTAGCATAATAGTCTCTGACTATGCTGGGTAAGCAAGATGCTGCAGCTACTGGCACGGAGAGTTACAAGGTAAGCAGACAAGATAGCAGACAGATAGGACTTTCAAGTCAGTAGGATTTGTTATCCAAAGCCAGTTGTTCTGAAAATCTGATACATCAGTAGGAAGTTAATATTGGATAGTGATATATTTGTCTTACTCTCCTTGGAGGTAGAGGTCACCTTATTCCTTGCTTCTGAGTGATGACATCAAGGAAAACAGATATTGGTATAACAAAATAAAAAGAGGCAATCCAGTTTAGCAACACCAGTTTCATTAGGTACGTTATCAGTGCAAGCTAAATTAAAAAATGGCCTGATCTATTAGCTGACTGCAAAAACTGATAAAGTCTTCTAAACTTTGCAAAGCTTTTGGGCTAACCCAAATAGTTTTGGGCTAACCCAAATTGATTAGTTCATCTAATATATATCTTTATGACAAAGCTGTGTACTTGGGAGGTAACTTGCTGGGTAAAGCTTTCAAACATTTAATTTAGACTTCTTACAGTCTAATTTGTTGTGTAACAGAAACGGTGAAATATATACTTCCTATTGGTACAACAGAGCCTCTGAAGTTCTTTTCAGTGTAATCATCAGTTGAATTTAATGCTTACTGATTTTTCAGCTTCTATAATCTGGATCTGGGTAGCAGTTTTAGCACGAACTTGAGTGCTTGTTTGAGTAGGCTTCTTTAGACTTAGTTTGCTAATCAGTACTCTATATTCTGTTCACTACTTCTTTCTTACTCTTCTCTCAACAAAGCTCATCAGAGACTTCAGTGAAAGTTGTCTTTAGTAAGAAATAAATCATGCTGAATGAAGTCCTTTTTCACACATTGTTTATTACAGGACATAATTTTTGGTTGTGCTGGGTGTTAATTAAAAAGCAAACAACTGAACAACATTTAGTCTTTCATAATGTCCTTACTGTCTACTGAGTTCCAAAGAAAATGTTGTTCATTGGTTTATTTGCTTCAATTTTTAAAACACTGATCAGGTATCAGCCATTTTGTCTAAATTAGCCTTTAGATTTTAGCGTGAGATACAGTTTAAAGAACAGGTTACACCGAATCCTGTTTTAAAAGGAATCTAGCTAAGTAGGCTCTTTTACAGTTAATAACAAAACCTTGAAACTCCTGTGGGGTTTGAATTTCGCCTTTACTGACTAAAACAGAGGCAGAAGGAATGGGTGTCCTGTGAAGGTATTACTCTTATCACTGAAAACAATTCTCGTAGAATTTGGAGCCTTTAATACTAAAGGTTTGAACACTTCTTATTAAAAAAGATAACTCATGCTATCACCATAGAATACGAGTAGGATTAGGAAGAACGAAATTAAAGAACTCAGTTGAAGTTTTCTTTTTAACTAAAAGTAAGCAAACGTGAATAGAGTTCTGCTTTATTTAGCAAATGCATATGAACATTTATAAGCTACGTTCAAATTATAATTTAAAATGATTTGAAGAATTGCAAGATTTTCCTAATTAGAACCAAAATGAATCTATTTTGCATTGGTATGCTATAGATTAGAAGACATGGGTTAGTTACAGAAATAACTTTACAGAACACATTTTATTGTACTGGTAGGAGTAATATCATTTTGTCGTTATTGTTATTTAGCATCAAATTATGCTAGAGTCCAATTCCATACTTGCAATCTTTATCTATTACTCCAATATGGACATTCTTTTATAATGTAGATATAATTCAACCATTAATACTTAATACCATTAAGTGGTTCCTAAAGGGATATTCAGCATTTAAGAGATTGTACAATACATAAATCATTTTGTCTACAAATACACTGTATTGATTGCTAGGATGAAAAAACATTGACTATTTTACAGAGTGTCTTGTAAAATTACGTCACCTTAGGGTAACAAGGGAGGAGGGATTTTATTTAGAGACACTTAGTTTGATGGAACAGGTTGTGACAGCTTGATCCATGTGCCTGATATTTATGACAACATGAACTCTACACACCTCTATCAGTCACAAAGTCCATTTCTTCATTTTGATTCTAAAAATCTGTTCACTTTTAACCAGCAGCCACCTTAATAAACTAAAACATATCATATTATCAGAAGAAATGACTGTTCCTTGCAAAGAAATTGGAGATGAGCACTGATGTAGCTGACCACCTATCTGTAAGCGAGAAAATAAACCAGCCATCCTATGGACATTTTAATCAGCTTCCAGGGCCAATACAAGGTAACGAGGCTACTCAAACAATACCAACACATAGGAAGAGGAGAAGCACAAACCAGGCCACTCCTGCTGTGCTGGGTACTCTGAGGAGACACTTGTAACACGTATAGTCTACACAGTATGACAAACTACGCCAAGCTGGAAAAAATTTAAATGTCAGTGGAAAGACATGGAAGAAGGAACAGAATCCATTATATCTGATTCATCCTGTTACAATTAAGTTACAGACAAATCACCTTTGTTTACCCTTTCCAAAGGGTGAACAAAATCATAACCTAATCCTTTCATAATCTAAAGTCCACCATGTTTTGGGCAAATAAAATAACCTCCGCATGGGAGCACTTACCATTTCAGCCCTCAATCCACAGCAATGGCTAGAAGCACATTGATTACACACACAGATAAATGCTACCCATGCTACCCACACCTACAGGAAAACTAACCCTACATTTTTATTTTGTTTGAGTATCATAACACCAATACCGTTGGTACTAAAGGAGTATCTGTAAATTTAGACATTTTCTATTCCCCAAAAGTATACGAGTTTTACTTTCTTTCTGTACATCTCAGATTAAAGTCGTTATTTCATTTAAATGTTACAGGACCTTACAAGCTCAGATCAAATCCACCCAGTAGAAGAATGGTTATGGTTATAGGCCAAGGTTCATCAGGTTTGACTAATCTCAGTTTCCGTTTCATTGAACAAAATGTGGCCAAATTTCAATTAGACATACGAAAAAAGCAAGTCTCGTAGAGTATCTGGGTTCCTAATAGGAGGCTCCTGGTGCATGTGCAGCCAGTGTAAACTACATTTATCAAGTTTTTTTCAGTTAAGCTGATATGTGGGATGCATTCTAGTCTTGCTTTATTTCAGCAAGTTTTCATTAACGCAAAGACTACAAACATAAGCATGACCTTTGTGTTCCTTTGTTTCCTCCTTTTCATAAGAGGCTAATTTTTTCCTTTAACTAAGTGTGGAATAAGGACCTCCACTTTACCTGCTATCAGCCTGCAGCTGCCTGATTTTTCTCCCAAATGTTATGGTTCAGAATGCATAGTCTGGCTCCTGCACTTTGCTGCTACTTTACTGCGTCTGCATGGGTAAAGGGGCAGAAACAGCCTAGAACTAACCAAATTTTAACAATGCACTTCCATAAAATCGAGACGAAAAAACCTGAATATTTTTCCTCTAACTTTTTGTGCAACTTCAGTAAGCACAGTGTATCATCAAGGTCACTATTAATACAGCAGCTGCTGGAGAGAGATTTTATTTGAAAATGGAGGAGGGAAAAATGGGAGAAACACAGACAGAAGTTGTGCTAATGAATTCTCCCTTTTTACTGCACCGGATCAGTGACCACAGTCTACATAGCTGCTACTGGGCATCTAATTACATGTTGGCTACATTGGTCAAGTGAAAAGAAAACTAATGGAAAGAAATGAGGTTGAAAAACCACTGCCTACTTCAAGGAATAGTCTTGTTTTGCAACTTAGAATGTCTGACTTAGTCATATATATACATATATCCATCCAAGAAAAGGCAGAGTTTAGAGGAAGCACAACAGCGTTTTCAGCTGAATTAATCTCAGCTCATATCTGTACGTTTCTACTATTTAGTGGCTTTCTTCCCATAAAAGGGTAATTTTTTGCTACTACCTAGACTGAGTTTTCTGAACTGTAGTAGAGAGTTTAGGCCTCGGAGTCGTAACACTCTGAGTGTAATTCCTGGTATATTAGGCACTCTGAATGCACAGCTGTGCCTTCTGGCGCTGGCTGCAGCCCTATGGCTCTGCTAGGGTAACCATCCAATAGCAAAGTCTTCAGTCAAATAATTTCAAAAGGCTTTACAGATATTAGTAAATTAAATATACTACACTCTGAACTAAAGTAAAAGTAAAGGAGAAAGGTGATGATGGCTTACATATTATCTCTTCTTAAGGGCTCTTTCTGAACAACAGAGAAAGAAATTCTTCGTGGGCAAAGTTAAGGATGAAAAGCATGTTTTGTAAACGTGCCTAGGAATGCTGTGTAAGCATATCCCTAGGAAGATACTTGTTCATTCTTCACTAAAAAGAAAATTGTCACTGATTTCTCCCCTTAAAGAGGCAATAGCATTATTCACCTTTAGCATGTCGGGATGCTAAGGAACAGAGAAATCAAGTGGCTTGCTAAAGACCTCAAAGGAGTCAGTGCAAGAACCAAGCACATAACTAGTCTCTTGGAAATTTGAGCGGACAGCTTAAAATCAGCTCATCTTCCTCTTTGTGTGCTTTTTTTTTCTTTTTTGTAACAGTTAAAAGGACTTCAGTCTCTATTGTTGTCAATCTGTTACCCTTCACAACACTAGTTATCACTTTAAAAAAGAAAAACACAGTGCCAGTAGACCTTCTACATTAAGCATAATTGGCACCATCAGTGAAGAGTCAGCACTTACCCCGTAATGTCAGTTCAGCAAACAAATGTCCAAGTGCCAAACCATAAGCCCATACAACTCTGTAAACTCAGTTAATTGCTTCAGTTTGGGTTGAGGTTATGCTTATTTTTATTAATGAACTAGATTTCCACATTAAAAATAACTTAGATAATTTTTATTCCTTAAAATTTTGCAGAAGAGTTGTAGACCGAAAAACAAACATTTTTTTTAAGTACAGATCGAAAAGTAAAAAATATAACAGCAACTATAAATTGAGCACAGTTATTCCGGGCACAGGCTCTACTCTGCTCTGAAATAATTTCAAATCTCATGTAATTTAGCAGAATCCACCTATTATCTCTAATTTATTTTCTTAATGGAGATTCACTGTAGCAAGTTGAAATCTTTCAAATCTTCCACAGAAAATGTTTTCCCATTAATGAAAAAAAAAATATGTAGCAATTTTTTTTACGGTCAGTTTACACTCTTATCTGTTTTTTACTTCAAAATGCTGTTTCCAGCAATAGCTGGAATAATAACTTCACACTTACTAACATAATGAAAGCAAATGTTACTGCAAGGCTTTCTCCTGCTTTTTATTCTCCCACTATCCACAAAGCAGCATTCTTTCTAACTTAAAGGGTATAGGAGTTGTACTCTCTACGCACAACAAACAAAAAAATTGCACTCCAAAAGAATAATGTTGTCTAATGTACTCTAGTACCACTTCCTTCTTACTAGTTCTTTCATTTACTAAAGGGCAAGTTCAATTTAGCATCTATTTCCCCTTAGATCACAATTTGCAACCTTTGCTAATTTGAGTACTTCTTGGTCCTAGAATAACACCTGCAGATGAACGGTATAGAAACAGTCCCTACATTTTTCTGGACATGGTGGAATAATCTCCTAAAATAGGTGAACCAAGTTCTATGTTATATCACTCTTACACGTACGTTGCTGACATCAGAACCACATGGAGATGCTAACTTTCAGTGCAAACATAAACATATGTATTTCTGCATCATCAAGTTGTATAGTTTCACAAGAGTTTTCTAACAGGACCCTGAGGTCAAGTTTCAAAAAACCGCCATAGTAAAACCCTGACACATTGGTGAAAGGTAGACAGAAGATACTGGAAACCCAAATTATGGTGACAACAGCTCATGAAGTTCTGAATTTTTCCGCAGGAAATTCTATCTTGCTTTTATCTAGAACTGGATGAAAAGTCAAAAACTTAAAAATATTTTACAAAATAGAATATTCTCAGAAGTTTTGTCATATGAATAGTTTGCCCTCCATCAGGTTCATTGCTATCTGACAGCTCTGAGTGCTATCCTAAAGGCTGCGTGCAGGGTGGTCGGAATTTTTCAGATTTGCATCCAGTGAGCACCAGATAACAGACTTTGGACTGTCCAATCCTTGGACCAGTATGGACACACATCAAGATATTTTTGTCATTGTGGATAGTTTTTTCCACCCATGCCACCTGAGAGGATATAAAACAGCTCAAATTAAAATATCGTGGTGTTCTGGTTACATAGATTAGTAGTCTGTGTGTTTGATTTTAATTGCATATCATTACAGGGAACCATGTTTTCCATTTAGTTCAAGCGTTCCTCTATTCCAAATTTTCTCAAGAATCAGATAATCTGAATGACAACCTACCCCATTACTGCAGTTCTGGTTTGACAAACACAGGGTTAAGCTTTCATATCAGATAAATATAGAATGGCAATCTTTCAAACTCTAATAAAAATAGATAGGTGAGTATTTTGTACCTGACAACTGTGAAGTATAATATCACTCTCATGTCTCAATGGATCCTCATTTTATCTTTAGAAAGCAAACATATGACACTGTGTGTAAAGTAAAAAACTGGAAGCAGTTAGTGATAGCTTTGTTGTAACAATTCAGGTAACTTGGAAACTGGCTACTTCCAAATAATGAATTATGTACTTAAAATAGTTCCATATTGTCCAATGCACAATCTTTAACATAGCTCTTGGTAAATCATTTTATTTTTTTGCTGGAATTTCACAATGGTCACACTTTCTTTCTTATGTGAAGAAAAAACCCTTTTTTTAGAAATTAAAAAATCCCAAAGGAACAGAAATTCCATTCCAAAAAGTCTGAAACAGACAAAGTTAAAATGAGTATCTCTGGTCATGCTTTAAAGAAGAAAGAAAACAGTACGTGTTTAACAAACTATTTAGTATGACACTGAGTAAATTCCTCATGGAACAGAACTTAAGCTAATTTTCTACTAATTAAAGCAGAATCTCTTTTATTCTTGGATATTAACTTGCTCACTGGTATACACTCCAGTAAAACGGACAACCAAAATCATTAGATTCTTAGCAAAGGCTTCCGAGGTTTGATGCTGTCTGCTTTGCTACTGCAGTCATACAGGCCAAATGCTGCCTGGCCGCCACCACAGCAAAAGAAGACAAAGTAAGATCTGACCATTTAAAAAGACAAATCAGAATTTTCAGACACTAAAAAAAAAAAAAAAATTACCTGGGTCTTCTATAGATAAGTTCTTCGTTAACCACTGAACAATGTCTGAACCTAGGAACAAAACAACAGGTATTTTAATTTAGCAATTTTTCCCTTCTTATTCATCAGTTCTCTAATCCAATTAATATTGTTCTTCCACATTAAAAAAATATACATTTTTTTCTCAATTTGTCTAGAATCAATTACATCACTTTATTTTTACAGTTTCTCCACCATTTAGGCAAAAGAAACATACTACTCACTTCTTTCTTTAGGCCAAGACTCATAAAACCTAATAGAAGCACATTAAGGCTATGATAATAGCCTGCATTTCAGAAATTGAATTATTGCAAAATTTACATAGAAAAACAAATATACACTATATTAAGTTAACAATAAGTTCTCCCCACCTGCCAAATTACTTTGTAAATGAAGCCTAGAGAAGGAAAATGCAACAAACATGATGATGCTATCTGCAGGCCATTTCTGCTTAAAATTGTTCTTGGACTAATACATGTCATTATGAGCTGCTTCTAGGAGCTCCAGTTTGTCAGACTTGCCTTTTGATTTTCCTACCTTTAACTATTACTTCTGCTGTATGACTTTTGATTCTCTCCATTGGCCATCAGTAAAAACGTATTCATTTATTTACGTCATGTACTACCAAGGTTTCAAAGTCTGCCCCATGTCTAAGCCCTGTAAAGGATTTGTTTTTCTCCTGATGCTAAAGCCCTTTTCTTACCATTGCAGTCTCTGTTCTTCCTTTGCATCCCTTCATTTGCTGCCTGGGCATTTCCTTCTATTTAATTTCCTGCCCTGATTTTAAGTTCCATGTTATTTCAAGAGGTCTTAAGACCTCTGACGCCAGATTTCCTGCTGTCTTTCTCCCTCAGCAGGCTTCCACCCCTACTTCCCAGTTCCTAAAACCCCTCTGGCTGGCTCTTGGCTATGAACTTCTTATTACACTTTGAACTCTATGTGCCCAGCCAAGTTGTAGTCAATCTCATTTTTCAGAAAGTAAACTATCCAAATGAACTTCACCCACTGTGAACATGCTGAATTACAAAATAAATTACGAAGCAGTTCTGCAGACAAAAGGACAAACACATTTATGATTTAAAAAGCTTTAAATAACAGCATTGGCCTAAGAGGTAAATGTATTAACATACTAGGGGGGCTAGGTGCATTTTCTGCTTCATGATGGTCATGATGCATCATGACTTCATTTCAGACAAACAATACAATGGAAAGACATGTCACATAATACTTCCTCATAAAATTAGTATTTAAGTTGTTCATTTATTTCTTAGCAGATCTAAGAACATAATTCTTTTACAGGCTTAAGTTTAAAAAGTCAGAAAGATAATAAAAATTTATACAAGTATTAGACAAATCAAAATAATAAAATCTCATGAACGGACAGTAATACAAAATACTAGAACATGGGAGAGATTTTCCCTGTCACTACCCAGATTCTGATTTCTTCTTGTACTTCCAATTCCTAATTTCCTTTGATCTTTTTTGGGCATATGAATATGACGCATTAGAAAAGCATTGCAGAGAACAAAGAAAATCTATTTTTTCTTACTCTCTTCATTCTGACTAAAATCACTTTGCTGCTTCTATATTATTACTGTTAGTGAATAAGTTTACCTTGTATATTACAAAGCCTACATGATTATAATGTAACTTTTCTTGTGCGTATGCATTTCTGTATTGATTTCATAGCAAAGAAAATCGATGATTTTACAACCATCCCCCGAGAAAATATTTTTATTACCTTGTTATATATCTGCATTTTGATAGATGTTAAACTCCAGTGGCCCCATTTCTCATAGCATTTACACTAAATTTCTATTTTTTGTGTATTTCTATAAACATACCTCCTGTCTTTACTTGTACTTTTAATGTTAATGAGGCTGACACTGAAGGATGAAATTTCATAGACAGTGACTTCAGTGAGACAGTTCCAAGTCTAAGTATATTTTTTTCATCAGCTGACGAGCAAAGTTCGTCAACCCTAAATATTGCCATAAAACCTCAGAGGTTATAGGAAAAAGGTAATTAAAATAACAATACGAGATTTTGAATATTGAATTTTAGTTTTGAGTTCCTTCAAACCTCGCAGGCACCACATGGAGAGAAACTTTCTGCTCTCAGAAATTCATCTTTTTAACTCATCTTCAAATACTTCTTTCCATCCCACTTCTTCCAAAAACTTTCTTACAGTAACACACCATATATCTCAGTCCTAAACTCCTGGCATCACATTTGCAAACAATATCTACGCATCGGAGATTTTACCTCCATATGTAACACTGTCTTCTGGCTTATCATAAATAATAGTGGGAAAAACAGATTTCTTGACAGTTGTATCATTTTTTTTTCTGAAAGACTGTCACCGTTCTATTCACATTTTAGACTGAAGCCATTCCCATGGTACTTGAATGCCTCAACAGCACTGTTTAAGCCAGCTATCACATTAATATACTCCAGCAACTTGAGCTGCATGACGTAAGTGACAGAAGCTCAAGCCAATAAACATCAACATATAGAACCTACTTCTAGTGTGATGGGTATTCAAGTAAAGTAAAGTAGCAAATAATTTGTCATATCACAAATGAGGACTTTATCACTTCTTATTGCTTTGGGAGATCTTGTGGACAACTCTAGTCCTGAAAAGAATAATAGAAGTGTTAATTTTAATAGTTTATTGTGTGTTCTTTGGTTGTTACTTTTAACATCTAATCAACAAAACAATTTTAATTCAATCCGCCCTTTTCTGAACTTTATTACTCATGCAGAAGTATTTCGAAAAGTGAGACCACTATTATAATTTCTTATTTACTTACATGAACATGAAAAGAATGAGGCAACAAAACAACTGGATGCTTTTCAAGACAAATAGTATTTCCTTTGAGTGGCTAGTTTTGAAAATATGGTGACTAGCAAATTTACGTAATTTTTCATATGCTGTTTTCATAGACTATACTTCACATATACAGGAATCATGATCAAAAACTAGGACTTCATTATTTTTAAGAATGAATTAATAGTTATATGATGAAACACCTTTAACTATCAATCCTGAATCTCTCTAATTGCCAACAAACTATTAAAAAGACAAGCTAGTAGGATGACATAAATGATATGGAAGCCAACAGCTTAGTATTCATCTCTTCCAAAAAGGAAAACAACTTTACCAGGAGCACGTTTACCAAGCTTCAAGAAAAATAACTGGAATGTCTGCTGATGTTGTCCCACATAGACAATGAAGAGTTTTTAAAATTCAGCTATTTAAAATGTCCCCTTCTTATAATTTGTAATTATCTTAAACAACTAGCTTTTTAACTAGAAGTAAAACCAGTTATGTAGGAGGAATTATGATTATTCATTTTGAACAGAAAGTAAAAGAGTCCGAAGTAAACGTAAAATTGTAAGTGCTACGCTTGATTGAATTAAAGCTGCAACCTAAAAAAAGAGAAAATTTTTGCACTGTCAAAAGTATATTCACTTTTTCTCTACTGTTTAAGGTGACAGTTACTGGTAATGTATGACTACAAAAACCTTGTAACAACATTTTCAAAGGAGATGCTCAAACTAAGTTCTCCAAGTCTCCCTGCCTCACTTCTAAAGCAACTAAAAGGCAAGCTGGGCATTAAATTTGTAAGGTGAAGAAGACTGAAGTTAAATTGCCAATTGAATTTTTAAATCTCAAAAAATCCTGCACTTGTTATGTCAATTTTTAGATCAAATACAGCTGAACAAGACTAAGTGATCATTTGTAATAACAAATTCAAGCTAGCACAAGCAGAAAACATGTAAGTTTTTTAGACAGAGCTCTTTGAACTAACAGTGGGATTTTTTAAGTGCCAACACCTGTCCAGATGAAGGAGATAAAATTCACAAGATCTTACCCAAGTCCTCAATTGTGACAGACTTTCTAATTTTTTAACTAAAGCAGCAAAAAATACATTTAAATTCATACACAAACTCAAGACTCTCAACCATGTTCTTTGTAAAATTACTTTTAAATGCGAAGGGGCCTGAAAATAGCAGTTGCTGAAGCTGTCACTGAGTCTTAAGAAAAATTACTTGAGGAAAGTGGGCTCTCTGAACTCTGCAATGATAATTTTCATATTACAACCATAAAGGCCAGGGCAATGTCAAGGGTCGCTTTCAAGCACAAAACCCTTATTTTAAATAAATCTCTGCAGAATACATTTTAAAAAGGTGTTGATTTTGAACTATAGCAAATTTAATGGGAATTATAAATCCATTTCTTGCTATGCAAACATGCAATGAGCCATGTTATCCTTGACCTGACAAAAAACTCCCAACATAGTAGTTATGCAAAAGAAAATCAAAATCAAAATTCAAAATGCTATATAATTTTTAGAATTCAAAACATACTTAGCTGAAAAAGATTCAAGCTGTAAGAAAATATATGTTGTTAATCAGAATTACAAACTGGGAGATCACTCAGCAGCTTAACTGAGCTAGAACGATCTCGCATTTCACAGGGAGATAGGCTCAGCCTTATAAAAATATTCTTTTACTACTGATATCTAGTTCCTATTCATTTTTTCACTAGACTCCAGAATATTTTACAGATGAGGAGAACAACAGGGACCTCAGCAGCCCTCCTGAGTCCTTGATACCAAGAGAGCTACTGCCTGGATCTTGGACCTGGAGGGTTTCACCACCCACAGAGCCACAGTTAGATTACCCTCATCAGGGCATCTGCCGTCCGAACGCTCAAGGGCGAAACAGCCACAGCAGTGCCTGTCCCAAGCCAGGACAGGCGGCAGAGGGCACTGGCTGCTCAAAGGCAGCAACATGTCACTCAGAGGCCCCCAGTCGCCTTTAGAGTTTCATCACAACCCCATTTTAGGTGGAGAATGCTGTGCAGAACAACTAAACGGTAGCAATAACTTAAGAAACGTTAAAGTAGCAGTTTCTAAATTTAAGACAACATGACAGTTATTAGATGAGGTTTCCCTTGTTTCTTTCTTTTCCTTGGGGGAGGAGGGAGTTGTGTTGCTTTGACTTCTACCTTCAACACCATTAGTTTGTCACACTAGTTCAGAGTAATACATCAGGAACTTAAGTTTAATTATTATGCACATCAACAACCTTGATTTCGAGTGTCTGAGAAAATATGTGCCATTACATTTCTCACCACTGATTTAGATACTGGCAATACTGAAACTGGATCAGATGAGGAGGTAGATTGTAAAGGCCTGGGGCCTATTCGGTTTCTCAGCACTACTAGTTTCTGATGCTCGGCCACTGAGAAAACGACTGCTCTCCAACCGAGTCTGACCCAGCCTGAAAGGGCATTCATCACCAATTGGGACATGAAGATTTACATTCTCCCTGAAGTTTTCACAGTCACATACCACAGCATACCATCTCATCATTCGATTATATGAGCATGGATTTTACTATTTTTTTCTTTTTCTTAGTACAGTTTGTGCATGCATTGTGCATGCATACATCTGAAGGAAATCCAGTACCATACATATTTCAGGGCAGAGAGGCTTTGGGGAAAAAAGCAACGGCTATAATATCACCGCCAACACTTTTTATAGGTTTAGGGATCTGAATACATTTCTCCAGGTTACTGGATTATTCAGATTCCTTTTTCCTATGACTCTCATAGCTAAGCAAAAAGAAGATCTTCATTAGAGACTCGACAGTACTGTGAGAGGAAAGGTATGGGGACTCCTCTTTGAGGCTGGGATTGCAGTAGTACTTGAAGGAAAAACTAATTATTTCCCCTTAAATTATGGCTCCAGTCAGTGCTAAACTGCATTTTACTTAAGTCTAACAGAAAATGAACCAAGAGGTTCCTTGATTGCCCAGTTCTATTTTTCAGAAGTAAGCTGGTAAAAAACGTTTAGAAGGTTAAAAGGGGAGATAAGGGAAATGGCACAAAGAGATTGTATGTGGCCAGCTTTGGAATTTTTTCATATTAATTTAAAAGTTTTTCACCTTGAATTTTTATTTAATGTTTTTTCTGTTTCCTCTCTGTTTTCCTTTGGACTAATGGAAGATAAATTTATAGACCTCATCTGGAAGCACTGTGTACCGTGAGTGACAACAGAGCTGAATTTGTGCTAATTTGAATACATCGCTGACTGAATTTACATATTTAACCTACTTACCTTTACTATTGAAATGGGTTGACTTTTAAAAGAAAGACATCATTGATCAAAGTGCAGTTCAATGACTGGAATTTGCATCTCAAACTTCACACATTTAATTCTGTCACTTGGGTTTTTTTAATTAGTCATGGAAATACATGCATAAAGCTTTTCTTTTTACAACTGGAGATGGCCCAGAATATTGGCTTAAGTTCCCACAGACCTCCAGGAAGCTTATAGCCAGTTGCAGGTTTAAAATTCTCTATTTAAAAATACTCCTAGCTATACAGGGAATATGAAATAATTTAATGAAACTGCTCAAAAACAAAAATAATTAAAGCTTTCTAGTTTTAAAACAATATAATAGGCTATAATAAGTTCTCTCTTTTTTTTTTTTTTTGGCAGTGAAGACAAATACAGGAATTTGAAGAAATAAAAAACCTAAATGAATCATCTTTGGGTCAGACCCTTTCACTCTAAGCGCTAAGCAATCCTCAAAAATACTCAAGTCTAGAACTGCAAAAATGATCTATACCTGTTCTAGCTAGCATAACCCTGTGAAGAACTGTATCGCTTGATATTGATAAGTTACCAAACCTCTTCTTCAGAGAGGAAAACTCACCTCTTTTCATATTGTGAAAAAGTTAATATAGAATGTGAAAAATCTCTCCTAACTCCCATACTTATATGAACTCACCCATTGTACTGACCACAAAATTCCAGTAATGTAAATTCTGCAACCACACTATGTCTCACAATCAGGCTTTAAAACAGAAATCCAGGTCAATTGACACTAGAAGGGTAATTAATCATGAATCTGTGCCCACTCATTATCCAAACAATGCCAGTCTGGATATCCCTCTCCAGTGGAAAGGAACCGCTACTTCATTCCAGCAACATTTACCGCTGAAGACTCTCAAAAGACATCCTCTACTTACTTCAATATCTAAAAGTGACTGTTTTACAGATGACACTAGCTGTGCATAATCAGCAGTATACCAGTCTCCACAGATGGGACCTCTGTAATCACAAGGCTATTATTTTAAGCACTAGAGAACATCTTGCTGGTGAACACTACTTCATGCTCAACATTTGCAAGACAAGAGTGATGCTGTTTATAAAAAGTATGTACTCTGAAAACCCAGCATAACATTTCTATTGTACAGAGATTTTTATGTTTTTTCTTCAAAATGATGAGCAGCCGGGGATCTTATTTGTTACCATGAAATTTCAGTGTTCAGGTGACATGGATAGAGAAAACACTTTTTTGTACATTCCCCTGGCAAGGAAACTTTACAGCTTCTTCTATTTAAAAAGTATTTGTGAAAACAAAATTAGGAAATATAATTAGAATTCTGAATGCCATAAGGCTGCCGTGAAGAAATCTCATTTATGCCTCACCAAATAGAAAAAAAAATTCTCACTTTTCAATTCATACACTTCTACTGTTTGCATACTCCAAACAAATCTTCTAAAGTCTCAGATCAGCAAGGAGCCAGGAAGACCTACTTGATTTTCTATCAATCCAAAAAAAATAAAATAATAATAAAATAAGATTAGGAGCTAACTAGGTTTAAGTTCTCCTCATTATCATGACCCATCACTCTTCTCCCCTCATCCAGTTCCTCTCTTACCTACAAACACAAATACATTTGGGTACTACTAACAGAGAGATCTACATTCACAAAATTGCCAAGAATTCACAGAATCACAGAATAGTTGGGGCGAGCAGTGACCCTTCTTGAGCAGGGCGCTTGGACCCCAATTTTCTCTGTCTCTGTCAGTGATCTCGTAACTTCTTTAAACAAAGAATGAGAAATTGCCTGTTGATTATGATATTTCCCAAAGCGTAAGACAACCTTCGTCCAAATCTCTGCTCAGACACAGGCAGTTCCAGGATTTGAATTTAGGTCTCTCCACACCAGCCATTAGGGGGCTTCTCTTAATTGTTTTTATTGGAGCTGTAACCCTTTTGAGCTATATATTTCTGCAGATAAAAGGAGAAAATAAGTATGATTTGCTACCATGCAGGGTAATACAGTCATGTGGAAAGTTAAATACCTAAAGTTCCCTCTCTGTTCCAGTGAATGTTGGTTAAGCAAAGTAGAACAGCATCAGTAGGAGTGCTGGAGAGCATCCTGCTGTAGCATGCACCAGAACAGAAATTTTAAAACAGCCTCCCTCAAGAAAAGCATTCAGATGCAGAGCAGGAACTCAATATGTGACTGCCATCCTAAGTTTGTCCTCCAGTTCCTGAAATAATGTGTAAAAGGGCAACATCTCTGTTGCCTCAAGTCTAATTTTAAGTCCACTAGATGTTTCACTGTACCCTGGAGAGAACTTGGTACAGAAAGTAGCTAGATTGCTAAGCACAATTTTTTGGAGCTAACTGCTAGGATGACATCACAAAATTGTACTGTTCAACTCCTAAGCCTTCTTTCTTAATCAGTAAGCAAGTTTCCAAGTAACAGAAGAAAGATGTATTGTGAATATTGGAGGGCTCCTCAGAGGAAAGCAGTACCAAGGCAGTTTTCTTCTTTATCCTTTATATTTGTATGCAATTATTGAAACGGAGCTTCTGTTTAGAAATTCAGCACTGGCTGAAATTTCTAAACGAAGGCATTAATTAGGTCATCTGCATGTCTTTCTTCCTCTGGAGAAGGAAGTATGCAAGTAAATAGAGTAAGTTTACACTGAGACTATACGGTAAGTATTCCAGGGGAATGCTGACACACTAGTTCCAAGTGCTAAACTGTTGCGGAGCAGCATTGTTTGAACAGCCAGAGCAGGAGAGCCAACATTATTTCATGCAATGTACGTAGATAGGAACAGTCACCATAAATAAATCTCCCCCAAATTTTATGGCTATTCTTCACAATACTAGGTGTCCATGCACTCAGCTGTAAAATCATCTAATTATGTGATTTACAGTTTTGAACTCTCAGTAAATATAACTCCAAACCTTAGGGTATACCTGCTTTAGATAAAAATAGATGTTTTCATTTTTGTTTTTTAAGAAGTCATACAAATACACATTACATCTAGTTGGAAATACTATTTATCTTGTTTTAGATGAGTGCAGCTTTTACAATTATAATGTCTTGAAAAGAAAGCCAAGCTGGAAAAAAAAAAAAAAATCCTCAAAGTGGATTATCCAGAGGCACTTTCTTAACTTTCTCTAGCATTGTCATCACACCCTGCAGCTTCTAGTATCTTAGTGCTTCCAAAATTACGTATCACTCCTATTCAAGTGTTGCTCTCCTTCATGTACATACCAGTAACTGCCTGCAAATTGCACTTTGATAACCTTCACAGCACAGTAACAGCTGCCTGAGATTATCTCTGCTGCAGTAAACAGTTTTATGTTCTTATTTTTAGATCGGCAGTTTGAAAATAATGTGGAAAAACAAAAAGGTTTTGTCAAAGTCTTGATCACTCTATTGCTTAAACCAGTTCTGTATTTTTTTCAAATTTTCACTTCAACATGTCTAGGAAATTTGATATTTTCCTTGTGAAACACTTCTTCTAATTATTGCCATACTGCCCCCCAAAGACACCCACACACAGATGGCAATGGAAGGAAGTGAGGCAGCAATACAATTTTTGCTAGGCAATTCACATTCACAGAGGAAAATCCTGAAGTCCTAATTCAGGGAGAATTTATACAAATATACAAATATTATACAAATATATATTTATTATACAAATATAAATGATGTATCATTTGACTTGCGGTTTTAATTCTAGGAAAAAAGTCAGTTGAGACACAGTGACTTCCAGTTTTGACATTTGCCCAGGAATAATGCTAATTTGCTTCTTTCCTTACAAAGAGTTCCTACACAGTAACAATTAATTTATATAGCTGGTTTGAAAATGTTTTTTTTCACTCATTGCTGTTACAAAACACTCTTTCAATGACTCATGCTCTTATTGTTCTCTGTGCTTCAGAGTCTGAAAATTATGTCCAAAAAAACCCTTTTGATCATCACAGATCCTTAATGACCCAAACCATTTTACTCAGTTACTTTGACTAAAATATATTCTTTGGAAAGATTTGAGGATGTTAAGTATAAGAGCAAAATGTGATCGGGTGCAGAAACTCCTAAGACAATTTATAGAATTGCAAATAAAGAACCCAGAACTTCCTGAGAATCTGCATCATGAGCCAATCATTCCCACAGCTACAAAATATCTCCAACAGGAGTTTTCCTTCTTTGTAAAAGAGATGCTACAACATGGCATTTGCGTAGAATATGTATCTTCAGAGATATCACCCAACTTGGAGGTACAGGCTATAACAGAAGCCCCAAAACACAAATTTCATGATGAATTCCCAAGGAATTTCAGAATAAAATACTTCTGTTTGGCCAAAGTTGTCAACTGTTGGTTTTTATTTTTTAACACAAAAATCCCATTGTTCTGTGGACTTCAGCACAGAATAGTTATTTTTCAACTAAGAGCAATACATAGAAAATATAAGGTATAAGAAAGTTTCCTGCAACTGAGTAGAAACTTTCATCCTTAATGCTAACATTCAAGTTTTACATCAGAATGTCATCAGCTAGGATCAGAACTATGCTCAAGGCTTCTTTTTTTATTTGAAATATGAAATGTTTTAATATTCAATAGATCACAGAAAGTTCAAACGAATTTCTATTTCTGATTAAGCAGTGCTGGACATTTTCGTGCTACTTCCTCCAGATCCATGATTATTTTAATACTGCTATGTCTCAGAGTTTACACTTCAAAGATCTGCTGCAGGGCTACATTTTCAAAAAAGAAAAAAAGATGAAGTTATCCAAATTGTAAGTACCTATACTTTGGAGCATTAGTCTGACTGAAAATCTAATCTCATTCAGCTTTTACCCAAATACAGGATTGCCACAAGTATTCTCAAGGCTTTATTCTGCTCCAGTGCTTGGCATAATGAAAATCATTTACCTCATATAGTGTGGAATGAATTGTGTTAAAAGTAAAACTGATCTTTTCTCCAGCTTGATTCTTCCACCAAATTCAGCATATTTTTGATTTGTAACCTTTCGCCTCTTTTTTGAGATTATGAATTAATTTGTTCTAATCAGTAATTGTGCTGCACTACTGTCTAAAGCACACGTCACCACATATTTTCTGAAAGGAATAAAATCACATAGTCCTTCTCACAGTAGTTCTTTAAATATGCATCTCAAGCACGTTGTCACAATAAAAGCAAAATCAATTAGCTCTTGAGGATAATTCCCAATGACTCATTGAAATGTAAGTTATGCTGACAGTCGAAATTGTCTAACATGATTTATCCATCAATGGAGTTGTATCAAAAATTAAAATAGATGTGAACTACCATTTTAACATGCAATCAACAGCTGCTCTGGTTCTAAATATATTTCATTACACCATCCATAAGAAGTACAATATTTCTGTCTAAAATTGAAGCATAGTATATGCTCATATACGTGAACATATATGCCAGCCCTTGTATAAACTTTGCTCCCAATGATCACAGTAAACTTAGCTAAACGAAACATTATACAACTTGCAGAAAATAAATCTACATTTTAACTTACCAAGTTCATTCCTTTGCTGTTCTGTTCTCCCATGGGCATTCACATGAGCATGTGTGAAAAATTAATTGCTGCCCTGTAGTTAGTATTAGTTTCTTATCTATGATATATTTATATTTACATGAATTCTAAACCTGCCTTTCTGCTTTTACAGGTAACTTGGTATTAAATTAAACAAATGCCTGTTTGAAGCAAAGTATTTTTTTTTCTATCAATCAGCATCAGCTTCTGACTGTGACTGAAGAGCTAACACTAATGCCTTCATTTTAGGTGGAGGCCTCTTGCTGTCTCTGCAAAGTTACAGTCTCTGCAATAACCTCCTGTCTTCTCCCATCTCTACCCTCACGTTCATTAGGGTTAGGGCTCCTGTTTGATGCATTAATCTGCTGGCTCACAGAATGTACTTGGAAACTTAGGTGAGGAGACCAAGTAGAAGAGAGATATTTTCAGCTATCCATTATGAGGCAGAAGAACAACAAAAAAGACAGTATACTGACCAATGCTGGACCACTAGCCTGTGATGTGACCTCACGTAAGTCACAGGTTCCTTATTTATCTCTATAATAAGGGCAACAGTTCCCCAGGAATTAAGGATTTGGGTGGCTGAGAGAACAGACTGCGTTTTGGAAAGACTGACCTGTAGGTACTGGTACAATAAATAATATTGTGGGTCCTGGAGTCTAGATTCTATTCTTCATGCTATTTCACTGCATGTTTTAATGTAGGATAAAATAGTAGAGAACAGTTGTCTTCCTGTGAACACAGAATGGGTCTTTTGCAACTTAGATTTGTGAGTTCGGTAGCTCTTTGTGAGGATGAGGCTTCAGCTCTTTTTTTTTTTTCTTTTCTTACAAAATGCAGAGAAAAATTAAGTTCATACTGTTGCCTAGGAGTATGCAGTGACGTGAATGCTACTTTTAGTACCTGTTGTGTCTTTGCTGTTTACATTGTCAATGTAAGAATAAATAGTAGCACAATGTTAAAAAAAAAAGTGTGAAATAAAACACACACAGACAACCACTCACATACCTAACCAAATCAGCAATTCTGCCCCTCTTCTTCCCAACCTCTGTTCACAACAATTTATGTATATTTTTGCCTACTTCTCCATGTAATATTTTAAGACCTTCAGGTATTTACTGCAAAATTATTGATGGCGACTTTTTCTTTACTAACCCTTGATTACAGACTCAGGAATTGCCGGTATACTCTTCCTTGAAAAAATAAAGGTAGGATTAGTAAAGGAATATAAAACAAGTGGTTATTGAGTACCAGCAACGCTGCTTATTAGCACAAAGTGAAAGCAGATGCAGCTCCAGTGCTGAGGCCCTAGACAGAATAAAGATTTGGTCAGTCACCTCAGCAGTTCTGCAGACTAAATGTAATATAGTCCCAAGGTGGGGAGGTAGGGAGCAAGTAGAGATGCGGGAAAAATATACTCTTTTGGGGTCTTTTTACACGCCAAAAAGAGCTAAAATGAACTCAGCACTGGCTTAAAGAATAAAGCAAGCAGCCCCCTACTGCAACAAGAAATTAAAGACGGCAAAAAAGAATATTTTAAATTGTGTTTTTCCACGAAGCAATTGTATCCTGTTCAATCTGACAACAGTGATGAATACAGTTCTCCTGTTATCATGCTGGCACATAAGAAATTGATGGAGAGCAGCAAAAGGTACTTCTGCCTGGACTAGTGAATTAGGCAGATTACTTCCCTAGATTTGAGAGCCAGAGAATGGAGCCACGCTTCTCTCCAAAATACAGGGAAAAGGGAATAGTAGTAAGATGACTTGTAAGGGGTTTTCGTGGCATAGAAGAGGAAGAATATAGGTCACCAAGAAACTGAAGACACTAGTAGAATATTGCCCCCATCAAATTTTTGCTTTGCCTTGCATTAGGCAGGTCTGTACTTCAAAACTAAGTATACTCTATGCTGTATTTAGTCCTCCATTCTGTTATGTATGCTAATTCTATCTGCACCTACATAGAAATGAGCTCCTGTCAAATACCAATAGACAAATACCTGCCGCAGCACTGTTTTTGACAAATAATCTTGAGGGGACTGGAATACAGCAATGATTTTCAACGGTACAAATCCTCCTCTGTAAAACACTGGAAATGGCAAATGTTCCTACTCGATTGTTCTGCTCTGAGGTGAGCTTGCAAGGATTTAGAGCCTCAAATGACTGTCACCCAAGAAAGTAAAGTAACAAGATTCCACCACTGTCAATGCCCTTTTAAAGTTCAGTGATTTTTCCTTATTTTGTGTTTTAAAATGCTATTTAACATGGCTTATGAGAGTTGCACTTGCTAGTTAGTGTTTTCTTCTTTTAGCAAGCAAGCTAACAAAGATAGACAACTCCTTTTTCATAACAAGAACACGTGTGCACCGAGAAAACAGAAAAATTACAGCTCTGAGCACAGGTTCTTAAGATGAAGCACCCACTAAATAACTACTGCCATATATAAAGCAAATGTATACAGGAAAGTAGTCCTTTAGTGTTACCTAAACTTGCTGTACTCCAATCTTAGTAAAGTTGATGATCTTCAAGCCAGATTTGGACAGCTTCTCCACAGTCCAGTGTTGCAGAGCTCATTTAAGAATTGTAGTACTGAAGCATCTTATACTACTTGCTATATAAATACACTGGAACACAGAATCCCTCTCCTAGGGACCTTACAATCAGAATTTTTATGTGACAGCTAACTGCATAATGATGATTCCTTGTATCAAACATATTCTATGGTTGCTCAGTGTAGCCCCCTACTTCTCTGCTATTCTATGAGCTTCCCCTGTCAAAAGCACTGGCAGAGCATCCTCAAACAGATGTTTCATGAATCACAATCAAACTCATTAAACACCAGAATTTCTATCCTGAATTCTAAGATTCTGAAACTTCATTTTGTCTTGAATTTGAACCCCAAAGCCAAACGCCAAAACTTCCAAAAATTTCAAAATATGTTCCTTCAGTGTTATCAACATGTTTTAATTCAATAGGGACAAAGACTTTTTTAGTATAAAACAAAAAAAATGTTTCCTCATCATCCTTCTGACTCATAAGGCAACTTCTAACAGAAGTATAATAATAAAACAATAAAATCAAAATATAGTATTTCAGTACTTCCAGTTAATGACAACATCAAAGACATTCTCATGAAACAGTTTGACTGTGAAAGCGTTTCTCAGCAGAAAAATGATTTGCTAGGTGAAGTTTCAGAAAGCTCTTAGTGGATAATTCTTCTAAATTAAAGAGCTGGAGAAGGCTTGAACACAAATAAGATTGATGTGCATCATTATGCTATGACAGTCTCATCTCTTTGACAAAGCCAGAGGCCAGTGCCTTGGGATCTGCTTTACTGAGCACCCAGGGAAAGTAAATAGACAGTCTTAGAACAAGAGAGAAAATGAAAGGAGAAAAAAAGGCAATCTCATCTACCTTTTTCTCTTAAGGTGTTATCTTGTCAGCGGTTAATTCTAGCTGAATGAGTTAAAATTTTTAATCCACAACACACCTTTATTAAATACGCTGCTTCTATTTTCCCTAAACTAACTTCAAAGACATTCCTATTACACAGCACAAGTACTACAACAATAGTGGTGTTAGCTCATATCACTTCTTGCTATTGATGATCCAGTCGTCTCTCCTCCTACTATGCAATAAAGAGGACAGATGAGCCTTAAAAAGCAAACCCTTCTTGCAACTTCATATAGCCAATCCTGTTCAGATAATGTATTTGTAAAATCACAACTCCGATGCAGTATAGATTCACAACTCCTGTCCTAGTATATCTGATTGTGACTGATAGATTGTGAGCTAGGTACAGTGAGAATACAAACATTTTGGAACTCTCTAGAGTTTAGTTTTTAAAGATGCTCTCTTTGTTAATAGGATTAAGACTGAACTTGGAATTCTGGCAGTTTTGACTCAGGTCCATTTAAACTTTAATTTCATTCTGGTGCTACATTTAAAAATAATTTCTGTTTATTGACTGTGAAATCCAAAGGGAAATTATAAAACAATTCTCTGCTTTAGTGGCAATGGAGAAATCCAAAGTAACTCCACTATAGTCAATGAAAATTTTTCAGGAAGTGGTTGACTGAAATACAGACATATATCTCAAATCCTTCTAAACTATGACACATGCTGAGAATCACAGAAAACAAACTGTGATTAAAAGGTTTACCTATTTTTTTATTCTTTCTGAGATCTAATATGAATACAAATTTATACTGAAGTCATAACCATCTAGAGGTATTTTACTTCAAACATAAAAAGAACTTTACTAAACAGCACTGTACAGTTTTATCCTCAACTCCATCTTTGCTACTCCTATGAAATCTGTAAGTGACCCTACAGCCAATCATTTCTCCATAAACAGATCTCATTATTTCATAGGCATGTGAAAAAAGGAATAAGGCTCCATTTCTCAGTGCTCCTTAGTTAAGGAAGCAGTCCTGAAAGCCTATCAAGCAGCTTTCTATATCTACAGGAATTGAAGCAGCCATTTTCTAAAATCGACCATATCACAACTCTAGCAATCTATAGAGAGGGAGCATTCAAGCTACTTTGACATGAAACACTTTTGCTTTATAGGCATTCAGAACTGTGATGATTAGTGCCTCCCTTCATCAAAGGGCTCCTGTGGTTAAGGTACAACTGATGCCTTCACGAAAGGACATAGAGGTTCCAAGAAATCCCAGAAGAATGCTTGTAACCAAAGTCATACAAGTAAAATAGATGTTACATTTCTGGAAAGAAACTAGGTCCTGAGATGAATTAGAGAAGGTGGCATGTCAGTCTTGAGCAGCTTGCACAAAATAACGGAAATCATGGCTTAAGACGAAGACTGCTGATTGTCAAGTGGCAGAGGAATTCAAGCTGCTAATTCAGACAAACCCAGGAGCTCTAGCCCGCCTGCTGAGGAGTGAGCACCTGCCTGCTCTCTTCTCTACCACGCAGGGAAGCCAAGAAGAGGGAGAGGTTTCCAGGGCAGTGGGCAGAGAGCATCGCAGATGCCATACGGAGACCGCATTGAAAATGAAGCAAAAAGAAAGAAAAGTGCATATATACAAAAAAGTGGGACAACGGGCTGTTGAAGGACTTGCTGTTATAAAGGTCTGCTATTGTTTTTTTTGTTTTGACTGCTAATATCACCTGCTCCAAGCCTGGTTACCTCTATTTGTTTCAAGGGATAGCAATTGTCAGAAGAACAATCACTCATGAGTAGTTAGGCCAAAATATCATTTCAGTTAGGGAAACAGACTGTGATGTTCGGTTTGTCCCAGAAGACACACTATATAAAGTGAGTGTCCTTCCTAATGAAATAAAAGTTATGCAGTGCCCAGCAAAGAATTACTTGAGTACAGAAAATAATTTATTTGACTTTACAGTTTCCACAATAGTATCTGAAAGAATTTTACTAACATTAATTCCTCTAGGACTCCCCCAAAGAAGAAATGGTTCATTTTATACATCTGGGAACAGACACAGGAGGGGCTAAACAGATATCCTGTTGCCCCAAAGACAGAATGGCCAAGTCAATGAAGAAAACCCGAGAGACTTAATTCTAAGTCCCAGTTATGAGTACAAGGACTTGAAAACGCCATTGACACAGCCTGAAAGACTGAAAGTGCTTTTCTTTCTTTCTTTTTATGCAGTTACAACAGGAGTAGTGTATCCAAAACATTAAATAAATGTAGAATTCAAGAATGACAGGTAAATTTTCATGTTATTTCAAATGGACAATATTTTGCCTTAATATCTTAATATTTTGCAGAGTGCTGAATTAGCTGTCCCACAGATTTCTTTAATAATGAATCCACCTGAGTCCAATTATTTATAAAAGCCTTGAAAGATACAGGATATATCCACATAAACGCCAGTGTTTAACATGCTCAATTCAGGACTCCTAACCACATCAGGCTTGCTCTTGATTTTCTGTCATATAAAAACTCCTCATACATTTTGCATTGGAGTCTAGGCATTAGTTAAAATTTTTTGGTTTTATTGTGTTTTTTTTTTTTAATCTGAGCATTGTGTGTGCTTTTAATCCATCACATTTTATCTTACTTCTTTCCTAAAGGAAAGAGAGATTTTAAGAGGCTTATTAGGCTTCTTCCTTTTAAATAAGTAATTTGAAAGCATTTGCAAGTAAATTTGTCAGTTTGTGCTCGAAAGTATGAGGCAACGATATTTGTCATTGCAGCCTATATACGATATCTTTTTCTTCTGACTGCTGTTATCAGCTAGGGAAACCGAAAATACATTTTTCTTAAAAACTGCTTACCTACTCTTTTAGGCTTAACACGTGTTGCCAGTGAACATACATTTGTATTATCCTGGATTCATTTGAAGTCTTGCCTGCCCACAATTCATTTTCTTCCTATAAATATAGTACTTTGCTGTTAATAGGTACTGGCTTAAACACTGCAGCTAAACAGCTGCCTCCTGTAGCAAATTCTTTCTTTTTTCTGTACGCAGGTTGCCATTTTATTAACCACAATAACACTCTCCAAAGGTTTTGGTACTGCAAGATAACATGCTTCCTAGGTAGCAACACCCTTGAGCCACATATTATCCCACACTAACACATGTTTTCTTCTGTCTTACTCCTTAATTGTATCACTATTTTTAAAACATACTTTTTGGCTTTGTTTTTTTAAGACAGTATTTTGAGCAGTAATGTTTGACTCATTTTAATTCAAAACAGCCTTTGTTGATGAAGTAGAACCACAGAGTAGAACCACTGGCTACTCATCCTTTTCTGTACTAATTTTTAAACATGCTGAATTTAAATACTGTCCTAATCCGTAAAGTTTTGATTCTACATTGCACAAAATTTACTTTTTTACAGTATTCTGCCATGCTCTTACTTTTGTTTTGTTTCTTAAACCAGTGAAAGGGAATAAAAACTGAACACTTGAGCAGTGAAAACCGCTTAACTACAGGCTTCATCTCGCTCTCTCTGTGTTGTACTATAAACATAAATCACCTTGACAATCTGCCAGATAGAAAAGTCATGAGAAAAACAGATTATGAATAGACTACTGGTCACTCTTTCCTTGTACTTCACCCGCTACCACATTTCCGTTTTCTTTTTCAAAGCGCTAAATGCGCTCAGCCTGCTTAATAGACAAACCAGCTTGCAAAACAGGCTTCTTTATTTTGCAGTTTTAAATGCTTATTAAAGCATAATTTGTGCCTTTGATGCTAAGTTTGACACTGTTCATAAATCCCCTCAATCGCAAACTGCAGAGGAGAATCTTGCAGAGGAAGAGAAAATGGCTTTGGAAAGCTGACGTTAAACCCCAGAGCCTAACAGGCGCACCCGTTACTACATTAGAGGCAGCTGACGAAGCCTCTAACGCAGCCACCGAAGGAGGCTGGCTTTGGTGGCGGGGCACCCGGGGAGAGGTGGAGGAAAGCCGGCTGCAGGTGCCCAGCCCTCGTGCCGCAGGCGCCCCGCCGCGCTGGTCTGCAGCAGCCGCCCGCCTGGCCGAGGCAGCCCTTCGCCAGCCCCAGCGCCCAGCGCGAGCCCAGGAGCAGGACGCCCGTCGCTTCCAGCACAACAGCAGGGGCGGACGGCCCTTTCCCCCTTGGCCTTGAGAGCAGGCGTCTCTGCCCTTGCTGGGTGCCGTCTCATTTGCTGATAATTAACATTTTCAGCCTATTTACCCACAACCATGAAAACTGGATTTCTTTCTAATAGACCCTGCGAGATGTACTTCACGTATCTGTGCTGAGGCATATATTTAGTGCAGTGCTGTCATTAGACTCTGAGCAGGGAAAGATCTAGTTAAATCTCTACCGGTTTTACTAAAGCCTCTCTTCCTGTTAAAGGTGTTTAATACTTTTAGGTCTGCATACAAATCTTCAAATGAATCTATTCTTTCTATTAATATTTTAATTTTAGTGTTTATCTCAGTGGAGAAAAACTGAGTATTGTAGTTAGTCCGTGAAAAAATGGAAACAGTAATGGGTAACAAAAATACACACTTTCAGATTCATCTAAAAATATCCACACCCAGTACAAAAAAGCACTTCTGCTTTAAGATAGAATTTGTTCTTTAGGATTTCTCTGCTTCTGCTTCTTTCTTGCCAAGTTAATACTAAACATAGATCAAAAGCACTTTTTATTTTCGACTGATGTCGAGCAGGAACTTTTGGACTTCCCAAAAGAATAGAAAAGATAGTTCCAATAGTTTTAAATATTGATACAAATCCTTACTAGATCTGAATTATGGGGCTATAATCTCCTTTTCATTTGACAGATATGTTCATTTGAGCAGAGTTTCACCTGACTGAGGACAACTACTGCAAATAACACATGTAATAGATTCCATTTTTCTTTTTGATACGTATTCTGCCTTACTTGTTTATATACTTGAAGTAGCTAACACAAAATTCAGGAATTCCTGCTTGTGATCCGTGTGCTCTCCCTCTTTCTTTTCTTCTCTATTTTTTGTGAATTAAATGCCATGTTGAAATACCACATTATAAAAAATAGCATTTACAGTCAGAGAATCCCTTTACAACCCCAAAATGACACTTCAATTTTTAAAATAAATCATTATCTTTATCGGTACCTGGTGTCTTGTCCAGGAGATTGTAAATTATCCTTCATGAAAACGTTATCGCTCTCTGACCCCTTCTTTGTCCTTCCAGTTTCCAAACATTGGTTTACCACCTTAAAATTTGGACTTCGTTAGACAGGCTGTCAATGAAATGCCAGTGAAAATTTAGCATGGGCCAACTTCTAGAAAAGCATGTCAACAGCTGTTTGATTGTTGATCTTAGTGATAAACATTTCAGTAGTCTGGGGTGGGGGGAAGGGGGAAGCCAGCAAAGGGAAAAGGGCGGTAGGGAAGGCCTCCAGCTGTGCAGGGCTTTGCTTTTCCTCCTCGCTTTAGCTCATCAGGTTGAATCTTTCACTGACACTTAAATGGACGTTGGAGTAGATATCTGAGCACTATTTCAGCTGATTCAAGAGTCAGCTTCATACTCTTCTTCTTCCTAGTCCTTCTGCATCTCCCAGTGCATCTGCGTCTCTACACTGAGAGTCCTTTTTTGAGTACAGATAATACAGGCCGTTTCTCTCTTGGCTGACATTAGTAATGAACTGAGAGTAAAGATTCAGCAAATACAGACGTCTAAGTTTGGCACTGTGGACTAAATAGCCAGGCTCTATAGTTATGACAAAAGAACATTCCACAAACCCTGTATTAGAGATTTTATCTCACTTTTTACAACCAACAATGCACAAGTATTTGATACAAAACCCTTAAAAAGGAGGCCACTTCTCAGAAGAGGATTTGATTTAAAGCAGAGGTAACATAAACTGCAATAAATTCCTATTTCACTCTATCATTTTATTTTGCTTTCTGTCCTGCTATGAAAAAATAAAACTGGGAGGGAATTTCCATTCTCAGTTTTTTCAGTTATCAAGCAGTGATTTTTTTTTCAGCTGAAATTAATCAGAACATCACATTTTAAACACAAGCACATGTGTAAATAGCCAATTGCATGTACATGCCAGCTTCTTTTTCCAAAGTAATTTAAGGAAATCAGTCATTCTCACAATCTACTTAATCTTAACACAGAGAATGAAGGCAAACAGAGCCTAAAAACATATCTTGTCCTGGATGACCAATACGCTAATTTGTAACACGGAAGGCCTTTAAAGGTCACATCACACAGAAGTTAAGACATGTCTTCCCTCAGAAATTCTGCTTCTTCCACAAGAAGTCATTGCTCATTCCATATTAAGTAATTTATACTCTCCTAAGAAGGCTTCTCCTATGTGATCCCTAAATTAATCAATACGGTTCCCAAATAAACCAAATAGATTTTGTTTCCAAAAAAACATGCAACACCTTTGACCAAAAAATGAAATATTTTCAAGCAGTTTGGAGCCTTCCAAACTAGCAATGCCTAGTAATGCTGTTCCTTCTCTCATGAAATAGCTTTAACTCTGCTACCCTATCTTCCTAATTCACGTCTTGTCCAGGACTCTGTTGCACTCCTTCCCTATAACTGAGAGCTCAGGAGTCCATTCCCTTTCCTAAAATATAGGTCCTCCGTTTGTTGCATGGGACCCTCAAGTTAGCATGCTAGTTTAAAATCACTACCCAGAAATTTATCTTGGCTCTACTAAAAATATATTTTTATTTTTAAAAGGCATTTGATATTCACTTTATTCCCAGTTTTAATATTCCTCTAAAGTGCTATTTCTCTAGCTTTTAGCATGCCACAATGGCATGTGTTTCATAGTTCAGCAGCTGCCCTATAGGTTTGTTTTTTTGTCTAACATGTTATTACATTCTAATACAGATTTCTCTGTGCAAAGCTCTTCTCGTTGTTTTTTATTTCATTTTTTATTTTAGTTCTATTTTCCATGCTCTCATTACTGATAGAAACAACAGGCTTAAATATCATCAAAAAGAATAGCTTTGTCAGACTAAAACCAAAACCAATTATGTGACTGGTTGGATTAAACACAGCACATCATCTCTTAGAATAAAGGAGAGTTTTACTAATTGGGATTACTTTACAGACCTCATTTAACACATTGCAGAGGTAATTTATGAGCAATCCCCTAAATATGACCCCATTTCACATGAAATTTAGCAATATGTTAGACCAGTAAACTGATACACATGCTGCATTCATGCTGGTCTGACAGAGCTTCTGGATGACAACTGCTAAACGGTACCCACTCAGTAATTCAACAGCATACCACCGCTTGTTGAAGCAGCGTTCCCTGACCCTTGCGCGCAGCCCAAAGGAGAAGAGAGCTATTACAAAAGTGAGGAGGAGAACGGTGGACATCCCACTTGTTTTTCTCTATTTAAAAATGAAGAACTATATTTTTAAGACTTACAGAAAAACGTGAGACAAGCTGCATTCCACCACCTACTTTCACCAGCTGCCTTACAAGAGCAAACCGCTGCAATTTTCCATGTATTTTCTGAAATGGTAGCTTCAATTACTGGCCCTTTAAATGGTCCAGAGTTTTGCAACATGATGCCTGCCAAAAGCCTCCACATAAGTATCACACAAAACCCAAGATTCCACCCCTACATCCTGCTTGAATAACACAATGTTCTTTGCAACATAACCCATGTTTTCTATCTACATCATAGCAGCCTTTACAGCTCACTTGCTCTTCCGATTCCTTCTGAATTACTTAACCTCTATTTCAGCTACTGCAGAACAACATACAAAACCTGAAAATGTTTTTCTGGAGACTTGTGGGAACAGGAGCTGCTGAAATATCTCAACAGCTGACCTTCTTGCCACAAAATATGCTGCTGGGAAGTGGAATTTCAGTAGGTCTTTCTTTCACCATTAGCCCATCTTCATAATTTACAGCTGTACAGGAGGGAGTTACATGCTATTGTGAGGGAGTTACAAGATACTATATTAAAAGAAAAGCATTTTACACACATTGAGCAGGTATAACTGATCGTATGTGCTATCTTTCTGACTTGTTTGCTGCCTTTTTCGGATAAACCTACTCTATGCAATATTCACCTCAAAATATCTTCCCCAAAAGAATTATTGCTGTTGAGTGGTTCAGCAGAAAAGGAGACAAATTTCCTTCTTTCAAAATGCAGAAAGCAGCAAAAATATTTATTTTTTCATTTTGAAATATTTATGCTTTGCAAGTAGGAGTAACTGCTGTATTAATTACAAGGAGATACCCATCATTATAAACAGGGAGCTGAACTCAGGTCTCCTGAATGCTAGGTTAGGTGAGCCATTCCCAGTTCTTGTGCATTCATAAACCACTGAAAATCATTCTGTGTTGTGAAATCCTTCTTCCAGGCTTCATTTTACAAAGAACATTTGGGAATGTGTTTAACGGTCATTACAACGTGTACTACTGTACCACAGGAGGTTTTTCATCATCAGCTTGAGAAGTTCTGAAGTCAGGTACCAACAGTTTGACTGCTTGCTTTATCAAGTGATCTTTATACAGTCCACATCTCTCATTTTACTCAAGCAAAATGACTCATGTGGTTGCACATGTGAATGTCATTCAAGTCCTGCCACAATGCACCATAGTGTTCTGTAACATTAAAGTGTTAACAACATAGTTGGGTGGTTTGCTTTAAAATAACCTCACGTATTCCCAGTCAAAGATTCTATATACAGAGTGTAAAAGAGAAACAGAAAGAGTTCAGTTCTCAATACCTCCAAGGAAAAGGTATTTGTAAATATATTTATTTATAGGGATAAAAAACTGCAAACTCAGTCTTAAAATGTGACCATTTAAGATTTAGTGGCATTTTACACCTGTTTGGTCTTCATCTGAGTGACAAGACACAACAGTTGGATGCAAAAGCTTCATTTTAAGAATAGAACTTGCCTACTTAGCCTTTAAATCACTTCCTTTTTTTACTTCAGAAATAAGTGAATACATCTATGGTTTGTTAAAAAAAATACATAAATAGTGACAACCAATGATTCCTTCACTCACATGAGAGCAGAGTGGGTATAAAAAACTGCCAAGTAATTCTGCATGAATTTTCAAGAATAAAATATTTTACCAGTCAGTTCTTCCAGAACATACTGACCAATTAGGTACTAGGTACATTTCTCAATTTTAGTCTAGTCAACATATACCTATTTATATATTTTTTTATTTATGCTATTATGGGATGTCCTCTCTTTATCTTTCCACATTAGTTGAAGACAAATAAGTAGCTACAGCTAACATCCCCACATCTACATGTCTGTGGGAAAGGATTTTATTTCTACAATATTCTTTCCTTTTCTATTTCCTAGGACTTCAGCTTGTACCCATTGGCGTCACATCTATGCTCTCACTGATTCTAGCATCAGCCCCTTGGTGGATTTCCATTCACTTCTATAGAAGCTTGGTAGTGTCTCAGACCAGCATAAAAACAAGGAGAAATTCAGATAAATAAACATTATTCTTGAGGCATTCTTTAGCAATCCCAAGGGGCAGATCCCATCACATGCCAGGAGGTAGAAATGAGGGTGAAAAGATTTTTTCTGGGATTTTGCCACCCAAAACATGGCTGATGGGTGTGGGGCAAGGAGAGGGAAGCAAAGCTTCTAAAACAGAAGCTCAAGAACACTAGTTTCACAGCACACCACTTTCCAAAAGCAGTATGCTTCTAGAACTGTTAAATTAAAAACAGTAATTAAAAGATCCCCAAAGAGAAAAAAGTATCCTTGTTCTCTTTTCTGCACAGAAAAGCATAACCCTCAGCCAGGCCACTGTGTAGTCATCTCTGCAGGGGACTGCATCTGTCCATTAGTCTGCTTCTTATTGGCCACTTGTACTACTTAAATTTCTCCTTCCGGCTGCTTTTAGCTGGAGCTCAGCTGTCTACTTCTGAGGAACATAATAGCTAATGTTTCTGAAGTGTGATTTTTTTATCAGTATGGAAAATTGCTTCCTATGGGGGTAACAAGGAACAAGTTCATTTCCTAGGCCCGTAACATCATGCCTCGCATTGGAGTGTGCAGAGCGATGGAGTATGCCTGGCAGGGCCTCCATAGGGTAGTACTGCCCAGTCTGCTTGTTACACTCACCTGTGATCTCTGTCTCCACACCATGCATATTCCTAACCAATAAACTGCGCTGGGTGAGATAGTCTCCAGTGGAGAACAGCTCAGTTTTCACCAAATGATAGGCATCGTACCATTCCCATTAGTAGGTAAGCGGTCTGAGCACGAACAGCTTTACATCTCTCAGGCTACTGCCCACAGTCCCCTGCAGATAGACATGAGCTTCCTCTGCTCACATGCTGAATAAGCTGAATATATGAAGGGGCCTTTCGGGGTCAGGCCAAACAATCATACGGCCCCACGTCCTGCTTCAGAAAGTGACCAAATCCAAATGCCTATGGCAAACATATACAATACCTCCCTGTAGTACTATCCCAGTCTCCAACTCTTTTCAGTTCAGAGACTTCCTGAAACAACACTGAAAATTACTAAGTGCATGAAACAATGGATTTATCTTCTATTAATATGCCTGTTCTACTCTTGAGCCCATGCAGACATCTACCATCCAATGTTCTTCAGAAACATCCTGCAGAAATTTCATCATTTAACTGTCTATTTGTGAAGTACCCTACCTTTTCTTTGTTTTGAACCTGCCTCCTAAATTCAGATGATGCCTTTAAGTTTTGCATTGGAAGGGAGAGAGAACAACTGGTACCTATCCATTCTTTCTGTGGCATTTGTGATTTCAAAGACCTTATGTTCAGTTGTCCCTTTTTCTGACTGAAGTGTCCTAGCATACTTAGTTGCTCCTCATCTGGACACTGCTCCAAATATCTCTGATGCTCCAAATACCCTGCTGATCTCTGAACCTTCTCTGGTTCTGTTATACCCTTTTTCAGATGGACAACGGGAGGACCTAAGGAAGGAGGGAAACCAGTGCTGCACACACGAGCAGTTGGCAGCTTTGCAGCAGTGAGCCCCAGGTAATGGGCCATGCCTCCCACATTACCCTCGACTCTTTGCAGCACTGCGTGTAACACAATTATACAACACTCAGTCCTGAGCAGCCAGCCCAGAGTCACCATCGTAACTACGTCTTCGTGGCTTGTCATTTTAGAATTCACGATATTTTTTTTTCAGATCTATCAACAGCCTGAAAAAATGTAACACGCAAGGCCTAAATATTTCTGTAAAACTGTATCTGACCCCTGGCATGAAAACAAAAGATATGAATCACTCCACCTCCACCCTTCATTAAAGCAGAATTCTGATTTGATCTATTGAATAAGTATGAAAGGACCTGATAAAGTTGCTCAGAAACACCCACTTCTAGAGTTCAGATGGTAGGAACACAAAAATACTACTGCTCAGGAAACAACTGGATAAAGAAGAGCCACAGAAGTATTTTCTCTGAAGAGTAAGCGAGCAAGGAGAATTCAGCTTGAGATGATTACTGACGGAAGCAATTAAGAACATCAGGAGAGGATTAAGGACTGGGAAGAAAAGCCCAATGTGGAATTTATGTAAATAAATCATTAGGAGGCAGGTTTGGTCCAGTGCCTTTTCTCTATTCATACGATATTTCCTGTTCCAGAAATAAATGAAGAAAGAAGCAGTAGTTTTGGGCAAGAACTGGACATTTTACTTTGTATTTATTTTGTCTAAGATCGGCAAGTATTTTCCTCCCTATATTGTACGCCACTTACAAGAAGATAGTCTGGACTGAAAGGCACAAAGAAATAGTCTATAAAGTATTTCCACATTTTATTTTTAGCTATCTCACGTTACATTCTAAAAGCTTAAAGGGTAAAAAATCTTGCATCAGACAAGCACAAGGGGTAACGACATCAATGAGCTCACCATGTGCACATACTAATTTGGTATTTCTTTCTCTGAAGAGAAAGAAAAATAAAACTTAATTATCTATCACTTCTAGAACCTGGGCAGCTTTTCTCAATATTTTTCACAAGTTTTTGTCATATATTCAGAACCCAAATTTTAAAGCCGTGCAGCAGTTTTAAGTGGCTAGCTTGCACAATTAAATGCATAAAAGGAGTATTTGCATGCATTTCTGGCTAAGTTGAGATGTAAGCAGGCATATTTAAATACCTGAATTCCACACACATTTCTGGTGTTTATATATCAAAACTACATATCTAGCTGCTGCAGCCCAAAAGTTTACAGACCCTTCCGTGGCAAGAAATGGTATACATTATACTCTTTAAAAAACTTTTAAGAATAGTTTTTTTATTTTCAAAGCACTTTTTTAACATCCTTCCAAAGGTAAAAAATTTCAGGAAGGGCTGAGGTGGGTGAGTTGTTATTGCAAATATTCAGTGCCTGGTGTTTTCAATATGGTACAATGGAACCAAATTCTCAGCAACAATTCAAATTCTTCACTGACATTACATTATTCTGACAGTGAAATATTCATCAAGCACTCATCAGTCCCACTTGCCAACTCCTACACGCAAGCACTAGAAGGCTTTGTAATCAAAAATATAATGTTACAAAATATGTGCTAGTGTTACTGGTAATTTTATCTTCCTCTTTTCTTTCCTACATTCTCAATGCTTTCCAAGTAGTTTGACTCCACTTCCCAATCCTCAGTTCCTCTAACACTGAATAAGTTTATTTAGGTCCTCCTTCTTGCCAAACAGGGAGGACCTTATAAGCAATTTCTGTGTCCATCTACCTCGTTTCCCAAAGAATCTTTAGCTGTTGCACTGTTCCTCAGACAGCCACACTCACCTGTAGCCTGCACCTTCTGACTTCCCAGTTCAATGGTTACGATAGCTCTGCCCAGTGCCTCAGTTTTCGGGATCCTCATTGTGCACTGCATTGTGCATTGCATCCAGCAATCCAATTCCTGTTGTGAGTTCTTACACTGCTTTATCTTTTGACTGCTACAGCAATGGAAAAAAAATTATTCTTAACATTTGCTCACAACTAGTCTCTTAATTGGACACCTAGAGCTACTAACTCCTTAAAGGATGTGTCCTCCTAGCAGTTACTGCGAAAAAAGGAAAAATGGATTTCCTATACAAATCTCCTCCATTTATATTTTTCAAAATAATAACCTCTCAATAGATGCTGTCAGTAACTTCTAATTATCACTTTGACAACTCTTTAGAAGCAACATAGCTAAGAGAAAGATTATCTTACACACTACTAGTCTGAGATGTTAGTGAAATTCTAATCATGTCAACTGATTCTTTGACCTGCCACATCTTTCAGTTATGGTGAAGGTTCACAACCAGAAAAAAAAGGAAATAAGCAAAGAGCAAACCACATAGATATATATACAGGATATGGAACTAAACGATATTTCATATAATTATGTCATGGAATTCTTTTGTCATCTTAGAAGTACACATCAAAACATCTACTTCGAATATATGTGCACTGGAAATGTCCTGTTTCACCCTTTTCTTCCCTTATGGACAAAGACCTACACGTTTGAGGCAAAAGGCCATGGCAAAATTTTTAGTCATTTCTTCTAAGCAAGATTTAAAGGTAAAGAGTTTTTATTCTATGTTCAATCTGGCACACAGTGCATTGCAGTACTGTGGGGCATTCTGGAAGGGGAATATCCAATAAGTGATCACAAAGGTGTTTCACGTTGCCACCGAAAAAAAGTGAGCGTACTCAAGGCTGTAGTAACACGACAGGAGCTCTGCGATGAACGAATTTCAAAGAGTAAGATAATGAAAGAGCGTATTTGGGGGTACCAAGGGACTGGAGAAAGGGATACCTCACTGCTGGTGGAAAGATGAGTAAGTGCAAAGATATGTGGAATCTTAAAGTGTGTGTTCTCATTATGAGGCATGCTTAATTTAATTGTCACACACTATTTTAACCAAAGGTTCTGTCCCTCATTCAGAGCGCAGGGGTGGACACTGTTCAGAGCATGAATCTGCACAACTATCTTAGCTCCTGTAAAACCCCATTTCTATGGAAATTTAGAAGATTCTAGATAAATATGGCAATTCCTGAATCATGGAGAATTTAGCATGACATTTGGTTTCCTACTCCAGTATTAATTCCCACCAAGAAAAGTATCTCATTTCTAAGTTGCACTGTCTCTACACAGCAATATTGATTCAATAGCTATCTTTATGTCAGGGATTAAATTTATGCCTGCATTTCTGAGACAAAACACCACGTTCTAACTGGGAAACTCAGATCTTACTATTTTCTTCTGCCTACCATCACAAATATCCAGCATCTTTCACAAATAGACTTCATGCATGCAGTTACAGTACGGAGATTAAACAGATTGCTTAGTCTGTATCAGGATCAGCTACTTCAACAAGCGTGCCCAAGCTGATAAAACACTCAGATAAGCACATCTTGGGCAATTGCTAAGGAAAAAAATCTAAACAGTCCAGATTCACACTAGCTCCTACTGTAACAAAGTTAGACTTAGTGCAATTCACTTGAACATCCCATATTAAAATTAGACAACTGGGATCACATTTCATGCAAAGCATAATGGCATAATACATCATAGCCAAATAAAGGTGAGGGTCATCAACAGACATCCTCCTAACACAAAAAATCCTTACGTTTTTGTGGCATTTGTTATTATAAAGTGCTTCCTCGCATACACTGTTTGATAAGGGCACCACACAAAACTAGTCTGTAGACAATTTTGTGGCTCCAGCAATAATACAAACACGCAAACAAATACATTTATTAAAATTTATTGCTTGCTGTCCTTTTAGCAAGACAAGTCTGGACTCTTCTGATGCAACTGCAGTGACAAAGTCTTTTTTTACAGCTGAAAACAAAATTAGAAACAGTATCACAAGTCATCTTGTAAACTCTGATACCTTAATTTCTTGTGTAATGGAGACACAAGATTCCCTGGAGAATGATATTAACTAGATTATTTTTACTGCTGGCTAATTATATCTGTCTGGCTGTAAAAATGGCAACTTGAAATCTACAAAAACAGCACTACCTTCTCTTTGCATGTATATATTTCATTTAAAAATTTCAAATCACTTTAAAATGGTAGATTTAAAGGCAATAAAAAACCAATCCTTTAATAGGGGACTACTATCCTAGATGTATTTGTATCATCCAGAAAACAAAAATGAAAGAGAACTTACAAAAATATACCATTTACACCAAATTATGCTTAGCAGGATGTCTCCATTTAAATAATGGATAATCTGTACCTGGTATCAGCAATACCTATCAAATATCTATGCTGCTTCCCATAAGCACGTAACAAATATTTACCAGTCAATCAAATACATGCTACCAGACAACAGTGTTCAATGCTATATAAAGTTGGATATTTTTCAAAGTGTACTCCACAATGTAATTGTAATAATATCTATTTATAAAACAGTTACAGAACCTACCTAACTACAGGCTTTTACACAGATATTACCTGTAACTATTGCTCTCCACCCTAAGTGACCATAAATTCAAGACCAAATCCTAGGAAAATATACTCCCAGATTTAGGATTACATTATGCTCATACAAAATTACACTTACAAATCCTAGATGCTACCATAAGGTTTTGATTTTTGGCAAGACAATGGATAGTTTTCAGATTCAAGGGTTCTGACCCTGAAAGAATTAGACTGGGCTTTTATTCTTTTTGTCTTTAAGTGGATGTTCACTTCTGGGACAGTTTCCAGAAAATAGGTATCAAGTGTATCCTGGAACAGATTTCACATTCTGGTAAAACCACTACTAACATTCAGCAAGGACTTCATGTTGGGATTTCACTGTCTTCAGCTACACACTTCCCCTCCTCATTCCTAACACGAGCAGCAAATTTCCCTTCTGTCTCAGAAATCAGTGATGGCAAACACAGTTGCAGCTCTTCCTTCTCAGAAAACACTTCTCTTCTGGTGTACCCCAAACTGTTCCGCTAAAAAATTGCAACGTGATTTATACAAACAGCCTTGTTCTCATAACAGCATCACATAAACTGATGGAGTCAAGTATTATACTTTGCTCTCCTTTCTATTTAAAACAATTATTTAAAACACAGATGCCTGGAAATTCTCACTGATCATTATTTCGTTGGTTCTAACCATTGCTCTGTAACATCAATAACACCAACTTTCTAAGATTTCAAAGAGATATCTGGGAAGGAAAATCATTTGCGTAGAACCCTTGAATACACTTCTATAGAGTGCCTCTTCCTTAGACATATTCTAGCTCTCATCTTCTTATGAGGCTTTGATTTTGCACACATAAGATTTTAGTGAACCTATACTATTAATTACTACTAAAGGCAATTCTTATTTCAGCCAAAAAGGTTCCTTAAAGCTGATATATTATGCACCATTTCATGGGCAAATATATATGACATACATGCGTACATGTTTGTGTGTGTGTATGTGTGCGCATGCACGTGCGCATGAGTGTGTGTGTGGGGGGGTGTATTTCCTGTGTAAATACCAGCAATTTTTCCTGGTTTAACTACGGAATAACAAAACACAGCTGTAAACTGGTGTTATTACGCCAGCGAAAGCGGTAAACTAGCTGAAGTGGAGCTCTGAAACGCCGCTGAACTCCTGCTAATTTCACATTGATGCCAGACTAACTCAGGACTCCATTTGCACCCCACAGTTTCCAGGAACGTTACTCATGTCCAGCCTTCAGAGACTGGGTGTTGAAAGGCAGCAACCCAGGGAAATTTTTGGCCATAATGAAGGCAGTAGGTTTATCCACACTCCTCTCAGAAGTACTCATCCTTCAAAGGATGAGCAACCCCTTTCCACAAAAGCACTGGCAAAATTTTACACATGAAGAGCCTAGGAGGGAGAAGGTACAAGAAAGGAAGGCAAGTATTTTCATGACAAAACAACATACCAGGAAAAGTTGATCAATGATCAACAAGCCCCACAGCTATTTCCACGGCAACATGCTGAGCTGTAAGGCCTTATTCAGCGTTTGTGAAACAGAGGATCATCTCATCCAAACTGTGTACATGAAGGGGAGGAACAACAACAACAAAAAAAGATGGACAATCTCATTACTCTCCCATCTCACAACAAGAGAACACTTATTAAGATTTTTTGCCCATCAGTGCATGATTTCTGGACCTATTTCTTTTGCAACTGTCTGTGAAATTAAACTTTCCTATCCGCTGGCTTTAAGAGAACTGACATTTATGATGACTGTTTTGCACAGAGACTACTTTAAAAGACTTTTCAATGGCTTTTCAGTATATATTAGTTTCCTAGAACAATCTTGCAAAATTGCCTCATACTCTCATTACTATATTTTCTTCTTCTTACTAAAGCTCCCAATGGCAATCATCACTGAACTGAAAGACAAACATCTGAATAATTTTTTTGTTACTTCATTAGGACGAAACAATAACTTTTAAATGAGAACTCTGTTGTTCTATTTAAATCAACCAATGAAAACCCTTTCAACATTCTCAAATTTTTTAACTTGGGCAGTGATTTATTAAAGGTCTGGTATTAACTTATGCCCTACTTAAAATAAGAGAACAGAATCATCTTTGCGCATTAAAATTATTGGAAACTGTTTTTCATTTCTTTCATTCACTTTTCATTTCAGGTGGATAACAGCATTCAGCTCTTATTTGATCAGAGCCCACCAAGGATTGTCACATTCACATTCTGAGCTTCAGAACTGTAATGCTGTCATTAAGCTTATTTCAAAAAAATAAGAAAGTTGTCAAGTTTTAAGCAGCTTCAGAATACCCTTCTCTGGCCCAGTGATGAAGTCAAGACAGAGAGGCAAATAAACAGAAACAAGAATTGTGAAGTGAACATATGCAGAGACCACGAAAATATCCACTTGGGTAGCTTAAATGATAGAACATACAAAACACCACTTACTAATCAATTAATTATCTCAGTACTTCAAGAGGACTGCATGTCCCAGTCTTATGCCACCACTAAGTCAACCTCTTCTACTTATGATTCTAAAACTCATTAACATGACATCAATAAATGAGAGAGCAAGCCTTGTCCTGAAAAGTGTCCATCCCTGAAAGACCATGAACATTTGAATCCAAATCAGTCAGTCTTTGACAAAATGATGAGTAGAAAGAATATGCAAGAAATATTGAAATATTGGTGTTTTATCCTCAAACCAACTACTAGTTTGGGATGTTGGATTATTAACTTATTATTCTCAACAGTTCTGCCTTGAAAAGTGAAACTGCAAACTGGCAACTCCCTGCTCATATCTGCTTTTCTAGACCTGCATAACAGAGGGCATGGGCCAAGTTCTGTCACTGCTGTACCAATATAAATCTTTTCATCAAAACTTTTACACTGGAACCTAATCAAGGCAGTGAGCTTGCACAGTCGTAACACTGAAGGCTCTGTTTGCAAACAACAAGATTGCGTAGACTTACATGAGACTGATTTGGCTTAGCGAATCCAGCAATGATTTTACCAGTAAATTATACTTGTCGAAGAATGAAGGAAAAGGGAATGAAGGAATGGAGAGAACAAGCGTGTAGGAACCTATCACTGAACCAGCGCTGCAGACACTGAATTAAAAAAAAAAAAAAAGTCCATAAAACCAGGGGCTCGGGAGATGGGGATTCCGGCTCCCCCCACACAGTAAATTTATCCAGAAAATGTATTAAAAAACCAGAAATTCCAAAATCCTTGTGTTTACACATAATGCATGTTACTTTGCTTCAAAGGTACCTGATGATTGAGGTGCTATGCTTGGCATCTTTTCTGTCAATCCAAGTTTTTTCTTTTGTCTTTTCTTTTCAGGTAGGTAATCTCCAGTACTAAAGTGGGTAAAACTATCAACTTATTTCACACCCAGCACTGAACAGTCATCAGATGCTAACAACTTTCTATCATTACTCAGCTGGGCAAGATCAAAACTAACGACAGAGGAAACACTCTCTTTCTTGTTATTAGTCCCCTGAGTCATTCAGTTCCCGCTGTTCTTTATTTTTTGCTGCCTGCCTCTATACAGCAATTCTGTTGTTGCAGGCAGCTTCTGTGATTCATACCTTGGGCTCACCCACCTATAATTTGTGGGTGAGATTACCTGCCATGACAATGCTTTCCCCTGGGGTTTCTCAATATCTCTGACCTATCTACTGAGACGACCATCCTTCTTTTGAGGAGGATTGTTTTTTTAATGTTTAAACACAAATGCTCAGTTTTTTACCAATATTACCAGTGGTTAAAAAAAGATTCATAATTAACAATGACATGAACGCATTTACTATTCATAGTGCAATATCTCATTATCTTAAAGATTTCCGAGGTAGGAGAGCAATAAGTATGTGCTGAGATCAGGAGAAAAGACAAATACAAATATGACCCAATTCATGTAATAGGAATAAATTTTCTAAGAAGGTGTAAATGCAGTACCTATACGGCAAAGGCACAATGTCAGCCTTACATCTGGGAACGAGAAAGAACTAAAGACTTCACACGTATGTCTTCCTGGGAAAGGCATATAAATCCTTTCATCTTCCCTTAGATTCAAAAGGAAAAGTTGCAAACTATCCTTCTACTGGTCTTCTCCTGCCATTGTTGGTTCAAGCTGTGGCTCCTTTCCATTTCAGAGGATGTATTGTTACATGTTGAACTCCTTCATTAGGGATCTAAGGTTATCTCTCTGCAAGCTTCCCTTAAACTTTCTGGGCTTCCTAGCAAAGCAACATATCCAAATACTAACTAGTTAGCCACTCAGCAGAAACATCCACTAACAACCAGTATGAACATGCTTTCATCGGGTATTTTTTTATTCTATCTCTGCATGTATTCTTTAATTGAACTTACATTTGTCATACTTCTCTCTTCTCCCATTTCCTTCAATAAAAAGAGAAAATAATGTCCCTCATGCACGCTTACAGTTCATTTAAGTGGCACATTTCCCATAGATTTTATTCATTTTTTTCTCCATCCCATTTCATCACCAAACATATCCAAGTACTATACGTTTTGGAAACTTATACTCCAGGACACCACTCAGGCTGGTATTCTATAATCACCATATGACGCCACTATGTCAGTATCTCTGTCTTAATGAAATATCCATGCTCTAATTAGCTTATGAAGCTTTCAGTACAAATACTGACCAACCCTTCCCACCCCAAAAGACACAAAAAAACTCCTCAACTATTGCAGTGCCTTAGCTGTAAACTCTGAATGCTTCTTTCTGCTTGAAAGTGAAGTGAACAGCAAAACTTTGGCATTTACTTGATGTCTTTCCTTAGTAAAAATAAAAATGATATTTTAGAGCTTCTTCTAATCCCTATGATTCATATGTCAGGCTCCTCATATTCATCGTTTCAAACAAGTTTTTTTTATCAATTTGCAGGCCTAATGGTGAACCATGTCCCAGGCAAATTGCCTTCTTTTTATTTCTAATGCTCTAATCAGTGTTAGTAAAGAATGCACATGACAATCTTCATGCAATTATTGTTGTTGCCTGGCATGATGTCTATATAAACTGGCTTTTTACTCCTCCAAAACATTTTAAAACCATGGAGACAAAAACTGAAAACCCTTCTTTTGTTAATCAAAATGCATAATCGCAGAGAAAGAGCCTACTTTTTTTCCTTGGAGCCTTTAAACTTTCAAATCAAAGCCACAATATATATCGGATGAACAACATTATTATGACTTCACCTTTAGAGTACAGATTGTAGGCACACAGGGGGTCCCGTACCATTGCAGTCTAGTAGGGCATCAACCACTGCTTTAAATGTGTGCCTTCTGAAAACGGAATGCCCATGACTGTGGTCATCAGTGTTAATCATAGAAACTGACTTGGAACCATAGAAAGGGATGATTAAAATTTTGGCATTAAAGGTAAACATTCAAACTTCCCAAGAACAACACAGGAAACAACGGCACTGACAAATTCAAGCACAGCTTTAGGCGCCCAGACTTGTAATAATATGCTTGAAGTTACTGGAAAAAACTGTGATCTAGTCTCTACCTCAAGAAACTTCCAGTTCATTTGCTGTATAATTAGTTCAGTTCAGAGAAAGCTCAGGCTCTGGCAGAGGATGCACTTTTATAACAATGCATTTTTTGAAAAGTAATTTGCCTAGCTGACCAGTTTTATGTTTGAAGAGCATTATAGACTATATTTCGTGGAGAAGGATTTAACAAACTTTTAGCTTACAGTGCCCACTTCTCTCATGTGTCCTTACGTTACACTGGATTCATTCAGAAGTTGTGTGGAAGTGCACTACTTCATCTATAGCCTCCTAACAGTGAGCTTGGAAATCAGTGAATTTCTTTCCATTTTTTCAAATCAAGAACGTTATGTAGAAGTCTTTGGAAGACCCTGTAGCAACCTTAGTAGCCCAGTAGCCTTATCTAGTAATAAATTCTTTAAATAAACACTCAGTCACTAAATCCTGAATATATGTTACTAACCTTTATGGTGATTAGTGAAAGCCTATACTGAAGCCTGGAAATAACCTGTTCCATGCTAGATGCTCCAATGAATCAAACCAAATACTCAAGAAAACCTAATACCTGCATTCTATTGCACAATAAAATAGAAAAGGAGATTTCAATGTATGCATTTTTCAGTGAATTCATATTTTGGCATGTGTTGCTCTTGAGCCTTCTTTTTTACACAGTCTTACTCCAGTTCACATCATGGTCTCTCTCTCTCTCTTTTTTTTTTTGGGGGGGGGGGTAGGAAATCAAGATGATCAAGAGTTCTAGTAGCTACTAAATAAGTTGTTAAATGACCTAGACACAACAAATACTGCATAAAAAAAATCCAGGAGAAGAACTTCCCATGATGGAATATTGGTATATAATTGGCAGTCTACTTTTGCTTCCTGGGGAACACTCATTATACAAACCGCAACAGGAAGATGAACCTGAAGACGCTCAAAGACAAATTCCATGGGCATTAAGGACTTTCACACTCAAGATTATAATGTGTACGGTGGTAAGGAGACCATCCACAATAAAAATAGATTATTCTGCTCTCAAAGACAGGAAGCTATTCCTCGGACAACGTTAGTTTACATGATAATGCTGCTTATTTTCTTAAGCAGTCAGGCTAAAACATTTTTTCCATTATATTTCCATTAACAGTGACCAGTTAGGGCCTAAAATACAATCTAGCAAATCCGGTTTCAGGTAGTAGTGTACAAGGGTACTTAAGTATATTAACCTGTTGTTTACAAAGATAGTCACTCATGCATATTCTTCTGCTTGTTGCATCTACTCTGAGCCTAGTTGCAAATAAATTGTGGGTAACTCAGCTTGAGGTGAACCATCACTACAAAGACCATCTGCTATAGCACAGTGTAAATTCTCTCAGTTCAAAGACTTAATTGAACTTATCCTCATAAGCCCTGGCTGGATGAGGTGACTCAGCAACACTCTGTAAAGGCTAGGGTCTGTTATAAAAAACATTTGCTGGCTGAAATCCTGCTAGGCATACAGTATATTGTGGCAATGGCCCCAGAAGGCATTCAGCTGGTGTCAGGACGAGTCAGTATGGAATTATTATAAAAAATTACAAGACATTTATAGTAGTTGTTTGGACTCCAATTTAAAAAAAAAAAAGAAATAGCTGGGAATGGAGACTGTGGAATATCTGTTCTGCAACAGCGAATCATAAAGATCTTGGTGTAAAATAAGCTTTGAATGTAATGAAACCATTAGCTCATCAGATCTGATCAGCTCTAGTGCAGAAGCATTCTGGGATGTTCGATGCTTATTCTTGTTTGTCACAACTAGTAAAACGTACCACAGACGTTTGCTGACCAGCACAACAGGTTTGCAGGCAGAACAAGGAAAAGATGAAGTAGTCAGTACCTGAGGACACACTTCATTGATTCTTTCTTGCTGAATCCTGCTTGTAACTCGCAAAGGCCCTCTTCAGTGATTGTTTACTACTATCTATAATATGCCCCACCATTTCTGTTATACACTTTGTAACACACTGAGTTGTTAACCACAGTTATTTGCATTTTATCTGGCAGAAGAACTCACATGAGTATCATTAACATCATTAATATTAGTTACAGCCTGAAAAAATCTCTCTGTACCAAAGAATGAGGTACAGAATCAGGGTAAGATAACAGCATTGTTTTTACTCCCTTCTTTTTAGACACTTGTATTTTGGTATATGAGGCATATGGGAGCTCAGTCCGCATATGATTTTTTTTCTTAAACCATTTCACCTCCTGAGCTCAGGCCACTTGAATGCTATTGTCCAAATGAGTCTGCAATTCATCAACTTTAGTAAGTTCACACCATAGATAAATTTGCTGCCTATAGTCAATCTGACACACTCCTAAATGTGGACACAAATACGAATAGAAATTAGCATACATCTGTAGTTTTGTATTGTTTTTTAATCAAACAGTTTGCAAACTTACTTTAAGAATATTTTAATCAGGCAAAGTCAACTAAGTGATTTATTTTTGAAAAATTCTAAGAAAGAAATCAAACAAAAATGGTGAGTTTGAATTCAAGCAGTTTGTTCTCACTTAAAAATAAATGTGACAAACATCAACACCAAGCAACGTACTTGCTCTCTATGAGCACATGAAGTATAAAACTAAATAATTCACCTATTTCTCAGAATTTCACAAGGTGAAATAATCTTTAATTTACCATTATTTTTGTGTTCATCTGAAATACAACAATGTGTACAGCCCATACAGAATTATCTGCAGTTGAAATGTTTCTCTGTGTGGATATTTTACTTGTAAAAACATTCAAGGAATGACTTAGTACATGAGATTATATAGTAACATCATTCTGTTTATTAGAATCACAAAATTCTATTAAAAGGTCAGATTCGGATACTATTCCCAAGGCTAATTGCTAATGCATTCAGACCTTAAATGGATATGGCCAGTAATTCTCGATTAAAAAGTCCATGATGTCTGAACTAGTCTTTCACTTACTATTTTGGAATCAGTAGTATGAAGTGTAAGTAAACAGAAATAAAAATATCACTCCTGCTTTTATAACAGGGTAATTACAGTGCTAGCCTATAAGACCCTAATCTTACAGACATTTATGGACTTACCTTAATTTTTACAGGTTGTTTAAATGATTCTCATGGGAATTTTCTAATGTATAAACCCAAGCATGAGCCTAAGTGCTTGCTGGAGCATGACTTACTGTGGTAGACCTATAGATTTTGCTTCTCTCCACAAACAAACAGCTGTAAATTTTCATTCCAGTTTCTACTGGACATTATTCTGGACATCTGGCTATGTATATCATATATTTTTAACAAATATATATATAAATACTTTCTAACCAAAGAATTTTACCTTCTTGATTTGGTCATTCTCATATGGATGGTTCTGTGGGTATTAACAGTACTATAACCTATCGAGGACTGCTGTACAAGAAATCCGCATGCACCTACATTGTCATGATTAACATCATGACCTTTAGCCAAGCATCCTAAGGCTTCATAGCAACAAAAAGTTTTGAGTTTGAGCTGACATGCATTCATTACATATACACAAACACCTAGCACATTGAAGAAAACCTGCTACAGTCAACAGGAAGCTGTGAAGAGTTCAGATTCCATCCAGGGGAAGACAGAGCCATATTTATCTATCTATCTATAGGCATATACATTTTACAAAGTCAGCCCATAAACTTTCACATAACGCCACAGAGCAGAGGATGCATTGCAAAAAGTGAAAACATGTAACAGTGAGGACTGACGGGAAAGTAGAAATTAATTAAAATTAATTCATTTAATTAATTAAAATGACAGTTGTGCAGTTTTGGTGGGGTTTTTAGTCATGTGTAGTGCAAATTACTGCCATAGCATTAGAGAGAGAGAAAATATAGAAAGGCAATAAATGAATGCAGCCACGCTTTTTCTTTACCACCTAAAGTTGATGAAATTAATGTCTCAGGTTATTTATAGAATTTGTTGCATCACTGAATGTTAGGTATTACTATATGTATACATATATATATATATAGTAACATAGCACAACCTTGTACGCTGTCTGTTCCAGTAACAGTAAAAAAAACATTTGGGGAAATAATGTCTTCTGCTAGACAAATTATAATAGTCTGCCCAGTTTTGAATCGACAGCACACAATATAAGGCACAGAAAAATAATTAATAACTAATATGGATCATTTAATAGGAGGCTATGCTGTACTAACTTACGGGAAATAAAGGTCCATTCTTCATAGACTAGTTTTTGCAGGAGTATATTTTAAAATTATGAAGGGTTTTGTTCTTCCTTAAGATCTTTCTTCCTTTGTGCCAGACCCAGTCACTACCAAAAGCATTCTAAAAGTTGAAAATTAAAGTATAGAATTCTTCTTGCTATTCTGGACAGTACGTTTCTGTGTAAAGATTACCTTTTCCATTACAAAACCTGCAACTGTTTACAAGGCTGACCAAAGTAAGGGAAGTACAGGTTTAACAATGGCATTTATTTCAAAGGAACTCTGTAGTCATTGATAGCATGAAAAATATATATATATAAAAATATAAAAATGTAAAAAATTCTATATATATAAACAAATATATAAAGTGTATTATACCAGCTAATTAAAAATAGACTAACAGATTTCTGTGCGCTTCATAATACTGACTTGACTCAGCTACGAAGTTCACAGGTGTTTTGCAAATCACCATAGACACCTCAGTCTCAGCTCTTGGGTACAGGCAGTTAACTACAAGAGTAGTTTATACATGTTGCGATGAAGGTCTTCAATCACAATTCAGTATCAGTTATAGAGTGAAGCTATGATTTTCCTTTTGTCCTGTTGCTATGGAAATTCTTATTTTCATGTACTGCCCTATAGACTAAACTCATCATACTTGCCATGAAAATGGATTAAATTTAGATCTGAAACACAGAAACTCTGCAATAAAAATATTGCCATCTTCAGATAATTGACTTTCTGCAGTAAATTTAGTATGCTGTTGGCTTAATTTACTGTACTAAAATATCTGTGTAAAAACCCACTCCAATGTGAGAAATATACTCATTAGCCAAAAACTTGTATTATTAAAGTATTCAAAGGATAGTTTTGTCTCCTCCAGATCAGATGACTGTGGATTTCCCATAGTACTCTGTTAAACACCTTTGGTGTTTGAACATCCCTTTACATGAGGTAGAGAGGGAGCTCTAGATAGTATGAAATTCACTTTAACTCTTACCAGAAAAGACACTGGGGATCTTGGAAAGAAAACTTTTGACTGTACGAATAGGAATCCCATTTTTCTCATCTTGCATGCGGGCTATGACGTCTTCCATCTGAACATAGAGAAAAAAAATAAAAGAAAGAAAGAATAAAGAAATCCAGAATTATTTCCCTAAAAAAATCTCTAAGAACCCCTACATCAGTCTCAGAATGAAAGGTCCACTCTTGTAATTTTTGTTTTCACTTAATAATTTCTATTTTTATTGAGTAGAATAAAAAACTGGAAATAAATTATTCATGGACAATAGTAAAGCAATGCTTATGCTCCAAAGTATCTTGAGAAATACTGAGGCAGAACAGAGGGGTTTAGTTTCAAAGTAATTAAAAAACTATTTCTGGATAAAGAACTTCACCTTGATTATGTCACTAGTATTGTACCAAATATAAAAGCAAAATAGACTCATGCAGTCTTCTAGATAATTGATACAGTTCTCAAAACGGCTGTTCAAATCAAAAGTAGGGCTCTTAAGTTCAAAGCAAAAATTCCTTCCTTTCTTTAGAGAAGAGGAAAAAAAGAAATTACGATATGATGCACTTTTGCATCCCTGGAGACAGTAGACCCAGGAATGCATGGTTTTTTATTGGTAATGGGATGAGTATGAAAATGTTGAAAATCTTTTTATTGTATTTTTGATACTTCCACATGTATTAGCTATTTGTTTCCATCTCAGTTTTGCAGGCTAAATAGGTCTGTACCTTTTGTAATTCAAACCCAAACCAAAGGCCTTTCAGTTTCACGTGAACTGTGAACAAGTTTTTTATTGCAGAACGCAAAGAAATTGGTCTCAGTGGCAGATAACGCCAGTTTTTATTCTTGCATATTTCTTGACTGAAGCTTACAGATTGGATAAGTTCCATCTTTCTTTCCTATCTCCAAATATCTAGCTTCTTACAATATAAAATGTAATTTGAGAAAATGCATTATGACTATCCCGCTTCATTCCTTGAGTCACCAACATACTCCATAAAAAGAATAGATCTTTGCAAGACTGTGCCTTTTATTTTATTAGTCAAATCTTAAAACATTGTCCTATCTTCCCTCTGTTCCCCATTAAGTTCCTAAGCATTTCATTAAATGTTTATGGCTGAACGGCATTGAAAAAATGTTCGTCAACAACAGACAAAATTCTGTTATGCACCTCTTTTTTGCAGAAGCAACATGATTCAAATCAACATATATATGGCATTAGATAGTTATAGCTGTGAATTAATTTGCCCAGGGGGAGGTGTTGTACAGAGTCAGGAAAGGGGGAGTGAGTTGGGGCCCGGAGTGGTGCATGTAAGAGCAAAGAACAAAAATTTATGCCAAAAATAAAAACAAAATCAATTAATTCCACTGTTCATGCAAAAAAACCTGTTTGTACAGATAATGTTTGGAGGTTTAAATGCTCCATGTACATATGGAGCATACATGAACAACCCAAGGAACACAAATCCAGTGGCACAGTCCAACACAAAAAGTACATACAAAAAGTAGATATTGTTAGTACAGCAGAGAGCAAGACGTGGAAGACTGAGTCTATTGCTCACAATTAGAGAATATACAAATGTAATTCTGAAGAAGGGAACTAATGTTCATTGCAATCAGTAATCAAATATTGAGTCTGTTCATGACTTTTGTCTGCCATGCAATTTTAATTACTTAAATAGAAAGGGCTACTAACAATGTATTGAATAAATTGTCAAATAGACAAAACTGTTATCTCAGAAATGAAATCTGTCCTTACATTTATTATCCATATAGTAATTGAAGGCCTGTTTTGACACCTTCTGAATTCAACTTAGAGCCTGCCTTAATGATCTCCTAAATGACAAAGAAGTCAACTCAGATTCAGGTGAATATCTCTGCATGGATCTTGTATAGAAATAGAAGTAAACTTGATGATAAATTCCATACATGCAGTGTAAGCTTCCAGGAATATTGCTGGAACTGCAGGGCGAACAACAATGGATGTTACACTGGGACAGAGTTTAGAAGACAGTTTGTATTAAGGCAACATGATAAAGGTATATTTACATTATAATAAGGATTACTACAACTGCGGGACCCAGATCTGGAACGCAGTGTTACAAGGAGTGATATGCCGCCACCTCTCTCTTGGGACTGCGCAAGAGCGCAAACATGCCAGGCGCAGCATTCCTAGTGCTCTCAGTAATTAGTCTTTTGAGAGCATACAGAATAAAACGTTAACTGACATTCACATTTGTTTTCCTAAACTGCCTTCATGGACTCAATCTAAAGTGCAGAAGACCTCACTCACACTATAGCTCTGGGGGAATTCTCTGGTTTTGATTAGCAAAGTGAGAACTAGCATGGCTGCTTTGCAAAATTACACCTTCCCCTTCCCTTCTAGCTCTGAATATCGTTCCACGTTAGCAGAAAACACCCTCCATGCAGAAGGCAGTTTACACTCCATACATCACTGCTGGGAACTGACTTGTTTATTCGGTATACAGAGATTACTGTATAAATGAGTGGGAATGTTCTGAAACAAGATATAACACAGCACCTGACTCCTAATCAGTTATAGCAGACCTGGGATTCTGTATGTGACTAGTCAGACTACAAAAGCTTGTTTGTCTTGTCTTAATTTGCACAAGAAGAAAAAAAATCCTGTGTTTTGCAGTCATCTTAACCATTAAACATAAGAACTCATGAAAATTCAGCGCAGAAAAAAAAATTCCAATTACAGATTTGAAAACATCTAATCCAACATATGTGTATGCACTGCTGAACTTCTAATATATGTAGTCCTTATTTCTGTTTCATCTGCTTTAAATTCAGCTACTGTGTAATCTCTTCCACTGCAAAATATTATGTCCTCATTTAATTACATTTGGGAAACAGCACTCAAGGCGCTTCACCACCATTCATCAACAATGACCTAAAACAATAAAACGGACAGAATAGTTAAATCAGGGTGCCAAAATAAAATCCTTGTCTAATTTTGCTCAAAGAAATCTAATCCGGGAAGCACAAGCTGCTGCCTGATACACTAATTTTCCTTCCTGATGTGTCACTGTTTGCTTCTGAGTCACCTGAAAAGATGCTCATAAGTGAAATATAAGCTCCCTCACTCTGCCTCAGAATAATGTTTTCACGGTTCCTTTACAATCTGCTTACCTGGCTAAACCTGACTGGCCTTGACAGTGCATTGGGACCTTTTTTAGCCCTAAACCATCTCAAAAAAAAAAAAAAAGCCACAAACAACAACTATCTCCTGATCACTCTGCAAACAAAGCTCAACGTGCATGAGAAAAGGAAGTTACATAAGCACCTCTTTTTCAGTCATGTATGAAAGCAATGCAAGGCTTCTGCGGAAGTTTATTTAAATAACTGTAGGCTTAAAATACTTGGCCATTTGTTTATTACAGTGAGTGAATTCTAATCCTGAAAAAACCTCAATAACTTTGTGAGGCATACACAACTCAAATACTAATATCCTATTTTAAGTTTGGTTTACAACTTCACTTGTCGTCTCCTTGTGAAAAGGACTTGACGTCTTGTTCTTCACATCTGAGGACTCTGTCCAAACTCTTTTAATGACTTAATTCTATGACAACAGTGACAATGCAGCTTATATGGAATAAAAGATGATCGCAAGATCCTGCAAGAGAAAGGCTACAGGAGGAAGGAGCTCTTGCCATGAACCATCAGACTACCTCTGATCCAAACTTGTTAAAATGTGCAACAAGTTACAACATGTAGCAAGTTCTTACACTATGTAATAAGTTTCCCTAGATGACTCCCCCCACCCCACCCCACATGCTTAAACACGTTAGCAAGACCCAAGGCAATCCTGTAACTGCACAGCAGCCTGCAGGAGGATTTTGTTAGCTAGCCCTGCACTCACAGATGCATGCAGCGCTGTGGGCTGAGGAAAGAAAAAGAGAAGTGTAGAGGAAGTTGCAAGATTCTTTACCAGGTAATGGCCATTTTTACTGTTTTCTAACATGCAATAACCAAATATTCTTTTCTTGTTAGTATTATATTGATAATGAATTACCTACACTGTTCTTACTTTCAGCTATATTCCTCTCTTAAAACCCCATTGTACTATATATTCTCTCCCTCTCTTACACACAGACAATTCTGCTACAAAACTTTCTGTTGAGACTCCCACCAGCTAAAAAGCCTAAAAATGCTCAGGATTCAGAAAATTTGGAAAAAAAAGTACTCTGCTGTGGTTCAACGAGGAGAAAAATCTGTATCTTTACATGAATGGCTAGACTACTTCTGCAGAGATGCACTTTGGGTACCTCGGACTCATTTTTCTTCCCATGTGGGCTGCTCTTTGCCTGAACTAAATATGCCAAGATTCATTGCAATCTCCTGCTTTAATCGAATCATCACAGTGCCACCTGAGAGCTGCCTAACACCCCGTGAATCACGGAGACTTTTGTTCAGCTAGTCAGTGAGTGTGCCTGACAGAGGAGAAAAGAGCATGAAACACCGGAACTACAACTCCCGTGAGGCTGCACTGACAAGCACAGATCCAGGCAAACTGCTCTCCAGAGAAAATAATGCAGTGTTGCACACTAAACTAAAGCAAATCATCTCAGGTCAGGAGTGCTGACAACTCCTTTTCTAAATCAAGTATGCAGAAGTGAAATAGTTTGACATCTCTATATCAAAGATTTTAGCGTTTTTTAATTCACACAGAATTGGGTTGTTTCAACTCTGCATTCCTATTCAGAATGAACAAAGGTTGCAACATTCACATTTCCAGAAAAATATGTTTAGATTTCTGATTAAAGCACAACACTGAATGATGGCATAAAATGTGTAATATTAACCAAACTGGTCATGACAGACACTTGAACTATCTGAGCTTGCTAAAAGTCAGGGGTTCTTCTAGACCAACAACAATACTTCTCCAGTCTACCAGCATAGGGAAGCTGCCACAAATACTTTCTGCTGAGCATTAAATTAGAGTAACTTACTCTGTGACAGGAAGACATGTTTTTAGACTGGTCTCAGATTCTTTTTAGAACCTGCATTTGCAACAGTAATTATTTGAAACAGTAAAACCAATGACAAATCAATATAAAAATTCTTAATCATATTAAATAGATGCATATATATTTTATATATATATATGTATGTATATATGCATATGAATGACACTGACATATCTGCCTCTTTCCTTTTTCTGAAGTATGGAGCCACTGATGGCAGGGAATAGTTTGCCATCTCCTCTCAAACAGAAGACTTCCACAGGTCCAAAGAAGTTTTGTCTTCCTATGTGGTGCAAAGTATAATATGAAGCATGTCAGTCTTATGTCTATATTGTAATTATCAATTTGTGATTCTCCAATTAAGATCTGAATATATTTGCCTTATTTATTTATTTATACTATATTAGAACTAGCATACATACAATGTTCCAGACTGATTGCAAAATGAGGGTGCTACTATATATGCTATGGGCATGTGCTTACACTAAATTAATGCAAAGCAAGCTTTTGTCATTTTTAAAAATAAATTAGGGTATTTTGAATCTGCTTGTAAATCAATGACAGCTCTGCGCTATTATCATTGAGACCTGAGTTTATCCTAATCAGATTAAATGGTACCACTGTGCATGTCCTTGCCATCAGTATTGCATGTTGACCGGTGAACTTGTATCAATACGACTGATTGCACACTTCAGTGATACAAAAACAGCAGAAGTAACTTACCATCTCAGTGTACCATTTGAAGAACATTAGCTACCAAAACATGTCAACAAATCCCTAACACCTATTAGAGACTGTGGGCTAACACTTCCATTTTTTCAGTTAGATTTAATTTCGTTGCAATTAAGAGACCTACATCTAAATACATAGGACATACCTCCAGTTCACTGCAGGTACATGAATGCTATATGGCTGAACAGTGAATAGCAAACTGAAACAGTTTCTAGGAGCAATTTAATTGATATTAAAGAAAAAACATATGAATGGAAGGAATACATCATATTGATTCAGTTCTGGAATCAAGAAAACTTTACAGAAAACACTACACAAAAAAATTGGCTATGCGAGAAATCTACTTCCCTGATTTTCAAGATAATGCAATTTCAAATAAAATACCTTAGTAGGTATGGGAAAAGATTACAGTTTTTAAATTAACCACTTGAAAAAGTATTTAAATATTCTTTAATATCATTTCACACTATTAATATGTCATAACTCATTTTTATTCTGGCCTTTCCAAGCCCAGAAGCAAAACTGTATATTTAGAAAATGTTATAATCACACGCAGAAAATATAAAAACTTATGCACTGATATAAAAGATACCACCTTAAATGAATGATTATCATGTCTACATTCCAAATAGATTAAGAAAAATAATTCAGTTTGTTTATTTTTCTTAGAACTTTATATTAGCCATACAAGTTCCTCAGAACTTGGACTCTACCGTTGCACAACCAAACCAAAGCAAGCCTACTCAAAAAAGTTAGAAAAGTCACTCAAATGGTGAAATTCTGAAACCACTTCATGATAATTTTGGGAATTGTATCTTTTCTTTCAGTAAAATCATAATTTTCATCATGGGTGAGAAACATGAGTTTAGAATGCAAGAAAGCAAGAAGCAAGGAAGTCTCGGTGAAAGAATATTTATCTTATGAGAGGTATTTCTGTGAGAGTACTTAATTCAGAATAAAGTATGCATTCTTAAAAGCAGCTGGTAGTATAAATAGTATTTATCAATTTCCCAGGGCATGCCTTGAGCTTCTAAACAGTGCTATCAGGGATAGAAAGAATGTTTCTTAGGCAAAATATATATTTTGAAAATATGCTGTTTAAAGCTAAGATGTTTCCCGAGTTGTATCGATTGTCTGTGGTATGAAGGTCGTCACATTCAAAAAGGATTCTCCTGTACATTTTAGAAACAGACAAATTCAACTGGAAATTTATCTCAATAATCCCAAATGGACTTTTCAAAACAATGTTGTAAAAATGTTCAAAAAATGTGAGCTTTTTTTTCCCAAGGAGGAAAGAAAGTAAAATGTCAAAATTCAACAGAAAAGACAAAACAGGATTCTAGTAACCTGATCAATATGTAGGCTAATATTTTGAAGGAGAAGAAACCACAAGCACACATTTTTATTGAAGATGCAAAACAAGGACTGAGTCAGCTTATACAAAGCACACACAGACACAAAACTGACAGGGAGCTAATGATGCGTGTGGCCTCCACAAAAAACACCCACAAAACTATTAGCTATAGGATATAGTACAGTCAAGATATATTCATCCACCTAGAAGCCATGGAAATACTTATATTTACTTCAAAAATTATCATTTAATTCTAAAGTATACAAAACAGATGTTTTCCCAAATTGGTACAGCCTTCTTAGATCATCTGTTCCTAATGGTTTTAAACCCAAGTTTGTGTGGTTGAAATCTCTTTTCCTGGCTCGTCTGACAATCCAAAACAAAATAAAGCCATGTCATAGCAGCATGTCTACTCTATTTATTGTTTTAGAAGTAGATTTTGCCAAGCAAGGACGGGAAGTTTAAGGGAAAAAAAAAAAAAAAAAGAAGCAGTATCATTATCCTTCAAATGCTGAAGAGAAAAGGGGTAATCATAAGAAACATTGACAAGGAACATTGAGAGAAATAACATTTCAGGGTAAACTATGTTATGAAAATAGAATACTAATTTAAAATGAGTCTACGTATATTTTCAGGATCCATAACCTGTTCTGGACAATAGTGGATGATGATGCTGATCAATGCCCAGAATTACTCCTCATTTCACAGTGAAACTGTATGGAAAAACACTTACATATAGAAGAAAAAAATCCAACTAGCTTAGTAAATTCCGCATTACTTTTTATCTGTTGGCAGGGGGGAGAATGAAGACGGCAAGCTGATTTTCTCCTAATATCTCATCATGCAGAGAACTGAGATACTGTTGAAAATTAAATTTCTAGCCCTTTCAGTCCTTTAAATTACTCTGAGGCATTAAACTCCATTAAATGAAGAAATACAACTGCTACCACCAACACAGATTTTTAACAGTAACTTTTAAACCTATACTCTTATAATGAAATTGTTCTTAATAACTGTATTACAGTATGTTAAGCATTCAATATCAATTATATTTGGCATTTGAACAAAATGGGTTGTTGATGTAATACAATAATGTAGCACTACATGACAGATGGATTGGTTTCACAATAGTCTGTTCACTCTCTGTTACACAACTTATTTGAAAACAAGTATTTTATTTTACCTAATCCGAAAAGACATAAACTAGACACTCATGGACATTCTGAGGTACTGATCTGCCAAGCGAAATATACGGAAAAAGAAAGGATAAAGTCCACAGAAAATACAATCAAAGTGCATTCAATGTGCAAAAAATATATATATACACACACAAGAAGTGTACTGAACAAATGAAGCAGCATTAAAACCTTTACCTTTAAAATGTAACTACTAATATTCCAGTAACCCTAGTATGTTTTCCCTCCTCAGAAAAAAAAAAAAAAGCATTAGTAATTTCTTTTCTCTTCTCATCCCGCTTGAGCCGTTAGGAGTTTGAGGCTTACTTACCTTTTTATTACTTGAGAACTTCACACCCAGAAGTAATTTGTCAGGCTATAAAGAACAGTTAATATAGCTCTTGCCAGTACCAAGTTGGGAACCGTAGTGTGAACTATAGATTTATACAAGCAGAACATATGAATATTGGCCTATCCTCCAGTAACAAAAGGAAATATTGCTCAATGGCAAATTTTTTAGGCTCTGACTAATTATACAAATTAGTAAAGCTTCTGATCATAACAAAATTTAAGGAAAATACAGATGTTCTCATTAGGAGAAGAGTAATAAAATGCAGGTTTTACATCCATTTTTTGAAAAAAATATGGAGGGATACCTATCTGGAGGGTAAAAACTCTTGCCTTGCAAAGGTTTCAAAATGTATTTTTATTTGAATGGGTAAAGCCCCCCAAATGAGTGCATTCTGTATGAAACAAAATTGTGAAATAAATATTTCAGGTAACACTTTTTTTTCACTAGACAGAAACTATTGCTGTCATCTACTACTGAAGATTATAACTACATAATTTTAAAAAATTAAAGGGTTTTTTTTCAAAAAATGTGAAAATTGCCACCATTTGATTTATAATTTGTCAAAACTGCCAGGAGTTCACCTTACTGGTCATTTTTTCCAAAACGGGATTCTAGCTATATCAGCCTAATTTTAACAGGAGTTTGAATTTTGACAAATTTGATTCTGATGTAACACAATTTCATCAAAATGTCTTCAGCCAGCATGGTAACCAGGTATCTAACCCAAACACACTAACATAGAATAAAAGTCTTCATGGTATTCAGATTCCTGGCATTCTCCTAGGAACTAAAATAACTAAAATCCCAACAAAAAATAACTTGGTTAATAAAACACTGTCCATTGCTCATTTTAAAGCATCTATCTGAATGAAGAGAGCTAGTCAGAGTTTTGATGAGAGCTTTGATTCTCCCCAGTGAAAGGACAAAAACAGAACTGAAAAGTTCATGTTTACAAAACACCATTCTGTTTTATCAAAGCAGTTTTTCTCAGAAGCTTTCTTAAATGCAGTCTGTGCTAGATTGCAACAGAGCCAGTGGGACAAACTTCTGTAGAGCATCTTATTCTATCAGAATACATAGTTACCTCACACACACGCACACGTCCTGACTTCTTGGATTCATCTCCTAAATTAGACACATATTAAAGTTACAAAATTTCCAAAAGCCTTGCCCATTTCCATCCCTTGAAAAAAGATCTAGTTTTTTTTCACTCCCACTCTGCATTGCTCTATTTTCACCAGGACTGCCAAACACATGTTGGTACAGAAGATGTTTCAATTAGTCCCAATTCATCGTTTAAACATCCAATAAACTTTAAGGCTGAAATATTCTAATAAAATGAAACTACCTAAACTCCCATTAAAAGCAAGTGGACTGGCATATTAACATATGTACACACAGTGAGGAGCACGTTCCACTGCTTTGTTAAATAAAGCCCATTCCATTATGACATTTTCTAGTTTATATTTTGACTGGTAGCTATATAATTAACGAAAGCTGAACTCATTTTGTGATAATTCCTTTCGGCTGTATGCAGTGACTACACCGGCCCTAGCACTCCACTAGAGTTGATCTAAATGAATTAATAAGATAAAAACTGACTATTCCCTTCACTTATTTAATTTTTGTCTGCTTTTAAAAACAGGAACTCATCCTATGTGTTCCTATTATGCTTTTACCAAAACTCCAACCATACTTTAATTGCCTTGAGGATAAGGAAAGTAACTACCTAAAATGGCTATTTTACCCTCAAAGTACTAGTTTTTGAATAATCACAATCTAGACACTTCAAAAAAATCACATCTGAATGTTCTATACTTGCCCAATTTAGTCATAGTTTGACATTTACTGTATCTACATTTCCTTTTCCTTTGCAGTCATATTTCTTTTGATTAGAAATATTGTGTGTGTCTTTATTGTCAAATCATGTTTGTGCTACAAAAGAAAGTAGAGCAGCAATCATTAACAGATTTGAAATATGTGAGCCCTGGAAATTGTGACCTAGGCTATAAAACCATTTGCTTCATCTCCACGATACAAAATTAGGAAGGGAGACATCCTTTTCTTATAAACCAGTTCTGGTGTTTACATCCTATTATATTCTCTCTGGGCGTACAATGAGATGAGAATATTATTAAAATTAGACACACAGCAATTCATAACCAAAAACTGAAGGATCATATTCAGGATTAAAGCTCACCTAAAACATTTGTGTATTTGTTTATAAATTTAGGCAAAATGATGCCTTAAAGAATTAAGCGAGGACTTCCTAGGAAATATGCTCTAGAGGACCCTGCTTGAGCAGGGCGGTTGGACTAGATGATCTCCAGAGGTCCCTTCCAACCTCAGCCATTCTGTGATTCTGTGATTCTGTGATTCTGTGATTCTGTGACTGGTATTTTTCAGCCAAACTTCAGCCAAGACAGACTCATTCTAGGTGTCAGGTATGGTGAGTAGAACATATGACAAAATTGCTATTTTGTCATTGCAAATGATACATAAAATATTCTAGCTGGTATCTTGAAAACTGTCCTCTCCCAACCTATTACAAGCTGGAGGAATCACAGCTGTTAAAATAACCAAGAGAACATCCAAGGCGAGAGGGTGAATGTCTACTTAAAAGAGTATCAAAATATATCCCTGCAAATAGTGATCTTCCAGTACATGGAAGATACCACATCGTCAGGAAGGACTGATACTAGAAGGTAAGTTGTTTGTCCTCTCTCATTACACATGTGGTCCAGCACTTTCTATCTGCTGTGCAATTAAGCCAGACAGACAAGCCTAACAACATGAGGCAACTGTTTTACTGTGCCAGGTAGGGATCAAGAAGAAAACATACGGATACAGAGCATGCCTTATGGAGCTGCAAGTTGGCGTAACAGAGTACGTTCTACACATAAATAGGGACCCTACTTTCCATTCACTGTCATCCACAAATGAATTCACTCAAATCCAAATCCATGTATATGAATGTAGTCAGCTTGAGATTTTAACAATGGATCAAAACAGCACAATACTGTTGTGTACCCACCGCACAGATGGATACTGAACAAGCACTGAGCTATCAGTTTAACAAATAAAACAGTTATAACTTTTGCATGTACCTTCTGTTTTATATTTCTAGGATTGAACTCTATGGTTCTTAGAAAGTTATTTAAAGTTAATGGCTGATTCAGTGATGAAGTGAATGATTAATTCAATATGAATCAATGCCTTGGTTCCATAAGAGCTGGTGGCACAGTAATTCAGATACCCCTGAGAGTCCCTAGATGAGAATATCAAGAGATCTGACTAGACTAGATCAAGGACCTTCAACTCCAAAATTTTCATATGTTATTTGATGTAGTCAGATTCCGTTTTTTCACTCTAAATACTATTCATTTAGTCAGTTTTTTAGTGGGAAGTTGGAAAAGAAATGATTGATGAGCATTTCTACAATGGGAAGATTTTTCTGATATTTTACTTTAGTAAGTAAAGTGACTAAAGACCTTGAAATGACTTTTACTGTCACTTCAGCTACACTTACAGAGTGTTTTTAACCAGGGGCGGTCCATCTGTCCAAAACACTTTCAATGGCTATATTTCATAAAATCAGAAAAAAAAAACTTCCTATATCTCTACAGATAAATAGGTTTGCACTTTTTTGAGTAATGAAATTTGAGGGTTACAAGCAACTTGAAGTGGATGAATGAGCTAAGACAAACTAGTAATCCAAGACCTTTCTGTATCATACACTGCACTGAATGTGGTCTTACCTTAATTCTTAGAGATGTCCCTTAAACTCATCTCAAATGTATAGAACAGATATATTTAAATGCTCGTAAGCATTCCAAACATACTTCTGAGGAGTTCACATACTGAGCAGTTACAATGAAGAGCACAGCAAAAGTTTAGCTACATAGGCAAAGGAAATAATAGTGCAGGTAGGTTAGGGAAGAGTTACTCATTTTAACACCCTACGTGGAACTCTCACCGAGCATGAGGATAAATTAGCTGCTATTCCTTCTGTGTCCTGTCCTTGCTCTTCTTTATTAAGTGTGCTATTATCAGGCTTCATGAGATGGCTAATGCTAATCTCAGAAGGCTATAGACTCCCTGCAGCTTCGTGCAGTTAAACCCAATATGAGTTGCATGGATGCTGCACTGCCATCAATTTCCCCAAATGTTCTGAGCAGATGGTGGGCTTTTAGTAAGATTTTATCTCACTGCACATTCACTTCCCAAAGCAGACAAATCATAAGTTTTGATCATGTATCATGGACCCTGCACCTCACTTCCTCATCAAAGCCAGTAACACAGTTTCAGAGTGCTTCTTGCTTTTAGCACATATAGAAGCCTTCTGGACGTCTGCTGCTAATTAGCCTGTTTTTTTTTTTTTTCCTGCAGGCATTAGAGTCCATTTCATTCCCTATCCAAGCTGGACAGGATTGCTTGGCTAATGAGCTTTAGTAAACAACTTTACCAGGAAGCGCTGATTTTAGCCTCTTCTTGGAATGGCATGAGTGCTTTTGTTGTCTTCCCCCATTAACTTTATTATTTAAAAAAAAAAAAAAGGAAAATTCTCCATACTTTCTAATTTTAATAGGAAACAATTATTGTTAATGCGTAATACCTGTTTCATGCTTGTTCACTTGCTCTTTGCAATGTCTAACCTCTCAGTAAAGTAGGCAACTACATTATCACTTTTCCTTAAAAAAGCCCTGCTGCCAAACTCTCAGTTCTTTCCTGGCCCTGTATTTCTGCCAATTATTATTAGAGAAATTTGAGGAAGACAGGATCAGTGTCCAGGTGGCTCACGAGGATCCACTATAGTGACCTAATATGAAAGTACTTCAATTTTTCCAGAATTTTTGAGAAGGTACCTCACAAAGATGAGGTGCAGACATAGATGCAGGTAAAATCTCTGGCTTAGGCAGTCCGAAACAACTGATGGTCAGAGAGTAAACATTCATACTAATGTAAGCATAACTGTGCAACTGCTTTGTTTCCTGGGCTCTTAACTACACGCTCAGCACTATCTATCACACACTCTTAACGACAGGACAACAGGCTATACGAACATTTAATTTGACCTGCTATGACCATTATATTCTTATGACTGACTCCCAGTTAAAGGAGTTTCTGTGATATTTGAACAAATTATTTTCTCATTAATTATGTTTTGAACCAAGAAGCCTAATACTACCATGTAGTGGCTGCTCTTTAATATATATGTGAAACAAATAATTAATTCAAGCCTTAAATCTGCACAATTTATGCATCTAGTATTGTATCTAGTTCTATAAAGTAAATCTTGCCATCACGGCCCTACCATTTGCAACTTTCTATCACTAAATCAACCATAGGGTTGGATAAGACATAGTATCTGTGAACTGATGTGTACTAGGATTTTCCACAGACAGGTGTTTCTTTCAGTTCCACCCAGAACCCTTCTGCCCTCTGTATATTATCAATTTAATGCCATCCATCCACAGGGAACCAAACTGCTACCCTAATTTTGCAGGTCAGATTTTTAAATTGGTATTTTTATATAGTATCCAAGCATATGCACATACATACAGACACATCTATATGTGATTTGCATTTTGCAATTTTAAAAAATCTGCATTTATAAAATTCCATGCAGAGGGGTTTGGGAATTTTCTAGTGCTGTAAGACTTCTTACCAAACCATTTGCCTAGCATTTTGGATTCTAAGCTATAGGTACCAACTCATACAGTAATCACTTGTGCATTTAACTGTACTTTCTAATGGAATATAATGTGTGAGAAATACACAGACTTAGAAGGCTCATTAGAAATAAATCAGAGATCAATTTGTACCTTGCCTGAAAAGGGAGGCAGTGATGGTTTGCTTTATTTTCTTTTCTTTGTTATGTCAGTTAGGCTTATTATCCACTCAGAGCATTCCTATTGTGTACTTTAAAGTGTTTGAAGGAGTTATAACAACCAACTGGAAAGTGTGAATCAGAATTTGTTCATCAGCATACATAATGAAATGAGTTATTATACCAAGGAAGGAATATAAATTGTTAACTAGCAACAGTGATAGCTTTTAGTCTCAGAATCTAGATTTTATTCTAAGTTTGGTCTAAGAACTCATTTGTGGAGTTAGTTTAGATGTCAAAATCCCACGCATTAAAGAACAGAGGTACCTTCTATTTTAATTAAATAAGAATTTTCATTATCTCTATAACTATAAGTTACATTTTTTGTTATTCAACAACCAGAAGCTACACAATTGTGCTTATATCTGGAGAAGCGTGACATTACCACAATCTGAGTTGACTTTCCTCGAATTGGATCTAGTCATTCCAATGACTAAATATTTCAAACCAGACTATAAAACTGTAATTCCCAACTAATAACTTAAGGGCAGCACACTGCATAACCTTTAAAGTCTCTCAGTGTAACAGAAATTAAAAAGTTAAATCAGTTGCCAACAGGAAGCAGAATGTTGCGTGACAGTTTCCACAGCTCGTTACCTACTGAATATTTTTGCTCCCAGCCACTAATCCTTGAGAATTACACTCCATCCATATCCACAGCAAGCTTTCTTCGTACTGCTAAAACACAGCAACATAGTTAAGTGCTAGCTAATATAGCACTAACTAGTTAAATTCTAGTCAATATCAAAGTGAACACAGTAGGTGACATAATGCATAAAGAAAGGAATCCCTGCCATGAAACGCCATCATATTTAGCAGGTACAGAGAGGTTAATATTTCAGCTGGCGAGGGCAATTAATATTCAGTAATCAACAGCAGCAAGATTTCCTGCTTTACTGAACAGTTGTGACGTCAATGGGCAGAATGTTTCAAGTAGAAGCAGTAGGACAAAAAGTAATAATGAGATAATTTAAGCATGCTTAGTAAATATGTGGAATAAAACTATGCTTAAAAGAGGATACAGCCAGCCTTAAAAGGAGACAGAGATCACTGAAAAAGATAGAAGGAGAATTAACTTTTGCAGATGACTATGAATGGAAGGCAACAGATTCTTCAGGTACGGCTATAATCTCAGAAGTAACACTTGAAAAAAAAGCTTCAGACACTTCTCAGATTCATTTTTCCTTAAAAGTAGATCAGATCATAGAAGTAACTCAAAAAAACTGACATTTCTGAAGAATTCTGACATTTTCATTGAGAACTGTATCACTTTAAAAAACATTTTAAGGATCTCACGTGCATACTGACATTAAAATAAAGATTAAATGCATTCAGAATTATATGATTTATGTCATTCCTTTCTAAATTAAAAGTACTACTCTTTGTCATTATATTACATTTCATGAAGTCACACCACTAATATAACATTTTGAAAATACAAGTATATTGAAAAATATAATCTCTGTAGTTAGGCAATCTTTCCATCTTTTCCTGTAACTCACCTGCAGTTTTATGTAGTTTTTACTTTCAAAGCTTCTACTTTGTTCAGGACTCTTTGAGCAACTTTTAATAAATCCAAATCTACTACACTGCTGTTCTCACAATTCCATCCCACCTACTGTATAATAATAGTGCAGTGATGGTAGGTGTCAACAAAAAAATAGAAATAATACAGACCTTCTGCTCACTCGACATTTCCTGCAGCATTCCACAAATACATTTTCTAACCTGCCATTTGGATTGCTGCTTGCTGTTCCATTTCTTGAGGTATCTGATATACCTCCATGTTTATGTATGTACAAGAATGGAAAAAGAAAATATGTCAATTATTTATAACTTTCTACGAACTTTTTGTTCAATCCATATTTTTATTACCTTCCATAATTAAGTTACCATGCATCGCTATGAATGGCTTATTTCATGATACTTTTTAAATAATGGAAATATATAGAATTCAGAATGCTCAAGCTTGCTTACCTCCTGGAATCATTACAAATCTCCAGGTTACCAACCATTGGCAATAAACTTCCATCTTCCTCCCCCCCCAACCCCCAAAATCCACAAATTTTATCTTTCATTTCCAAGATGGAAAACTTTTCTTCTAGCTACAGCTGAGCATCACAACCACATCTCACAAATTTTAAGGCCCTGAATCAACACTGAGACTTCAAATCAATCAAAGTGTCCCAGATGAATATGTCCTGAGCTACTGTGCAAATAGAAGCCTCCTTTTTAAAATTACAACCTTCTCACACTTCTTTCAACAAGTTAATGGTAGAACTAGTGCCAAATGCTTTATGAGCAGTTCCAAGAGTGGAGGACAGCCGAGTACTATGACCTTCTTTATCATTTACTCTCCTTTCACTCATTCTCATTCTATCATCAGGCCAAAATTTATAATACTGACAAATATTTCAGTACATAATTTATTTTGGGTCATCTCCAGGTAGTAACTTTTCCCACAGTTACACACTATAGTGTGATGTTTTAAATATATAACCTCCCAAACTATTCTTTTTCCCCAAACAGAGCAAGAAACTCAGGCCCAAAAAAAAGGTGCGGGGGGAGAAAAAGCACAGGTAGGGTAAAAGAAACTACACGGAAATGAACTGTTTTCAGTGTGTTACATACATTAGAGCTTGCAAATAACTTTTTTCTGTTTCAGCTACCAAACACATCTCTCATTCAAAAACAAAACAAAAACAAAAAACAGGCAATGGGAATGAAGAGCTTATATTTTTAAAACTTGAGAGAAAGTTACATCCCCAGTGAGCTAGTGCTTCGGAAACACTTCCAAAATGCAAGAGCTTCTCCAGTTTACATGACTTGTACCAATACCATTAGCTCCCAGGAGAGTGCTCTCTTCACCGGGTCTACCCTGAAACTTTGTTCACTCTTGTTCATGACCAATATGCCATATCTCATTGTCATTAAATCAGAGAGGAAGACTGGCACCAACGGATGATAAGGACCCTCCTACAGGAAGGGAGTACAGCTATCATATGTTTTCCTTGCTATGGCAGTCTTCTTTATAGTAGAAACTAAGGAGTCATTTTTTCTCTACACAAAAGTTGGCTAAAAAGGAGTTCAAGTTCTGTGCATCTAGCCTTTCACATTTATTGTTATGAGGGAACAATATTGTAAGTCTGGATCAAACCATCAGACATTGCTGGAATAATCAAAAGCACATTTCAGGAAATCATTTACTTCCATCACAATAGTCTTATCCAGTGAAAGGACCAATGAATCACCATGTGATTGAAATAAATGCATCAATTAACTACGATCAAACGGAAGTGAGCAAATAAAAGGGCTACCACTGTGTTATTATGGAGGTACTACACACATTTTTCCAGCCGCATTTTTTCTTGTGGTCACAATAAAACGCTGCTCTCCCAGGACAATTAGTCATTTTGTGATGCATTCTAGACAAATCGACCAACAGACTTCTGAAGACAAAAGCAACGTTCAAGTCGATGTCATTGGGAATACCGACAACACTTAATACTTTTTTTTTTGGAGCTGCAAAACTGCCATAATCAGATTTCTCTGCTGACCACTATTTCTGCACCAAGCTACCCCATGCTATACACTCACGAGTGTCCAAATGAAAATGCAGTGAAGTGATTCCAAGAACCAATTCAACACAAAAATAGTCAAAATGTGGACTGTGAAACTTCACACTTAGGCTAGGACAGGAGGAAAAAGGTAAACTTCTGAGATGCAAATCTTTTACCTTCAAACTCATTCTCCATGTTGGTTACATTCTAAGATAATACAGCCTAACAAAGTTGTTTTCCTGGGCTGGTCACTTTCTATTAATTATCCACTATGGAAATTGTGTAAGAGAGTCATAAATCAAAATATTTCATTTGTATCACCTTAAAACATGTTATCCTTGCTCCTTGCTTAATACTGCATAAGCAGAACAAATCATTGAGATTAAATAGTAACATAACATTTTCAAGGTATTTACAAACTAACCAATCCTTAGCATTCCTTACTGCAGAAATAAATAAGCCTTAGATGAGGCATAGAAAGGGCTGAGTGAGATACCTAACATCACACATTTTTTTTCAGAAATCTCTGTGGTTTTCCTGAATATCACAGGAAAATGTTTCCTTATAGCACATGTTAAGCCTGGATAAGGGCCCAGCTAAGCCATCTAAGCCACAATGCTCCTCCCAGTCACATCTATAAAACCCATGGCACGGTGCTGAGCCCTCGCTGGCCTTGCACTGAGATCTGCCTGAGGGTTGAGCATAGGGATTGGAGTTCTGCGTCAGTCCTCCTGCAATCATCATGTACGTAATCGAGACAGCGTAATCTACTTCACAAGCTCTTTCTTTGAAAGAGTAGCAATCTGCTTTTCTGTGTTTTCTCTTTCATCCTCGGCAAGCACATTCATCACGCAATAGCTACTTCTCAGCCTCACTAATGCTCACCTACTGTCATTTCAGGAGTTGTCAAATGCCCAGCTCAAACACTGAAAAATCAAATATAATAAATAAGTGCTTAACTTGCAGTTTATTTCAGAACTTCAGATATAGTAAGGCTTATATGCGCAAAACACTCAGAGCAATTTTATTAGATCGACTACAAGTCCGACATCACTTAAAATGTGCAGCTGCTCTAGATTTTCAATTTTAATTGTTACAAGGTAAAATTAATAGTAATATGCCTTCTAAACTATACAGAAGATAGTAAGAATTAATAATTGTTGCTAGAAAATATGTAGTAGAAGTGAAAGCTGGGCAAGAATTATTAGAAAAAAAGTGAAGGCTGGGCCAGAATAAACAAAGGTATGGAACAGATTTTATGCAAGAAGAGATCAAACAACTGGACTGCACAATTCAGAAAAAGGATAACTGAATGAGGAGAAGACATGTAAAAGATATAAAAGGCTTAGTAAAAGTGAATATGGAACAACTAATAATTATTTCTCATGACATGAACTAAGGACATCAAGTTAAACTACCAGGCAACAGGTTTAAAATCAAGAGTGAAATGAACACTTTTATATAATTAAGCTGTGCAACTCACACCTTCAATTTAATTTAGCTAAATAAAAATTAATGGGACTTGAGCTTCTGCAGGTCATGGAAACTTCTGACATCATAACTGAGCTATACGTTTGTCATACTGGGAGAAAAGCACAGCATCGCTGTAACAAGGACCTCACTCACACTTTTTAAGGATGCAGAGTCAACAATACCGTATTTTTAAACGCATTACTCCAATTCAGGTTATGCTTCCTCAGCTCTGATTTTTTCAAAATTTTAGCACAGAAATGATGGCAGGATGGGACTGAGAGCATTCTTTGGAGAGCCTTAATAACTCTTTAATACGTTAGTTTGGATGATACGTGATAGGTGAGTGTTACATATATTGGTAAAGTAGCGTCTTTTGCACACACAATTGAAAATAGTTCATACATGGAAGAAAGAGGAAAATGAGGAAGCTGCATGATACTGAATTCAAAACATACTGAAATGAATCAATAAAAAAATCGAAAACATTTTTTCAGAGGAACCCATAGAGCTGTGAATACTGGAATGTGGATGTGCCTTCAGACATAAAAACATTATTTAAATATTTATGTTATGCTTCCCATAAGCTCATCATATTCTCTTCCTTCTCCCCCAAACACCCCCACCAAAGTCCCTGTAAATCAGATTACTCATTGATTTGCAAATTTAATTTAAGTAACACTACCTACTTTCAAAATGTATCATAACCGATGCTTTTCCAATTATATCTTTATCAAATAATTCCATTTTAAATTACTGAAAATTTTAAAAAATCCTTCTGAAAGAACGTATTTTAGCTGCAATACACTGCTACAAAATCCAAATATTCATATTTTTTCCAGATGTAGGCAATATTTTTAAGGTGCTTTAAGTTATTCCTGACAAAGTGGGACAAAAGCATATTTGCAAATAGGTTGGCCAAGCCAGTGAAGAAAGCTTTAAATTAGGAACAACGGGGAGGACGACCAACAACCAAGTGAGGAGGCGGCGGACCAGGTTGGCAAGCAAAAGGTGCAGGGTGATGCAGACAGGAAAGAAAACCAACAAAACAGGGCTGAAAGAGGCCCACCTCAAGGATATCCACCTAAATAAAGAATCTGCCTACACGACAGCATTATGGAGGAAGATCTCATACCTTTTCTGGGAAATCAACTGAAGGGACAACACAGCAGGGCACAAACAATCCAGGAGGTTTCTGGAGTGCACTAATAATAACTTCCTGACACAGGTGACAGAGGAGCTGATGAGGGGAGGTGCTCTGAAGGACCTCACACTTACAAACAAGGAAGAACTGGTCAGGGATGTGAAGGTCGGGGGCAGCCTTGGCTGCAGGGACCGTGAGATGGTGGCGTTCATGATCCTGAGAGGAAGGGACAAGGCAAAAAGCAGGATCACAACCCTGGACTTCAGGAGAGCACACTTCCACCTCTTCAGGGACCTGCTTGGAAGAATCCCATGGGATACAGTCCTGGAGGGAAGAGGAGTCCAGGAGGGTTCCTGATTTTCTAGGATCACCTCCTCCAAGCTCATAACTAGTTCGTCCTGATGAGCAGGAAATCAAGCAAAGGCTACAGGAAGCCTGCATGCACGAGCAACGAGCTCCTGACAAAACTGAGGCATAAAAAAGAAGCCTATAACAGGTGAAAGTAGAGTCTGGTCACCCAGGAGAAATATAGAGACACTATCCAAGTGTGCAGGGGTGGGGTTAGGAAAGCCAGAGCCCACCTGGAGTTGAATCTGGCAAAGGATGTGAAGGGCAACAATCAGCAGCAAAAGGAAGATGAGGGAAAATATGGGTCCATGCTAAATTGGGCAAGGCACCTGGTGACAAAGGACATGGAAAAGGCCAAGGTTTTCAATGCCTTCTTTGGCTCGGTCTTTATTGGTAAGATTTGCCTGGAGGAATCCCAGAAAAAAAACAGTTTTTACTGTAAAGGTGATCAAACACTGGAACAGGTTGCACAGAGAGGTTGTGGAGTCTCCATCCTTTGAGTTATTCAAAACCTGACCAGACATGGCCCTGAGCAACCTGCTCTGGGTGACACTGCTTTGAGTAGTGGGGTTGAACTAGATGTTCTCTAGTGGTGACTTCCAACTTTAACCATTCTGAGATTTCATCAAGCACTTGATTAGATTACTACTGAATAGTTACTACTGATCATCAGCATAACAACACATAAGTAGTTCAGGATACAATGATATGTATAAAACTTCAGACTGCTGAATTTTTTAGATCACTTTTTTTTTTCCACAAAACACATAACAGACAACAGACAAACTGTAACTGCCTTATTTATTGTATTTTATAGGGAGATAGAAAGATATTTTACACAAACCAGCTATGCCACTCAAACTTAAGTGGTTCAGGAAGCTGAATCAACATTCCTACTTTTGTAGCACCACATACAATACCCTTTCTTGCTAACAGGCACTTCTGAATGAAATATCTGCCCACATCAAGAAATAGAAAGAAGATGAGAACTAAAGGATTAACAATGCCTGAAGAGAAACTTAATATTCTCTGGATAAAAGCTTTTATGAAAGGTGGGCTCCAAATCCAGCAAAAGGATAAATGCCTTCATCTTTCATGGTCCCTCTGAGATGATAAAGGTTCTTCTTATCAGTCAGCTACTTCACATCCCTGTTGACAAAATGAAGCTTTCAAGTAACCACTGAATGATTTTGATTACATTTTAACACATAGAACGGAAAATTTATTTGGATTATTCTGTTAATGAAATCAGCAAGAAAATATTTTATACACAAACCTAAGGTATGTGGTATTTTTGGACACTGTGCACAGGCTCTAATTCAATGTAAAGAGCATTTTGAAATGTTTTGACTAAAATACAAAGTCTTTATGGTGGAAATATTATTTTTTTCAGCCCAAATGAGCAACAAGAACCCAAAGCCAATAATAACCCAGGACATACACTGGAGGACTTTTTATCTAAGCAGCCTCAGATCTCAGGCGTAATGATGAAACTTAAAAGAAGATTTTTTTAAGCACTAGATAAAAGGGAACCTGACTGAGGGATAAAAACTAGACAAAGTCTGAAAAGATCTGTTCAATGTATTATTTTATTTCACACATGGATGTCTTAGCTGTACAATGGGATTCATCAGTGCACCGATGCATTTATTTCTTAGTGCTTTGTGCTCATCTATAAATGATCAGTTTGCATTGTTTCCTGAGACAAATTATTTTCCTGAGAAAAAAATTCCCTTCCCCCAGTCTCTTTGATTCAAAGTTCACATACATTTAATTTCTAGCTGAAGGTTGAAAAAGGGAGGGGGCAAAGTAGGATAGTATTCCGAGAGGCAGCATAATCTGGCTGATATAGCCTGACATTATCTTTGTATTCCAGCTCTTGAGTTTAAGGTATATTTTAATAATATTATTCCTCATTCTCTCTCACGTGTTTGCAGGACAAACATAATACCTGTGGACCTCAACATTGACTTTCTCTTTCCTCACAGTATCCTTTTATGGAGAAATGATATATTCATTTTAAACCTAGGCCACAGAAGAGAGAGAATATATCTACACAAACTTACACATGCAAATAAAAGCAGGCCCTGCCTGCGCTCTGCACTAAACCAGAAGCCAAGCAGGCACATGAGCATGAAGCCAACCTAATACAGCCAGCCGGTCAGCAGAGCTTTTTTAGCACACGATCAGATCTATCATCAGTGTACAGCCTCCAGGCAGCGTGGGCCCAACTAGCTCACATTTACCTACAAAGGACGATACAGCAGTGCTGTGACTTGATGAAGGTCATGAAGAATATACAGGAAAATAATGAACTTAATCCACATTTCACAATAGACTATGAGCCACTCAACCATCCTTCCTTTCTAGTGGTGTTGATACTCATCTCTATTATCTTACTCCATATGTTGTAGTGATGTGTAATTGTTGGGCCTATTGCACATGTACTGCAAATTTAAGTTCTAAAAGTCAGTTAATTTTTCACACTGCTAGAAATTAAAAGATACAGAATCTAAAAAGTAGAAACCATCAAGGAAAAGAATATGCCACCATCTCTGCTATTTATGTTTGTCATCATTCTACCTTTCCTAACTGGACATAAGTGTCTTCAACATCAGCCTCATTAGCTCAAGTGCCAAAAGGAGATTTTTTTTAAATTTAATAATACTTCTCCCACAACACACACACAAATATCACATAAAAAAGTATTCAAGTTCCACTTGCAATCGCTTCTAGCTGCCATCCTCATTTTCAAGTCATCAAATATTTAGCAGTTTAATCATGAGTTTGAATCTTCACATAAGAACTTGTGCACAAAGTTACAAAGTACAGCACATTTTCTTGTGAATTTTGACTGCTGTCATCAAACCCTCGGAATTGCTTTTCAAGACTAATGAAGGTCATTTCACCTGTAATATAAACAAATTGCTGATAAGTGCAATAAATTCAGCTGCCTGTGGCCACCTTTCAGTTCCCACTCAAGCCATTCTCTTCCAGGCTGAAGACCAGTTCATAACACCAGAAGCTGTTACATAAATGGCACATGAAGGATATTGTCTTTAAAGGAGAGTGATTTTCTATTTGCTATTTGAGCATTAGACATACATATGGCAAAGCCTAATTTGAAATATTTGGTCTGCTTTATAATTTTATACCTTTTGGAGCAGATCCTGGGCTCCAAAAGCCTGCGATCCAAAGCTGATAGTCTCATTCAGAAGATTTTCTTGCTTATTTCCCACTTATTGACATCAACTCTTCACTGATGTTCCAAGTTAAAACTATTTTCAAAACAGTATTTGAGGGACAAAGATTTGTCCTAGAACAGTTTATCTGAAAACTACACTGTGCAATTTTCTGTGAACTCCAGTGACTGTTTGCATCAAATACTTTCTGTCTACTCTTTGAGAATTCCTTTACTGTTATTTGTTTAAAGCTGAAAGATAGTGAAAGTGTCCTCTGTACTTCCTTGAGTAACTGCTGTTAAAGTCTTCTACCACTTGCCTTGGCCTTGAATATCCAGATTCGACTTTTGGTTTTATCCATATTATGGCTTCTTTTACATACATCACGCTTTTAGGCTATCAGTTGAAAAGCTTACACATCTTAATAAATGGTTCCAATGACTACACTAGGTGCAGAAAAAAATAACTAACAAAATTATTTTTAATTATCAGTTAATATATTATCATGAGTGCCAATATAACAATTTTGGTTTCCAAAAGTCAGATAATTAAAGAACACACTGAAAGGCCAGTTTCTAACTGTCTCTTATAAGGTTATATCTACATAAATATGTAGTGTGGCACACTAGGGGCAAAAAACATCTACATAGGATCTGTAGCATATCACTTGGTCCTGAGGACACACTGTCCACCCTGCCCACCCAGGAAGGGTGTTACTTTGAACTAGTTGTAGCCTGGCCCCATGGACTGACTGCACATTAGCATTTTGGGACTTATTCTTCAGTACTTTAGGCAGGCTATATGAAAAATTGATGTTGCCAAGTAACAATGTAAAGAATAAAATAAAATCCACTCAGATACTGTTTGCTAATACTGCAGCACATCTTAGCAAGGAATTTATTTTTATTTCAGTTTTAGTAAATAATTATTCCTATGGCTTAAGAAATTCATAGATTCTTTAGTACTTAGAAATATGGCTTCAGAGCTTCTCAGTTAATAGCATGCAAATTACTTTTTGAATTTCATTTGGGTTCATAAACAATTATTTTCATCAGTTAGGTATAAATGAACCAAATCATGCATACGAGTGATCAGGAACAAATGATTGCTCAGTTAGGAAGTTGAATAAGATGATCAATTCCTAACATAATACTTAGCAACCCTCCTGGATTTTTATGTTTCCTAGCTATGGTTTATTAGGTATGTGCAAGATTTTTTGTCTTGCCCAATACAATCTCACCCTAACAGCATCTACGTCTAGTCTTCTGAATCAATTCTGGAGTGCACAATTCTGTATCAATTCAAAAGCATGCCACGGTCTGTCTGGAGTGTCAGTTTGATCAGTTTTTTTCTCTCTGCCTTTCTCTGCTTCTCCATTTGGGACACAAGCTACTGTTCTTCCCTTTCAGTCTCTCAATATCCTATTTGCCTTCTAGTATACATTGGTATACATTGCTGAACCTAGCTAAGTTCCCAGCACTTTAAGCCAAAGTAAAGGCAAACACAATTCAGATTTGTTGTTCAGAATTCAGGTGACAATATTACTGGGCTCTCAGACATAGTTAAGTATCCACCACGTCATTGATCTCTTGTGTGTAGCATATAACTGTCATCTTTTGACTGCACAGTACAATGATTTGTTTGTAAACTACATAAATATCTTCAAAGCATGATCTAAGGATTCAGTGATCCATCAGTAGACAAGTGGTCAAGCTGTATTCCAGTTCAATTATTTATGGTTCTGTAGCTGAGTTAACGTAGATTGATTTCTGCAGTTTCTTTTAGGTATCTCCAAAAAAAGGCTGTTGTTCATGGGTTATAAGCCAGCTAATGAACGCTGTGGAGTTCTCATAGTGCAGGATATACTGCTTCACAGTGCTAAAAATAAAAAAAAAAAAAGCACTTGCCTGATTAAAATAGCATAAGAAGTTAGGGGTGAGGAGGTTGATTAATGTAGGGCCCTTTCTATTACCATGATAAAAAAAAAAAGAATAAGGACAGTTTCCAGACTGATGACTACCAAAATCTGAACAGGGTACCATGAGGAAAGATTACTTCATATTTGTCCTGCATCTCAGACACTTTCTCTAAGCATTTGCTACTACCCACTGTCCATATTGGTTTCCAAAAAGAAAGTACAAGTCTAGTTCTTCCTAATACTGTAAGTTTTTTCAGGTTTCAGGGGACTGAAGAAAAACCTAAAGATAAGATATGCTCAGACAATAGTGTAAAAATAAATATAAAATAGGAGAACTGGAGTGAGACCCAAAGTGCTGCATTCAGTAGTATCCTTTCTTGAAGGCATCCAAGATGCTAGCGGATGCTGTCTATAAGTTGTCAGCCTGGAAATGGGAGGATTCACAGCAGCAGGAGTTGGTCCTACTATCAGAAGTCCAACCACTCCTTACTTGCTAGGTGTTTCCCTCTTCTGTACTTCAAGCTACAGGATGGTGGAGGAAGCAATCAGGTAGTCCTTATATCTGTTAAATAAATACAGCTGTCAAGTCAATCTACCTCAGTTTCCCTCTGTCCTCAGTTAAGTAGTAAGACTTAACAATTAGTCTGTGAGAGGCATGGCCAGGACACACAGATTGTAAAACTGGATTTTCCATTTAGTTTCACAAGACTAAGGCTGTGGTTTCACGAAGTCTTCAGTACCAAAATTATGCCGAAGTATTGCACCACCTCTGTTATCCTTCTCCACCCCTGTGCTGCAGCATACTGTCCTCTCAGTAGCACCAGGACAGCTATTTGTGAGACTGCATTTGGAATCAGGTAATGGAAATGATTCAGCTCTTAAAAATATTTTGTCAATTTAACAGTGATCTAGGTCCCCATTCAATCCCCAGCACAGCCTCACAGAGAATCGTGCTGGCACACCTGGAAAGACAAACTGTGGGGAGGGGAAACATGTTAAAATCAGTACTGGTGATGATTCATCTCAGGAAACCATCACCTCAGCTCAGGCCTCGAGCTAGAAGTTTTCTCTTCTCTTGTTAGTTTAACTCACGCTTCCTTTACCAATGCTTGAAGAAAAAACATTGTTGACACCTACTTCTTCCACAATTGAATAATGCCCCCAGATTATTAAAGAGACCAGCTTTAAAAGAGAGAGGAGCAGAAAGGACAGGAAGACGAACTGGTAAGCCAGTATTGTCAACAAAGAATCATATATTTAGTATGTTTCACAAAACAAATGCAGCCATATACTCAAAAAAGCCTTTGGCTATTTTGCGCTCAGCTACAGAAGTATCATCACTTTTAACATGACCATATCAAAGGACTAAAAGAGTAGATGTACATGGTATTTTAAAGTTAGACTCTTGAAGCCATTTACCAAGTTTTACAATTAAAGATTTTTCTAGCGTAAGGTGAATATGCAACATGATGGACAGTCTCCAAAAGTCCATACTTTAACTTCTTCTCTACGAATCCAACTGCCAGGCAATAAATTTTTTGAAACTTGGACTTGAACGAAAATCTTAACTTTCATGCAGAGTTCATATCCTGCTCTTATAAACAATTCCTTCTTTTCTGCTCCTTCCACTGGAAAAAGGTTCCTTTTTGGCTTTTTTTATACTTCAATTTTAATTCTTTTTTTTTTCCTTTTTTTTCTGAATTACACTTCATTTGAAATAAATAAATAGACCCCAGTATAAATATAAAATATTAAATATTTTATATACTTCACAAACTCATGTTTCCCTTAACCTGATTCAAAGCACAGAGAAGAGATAGAAGAATATTTTTAGTTTAATTTGGGTTTTAGTGGCAAAATCACATTATGGAATTCTGAATTTCAGCCAGTTTGGCTATTTGTGACTTTTATACAGCAACACGAACAGTGTTTCCACAAGACAACTAAAATACTGTATCTAGACATGTTGCACTGTGAGGAATTCTGCATACCAGAAATCTGACTATTGCACATTCTCTTTAATGATTTTTCTAAACAGACACCATCTGAATATTAAGAAAACTGAAGGCTGCAGCCAGCTTCTGATTCCCAGCCGCTGCCACTGCCAGAGATGGACCCAGAACCCCCTTCCTTCTCCACACTGTCTCACAAGGTGGCTGCAGCTACCTCAGAGCTTTAAAAGAAAGATAAGGCTGTCGATGTTGTGGCTGTAAGCAGCATAGATACCATTGATGCTAATGGAAAAACTGCATTTTACTTCTGCCTTTATTCCAAGATTTCCAAATCATGAAAAATCACCAAACAAGAAGCTGATTTGGCAAGCAGCTAACCTGAAGTGGTGGAAGTATAGAAGAAGAAGAATCAGACAACTACAGAGCAGATCTATGACTGATGGAGAACATTTCTATTTTTTTAATATTTTATCTATTTAGAATGTTCCCAAAACAAGATGCTTTTCCTCATGTCACCCTTTCTATGTTGCTTGTGATTCTCACATCCTATTTGTGTCAAAAAAATCATTTTGATGACTCTTGCTCTAATGTAGGGGCAGCAACCTCAGTAAGTAAAGGTCAGAAACAACTTTCTCAGGTGCAGCAAAAGCTTACACTCCCATTCACATTCAACATTGTGTCTTCAATAGACAGACATTGTGTGGAGTGCTAGCATTTCATCTAGCATTTTAACCTTTTGGTTCTGTACCATCAAGTTATTTGATGATAACAATAGTATCTAGCAGCAGAACTAAGACTAGAGGTACTATTTCATTCTCACTTGTTTGCAATCCTAAATTTTAATGGTTTTTCATTGCCTTTGTTTCATTAACTCACCTAAAACCCCCAGAACACATTTTATTCTATTGTAAAACTATGAGCTTTAATCTTTAATTTGCTACCCACAAGAAGAATCTCAAAAGTAACAGCAGATTCAGTGAGAGGGGACTAAAACTAGATATCAGTCCTTTCATGAACTACTAAAGACAACCCAAAGCATAGTGTCATTTGCAATTTGATATATTATAAATCTTTCAATGACAAGCTTTCAAAAGAACAGGTGGTGCTGTAGGTCACCTTGCTAACACAATGAAAATAGAAATATATCAATATAGCTGTTTCTTGGAATTCCTATGGTCATGCAGTTCTTACCGTATTTTACCAGTACCACTTGCATTTTCTATGCAAACAAGACAGAAATAAATATGAGTTTAGTCTGAATCAAAACGTGACAAAAAGACTTCCACTGTGAGCCAGTGACAGTACTGAATCATTACTATTATCATTACTATTATCATTTATATACACAGTCAGATGTTCACCAATACATTTTTCTCACCATAACCAATATTCGGTTATATTTGTGTACACCATGTAAAAGTAGCTAAGCTTTTATATTGTTTATTACAATATAAATTGTAGTAATATAACTGAAATACAGAAATCCTCTTTAACCCAGTTTACAGATTAGAACTGAAACAGAAAGAGACTACTTAACTTTCATCAAAGAATATACAATTTCCAAAATTTAAGCAAATATAATTTCAGTATTAGATAAAATGAAAACAGATAACTGTTTAAAGATGGGATATGAATGTATTTCTTTTTGGAGCCACACTATACACCTTAATTAAACCATAAGCCTACATACACAGGACATTGAACTACTCTACAGAATTTTTACTTATGCACTCTGAATGAGCCAGGTTCCTGTGAGAAAGAGTTTATGTGAGCTCATAATAAAAAACCTTATAACGATGTATATACCCATGGGAGAATTTTAAAAAAGAAAAACTGTTTGAGCAACTTAGCTATGTCTTGATTTTCAAGATTTTCACTTCACATATTTAATATTATTGTACTTTATCACTGTGTATGAAGTTTCCTACATTTTTAAACACTGAGACGCAGGGTAACAAAAAACGTCAATATGTTTAGTTTTTGCTAAACCGTCAATGTGGCAGGAATTCTTGAAGCAGTCAAGAATTCTTTCCTGTGATGAATTAACAGAAAGACAAGGCACTCCCTTTCAGCCTTCCAAAGATCTATGCACATATGAGAACATCAGCAGAAGCATTAAAAGATTGCCTAATTATTTTCAGAAGTGTGAGTACAAAAAGTTAGGAAGGTTTTTTGGATATTTTTAACAAAAAATATCTCTTTTCACTAGGTCTCTAAAAGAACATTCATAATCTCTCTAGCTTTCTGAAAAATTTTATGGTTTTGTCTTATATTATCAAGACATGATAGTTGTTCAAAGAAAAAGTATTTCTATATAAAAATTAAATTTTGCTGACTTTATTTTCAAAAAAGGAATGAAATGCTCTAGCATGAGCAGTAGTCACATCTTAGCTGAAAGTAAGCATGCTAAATTTGAGATCCAAAAGAAAAAGATTTCACAAAGAAATTATAAGACATTAATAATAGTCCTGGGTGAGGGGAAGAGTGTGACAAGTCAGTTATAGGCACCAATACTGACAGTGTAAAGAAATAACACAGATACTGCAGCACAGGGTTTTTAGACCTTTCCAAGTTGGTGAGCCCATATTCAAAGGGAATAATTCATAACACCTTTGCACTTACAGTTAAGCAGTAGAAATACTATGCACGTGGGGTTCTTTTAAGTCTTTGACAAGGCAATGGCGAACAAAATAGTTACCCGCCAAGACTCTAAGTTTAACAAAATTTGTTTTCTCTCCTTTAGCTTTGTTCAGCTGTTCCAAATTCAGAAATAACTCAAGAACTGAAAAAATGTAAAAGAACCAGTCAAAAGAAAGGGTAAATGTTCATCTTCTAATTTCCCAAGCCAGGATCCTTCGACCATCTTGCCAAAGGAGAACCCCAAATACATGCTCAATCGATTTTCACAGTTTTCCAGATAGCTCATTTTTAAAAACTGCAACTGTAGCCTCATGGTCCTTGTCTTACTATCAGAAACCCTTCAAGTTAAGATCTCAGTCCTATTGCTTATCCATTTAAAGCTGGGTCCTTACTTCATATTCTGATGGTATGACTCTGTCAAAAGGACACGTTTGGCATATATGTCGTCTTCATAATGTCTCGAATGTCATTTTGCTAGAAAAATTAATTTCAAGCTCAAGAAAATTGCCTAGTGTTATAGCCAGGTTTGTGTTAAAAACTGCAGAGTTCGTTAAATAAATTCAGCCAAGATTCAGAATGGAACTTCAAAACCCAACTTCATATCTTAGCTTTGGATAAGAGCGTGAAGCAGCCTAAGTTCTAACTTCTACCAGATGGTGCAAAGCCATTTGTAGAGTTGTTTTCTGTTTGCTCATAGCAATGGTACCCACATTCTTTTAATCTTGTTTCTGTCTCAATTCTAAAATATCTTAGCATTTCAATACCGCTTAGCTACAAATACTCACAACATAAAACCTAAGGGAAGTATCATCCAGTGCAGCAAATACAACCCTCTATGTCCATCTTGCTAATATTAAACCTAGATTTTGACAGTCTTTATAACACCTGTTGATTTCAAGATTGCATAATTTAGAATAAAACTTTAGAAGGTGAATCTTTCCAATTCATTACATTACATTTAGGGGAAGATGAATGTTGTAAGATAAGAAAAAGCTATTAGAAAAAATATTTTGAAATACAAAAATTGCTTTTGTTTATGTCATAGAAATAAAGGCTATTTATTTCATACAATACATTAATAACTGACAGAGCCCCAAATCTGTCCTGCTAGCCTGTACTCATTTTCCAGCTTCATGTTTATAGTAGCTTATCTAAACACAGCTCCACAATATCCTCATGATTTTACTGTTGCACTCTTCTGAATAGTCTAATCCTTTGTCTTATCCTCTCTAGGTCAGTATCTTCCTGTAAGCTAGGAATTCATAAAGCAATTTTATAGTTTTAATTTTGTTTCAAAATAAAAAACATGGTATTGTTAGAGCAGCTAAAACATCAGCTCATATGATATTCTGTGACTCTCTTAAAAAAAAGCACAAAAAAAGAATCAGATATTTCAATCATGGCAACAAATCGCAAATTGAAAATTTTGGGGTTGTCAGTTAAAGGTAAGATATTATTCTCATCCTTGGCTGATGCTGTTAAATTTCCTGCTTATCTATTGAAATCATGTCTGCTGGATTCCTAGAAGGATAGCTTAAATAGACATCTGATCCTGGCAAGACGAAGACACATCTTCTGAGTTGTTTTGCATGTCTGGTTCACCCGGCCAAAACTGCATCATTTGCAGTTTGCCTCGGAGTCCCTGACTACAATGTCCATTAAAAGCCGTTTCTAAGATGGCTTAGCTGCTACAATTCTGTCAGCCAAAAACTTGAGCTGTGCAAGTTCCTTCTTTAACAATGGCCTTGTACGTAAGAGTCAGAAAACAGAATTAGCGTTTTCCACCTTTAATGGTTTTTTGTGCCCCTCCTTTATCCATGTTTATTTTGCACTGCCTTAAAGGCAAATAGCTAGGACTTCACTAAAAGAAAAACAGCACCAGTTTCAGTATACTGCAATGATCTTGGAATTACTTAAACAATTAACATTATTGCCAATCCATCTAAAACTGTCAAATGAGAAGAAAAGGTGTTATATAAACCCTCTTTATCAAAAGACAAGAGGAATAAGAAAAGTTGTTAAAATAAAAACCTTCTTCATCCTTTCTCTTTCAAATATTTTAACTGTTTTTCTACTTTTACAGTATCTTTTCATTAAAAAAATTAGCATACATTAATAATGCTTCTTTATGATGGTATTAAGAGAGCTTTTCATTTAAAAAATTAGCATACATTAATAAAGCTTCTTTGTGATGGTATTAAGAGATCTCTGCATTTAAAAACCTGAAACGTGTATCTGTTCATCGTTAATATGGTGACAGCTACATCAACAATCTTCAACTACCTAGAACCATTTACATCTTCAGAATTAATAGTTTCTACCCACAGTTCCCGTCACTATGCAAAAGGAACCTCAACATCAACTTTCTCAATCCCCCTCTCAAACACAGAACATTATAATTGCTTAGCACCATTAATGTTATTGAAAATAAAGGGTTTGTTCTAAAGTATTCCACAGGAAAAAAGTCTACTGGCATTCTTCCAAACATGTTGCGTACCGACTGGGCAATTTTTCTGCTGCTGTCCTAAGCATCTCAGTACAGTGTTGTAACCTGCACCCTAGTTACGAAATTTGTTTAGTGCAGTTTCAAGGCTAGAACTCCTGTCAGGGCTTCCTCCTGGAAGCCATTTCCAAATAGATTAAGGCCAAAAAGTTGGCTGGGAGTAGTCAGCATGGATTTTTGAAGGAGAAATCATGCTTAACCAACATGATAGCCTTCTAAGAGAAAACGTATGAAGGAGAGCACCGGATGTTGTTTTTCTTGACCTCAGCAGGGCTTTCAACACCACCTCTCTTAACATCCGCATAAACTGAAGAAATACAGAATAGACAAGTGGACAGTATGACAGTTTGAAAACTGGCCAAACTGCCAGATTCAAAGGGTTGTGATCAGCAGCTCAACTTCCAGCTGGAGGACAGTCACTAGTGGTGTCTGCTAGGGGTCAGCACTGGGTCCAATACTATTAAACCTCTTCATTAATGGCCTGGATGATGGGACTGAATGCACTCTCAGCAAGTTTGCATATGATACAAAACTGAGAGGAGCAGTTGACACACCATAAGATTGTGCTGCCATTCAGAAGAACCGTGACAGGCTGGAGAAATGGGCATATAGAGGAATCTCAAGAAGTTAAACAAAGGGAAGCGCAGAGTTCTGCCCCTAGGGAGGAAAAACCCTTCGCACCAGTACAGGCTGGGGGTTGACCTGCTAGAAAGTAACTTGGCAGAGAAGCACCTGGGGGTCCTGGTAGACAACAAGGCAAACATGAGCCAGCATACACCCTTAAAGCCAAAGAAGGCCAATGGTACCCTAGGCTCCATTCAGAAGAGCACTGCCAGCAGGTCAAGGGAGGTGATCCTTCCCCTCTCTTCAGCCCTGGTGAGGCCACATCTGGAGTGCTGGGTCCAGTTCTGGGTTCTCCAGTACAAGATAGACTTACCTTTACTGGAGTAAGTCCAGTGAAGGGCCACAAAGATGATTTGTACCTGGAGCATCTGTTGTATGAGGAGAGGCTGACAGAGCTGGGACTGTTCAGCCTGGAAGAGGGAAGGCTCAGGAGGATCTTATCAATGTGTATAAATATCTGATGAGGGAGTAAAGAATATGGAGCCACACTCTTCTCAGTTGTGCTCAGTAAAACAACATGAGGCAATGGGCACAAATTGAAATACAGGAATTCCACCTCAACATAAGAAAAAGCTTTTTTACTGTTAGGGTGGTCAAACAATGGAACAGGCTGCCCAGAGAGATTGTGAAGTCTCCATCTCTGGAGATACTCAAAAGTGACATGGCACAGCACAGAGAAACTGCTCTAGCTGACCCTGCTTTGTGTAGGGAGGTTGGACTAAACGATCTTGAGCTGTGTCTTCCAACCTCAACAGTTCTATGATTTTATGAACAGTAAGATGGCAGGAAACTCATTAGTGCAAATTCAGAAAAACAGGTCACAGTGTATTTGTAACATTAAAAAAAAAAATAGAAGTGTGGTGTGAGACTGAATTTTCTGGATGAAGTCCATTTGCATGAACAAATATTTGTGTTCTCCAGCCTTTTTATCTTTTATCAGAGACGAGCACTTGAAAATTTCTACTTCTTCATGTTCAAGTAAATGATCTTTCTAAATTGTTCAAATTATCCTCCATTTTAAGATGAGCATTTTCAAACAATCCAATGACATCTTCATAGAAAACATTCAATAAACACACACTCAAACGAGATACAAAAACGTATCCTTTAAAAAATAAACATGTTATCTTCTTCTGCTGGATTTTAGGACCACACCACTTCCCCTTCTCCTACATTGCCAACTCTATAACACCTTTTTCCAACTTAAAAAATGTCTTTAAGGAGAAGAAAAATACTTCACCTTCAAAGCTATTTAGATTCTAATTGTGCCACTTCCAGTGATAAATTTTAGTTTGGCCATCTTGCGTATTTCTTGTGGGCATAAGATAAAAACTACTGCTCATATTTAAACTGAAATAAGCATTCAGAACAGACACAACCTGATCTTTATCCCTTTCCTCTGTCTCTCTCTCCCTTTCTTCTTTGCACGCTTACTGAGTATTTCTGAAGATAGGCATCAGCAGCAGAGCTGCTCCAGTCTTCTATTTTACTTTCTTTTTTTCCAGTCAAACGGCTCCCTGGAGCAACTCTGTCTAACCAAAGACTGAACCAGTGTTTAGTCAGAGGCGAGAGCTGAGTAGTCTCTGATTTACAAATGGAAGATGCATTGATACTTAACCGAATCAAATATTTCAGTTTAACTTTTGAAAAATATACATGAAGACATTTGGATTTAATGTGATTTGCATACTAACTCCATCACCTCAGTGACAAAGCAAAGATGATGTAATTTGGAATATTCTGAGTATTGTGACAAATCTTTAGACAGTTATACTATTCTCTTCTGTTTTGCCTCTACAGTTTCTGCAGTACATTGAACCCACTCATTTAAGCTAATTTAGTATATCATCACGTTTGAGAATCCAAAGGAAATTTTTAAAAGACATCATAACTTTGCATTGCTATTAGTAGTTCAGAGTAGTTTTTGGTGCCTAGTGGTTTAATCATTGTTTGGTTCGTCTATGAAAATCATCACATTCAAAGGCTGGTATGTAACAAATACGCTCAGCTGTTGCTTCACCAGAATACAGCAGTTGCTGTGTTTATAAACAAGAAGTGAAATATTGTATGCCGAAGTTGGTGCAGGTGAGAAAGTGAAGCCCTGGATAGCTCAAAGACTCCCATCTTACTCAGGATACATCTGCTTTTGATATTTATAATGTTTCTCCACCAAGTTTTACAGCATTTTTCATTCGATTGTGTGAATTGCATAAATGTGTGTCAGCTGTATAAGTCAGAGTGTATGGGTACGTGATGTAATATTAAGAAGTGTGTTCTGCCAAAGTCCGGAATGGTAGTATTATTCATAAACATTGAACCGCTGAATATTTTATGCTAGTCATCCAAAATAAGCACAGAAATTCATTTTAAAACCTTCTAAATTCTGCATTGAGATCATCAGCAATGAGCAGTGCTTTCTTGCAGTAACTATATTATTGCTTTTCAGCGCTACAGTCCCTGCAAAGTAGCAGGTGCTATGTTTTTATTATTATCCTATGTGGGTATAACTTGAGCTTAATACATTTTCTCCATATGTAGTTCACTAGCAGAGAAAGTATGCATGACATGCTGCAGACTTTAAGACAGACACAAAAGTGACAGAAACTGAATTGTTATAGTTTTTTATTTGTTATAGTTTTTTATTTGAAAACTTCTGGTTATTTGCATACAACTGTACTTTTGTAAATTACAGTTCATATACATAAACCTAAGAATGAACACATTTCTGCCTGTTCACTTTTTTGTTATTAAATGAAATCTGCAGTACTCTTAGATGTGGTTATACATTCCTCTCTTATATAAGTCTTACAGAAGACAAAAGCCCGGGCTACAGAAAAAGTAATTAGGTCTATCCAGCGTTACAAACAAATCCAACAAGTTTCATCACATGCAAAAAGTTTCTTCAAGCTTTTGGATATGAAGCCAAAAGCCCAATTTTTCATATCTACTATAAATTACGAAATACAAAATACATTGGGGGAAAAAAACAATTCTGCTTGATTTCCTTACATTTATTATTTCAGTGGAAATACACGTATTAGTCTGTCTAGTTCTTAGCCATTACCTAGACAACTTTATCCGTGATCATTTGCTGAAAGAAAACCCAAATGAAAGCTCAACGAAAATCATACAAAATATAAAAGTTCTGTGCGGATTTGGCACCTCCCATCACTCCATAACAAACAAGTGCTGTCAGTGAGGTTGCTCTCTTAAAGACATCAGAAAAGCCATACTGCCAGTTTCCACTGGCTACTGATCATTACTTAGTGTAAATCACTTCAGATTAGGTAGTGAATTGGTGGAGTAGAAGGCAATCTCACTCTTATCCTACAGCAAGGAAAGGGAGGAGGCTCTGAGAAACTTCTGTAGTTGACCTGCTTAAACCAAATCTGTTCAGAATGCAGGAAAGTGCTCTTTCATCCAGTAAGAGCTTATAGTTTTTCAGCCTGTGGAGAAACAGATGACTTCTGCTGTCACAGCTAGAAATGCATCCAAAACACTTAGCTGGCTTTTCAGCTTACTTTACTTAGAGCTTAGATGGTGACCTGCTACTTATTTGCATGGTCTTGCCAAAAGTAGAAATGGCATGAAACAGTAGATACACAAGCAGCTGCTAATGACTGTTGCCTACTTTAAAGACTGAGGGGTGTTGTCCATTTTTTCCATCGTGAACATAAAAATAGAAACAAAGAAGGCTCCTGGGAGGCCTACCCAATTAAGAGTTTTATTAGTTGGCATTACAGCACTAAAAGTACGATAGCACATGTAATGACTTATCTTTGACGTAGAGGAGGATGCATGGTCTGATGGGGCTATAAAACAATAAAGACTTGTAATGTGTGCAGAGTAGGCAATTAAGATGCATCAAATGTCATAGAAAGACATTTATGAAGTCCAGTCGTTCACCATGAAAAGTTTTAAGATATTTGTAAGGTCAGTCTTGGAGAATATTGTGATTCTAATGTAGCAATGCAAAAGTAATGTTTAATCTGTACAATGAGACAACCTTGATATGTCATATAAAACCATGTGCAGTTTACTATTCATATTTAACAGAGGTTTGAGACATGAGCATATTTGCGATAGCTTACCAAGCCAAGAAGGCTTGATGCATGAAAGAACAAACTGCGACGCATTCTCCCATTTGGAGTTATCATTTTGATTGGAGCATAGATATCAAGAAATCAGGACAGAAAGATCAAGGTTTTGAAGAGTCCATCACTCTTTGCATAGTGATGCAGAACTGCTTATAACTAAAGAAAGAAAAAAGCTGTACGTCAACAAAACCACTTTATATTCTCAGGCAGCACTCTTCTGCAGTCATTGGAAAACATAAAAACGTCTTTTAAATTTCACTATGATCTTCTGATTAAGTTCATCCTAAAATGGACAATTATAGTATGTTTTATTCACTTACCATTACCCTGAAAATAAGATTTGTTTCTGCTGACCTTTTCCATTCCCCCCTTCATTTTGTTTCTGAAAGCAGAATGCAGTATGAATTCCTTCTGTTTACACACAGGAATGATGCAAGAAGAATAAACAAAGCTGAGAAATGTACTAATTCGATCAAACCATAGCTCACTATATTCTTATATTTTCCCTTTGCGTGAGAATCATACTTTTTTTTTTTAAACTACAAAGAGGTATCATTATCCCCTACCAACAATCTGAGCATTGCAGACAGGAAGAACTGCCATTTGGATCTCAGTTATTCTCATATATAACTGCGCACAAGTTGTACGGTTACTCTGAAGGAAGAAAAGGAGGGTTGGGTCTCCAGTTTCTCCATTGCACTAAGGACAAATGGCTCCCCTGGGAAGAGAACTTGGGGGGATAAGTGGTACAAGAGGAGCACTTCAGCGCAGTCCAAGCTGCTGCTGACTCCACACCCCCCTGGCAGAGAAGATCACAATTGATTTCCTTCACCATATTCTTCCTTGTGTGCAATGAGAGTAACTGCTGCTAACCAAATAGCAACAGCAGTAGAAGCTGCTGTAGTCATTACCAGGGGTCAACAAGTGCCACGACCTAGTTACGTTTTTCCCCATGTTCCTCATTCCAGTTATAAGGGAACCCAGAAAAAAGAAAAAAAAAGTGCAGCTCCCCTATTTTTTCTGGAAAATTTTTCAGAAAGCTGACTTATCACAACAGTACAGTAAGGGTAAACAACACAGCAACATGAATCGGCAGAGAGCTTGCATCAGTACTTCCAAGAAAATGGACTACTCATCCAGCTCACAGTAATCGCTACCCTCATGAATCTTATGACCACCACCATGCAATGTGCTGCTTTCTCAAGGGCACGCGGCAGTTCACTCTTATTTTGCTGCCATCACTCAAGTAGCATTTTGTTTCCTTTCTTCCCTGCCTCGTGGAACCTGCTCTTGTTCTTCTCTTTTACATAAAGAAAAGAAACAAACTCCCTGCATGCTCCCTGCACCCTTCACTGCAGCACATCTTTGGGGAGAGAAGAGGAGGAATTGCCAGACCTGAGACAAACACCTGCCCCGGCATGGGGCAGCAAGGGAGTCTGAGCTGGCAGATTACATAGCAATAGCCAAGCCACTGAGCATAGCATAATCCTTCCCCCAAGCAGATAAACCCCTAAACACACCAAAATAAGCCAGGAAAACTTTACAGTCACACGCATTTTCAAATAGGAGAAGTATCTGGTGTGTCTTGGTGGGGATATGAAGCGTAGGAATAAAAGAGCACAGGATGATAAAGAACAGGGGTATCTTGCAAAACGCCTTTCAAATGCACAACAAGGCACATCCCATAAACTCGCTATGAAATACTGAGTGGCTCGTGAATTTTAATGGCTGCAGTCTCCTAATAGAAGCAGTGACAAATTAAAAAAACAGCTATAATAAGATAGAAATGATAGAAGATTCAGGTAACACGTCAGTATTTCCATCTCATTAAAAAGTTCCCTCTGCTACACTTTGGCCTTTATTTATGGGCTGTTCCAGGTAAAAGAACGGAGAAGTAATTAAAAAAGAAAACAACTAAGGACAGTTCTTTTGGCATTTGACTTGTTAAAAAATACTAATGCAGGAGAAACTTAATGGGCTGAAAAGAAATTCTCTGAATTTCCTGCCTCCTCCTTCTCTTCAGTAGATGTCATAACATATATAAACAATGTTTGAAATAAAAAAAAAAAAAGTACAGAGACCCCTACTAGAATCTGAGCATTTCATTTAGAAAGAAGGAAATACTATTCCCTCGCCTATTCTTTGTGGCTTTTTTTTTTCCACACAACAAAACAATGCAATGAAGACTTTAGAAGAAATGTTAGTACACAGCCTATGATCGTTTTGAGAAAATAATAGTACAGTAAGTAACAGGAGTTACAGTTAGATTAATAATTTTAAAAAGAAAACAAACTCTTCTTTTGGAAATACTACTTAATTAACCATGGTCAACACCACATGCTGGGTAACTCTCAGAACTACAGCTAGCTTTTTCACTTTCAAAAGCACACAAAACCCCAAAAGAGATGGATACATTTAACCCATATCAGCGAAGAAATTGAAAGATTATGTTCTAAATGAACTGATGTTCAACACTCTGATCAAACAGGGGCAGGTAACTGAACACTCCATCATCTTGACGCCAGAAATACCTTATTTCTGTTATCTTAGGCAAAGTAAGTACGTGCTATTTCTTGCTAATCCTATATTCATAATATTTTCCTTTAGACTTCCATTCTTTTCTTTATAAGCTTTCACTAGGAAAGTAGTTTTAAAGGAACCTGCAAGCCTTGCATAATACTATTTGCCCAAGGACCCTAGATTAATCAAGAATTATGTAAAATAACATGTAGGTACTAAAGCAAACTAATAATTTAAAAAGAAAGCCTTAAGCGTTCTCTATGATTAACCTGATACTCCAGACCTAATTCACAAATAGCTCCCATTAACTTTAGTAGGAGTTTTAGTTACACAAACAGCACTTTTCAGAACAGAGAGGTATGATTTCTGCTCCACAAGCTTTCAGTTTAAATCAGATTAGTTATGATGTGGTGACTATGAAACATAAGTTTGGGGTTAAAGGAGATGAAATAGGTCCAAAATAAAATAATGTTACTGCTGTTATTCTAATTGAGGCATGATCCATAAGCACGATGTAAGGACAGGAAGATAATACTAGCTGTGTTATGGATCTTTTTGTCATTTTAGGGCTTCATTTTACTAGACAGCAGCAGCTCTCACTAGCCAGCTCCTACTATCTCAGATTCTACCAAGCTTCTGGCTTACAGCAGGCTGTGGGTGCTGCTCATATCTCCTTCTCATCAGCCTGCAGTCTAACACATAGACATACATTCAGTTGATTGGTTGGCTGATTTTTTGTTTGGTTGGTTTTTTTGAAGTGGCATAAAATTGGCTTTAATGATAAAAACAAAGTTCAAGGGTTCACTGCAGGGATGGTACTCCAGGAAGCTGGGGATGTGCAAATCTTTCTTCCTCCTGCAGAAGCCATTCGCAAGTAAGTGCACAAACAGATTCTATGCCAACTGTTACTTGACTTGCAGTAAATTTCTAGAGTGTCCTTCAAAGAACTTCACTTGGTTGTCGCTCACCTCTGTGACTAAATAGAAACACAGAAGGTTGGAAGGGACCTCTAGAGATCATCCAGTCCAACCCGCCCTGCTCAAAGTAGGATCAAATAAATTACAGTTGAATGCAAATAGCTCAGACAACCTGCTAGGTTGCTGCAAAACTTTGTCACAGGTTTATTCAGTAATTTTAGTCCACCTGCAAGTAGTGGCAAAACAAATTCTGTGGGTCTAAAACTAACAGCCTAAATCATTATGTTACACCTGCAAGTATCTGCACAGTTACCTACTAGCACATCATCTTGACCTTGCAGTTAAAGCTGTTAAATTTCCATAGAAAAATCTAGGACATGTTGTAATGAGCAAATAATTTTGTTTGGTTTAAATAATGGTTACTTCTTATTAGCAAGATAAATGTGCTTTGGCATAAGTACAACATACAATTTCAGTTTTCATCTGTATCACTGATGAAAGAAAAACCTATGTAAGCAATGATAAATGTTCTAAAAATACCCAGTTGAGTGAAAAATATATTTACTGACCAACACTGAGCAACAAAACATATTTAACAGATGTTAATGAACTGGAGATGGTTTTGGTTTCATGCTGTAGTAGCTGAAGTTCTGAAAAATCTCACTTTTACTTAGACTAATATTTTGTTCTTGTATAGCAGTTCATGATAAAAATAAGAACTTAATTCTTTTAAACTCACTTTGAACTTCAAAATGGCATTAAGTGTTGACATGGCTGGTATTTATTTTCTCTTCTGTCCACATTCGGCACCAATGCAATGGTTTTACTTAATAAAGGTAATGCAAGTCTTTGCACATATCGCTTATATATTACTACTTTCTTGATGACAAAGGGCCTGAAGGTGTGAAGCCATCTCAATGACAGCTCAATCTTGTTGCTGTTCCACTTCAAGACTCTGGGAAGGTTACCACAGGAACTTGTCAAGAGTAAAATGATATCATAAGGGAAGTTAGTTTGGAAAATGTCAGTTAGAAAGTACTCCTTGAGGCAAGCTGAAACTTACTTCAAGAAACTTGGGGGAACAGAAAATACACATTCATTCATTCAAGTTCCATTTCTACAAATACTTCACATAAAAGAAATCCAGTTGATTGAGAAAATGTAATGTGACAAAATGCTGATATTCTACTTTTTGTTTCCTTTTCTGTGTATTTGATAAAGACTTCTTGTTTCCATTCTTGCAATTTGTTTGAGAGTCTGCAAATCTTTGTTGTTTTGGTGATTACATAAATTTTCTTTTCAAACTCTTGAAACCTAAGGGAAAAAAGCATTGATTGACTATGGAAAGCACATTGATGATGTACCCTCAGAACATTTCCAAGTCCTTAAATTTCACTTTCCTTGAGATGCAGGTCTTGTTTAAATTTGCAGGATATGTCCCACAAACAAAAGCAGCAGTAACTAGCATACACCACTATGATGCAGACATCTTTGCAGAGCATTTCAGCAAACTTACAAAACTCCTTCCAACTCTCAAAGTTTAATAACACCTATGAAAATTGTCTGTGACTGTGTAATCTACATACCCTCAACTCATCCTCAACAAATCAGAAGCTCTTAGTCTGAGATTGCACATTATACCCTCTGAATCTCTACCCAAAGTTCTCATTTGTGGTACCATTCATTTTTATAGAATATTGCCATTTCCAAAGGCAAAATCCCCTACAAAGTAAGTGTTAGTGTCACCTACAGAGAAAGCGCTACACTAACATCTTAATCCTGTTTTCTTCAGTGCTGTCATGATAAAAATCTTTAGCTATTTCTGCCAACTGACTACAGGAAATAATACTCCAAGAAGTTTATATGCTACTGACATTGTATTACAGTACTGAACAAGAACTAAAGCCATTTTTATACAATCACGTCAATGTTTTCTGCTCATATCTAGCTTGTTCCTGAGAAAAGGAGAAAATAACCCAGTTAGTTGGTATAGGCTTCATTAAATTCACATTCAAACATCTTTACCAACTTTGTAGTCCAGATCTTGGCTTGAAGTGTTGACAAAATTCTGCCTGTTTGCTTTCAAAAAAATGTGATTAATGTAGTAGCCCTGTTCTTCAAATATACACCATTCACTTTTCCTCCATCAGCAAGAGGACTGAGAATGACATTGCTTACAGAACTCTTTCATTTTCAGTTTGTTGTCAAGAAATAGACATTCCTTTTAATTTTTTTTTTCTCCTAAAGTTCACTGTTCTTTCCAGAGTGCTATCTCCTCCCCTTACATTAATCAAATAAAATTTCAGGAGTGGAGCCTGTCTACAAAGAGGTACAGTTGGGAAATAGATTGTGGCAATGTGGGGAATTGGAAGTTTCAAGAAATTTAGTCAAGACACATCACAGTAGTGCTGAACCAATTAAAACTGACCACAGTTCTTTCAGCGTGATGACAAATTACCATTTAGCTCTTACACAATACAGTTCTTCATGAGCACTCCCAAGACAATTTGGATGACTGCTAGCCTTATGTTAAGGCTAATGGTAGTATAATTGAAATAAATATTATCATGCTGCATCACTAATTTACTTTAGCTATGGTTAAGGTTTTTCACATGAATGAATCACAACTTGAAGAACGTAAAAATAAAAAAATTACAATCAAACCCAGAAATACTTAAGGCAGTTGGTCTGTTTTACCTTGAAAATATGGCTTATAAAGTTTGGAGCTTTTGAAAGTAGCAAGGTGTCATAAATAGATGTCATGGACCATTTTATGTTTAAGTAACGCAGGTAAGCAGTGGTTCACAAGCGTCAATTAGCATAAGCATCAAATGAGCTCCATATTACTGTTTCTTTTTTGTTTTTCTTTTTTTTTTTTTTTAAGTATCCAAAATGCTGAACACAGAAATAATTTCCTGATTACTTCTGATTCTCTTCTGCTTTTAACAGTATATGGGACGAGAGTCAACACACCACAACGGAAGTTCATGTATCTCTAAACAGAATCTTTTTCATCACTCAGCGACTGGGCACGAAGTCAACCCCCTAACTTAACACAGACATACATGCGCTCTTATATTCATATCCTGTGAGGTTCGAAGAAGTGACTGGGACGTTTCATGGGCTGTAAATCGACGCAAGATTAGGATGCAGTGCATCCCTGTTTGTTCATTGCTAACAGGATATGAGGGGACACATGGGGGTGGAGGCGGAGAGCATCTTGTTTGTTTTCCCTATTCCAGTGTACCTATAGACAGGAATGCAAACCATGCCTTTGCAGCTGGTTGCTTTTATATTAGTGCTAGCTTCTTTTTACAATAGTCTCATGACCTTAAACTCAACTGTTTAAATGAAAATACTTTGCTGGTTGTCTTACTTGCACTCTGCAAATGTTCAGAGCTGAAAAACTGCTGGATGTTGATATAACGAAAAGAGTAAATAGACTGTAGATTTCTTTTTCCTAATAGCTTAAAAAACACAAAGATAATACAAACGCTACCAAAACAAGCAAACAAACAAAAATCAGTATATCAATGCAAGTCAATCAGTATAAGCTTTTCCTTTCTTCTGTTCTACAGTGAAAACTAGAAACAATAACATCACTTGCACTTTTCACAAGGGTTCTAGCTTGTTTGCTATTTTTTTTCATTTTGTTTTGTTTTACAGCCATAGCTTATTGTCTATTTTCTATGCATTCTGAAAGGGGAACATGGCAGTTAACTTGAAATTAGTTCAAAAATCCTCTAAACTACACAAGTTTATTATTGTCCTCACCCGTAAGAAATCCAAGAACTAGGAAATGAACTTTACATCTTGCAGGCCATAATCTTGAACTCTAAACAGTGGATTTTTCTTTTTTGTTATAGTAATATTTAATTTTTCATACTATAGCCACTATTACATTTTTCGAAGTAGGTTACAATTTGAGCATTGAATGATACTATTTTGAAAGTCAAGTCTGAAGAGATGAGTTTCTGGCAGTTGGCACTTCCCCCAGACTTTTACATAGCAGAAATATTACCCAAATATTACACAGCAGGAAAAAAAGCACAAAATCAGATAGTTACTGTTAAGGCGTTTATTCTGTATAGATTGGACACAGCTGGAAATTTAAAGTTAAATGAGAAAAATCTGCTTTCTCTTAGTGGAACAATTCTTCCTCTTCCTCAAAATAGAACATTTCTTCAAGTTTACATGTTAAGCAGCACTGTAGATGCACAGGACATGTGACTGACAAAAAGAGAACAGTTCTGCATCTAAAGAGCCCTCACAGTCCAAAACAGATGTGGAAAGCCAAGGCAAAGCTGGGGGATGGCGGGGGTGGGGGGGGAGGAGAGAGAATCACGTCTTTTCTTTTAACAGGGATTTAAAAAAAAAATAATCAATTTGTTCACATGATAGAGGAAGTAGACATCGAAAGAACCAATATAAATAATGGAAAGTAATTAAAAACGGATAGTTGTTCGGATTCTCAATTATAGGCTCGGGGGGGTTATTGGCTAGCCTTTGAAAGAAATGCTTAGAGCAAGTTTGCCAGACACACATGAGCACATACACACACACACAAAATAAACTGATTTCTCTTGCCAATTGATCAGCTCCTTTCCGTGGGGATTCCTTTACTCTCACCCCCTACTCAAATTCCCACCCCACTTCCAATTCTCCCACCTCTATTCAAAAGCATATTTAGAATAAAAGGAGAGGAAAACCATCCCACCTATGTGCCATTCCTTTATGAAATAATACCTCTGTAGGCAGCCCTAACAAAAACCAACAGTTGCATGCAATCACTTTTCATTACACTTGCCTAAACTTTCAATATTATCTCAATGTCTAAATCCACCTATTCACCTGGAAAACAAATTTCTGGCTGATCAACAGCTAAAAATCTCTATATTTAGTGTTGTCACAAAAAAGATTTAGTTTGAAATAGAAAAATAGGCTATCAATTTGGCATAGTAATTGTAGGAGAAGTCATATTGCAAATAAAATTTTTCTGGAACAATATCACTGAAGTAAAGAAGAGGATCAAGAATGAAAGCCTCCAGAGCCTCCACAAAAAGTCAGAGATGCAGGAAGATCATCTAATGGAGTGACTAGAACTAGAAGAAGGATGAGTTATGGAAGCCAAATAACAGCAATGATTATGAAGAACATAGTTTAGTTTTGAAAGTGAATGACAGATTTGAAGTAATAGATATATTCTGGTTTTGAACTTTGACCAGTGAAAAATCATTAGAGGCTTTACTGGTGGCAAAGAACAGAAGTACTATTTCAGAGTTTGAGGGAGAAAATGGAAGAACTACTTTGGACTGCTACTGTCAATTAGATTTGATCTGCAAAAGAGAAAAGTTGCAGCTGGTTTCCAAAACACATGAAGTTTACTAAGTTATACTGTATATTTGACAGTCTTGTGTGTTTTCAACCAACCCTAGCAGTTTCTAGATCCAGGGCCAGTTTCAGCCCATTCTATAACAACATGGAAATAAAGTTCATAAATATTAAATTCCTGAAAACTTCAGGAAAATAGGTGGCTAAAGAAAGAGATCCATTTGAGAAAAAGGCATAGCTTAATTATTATTTATTCCCTGGCTGCAGTGGGCTGGCCAGTCAGCACACATGAAGTTGCAGACATTAAAGAAAATATTCTCATCAGTAACACAGTAATATATGGAGACCACACAGTGGTACAAGACAGTTCTAATAACTTTCTTCTCTAGCTCCAAAAGGTTTGAACATAATATGTTAATAAATACATACATTGCTAGGATACCACACCAGTTTGGTCCCTTATAGCTGACAAGAACAAACTAAACAGAATTGTTCCTTCTGTATGAAAAAGAGAAAGGTGAGAAAAATTTGAATTTGAAATTAGAAGGAAAAAAAATTCTACAAAGAGAAGCCAACACAATAAATACTATTTTAAAGTATGCTTTCTTTATTCAAAATGCCAGCATGGTAACGTATTAAACCTTGAATGTATTAATAATTTTAAAAATAGAAGCAATTCAGTGTTTAGCTTTTAGCTAAAATACAAGTACCTGTAAATGAGATATGAGCTGTTTTTGCAGAATTTACTAGGTCTACAATCAAATCTAAGTCCGAACTGTATTACAGTTTGAACATGTTTGGACCATTTAATGGGATACATTCCAAGATTAGGGAACTAGATGCAGAATGAAATCCCGAAGTTTAGCTACATTGAGGACGTCAAGTTCAAGGCTTTATTAAAGGTGTGAAAGTGGCAATATATAGACACATCTGTTCCTTTTTTTTTTTTTTTTGGTTTCCAAATGAGGCATTAATAACCCTCTGCCACAACACAGCTCAGATCTACCTGTACCCATGAAAAGAAAGTGATTAGCACAAAGTCAGAAGTCATAGTAAGGAAAGAGCAGGCAGGAAAGGCAGCAGAGTGACAACTGCCTGGGGAAAGAGGGCTGGTGAGCAGCTTGCTGCTGCAGAGGGAAGAGCACCAAACCCGACAGATGGCTGCACAGCACCGTGCTGCGAGGCAGCCATGGGAATGGGGATAGAAAGGTGAATTCTCCCCAAGACAACTGCTGCCTGCACGCGGTCACTCCAGAATCGGTCAGGGCCTGAGCGTCCCCGGCATTAAGATATTAAATCTATACTCTCAAATTAAATTGCTCAAGGGAACTGAAGAGGTACCTGTACTATTTATATATCTAAGCTTGTAAGTTAAGAAGCGATGGTTAAGATGTTAAAGTCGTTTATTTTTCCCTGGCACTAGTAAAGGAATTCTCTTACGCATTTAAAAACTGTGCGTGCCTTTGGGAACCTGCTACAAGCTGCAATGTAAAACATATAGGGTAGAAAGTAAAAACTTTACATTCCATTTTTCAGAAAAGTCTACCATTTGCTTAGACTATGATTCAGACTGCTTCCAAATTGCTTTTAAAGGAAGCAAACAGAAAGAACTTCAGATTTGGAAAAGATCAATTTTACAATAATTTCAACAACTATTTGGAACCTAGACTTTGTTTTTGAATGGTTCTGATGGTATTGTCATCTCATATTTTGTACGCATATCTTCATCTTAAGTCAGAACACAAGCTCAACTAAACATACACTTGATTAGAAGCACTTACTAAAAATTCATCCTAACCTTAATCATCTGTCACAATAAACAAAACACCTTTCCTCCACTTCACTGCTGTCTCCTCATCATTAAAATATAGATGACATTTTTTAGATTCTATTAAAATAGTTATTTGAGGACATCAAAAGACAAAATATTATTAAAGAAAGAGTTACACCTTTAGCTTACTTCTGCTTCTGAGTATCTTAACCACTGACATAATCGAGAGTATTCACCTGAATAATAATTTTTATTCTGAGAGTAAAACCTTAATGTAATCTTTGTAAGAACCGAAAGCCCTGAATACAACAGGAACTGTACACATACACTTATATACACACAACATACACAAATATAATAAACAAGTTTAAACAAAAACAATATAGTTAAAGCATGAAAAAATCATTCTGTGAAAAGTCAAGAGCTGCAAAATTGACCAAAAAATGTTTATAAGATTAGTAAAAGAAAATGATTTCACGTCACAAAGTCCCTGTAGATATCAATAGCTGACGCAATACTGCACTTCTAAAGAAATGTCTGCGATGTGCTCATTCCATGCTCAAATCCTTTCTTACCAAAATTATAAGAAGTATTATCAAAGATTCCCAATGGGAATCTAGCTCTCCCGCAGAATTGACTCTCCGAGTGAATAGAGAAAAGAATTTGAGAGTAAAACACCTTCAAATACAGGTGGAAGCTTAGACAGTCTAGTACATCTCCTGTAAATGGAAAGCTAACTTTAAACAGCATTTTCAGGTATGTTTTAAGGTAATTACAAACATGAATAAACAAATATATAAACCGTAACAGAATTTATCAGTTTTTTGGGGCAAGATCTTTTGCACCAATTATATAATCTTCGATCATCTGAATATTCAGATGGAAAGTGTGAGTATATACTAACATGGTATTTTGCAGACTGGTGCATGTAAAGTAAAAATTCTTAGAAATGCATTATGAAAAGTAACTACATATAAAGATGCTTCTTAAATTTAAAAACAAATGTAAAATTTAAGTACCTCATATTACCATTTACCTATAGCATTTCCATGGCAAAATAGGCAAAAGTTTTCTAAGGAAAAGCTGCAGTCACTCGGTGTTACCAAAAATGGTCCATGTTTTTGCAAACATGCACGGCAAAAATTGTTAAATGATGACTAAGTAGAACAGATTTCAATTTGTATGAGTCACAGCACCTTTAGTTTGCTGCCATAAAGCTAGGTTTCATAAATCCACATCTGTGAAGATTCTCCTAACATGTGAGCACAGCTGTCCCTCAGATCCAACTTTCTATACATTTCTGATCACCCTTTTGTCTGCTTGGCAAAATCAAGTCTCCAATTAGTATTGTACATATTATTCTCTCATATAACCAGCATCTTTTTTCCTCCACTAAACATCTGTTAGGAAAGTTTAGGATTTGTGTGCAAATTACATTTCCTTTCAAACACAATCCAAGATTACGTTACTAGATAAATTACTTAAATTCAACATGGGAGTTATTAAATTGCCTAAAGAACAAGCAAGCTCAATTTATCAATGGCCAGCTCCTTTGCACCATTTACCTCAAAAGCAGTTTTACAGCTCACATAATATATGTGACTCTGTTAACAAAAACTCTACTAAGTTTTGCACACTTTTTCTAAAACTGGCTTCAACAGTTTATTTTTGTTTTCCTCATTACAATCAGGAAGTCTGAGGTAATTCTTAAAGCCTAATACATTATCCAATTCAATTTTTTTTTCTATTCATGAATTAAATAAAAAATTTACCGGTTCATTGTACAAACACCAGTTTGAAAATGAATTTCAGCCTAGAACTTCCTAGATATTTTGAGCATTCAACAGTCATCTCCCTGCCATATAGCTTGTCGCCCAACATATAAAGTATAACTTCCAGATCTCAGATAATCCTTAATAAGCCTTAGGTAGGAACTTCAGCATCGCAAGCTGCATCCTCAGAGACCTGACATGCCATTCTCTCCGCCTGCCTTCCGGGTTTAAGGATTCCACACCTGCCTTCACAACACACAGCCTCCAGCCCATGAGGCACACCTACACAACAAGTAGCTTTTCAGCACTGACAATTTTGTAACAATTAACCCAGGCAGAGTCATACCAAGCCCAGTAAAGCAATACTGCTTCCACTATGAAGCTGGGAAAACTTCTCCACAGCTATCATACTCCATCATACTCTCCAAACAACTGGTTTAGACCTTGTTCACCCAATTACCCAAAGTATATTTTCCCTCCTGCTCCATGCTACACACTTTAGGCCTCAGAGACCACTAGTGATATAGGGATAGCTGACTAGTAGGCATTTCAAGATGTGCAGGAGGACACACAATTCTTGGGATTCTTGGTCACCCTAAGTTCATTTACATGGCAAGTTCATTTCATTGCAATGAGAATGAACAACCATCTCCAGCTCATTAGTGGCTTTGCAGACCTAGTTATGGAAATAAAGTTTGGAAAGTCAATGACTTTTCCTTGTATAGATTCTTCAGTTTAGAGAGGTAAGTTATTCATACATGGAAATCCAGAAAAGGTGAGACTGAAAAGACCTAACAAAACAAAGTTAGGAGTTTGGTTACTTTATAAACTTAGTCTGAAGAGGCAGCATGCTTGTTTACAAAACTTAAGCTTCTATACTTTCATGCAAATGCATATTTAGGAGACATTCTTGCTCAGGATCAATTATTAATTACTTTTTATATCCATGCAGCATGATGAAGAGGGTCAAGGCTCTGGTCCAAGTCTAAGAATACCTACTTTATCCAAGCTGAAGTGCTCACATACGGATTCAAAACACATTAAAGCTCTCATTGGAGTCATATAGCAGGCTGAAGCATCTACATAAACACAGATATTACACTCATATGTTGTACTTTCAGTGAAAAAGTTAGGGAGTTGGCTATAGCTGGCATAGGCCAGATGAAACATGTGGTAGCGGACTAGGCCAAACTTGATACGCTTATCCTGTCTATGTTGTTCACAGGCATATGCTTGGTTTATGCTGCTTGCTTAGTAACTCCTAAAGCTCACCTAAAGACCGTGCCTGAGTTCAGCTTTGCATAATATTCAAATAATAGTTTGATTGGAGAGCAGATGCAGCCTTGATGAATCCACTGTATTTTTGATGTAATGCACGAAGTAGAGAACAATTTTAACATATGATCAAACATATTAACTACTGTGATTTTTACAGGCAGTATTTTCCCCAGTATAAACATAACCCAAGGCATTTTCAGTCTTTTGTTAGTTCTAAGAATATGATCTTCCTGCTACATATAATGCCTCATGAACCATGTCATTGATACTGAATCTTTGTATTTCCTGCATGAAAATACATTGGCTTTAATTTCTAAATTCTTTCTATAATATCGTAATTTCAGTTGCTCTCTTTTTCACATAAAAGTTATACTTTTCATTCTGCTGCCACCTACGGAGTTTTAAAATACAGTATGCACCTATGACATGCTACAGTTTTACATTAAAGAAAATGTGTAGGTACTTCTATACTCTTAATAGTTGTTGACTTGGTAAGATTTTTGAGCAAAACAATGAATAAAAAATTTTGAATCCAACCTGTTGACATTTATAGGATTATTTTTTAAGAGAAGGGAGAGAAAGTTCTAACGCCCTCAGATCATATATTAAATACTAGACACTTAGTTTTTCAGGATTCTGGTCAGTATGTGAAAGGAAAGTGAGTCTCCAAGAGAAGATACTGAAGTAAATGACAGCTTATTTCAAATTTGTTTTCTTATTCTAGAGTAAGGAAGAGTTGCATTCTAGGAAGATGGGTACAGTGGATTAATTTCAATACCAACATTTTAGAAATTAGACTTTAATTTACTTTTACAATTAAGTTTGTTTCCATATTAAACAATTCAAAGAAATGAACAAGTTAGCATTTCTTATCTGAGGCCTAGAGAAAGTCAAGATTCATTCCAGGGGAAAGAGAACCACTTCTAATATCATATCCTTGGATGACATAGTCTGAACAATGGAAATAAAATGCTGGTATTTGATCTGTAAATGCTATAACCAATAAGCTCACTATTTTGTAATTCATGAGCACAAATTCACATCATGACAAAGAAGTGGAAAACTGCTTTGGCAGAATTTAACAATGGGCTGAGAGCAAGTAATTCATTCCATACTTTTAAGCATACTTGCCATCTTTCTCTGAACCTTTCCCAGCTCTAAATATATCCTTTCTGAGACAAGAGAACAAAACTGCAGAGGATATTCATGATGTACATGAACCATGGATTTATCTTGTGGCACAATGATGTAGATCATAGTATATTACACTTGAACAGACAGAAATTCAGAGTCTGTACCTGTTGCTAGTCTCAGTTTTAGGATGTGTTTCTGGGCTACATGGCTTAACGACTATCGAATTTATGTTATCAAAAATATAAACAGATGTTGCTAGCCCATAATAGTAACAAAAGGATCATCCAGAAACAGAACCGATTGTACAGGCAAGAATTACATTTACATTTGTTTACCCAAATGTGCAACTGTTCAAATTGGTTCAGGCTTTGCCTTTAAATACAGGTCCCAGTCCGGAGGAGCGTGAAATGCCTTCTCCCCTCTCCTGGGCATGACAAGGTATTTAGATAAACAAATAGCAATTATTTGTTAATTGTTTCACTTATTTATTTACTCTTATTTCAGTGAAACATAACTGCTGTATTTCACAGGGAGTTAAACCATTCCAGAGATAGTCAAAACAAATAGCTAAATCTAAATCCGCAACATACAACTACAAGACTCCAAGCCATTTTGTCCCATCTCACAACCTGTATGAAAGGATGTCATATCTCAACCTCAGACTGGGTGAAGAACATCAGTCAAACCAGCCGCTCAAGTGCTACGGGCCCGGGGGGGAAGCACTTTGCTGCTCTGACTCTGCACCTGACCTTTGCTTAAGGTCATACTCAGCATACTCCCAACTCCACATGACTAAGACAGGAACTGCTCTCTGTAGGAACATAGGTCAGAATGAGGAGATAACAAGCTAAATATACTTAGAAAAGTCAGCAGGCCTGATTAATTCATTCAGAGTATTTTAAGAGCCAACAAAAAACAATTGCTTTGATAGTTCAAGGGAGACCAATGAAATCCCAAAGGATTTGTGAAAGGCAAACATAATACTTTCTTTTAAAAGTCAGAGAGAGCAGCCTATAGACTTAGAGGCTAGACAGCCAAATTCCCACACTGAGGAAAATAATGGACAATATGAAATAACTTCAGAGGTACTTAAAAGATAAGATGATGTTCAGTGAGGAGGGGTTTTGTGAGAACTGAATAAAAAAAAAATCAAACTAATTTATATTTCCTCATTTACTTTTTTATGAGGTGATTACTAATGAAGAAGGGGAAATAACAGATATCATCAGAATTAGCGAAGTTTTTGATGCTGTTCATGCAACTATGCTCAGCTACTCAGAAAATAATAGCTTAGGAATTAATTAGGAACAATAGTAACAGCTAGGAAAGAAGAGTTTAGCACTGGAATAGCCTGTCAAGGGAGTATGCAGAGTCTCTCTGAGAGGAAGGTTTTAGCAACATAACAGCTTAACAGATTTCTGTCAGGGTTAGTCTAGGACTATATTTGACCTTGCCTCCACACTGGGACGAGATGATCTCTTGAAGTCCTTTCAGGTTTCTATTTCTAAAATACCATAGCATCTCATCAGCACCTCAGGAAATCAGGTCAAGAATAACTTACTGAAGGAATGGTACCTAGCTGTGCTAAACATTCAAGGAAGAGTTACTCCTTGTCAAGCTGGAAGTCTGCTTCAGATCTTCCTGCAAGGGACTATGCTGTTTCAGATAACATTCTATTCAGCATTCGAGGGATGAGAAGAAAAACATAGACACATAACATTTGCAGATAATACATTACTCAGAGCAAGCCCTTCAAAGAACAGAATTAAAACTCCAGTATATCAAGATCATTTTGAAAAAATTCTAAAATCAATCATATAGAATCCAATGGTGACAAAAGCAATGTGATAAGCAAAGTGATTTGCACAGAAAATAAAAACCTCAAAGCATGTAAATAGAGAATGTCTAAGAAAAAGCTTTAAAAAAAATTCTAATCAAAAAACCATTCATATACTTTCAGATTTCCTGGCAACAAAATGAAGCAATCAATTCTGAATAGTTCCAGGAGAAACTCAAACAAAAGATTTGTCACTCTTGCCACTGCAGCCATCAGACGCCCTCTGCCTGAGGCGATTTTTTTTGCAAAAAAAAATCTAGCAAGAAAAAGAAGTCTGGTACCATCTCTGGTGGGTAACTTAACTGTTTTATTATTTGAATGAGGCCAAATTTTAAAACTGCAAAGGTGTTCTTATAAAACTATCTTCATAAAGTCATTTAGTTCTAGCACCATCATGTCATAATTCCTCTCATTTGTTCACTAAAGTTGCCTCTTTTCAAGTTTAATGTCAGTAACATTGACAGTCTCAAAACATTATATACTTGGAATCCTCAGCTGAAAGAGTAATTTGGCAATTTCTGGGACACAATTGGTACAGTTTCCAAATTTATTAACATTCTAAATGACACTGAAGATGCTAAAGTACTAAATATAACTTTCAGTTAGAACATACTGAAACTGTAAAGAAGCATTCAAGGTAATCTCTAAGAGAATATTTAAATTACCAGACGTAACTACACCATTTTTTTCTGGAGCACGTAAGTAATAGGATGTTTAAATGTTACCAGTCTATGTTTAGGACAGTAAGTAATGGCCACTGCAGATAATTCATTAGTGAATTAATTGATGGGTGGCATTTGTTATTGTAATATTAAATCATTGCATATTAACATTGCATCATCATCAAGTTAGCAACATACTGCATATTAATTACGAATACCATTTATTAAAGTTATATATTTAATCCTATATTAAACCATAAGGAAAAGAGCTTTACGATTTAGAAGTCTATAAAAACAGGGTTTCATAGAAATGCCTGTAAAATCTCACTGAAGAGAAAATCCTTTGTTCGCAATATCTATCATTTGAAAAATTTTTTGACATACAATCTTCTATGAAAAGGTTTCCATAAAATGGTATAGAGGAGTGTTTTTTTTTTTTTTTTAATCCATATCCTGGTATGTTTTGGATCAGTACAAGTCTTTAAGAGTTTTGTAACATCCCAAGGAAACTGGAGATGTCTGAGATCCTTCCAACCTCAACCATCCTGTGATTCTGTGAACACAACCTCAGTCCACCCAAGACAGCCCTGTAAACCTGCAGCAGTTAGCGAAGGAATTAATAAAGGACATTTCTTCCCCATTGTGAGGGAACTTTGTGGGTTAAGGGAAGGGATCAGTGTCAAACATGTCATACCAAAAACATGAGGACAAATAAACTAATGTGATATCCCTTCTTTCAATTAATTAAAAATTGTAAGTAAACATAAAGTTAAAATATAATCTATAGTCCAAGCCGAATTTTAGTAGTTAGTAAAGAACATACGAAACAGAATATTTTTTCCATAAACCAAGGTTTTTGGTATTAATGCAGTAAAGTGTGTAAACATATTCCTAAATGTTTTTTTAACAAATTTTAACACATACATGATCATTCTTAATCTAACCAACAGCCTCACTGTCTTCAAGTAGGCTAGGCTCCTGCTTACACGCTGCTAAATGAAGCCTCAAAGAGCAGGCCTACTCAGTTTTTCTCACTCCAGGCTTTGTCTACAGACACTGAGATAATATAGCACAATGCAGTGCAGCCATAGGCCAGACATACAGCTTCTGTTCCTCATATTCAAATTCACATACAATACAAACCTTATACAAGGGTCCTGACTGAAAAGCCACTGAGGTTGTCAGTAGGTGTTTCCATTGACTGTGATGGATTTTGCTAAGTTCCACTATGTTTTAAAATGCATACAATTCAAAGTCCAAAGAACAGAAAAGAATAAAGTTGACTTTGCTTTAATGTACACACTTTGAATTTAATGCTCTCGGAGAGAACTTAAGATGTTGAATAAACCTCCCTTCATAATTCTCTATAAATAAAAGCAGGAATGGCAACAACAATAACAAAAAGTTGAATGTGTGGAGATTTCAAATATTACATATGCAACATATTCACTTACCACTAATGCATACATATCTGTCATCCAGAAAGTCACCAACATTATTTCACAAAATGCATCTCAGAACTTTTCATTACAATGCTAAAAAAACAGGCTGAAAATTGGTTGAAGAAGGAATGCAAAAAAGTAAAATATGACAGAAGATGGCAACATCTTGAAAATCAGTTTTCCTTACATAGCCAAGAAAATTAAAAATCTGTGTCCACCAATCTGTAACAATCCCCCTAGCGTTCTCTATCATCAAAAAAGCTGTATTAAAAGCTGGGTTTAGGGGTGCAAAATCCCGAACTACTTAAGAAACAAAGCTATATGCACAATTTATAGATATTTAAATACAGCATAGGATATGAAGACAGAAACAGTGACCAACAAGCTTTGTTTAATTATCAGTACTTCAGACGCTGAAGCACATGGGCATTTGAGGTATGCCAGGATCCCACGTAAGATTTAAAAAACTACTTTGAGAGGACACAAACTTAAGGAAGCCTCTCAAATCTGATCCACTTCCAATTTACTCCTATTTACTGTGAGATAGGGACACAACTATCTGCTTTGGTCAAGAAATATTAGCTGCAGATTAAGAAACAAGTTATCCCTACTAAATGCCATAGCCTCACTAGATGTTAGTACAATTTGTGATAATGATGCTAGTTTTCAAAGTAAAAAAAAGATAAAAGCTAGTTAAATATCAGTTCCACAATTAATTTTGCATATATTAAATAGAATTTCATTTATTAATAACAACTGAAAAACTACCATGTCAGTAAGTGCCAGATTTTGCCCTTCTTATCAACAGTTCACCTGTTTTAAACATTACGCAAATATTTTATAAATCAAAAGGAAAAAAAATACTGTTCCAGCTGAAGCAGGTCTATTCAGGACTTAGATCATTTTAATTTGTCATTTCAGGATAACTATTCACAACTGACTCTAAATGAGGATCAAAAAGCTAAATTTTCAGAAACATAATAAAACCCATATATTTACTAAAGCAAGTCAATTGCAGGTTTTACAGATATAACATTAAAAGCTCAATAGGCACCTACTTTTTGAATTGGGCATTCATGAGGTAAATTTAAAGATTTACATACAAAATCATATTGTTAATTACTATAAATGCTGAATGCAGTAGCATCTGTGTATCAAAAGCAGTGATTAACAAAACATGCCAAGAGACCATGAAAATGAAAACAGAAAGTATGCATATACTTTTACTAGTACATTTTACACTGATCACTGCAGCAACTTGCAGTCATACTGCAAATGAAGATTTGTTTCACTGCGTTCACTAAGAGTATTCTGAAAAAAGCAGGTCTAAATTTTGAGACTGCAATAAGTCATTAAAGGTCAATGCCTCAAATGAGCAACTTACAATTTATAGCTTGCCTACGCGTCTTGCAACCATTAAAAAAAAAAGACAAAGAGCATCAAACTCATTATTTTCCAAACTCCATCTACTGAAATGAATTGTACAAAGAATTAAGTTTGACCTCAATATTACTTTTAAAACCAAATCAAAGTATTCTGGGCTCATATTTCCATGGCAACTGAATTATTACCACAAAACATAACAGGACAGCAGCAAATAGGAAAGCTGACAAATGTTTGTCCTGATTATAGCTGCTAGTGGGAACTTCAAAGGATTCCCAAAGAAAAAAACACAGCATGTTCTCCTGTCATGCCCAGCACAATGGTGCAGATTCTCACTAGTTTTCCAGGTGTTATCACAACACAAGCAACCATCGGTATCTCCAGTCACTTCTCTTTCAGCAACCGGTTACCTGAAGATCTTCAAAAACTTACCTATGACTTTTGCAAATGGATGAGTTAGTTCAGTCTTTGAAGATGTGCTGTTGGTAGGCCTAGCACTTCTCTGAAAAGCCTACCAACATCAGAAATCTTACAGCAACTGAATTTTGCAAGATGAAGGCAAATTTCTTTTTTTGTATCACTGCAGTATTTGATATAGCAGCTAAGTGGTAATTAGAATATCTTTTAGAGACTAGATTTACTCTTTGTTAATAGTTATAGCAAATGACAGGCTTAGGTCTCCAGATTGACTACAGCCAGGATGCATAAGGAAAAACTGAGCAGGTGTGAATTAAGTAATTTTAAAAAAGGATAGCTTACCCACAGAACCAATAGGATATACTTCTGACGTTGTCCCCTCATAGGATTTTCATATAGAAACTAACACAGACCGTTGCCGTTCTGTATTTCTATGCAGTATTACAATTAAATATAACTATTTCAAAGTAAGAATTTAATAAACCTAATGAATCAACTTCACCTGCTTACTTGTTGTGGTAATTGCCTAACTTCAGAAATGACATGATTGCCTTCCAATATCAAAAACCCAGCTGAACCCAGGTAAAAAAGATGCCTACCAAGAACAGAGTATTGGCTGGAACTGATTAAAAAATTAAGGTCCACCGATTTGCAAAAACATCCTAACTGACACTTAAAATATATAATTAGAAATCTGAAGACTCTCATAGATTTTACACACTGTTTATGGGAATGTCTGGAAAACACAGTTTCAAGATAGTCATTCTACAAACTGTGAAACATAGTAGTTAGTATTGCAGCTTGTAAAAGTAACACGTAACGTACAGATCAGAAAATCTTATTCTCAGATTACTTTTTTCTGCAATGTATTTATGCAAAATATTGTCTTCTAATTATTCCTCGGTGTAGAAGGCACATCCTTCTAGCTGAATGTGGCCTTATCTGCTGATAGATTTGCAGGAAGATGAAGATGTGACAGAACACTAAAAACAAAGGCTACTGCTCTCTAGAAAAACATAAACATCTCCTACTTTCCTCAGAACTTCTATTTCACATCCATGCATTTATCTGCTTTGTCACTGCAATTGCTCTTCTAATAAGTAGGCTTATTTCACTGACTGCTGCAGTACTACCAAGAATGTACAAACACTCACCAATGTTTTATTAAACAGCCACATGAAAATTGGTTCTTCCAAAGAAGATTCATTTAGACTGATGTTTCCCTGAGCTACATTATATAGAACCGATTACAAATAATCCTGTGCCCAAAAACATTGTTTTATAGAGGAGAACTATAGTCTCTGCTAATGTTTTAATACATTATACGGAGATCTCCATGGAGAACTGCAGAAGAAAAGACCAAACGAATGTAAGATGCCTCTTACTAGTGGTTGCTGTAAAAGGTAGAGTAAGGACACAAAAAAGCAGCTTGTTAATGTGCATGTTACTCAGAAAGAAAAAACTTCATCACTTTCCTTAATACGAAATACTGGTAAAGAACACTGGAAAGCTATTTTTGGAAAGGTTTTTGAGGGGTGGGGGTTTTCTTTTTTTAATTACCTTGCCTAAAGGTTTATCTACTGTGATTCACCAAGAGCGATTAATTTAAAATTCTGTTCATTCATTTGTGATCACCATCAATTACACCATCAATGATGTTTAGTGCTCACCAGCGAAGTTGCTGCACATAACAGAAAGGAAGACACTATATAGAGACTGATTTCATACAATAAATTCAGTCAGCGGGAAGGACAAGATTCCAATCAGATCTTCCTCTGCCAATATATATAACAATTATTTTATCATCTGGACTGAGTCCCAACCAAAATGCATGTTCCTGTGCATTTTCACATAGATTGAAGAGACAGAATCTTGTAACAAGATTCTCTGTTCCAGAATGAGTCTATCCAGTTCGCAAGAATATTTAGAAGGAATTCTTTGCAAGCATTAAGGCCATGAAAGACATACTGGTGAATTCTGGAAATTCATCTGGTATTTCTAGTACTAAGCACAGTAACTTCTGTAAAGTCTGCATTTTAAAGAAGCCTCAAGTCTCCAACAAGACAAGAGTGGGATGGGTAACTAAAAAGCCAAAATGATTTGCCTGGTAGGTCCACGAAGGAGGTGAAGAGAACCTAAATCTTCCTTTTCCGTGCTCTGTCCTCTTGAGTACGTTGCCTTGAAGAAGTATCTTCTGTAACTCAGATCTACAGTTTCATCTGTTTTTCTCATGGTATTGTAATTTCTAGCCAATATACCCATGTATCTTATGGAAAGTAAAGCAACAGGACCATGCCCTCCTAAATTCTAAATCTAAACAGTTTACATAGGAAACAAAAAAAGATACAATTCCTGTGAAGGAGGGGAGAAAAGGAGAGAGTGCCAGGACAAGTCCAAACAGAGCAAAAGGAGTACACAGTTTAAGTAAACATAAAATACGGTTCAACACGTGAATTGCATCAGTAATCACAATGGATTCCGTGCAATCTGACTATTTATAGTACAAGCAACATTTGACCTTCAGTTAGATGGACTAAGAATAAAGTCTGTTTCAAATCCTAGTCTCAAAACTAGATGGGAACACATGACAATCTGAGGAATCAGACTCTCCCAGTAAAGTTTCCTCAATAACTTATTCTGAAAACCATGTAAAGCAATGGGCACTTCTTAAACTGACACATTTCTAGATATCAGTTAATGATAAAACATCTTAGCAAACTAAAGAAAGAGGGGGGAAAAAAACACTCAAAACAAACTACAGTCTTCAAGGAGAATAAGAGGACATTGAAGCCACAACAGATTCTCCATCACTGCTTCACCAGCTCAGAAAACCTGGAATAATTTCCAAAACAAAAGTTTTGGTTTTAATTCAGATGCTTACTTCAAGGAAGAAAAGTAACAAAAAAAGCTGCAAAATTTCTTGTAATTTAAAAAAAATAGAAGAAATTGTAAAAAGTAGGAAACACAAATCAAGGAACATTATATCAAATGCACAAAAGAGTCTAAAATGCTGGCTACATCCTCCTTTCTCAAATTCTGTTCCATATTTGCTGAACGTCACAGTCTATTTAGCATGACAATTACTCCTTGGGACAAAAAGCTTGCAATGCAACTGTGACAAACTGGGCTCATCTAAGGTAAGGAGCCTCAGCAGGCAGAAATATTAATTAGAAAATCATCAATTTTTTCTCCATGTTAAGGTAGCCAAAAGGAAGAGCAGGCATCTGCTTATCCTTATCAAAAATACCCTCCTCTGCTAGCAATCGAAATACTTTGCAAGTTTAAATCGCAAATAACAGAAAAATGGAGATTTACCCTATCTGCAGATTATTACCTGCAGAAAAATTTAAAAATTGATTTAAAAAATAATAGCAATAAGGTCCACTAAATTACAGAAAGGCACAAACTGACACATCCATTATTTAATTAGAAATATGCAGAATCTAAAAATTTTTGTATGTTGCATCTGAGAGCCAGCATTCCTAGATACTTTTCTACTAATATTTGGCAACGCATGTAAAACAGCCCTCGTGACCCCAACAAGTGAATACAGGGAAATAAACAGTAAGTATTACTTAATAGTAACCTGTTTTTGTGTTTAAGATTCTCAGATAGTTCTGACATTATTTTGGCCATGTATATAACAGTAGCAAAAAGGAAATTGCAGACACAGCTTCAAAGACTTTGTTGGCCTTTCTCCACCCAAAAATACACACAGACATGCACACACATTTTGACAGCTACTGTGCATGCACAGAAAAATTTCTAGGATAGATGCCAGATCCAAGTCATTCGGCTGCATAATAAAATAAGCTTGACTAAAGAATTAAGTCTAAATGTCTCAGTTGCCTAAATTACCATGTTTCATCGATTCTTGATTACGAAAGCCAGTTTCCTACTTCCTAGCTACTAGAACTGCCATAATATACACTGCTGTTGTTTCAAGGTATATATGCATTACGTTAAAATATTTACTATCAGTAACATGTATATTGAGGGCTTTCAGTAAACTTGGCTGTACACCATGAAAACTGTAGCTGCTTTGCAGCACATCAGAACCATATTAAATATGTGGTAATAAATAGACTGATACTATAAAAGAAGAGAATCAAAAATTGAAACTCTAACATTTTTTCCTAAAATTGACGATTTATTTCTACTAAACCTTTATTATTCAGACTGCTGAGTTCCTTCAGGAATATGTCAGCATTTGATATTTTAATAACACATATTAATCAAATAACACGGTGCTTTTAAGGGGAGGTTTTCAAAGGCAAAAGGCAGTTGGACACGAAGCTGAAACTGATTTTCAGGAACACTTAATTCCTATTTTGTTCCTGAAACTGCACCCCTCAGTTCCAATTTGGTAGGATATTTCTGTGGAAAAGTTCTTGTACAATTCCAGGAATACTGGAATTTATGCTTTAACTAGGTCATACAAAACTTATCTGGCATCCCGAAAGACACATTTGATTTAGAAGACTACTTTCTAAAACCTACCGTCTCCTGCAGAAGGAAAAAAGAAGACAGAGTCCTCCTACCAAAAGACTGCCCTCAGAACATCCTGGGCTCTACAAAACTCTCATCAAAGTACAAAAGATTCCACGTGAAATTAAAAAGTCTGTAGATGTAGGGCAGATATGCCAGACAGAGTGTTCATGACATGCAATATTCAAAACTACACTGTGTGGGCTGTAGTGTATGGTATGTGTCAGGTATTTCTAATGGAGGACACCAGGACCCTAGGACTGCCAGCTACTGGACAGAAAGCTGTGCCAGAATGTGTGTCACAGAGCTGGCAGTCTAGAAGTACCAGGAACCTCAGCTTTCAATTAAGCATGCCAGGAATTCTAGTTAGGATTTTGGCACCCTATAGCAGAACTGTGACTCAAAACTCTGGGAACCCTTAGCTGCTATCTTGATAATGTCACTGAGCAGCTGTAGCATGTCAGGAGAATACTGAATTTCAGAAACATTACATTTCAGTGTTTCTAGGAAAAAGAAAAGTAGGACTTCTGATTAGACAGTTTTTAAAAAATAGTATTGGTGTAATTAAGACCAAAGCCAGCTAAAAATAAACAAAAACAGAATTCCTTTTGGTTGAGAAACCCTATAGTATTGGCAGCTGTACTCACCACTCATATCCAGGAATAAGATTTCTAGAGACCACCATTTTCACATAGGCTTCAAAGTAAATCATTCAATTTTCAGAAACTACGGACCTGCTTAGATGCAGATTGGATCCGGATAGCCAGTAAGTTAAACACCTTGAACTGCTTTTGCTGAGCAGTAGAAAAGTTGCAGCAAATGAAAAAATATAAGTCTAGGTTTTATGTATCATTCTAAGCAATTCGGAGTATGAATAGTGGAAGGAGGGAATGGTAACAAAAGAAATCAGTAACAAGATATGTGATCCAAAATTTTTAGAAAATCCCAACCACATTACATTTTTTTAAAGACAGATTTCAAACATTCACAATATTATTCTTTTAGATGTCCACACTGCACATACACTACTGGTTTGATGGTCCTTTCTATGACGCTCTCTATCTCATTTCACAGAATCACAGAACGGTTGAGGTTGGAAGGGACCTCTGGAGAGGTCCAACCGCCCTGCTCAAGCAGCGTCCTCTAGAGCTTATTGCCCAGGATTGCGTCCAGGCGGGTTTTGAAGATCTCCAGCGAAGGGGACTCCACCACCTCTCTGGGCAACCTGTGCCAGGGCTCAGTCACCCTCACAGGAAAGTTTTTCCTCAGGTTCAGACGGAATTTCCTGTACTTCAGTTTATGCCTGGTGCCTCTTGTCCTGTCACTTGGCACCATGGAGAAGAGCCTGGCCCCATCCTCTCAACATCCTCCCTTCAGATGCTTGTACACGTTGATCAGGTCCCCTCTCAGTCTTCTCTTCTCCAGGCTACACAGGCCCAGCTCTCTCTGCCTTTCTTCAGAGGAGACATGCTCCAGTCCCCTCCTCGTCTTCGTAGCCCTCCGCTGGACCCTCTCCGGTAGTGCCGTGTCTCTCTCGTAGTGGGGAGCCCCGAAGTGGACACAGTACTCCAGATGCAGCCTGCCCAGGGCTGAGGAGAGGGGCAGGATCACCTCCCTCCACCTGCTGGCCACACTCTGCCTCATGCAGCCCAGCATACCATTGGCCTTCTTGGCCACAAGGGCACATTGCTGGCTCATGGTCAACGTGTTGTCCACCAGGACTCTTAGGGTCTTCTCGGCAGAGCTGCTTTCCAGCAGGTCAACCCCCAGCCTGTACTGGGGCAGGGGGTTGGTTATTCCTCCCTAGGGGCAGGACCCTGCACTTGCCTTTGTGGAACTTCAGGAAGTTCCTCTCCGCTCAACTCTCCAGCCTCTCCAGGTCCCTCTGAACGGCAGCACAGCCTTCTGGTGTGTCAGCCGCTCCCCCCAGTTTAGTATCATCCATAAACTTGCTGAGGGTGCACTCTGTGCCTTCCTCCAGGTCATCGATGAACACATTGAACAAGACTGGAGCCAGGACTGACCCCTGGGGGACACCACTAGCCACAGGCCTCCAACTTGACTCTGCGCCACTGACCACAACCCTCCGAGCTCTGCCCTCCGGCCAGTTCTCAATCCACCTCACTGTCCGCTCATCCAACCCCCACTTCCTGAGTTTACCTAGGAGGATGTGATGGGAGACAATGTCAAAAGCCTTGCTGAAGTCCAGGTAGACAACATCCACTGCTCTCCCCTCATCTACCCAGCCATCCCATGATAGAAGGCTATCAGATTGGTCAAGCATGATTTCCCTTTGGTGATTCCATGCTGACTACTCCTGATCATCTTCTTGTCCTCTATACGCTTAGTGATGACCTCCAGGAGGAGCTGTTCCATCACCTTTCCAGGGATGGAGGTGAGGCTGACAGGCCTGTAGTTTCTTGGCTCCTCCTTCTTGCCCTCCTTTTCTTTGCCCAAGACTGGAGTGACATAGGCTTTCTTCCAGTCCTCAGGCACCTCTCCTGATCTCCAGGACCTTTCCAAGATGATCGATAGTGGCCTAGCAATAAGATCCGCCAGCTCTCTCAGCACTCGTGGATGCATCCCATTGAGGCCCATGGATTTGTGGATGTCAAGTTTGGATAAATGATCTCTAATCTGATCCTCCTCCACCAAGGGAGGGTCTTCCTTTCTCCAGGAGGGTCTTCCTTTCTCCAGACTTTCTGTCTTGTCCCCAGAGTCTGGAATTCCTGAGGACTGGTCTTAGCAGTGAAGACTGAAGCAAAGGCAGCATTCAATAACTCTGCCTTCTCTGTATCCTTTGTTACCAGGGCACCGGCCCCAATCAGCAGTGGGCCCACGTTTTCCCTAGTCTTCCTTTTGCTACTGATGTATTTGAAGAAGCCCTTCTTGTTGTCCTTGACATCCCTTGCCAGATTTCATTCCAAATGGGCCTTAGCCTTCCTTGTCGCATCCCTGCACGCTCTGACAACGTCCTTATGTTCCTCCCAAGTGGCCTGTCCCCTTTTCCACATTCTGTAGACTTCCTTCTTCTGTTGGAGTTTTGCCAGGAGTTCCTTGCTCATCCAGGCAGGTCTCCTGCCCACTTTGCTGAACTTCTTCCTCAGAGGGATGCACTGATCCTGAGCCTGGAGGAAGTGATGCTTGAATATTAACCAGCTCTCCTGGACCCCTCTTCCTTCTAGGGCCCTACCCCAGGAGATTCCTCCAAGTAGGTCCCTGAAGAGGCCAAAGTTAGCTCTCCTGAAGTCCAGCGTTGCAATTCTACTCATTGCCCTGCTCCCTCCTCGCAGGATCCTGAACTCCACCATCTCGTGGTCACTGCAGCCAAGGCTGCCCCCAACCTTCACATCTCCAACTAGACCTTCTTTGTTCGTTAGTAAAAGGTCTAGCATTGCACCTCTCCTCGTTGGTGTCTCCACCACCTGTGTCAAGAAATTATCATCAATCCTCTGCAGGAACCTCTTTGACTGTTTGTGCCTAGCTGTGCTGTCTTCCCAACAGATGTCAGGGTGGTTGAAGTCTCCCATGAGAACCAGGGCCTGTGATCATGAGGCTACCTCCAGCTGTTGTAGAAGGCCTCATCGATGACTTCCTCCTGGTCAGGTGGCCTGTAGTAAACCCCCACCACCGTGTCACCCATGTTACCCTGCCCTTTAATCCTTACCCACCGGCTCTCAACTTGCTCTTCATCCACCCCGAGGCAGAGCTCCATACATTCTAGTTGCTCCCTCCCATAAAGAGCAACTCCACCACCTCGCCTTCCTGGCCTCTCTTTCCTAAACAGCACATAGCCATCCATGACAGCATTCCAGTCATGTGAACTATCCCACCATGTCTCTGTAACTGCAACGAGATCATGGCCCTGCGACCGCACACAGATCTCTAACTCTTCCTGTTTATTCCCCATGCTGCGTGCATTGGTATACAGGCATCTCAGAGAGCCAATCGTGCGCACAAGCTTCTCAGGCAAGGTGCAAGAAGATCCTCCATAGCCATGTCCCATGCCGTCTCCCTTGGTTGTATGCACCCGCTGGAGGCATCCTGACTTGAGCGGTGTTTTACTGACTACCCTATCTCTATACCATTCCCCTTCCCCCATCTTTCCTAGTTTAAAGCCCTCCGTACCAGGCTGGCCAACCTGTTGGCAAAGATGCGTGTGCCCCGCTTGGTAAGGTGGATCCCATCGCTCCCCATCAGCTGTTGATCTTCAAACAGGGTCCCATGGTCATAGAAACCAAAGCCCTGTTGCCAACACCAGCGGCGCAGCCAGTTGTTAACTTGGAAAACTCGTCTACTCCTCCTCCCATCCTTTCCCCTCACAGGCAGGATTGAGGAGGAAATGACCTGGGCTCCCAGACCCTTGACCACCATTCCCAGAGCTCTGAAGTCCTGTTTGATGGTATCTAACTTGTCCTTTGTCATTAGTGTCCACATGGAAGAGCAGCAGAGGGTAATAGTCTGATGCACGGACAAGCAGAAAGGCAGAAACTCAGAAAGCCAGTCATGCTCACCTTAAACTTGTGGTAAAAGATTTAGTAGCTGGAAAAGATCTTGTTCTGTTCTTGATAACATTTCACTAGATCAGATACTCATTCACATATTGGAAGAAAGAAGCCAAAAGAGCCATTTCCTTTCCATTCTCCACCAAAAGGTAGCTGCAGTACTGAAAATAGTTAAAATCAGTTTTGCAGTCCATTAAGATGGGCATGTATTCATAGAGAGGAATATGTGCTAACTATACAATTTAAATATCATCTACAAGTTACTTCCAAACTTTCCTAAAACAAGTCATGCTATTTTCATAGGGAAGATAGAGCTCTAACTGGAGTGCTTTTGGAAGCCTTGTTTGATCCATTCTTCATTAACAAGTTCTGTTTCCTTCCAGAAAATGCATTATCCTGACAGAACATATTGCAAATAACACCATTTTCTTACTGCATATCCTATATGACAGCAGAACCACCCATATCCCAATTACCAGCATATCCCAATTACCTCAGCACAATTTAAAACAATACAGACTGGTTTTACATACAGGAAGCATTTTTAGACATCTAAGAAAGACTTCAATGAAGAAAGAGCAATACCTGGTAGAAGTTAAAGTGTAGAAGTTCAGACAAAGAACATCTGCTCTCCACTGAACCCCCCTCTCAACAACAGTGGTTTTGCCTTTTTCTTTTTTTTTTCAAATATAATATATTTGAAGGAGAGATAAATCTATTACAGAAAACAATAAGAACAAAAACAGCCACAAAAACCCAAAAAGGATGAATAAAAAACACAAATCAAAGCTTCCTAGAGCATCATTTCCATCTAATCCATTAACAGCCACTAACAGCTGTTTGAAACTTTCACCTTGCAGAGAGACAGAGTTCAGAGAGGCATCCTGAGTGGAGAAGCTGTACGTAAATAATTTAACAGCTGCAGGGGGGAACAAGGCAGGGACACAGCTATTATTTAGCAGAAGCAGAAAGAAGATAAAGCTTTACAATTAAGAAAAACAAATATTCCCACCGCTGAATGAAAGACTGGTTTTATAAATACAAAACTGTCAAAGCCTGCGTAAGTTTTACATGCATAAGTTTCCAACATTCAAATGTGATGGAAAATTTGTAAGTCAACTGTTTTATTACAATAAGAAATACACATTTTTCATCTAACATCGCGAGGAGAGCAGGTTTGGAAGTCATGCTGAAGAACAAAAATAAGACCTTACTCTACTAATAACAGAAATATGTATATCTGCTCTCTGGACTCTGTTCTCACGAAACTACTTCTTTTGCTCTATTTACACACTAAAAAGAGAAGTGTTTCAGTTCTGGGAGCATATGTTACTAACTTTGGCTAAACATTCAATAATCACAGTTGCAATGCATGCACGCACGCGCGTGCGCACACACACACAGAGAAAGAGAGAGAGAGAGAGCGCACAAGCTGCTCATCTTCAGTCAGAATCAAGAATGACAAAAACTGACAGTAAAATTTGCCGAGTCAATTCACAGTTGCAATTGCCCAAAGATATCTTATGGTGGGGGAATGAAAATGAAATATCAGATCACACAAAGACAACACAAAATCAAGCATTTACAGAATCTTCCTATCCAGCAACAGCACTCATCAACAAAACAGCTCTAAAAATACCTTGAATAAAGAACCTTTTGTCATTGTTAATTTAATAATTTATTATCTACATTTAGAGTTATTCACAGTTTTTGTTCTCTTTCAAAATGATACCAGATAAAGTTTCCTCAAAAGAAATGCTTAATATTTCGGTATTCCACCAAGAGAATCTCCTTACCACCTCCCAGCCCTGAAAGCTAGTAACCATCCAAACCAGCACAAACAAAGTGGTACATTTTTTGAGTGTGGGCAAGCTCAAAGGCCAAAGTTCTCCTCCAAAGTATGAGAACAACGAATTTGACCCAGCAAATTCCATTATAATCCAAACAAGTTATCTGAAGACAGAATTTGGCTCCATCTAGTCGTTCAAAAAGAAAAAAAGAGTTCAGGCTTCTGGTGTTAGGTAAGTGGCAGCAGTGCTAAGTGCTCCTGGAATTTCTCCATTCTTACTGAAGAAATGAGAACTACCTGTTCTTGACATAAACTCTCAGGTCATCTAAAGGGTAAGACTCACCCTGCAGACTGAAGTTCTGTCTCTAGAAACATTATTTTCCATCTCCATATTTCTCAGGAATTTGCCCTGAAGAGAAAAAACAGCCTAACTCTTAGGTCCTAGAAGGTTAAGTAGCTTCCTATTCAGCTATGAAATCTTGACCTCTTTGACATCAGTAACAAAACTACCCTTTGGAAATCTGTCAAGACGGCAAGCTTATAAGAGCACCACCTCATACTTCCAGGCTCAACAATATGATAAGAGCTAGCATCTTGAACTTCAAATCAGAGCTGGAAAGTGCAGTGTCTCAAACAAGATTGATTTGGCTAGCTGAGTAAGTCCTTCCAAGTATTGCCCCTCTTGTTCTTCAAGAAACATCTCTGTCTATAGAGAGCTGCTCTGTAACTTCTCAGCAATAGTCCAATTTCACACAGCCACAGCAGTTGCTGAAAAAATCTAGCCATCTCTGCTGCTTTACTGTCTCACCTAACAAGTAGGGGATTTCAAAAGAATTAATACATATTACAGGATTAGCTTTTCAGAAGTTCTTAATAGTCATACCATGGATAGCTGAGCTTCCCAGAAGAAGTGATCATGGCACACTTAGTGGAATAATTCCAGAACAGATCAATTTAGACACATAGAGAAATTACAGAATTTGCATAAGCAAATGAACAGACTTCAGATAGATGTTGCAGATATATTACTTATTTGTACAAAGCAGCTAAACAAAACGAGGTAGATTCATGTATTGATAGAGTCATTTCATATCCATATGCAGATTATATCATAAGATAGTGAGGAACATATTAAGCTGTTAGGTAGACCTTGCAATGAGGTTAGCAGTCACATGCCAAAAGAATAAGATTGCTGTTCAGGTGCTGAAGATGAATGGCTGTTCTTGTAATGGCATACAGAATGCAAGCGAGTTAAGCTAGCCAACCATATATTTTTAATTTTTCTCATTTCATAAATGAAATGAAAATTAAATTAAATTTCATTTAATTTTTTTTCATTTCATAAAAAATTGGATTGAACAGCTGAAAAATGCACTTTTCTAAGCACAGGAATTCTGTTTGCCCAAACTTGTGTTGAGACACAGCCCAAGAACTCCATCATGTCATTTACATTTTGAAGCAGCACACCTGGCACTGCCAGAAGCAGACAGCACAGCCAGTAACAACTTGGGAGCTGGAATAACCAGTATCAGCTTACCTTACAAAATCAGGAAGCAATTCTATGGCTCTGCAGGCTACTCTGATACTTTTTAGTTAGGAAAAGGCTTTCATGCTACAATATGTAATGAAAGTGCCAGCTATATTTCTAGTTCCAGAATGTATGAAAAAATATACCTTTAATACAGTGCTTTACATAGATAAATTGATAATGACCCTTTTTCCTAGAAAGGCTGCCTTTTTTCTTGGGTAGCTGCTTTGAAGAAGAAAAACTAATCCATGAATCCAAATAAAATTTCACTTGACAAGATGCTATTCCTCATGAACAAATAAGGATATGGGAGACTAATACTACAAATTATCATCTCTCAGGTACAAACCAAAGCAGACTTCACATCTTGTACAGGTCTATGTACCCTAGTCACAGAGTGAAGATATCAAGCTCTGCAGATTTTCTTTCCCATCTACAAGCTCCCTGTAACAAGAAGTCTGGATGGGAACTAGCAAATGCAAACTCTTTACACTTTTTCTTGAGTAGTAATATTAAACTGACCCTTCCGGCAAACTGTCCCTAGCTTAGAGCACAAGATAGGAAGAAAACACAAGTTCTCAAGTACATGTTTACCTTTAAACACTGTATGGCCTAGACAGCAATACACCATATCCTTGCATTTTCACAAGGAATTGCATCTTGCCAAGTGAAATTTTCTTTACATTCATGCATTAGTTTTAATTCTTCAAAGAAGCTACCTTAGGAAAAAGGAAAAAAAGGTCATTCCTTAACTGCTGTGCTAAAATTCAGTTGCAAAATGTGGTTGTCATCACGAGTGAAAATATCTACTGTCCTTTCTCAAGTCAAGAACAGCTTGATTTCTTCAGACCACACTTGTATCACATGACATAGTTTTACTATTATTCCACAGGTCTGCAACAAAAGTTGTAAAAAAAAAAAAAGTCTGTTTTGTTTGGAAACAAAGCAATGTTTCTGTCTGTCAAAGGAATAAAAATCTATCCTTCCCATCCTCAGCTTTGAGCTACTTTAGTAGCTCATTAACACTTTGAGGGCTATCACTGTGAAAAACTTAACTTTCTTCAGCTGTTCTTTAAAAACACTTCTAGGAAACTGACAAAGCCACTTCCTCTAGTTCTTTGCAGGGCTGCTGTTTAGGCTGTGGCCTTCTTCACCCTATTTTTGCCAATGTTTTCTGTATTTCTGATACCATGTAATTAAAGAATCTGAGGCAATGAGTTTATTTCATTCTTAAACAGGCTCTGTGTCAAAGACTTGCTCAAGAAGCTGCAGATACAGAGCCTTGAAATGTACCTCTGACATATGAGAGCACTTAACTCCCATAACCAATTCATTTTCCAGCTCCAGTTCCTCTTGTTAGGCTCTTTCATTATATCATACAATTTGCTGCCTCCAAAAAGTACTGTTACAATGACAGAACAAAACAGGGTTTAGGCTGGACCTGGACAATGCAGTGGGGGTGAAAAGCCTATGGTGTCTTTGAGCTCCTCTCACAAGGCCTGCTTGAGAAAGTGCATTTAGTTGAGATTTCCTGACATATTAACAGAATTCATCAGACTTATCGTAGACATCTGCCTGTGAGGTCATCCTTCTGAGTTCTCTTTTTAGCAAAACAATCTTGTCTAGGGTATGATTTCCCCACTTTGAAGTGGACATCTACATTTGGCTGGAAAAATCAAATCCCACAAAGTATGTGTTTATCCTCACTGACTGTAAAGAGGATCTGAGGGGATTAGATCAGCTGCACATCTGTAGTAACTTGAGAAGAGACCCCGCCCTTGTCTGTAGCAGTCTAGTAGATCCTGAATAACTCTGGCCACTGACTGCAATTGAGGTGATGGATCCACTGAGCACGGTGGATCCACAAGAAACAGGTCTTACATCATGTGCACTCTACAGCAGATCCAGCTGCACATCTGTCTGGGCTTCCTCAGGCAAAAATACAGTAGCATAAACACACACTTCTGCAACAAACAATGTGCTTAAAGGAGCATCTTGTTTGAATCAGGGCTTCACATATTCTTGATTTGGCCAAGGGAGACAGAACACCAGACATGAACATAGAAACAGGGAGTGTCACATGCCTACTCCTTTTCATCTGCATTAAAAGACCCAGCTTCTATACAAGCTCATGCACAAAGCGCAGCTCTTACACATGCAGTAAGGTGAAAAAGAAAATCAGATAGCTGCTGCTGGAGCTAAATTAAGACTTGTCTCATGAAGAAAAAGATAAGACTTCAAATATATTCTCAGTCCTATAATGGGAGGGAAAACACTTCTGTTATACAGAAATCTAAAAGAATTTTGGAAAAAGTCAAAAATATTTTGTTTTTATCTGGGTATTCTTCCAAGGTGAAAACCAAAGAAACCACTTCAACCTAGGCTTGCAAGTGTTGAGCTGCCATAGTCAACAACATGGAACTATCTGAATGAACTGAAATGAAGCAATGTTTCCTATCATAATTTATGAGTTTGATGATTAAGAATTTTCATAGAAAAATAAATCTCAGAACATGTCCATCCAACCCCAAAGGGCAGTAATGCACTCAAAGTTACTTTAGATTTCAGCTACAGTACCTACTGCTGTGACTGACAAAAGCCTGAATTCATTGTCATCTTGCGATCAGAGAATATAGAAAGAGATTCCTACTCCTACTCATTGTCATCCGCTTCTTTCCATGAGAGGTTCTATCAGTTGAGCTTCACTTGGTCACTCATCTGTGGACTCAGAAGATGACAGTATAGAGATAGAGGAAGAAAATTGTGCTCTAAACTGGTAAAAATTAACTGAACCAATGCATATATGCCAATTTACGGGAAATTAAAAACAAGCATTTGCAAGAGACAGTGGCTGCATTACAGAACAGCAGAACAGGGAGAAAGATCAATGCACTTTATCCCTCACTGCCCTTAACTCCCCCCTCGCAATAAGAAATTTGATGTGCTCCCTAACAAATGGAATGATTTTTTCCCCTTGTGTTTCCAAATACTCCCCTCTTAAAACTATACCTCATACTCTCCACAATGCCCTGAAATCTGCAAGTCTGACATTCACATGGGTACATCAGATGCTGGCAGAAGTCTGCACTTATCACAACTGACGATTAAAAATAAAAGAATCATGGTGGAGAGAGAGTAAAACTGAAAATCTAACAGAGGTGTTTCATTTTGCAAAAATACAGTCAGGGAAAGAAGCTTAAGAAGTTTATTCGAAACAAAACAAATTCATTTTGAGTCTCTCTATATTTGGAAGCTATCCTACCACTGAGAAAAGCTGAAATGACCCTGTTTGCTGACTAGCAAGTAATAAAAAAAGATTAGTTTTATTAAATTAATGTGCCAAGGCTGTTTGTTAGAACTAGTTTTAGTTGGTAAGGAAGTAAGAAGTTAAGCTGTGCTAATGTAATCATGACGCTTGATGTAAGTTTGGCAAACAAACAATATTTAATATTAAAGAATATTACTATATTAATGAATGTAGCTGCAAAGCGCATATTTAATCTATAGAAGGTTTGCTTAAGGGAGTGGTCTTTTAGGCTTTCAAATCTGTTTCTGGATACTGCATCATTATACATAGTAAGGTAACTGCTTTAATTTCAGCAATAAAAACGTTACATGGTCTTACACAAGCAGAAATTGGTAACTGACGAATTTCTGTGATAACCTTATTGCCACTGGACAAACACAAAACTGAGAAAGGTGACAAATGTTAACTGCAGCCCTCTAAAATTCTTCTCTAAGCTGATAGTTAATAAGGAAGACTATAAAGATAAATTGGAAAAAGGGAACAAATGTGAGATTAAAAATGTAGGAAAGAATTTACAGCTTTAAAATTAAGAGAGTGACAAAGAGCCAGAGAAAAAGAAAGAAGCAGAGAATGTAATTAAAGAGCTGGAGGAGTGATGGAAGCAGCTGGGTGAAGGGGTGGGAAAAGAAGAATCAGTGCTGGAGAGTGAAGTCACAAAAGCATGGGGGAAGGTGTGGGAAAGAAGTGAGGAAGAACCTGAGGGGAGGAGAAAAGTAAGGGAGAAAAGAACATTCATTTTAAAATATATACTTGAAGAAGCTTTGCATTTTTGCCATCTGGCAGCATATGCAGTGCTGGGATGTGTTTTCTGGTGTGGAAAGAACTGTTCCATGAACTTGTCTGAGCCACACACCTGTCACGTAGTTACTTTCAGTGAAGAGGTGCAGGACCCATTGATGAACCCTGGTGATCGTGTCCATTCATCACTCGTAAAAAATAAAGCTGTTTTGAAACCCAAACTAAACACTCCTGACGATGCAAACCTTCCTACACAGTTAAAGCTCCAAAAGTGATATAGCAAATCCTCCTACCTCTAAGTAATGCTTAACACTAGCATCTAGGCCAAGTAACATTTTCTAGGAAAGACATTATCCGCTAGTCAGCAGGGTGCTGTTGATTTGCTGGAGTGCACTGAGCCTGAAGTAAAATGCCTGATTCCATCATTATTCCAGAGACAATTTCATCCAATAATTTTTCCACTTTCACATTCACAATTTTGTTAAAGATAAAACTTACAAAAAATCTACATTCTTACAGTTCAGTTCTAGCTGTTTCTTTACAGATACCCACAGCTGGCAGAGAGATTTGTGAGTAGGAGCTGGCAGTCCCTATTATGTCTCAATTAAAAATGAGTGTATTTTACAGATCTTTATCAAACTTGAATTCATGTCTTCATTTATGCTGATTCACCAGTGCCTACATGCACACCACTTATGTTAAGTTACAGTGGAAAGAATATGGCTTTTTCAGCTTGGAGTACTTGGAGCCAAATCATGAAACAAACCACTCTGATGAACAGATTCACCAATTTCAAAGATTTCTTCCTGCATGTATCCATTATTGCAAATAAACCTTATCATCCATTCAAAGGCATAAAAATAGTTTGATACAGCTAAAGTTATACTGAAATTGTGTTAAGAGCCCCAATCATCTATCATGCTCTACACACGCTTCTCTTACCTGACTTAACGAAGTTCTTAAAGACTTACAAAAATTAAGCGAGCTAGGCCATAAGAGAGGCAGAATTCATTCTCTACAATTGGACTTGCACAATTACACCTATAGGGAGGACAGGAGAGTGGGAAAAATTTTGTACAAATATTACAAAGCAAAACAACAGTTGTTTATCTGCCAATAAACAGCAAAACAAGTAGGCGTGTTTACCTGGAGAGTGTATGCATAACTTCTTAGGCAAAGGTATAGGTTTAATTTGTAAACTGCCCGAATTGAAAAGCAAATCATACTAAAGGCCATATGTTTTCAAATTCTGAAACTACAGTTTGCCAGACAATCTCTGTGCAAAATTAAGATTCTGCAGCACAAAAATTTATGATTACAGTATAGCTTTTTGTAGGAAATGAAACTCTAAAAAAATAAACTGCAATTAAGCTGTTGAAGTTTTGTCTGCCTGAATTTGCAGAAAGCCTTACAAAAGAGCTGTGAATTCTGAAGTTTCATTTCAGCACCAGCATTGACTATTTCATGACTAATCAAACATGCTGTTCAGACAAACCAATCTGTATCCTTCGTCTTCTCACACCAAAGAAGCCTCAGCTATTCCTAACTTTAAGCTATTATACTCATTTGCCTTATCAAGTCCAATTTATGCAGCCACATTCAAATAAAAGTTTATTTGCAAGACAAGGGCTTAATCACCAAGAACGACATGATACCACATTATTCACTTCCATATTTGAAGCTTTTAGTATAGACCTCAATTTATGTCTTAATCTAATACCAATGAAAAAATCTCCTGCTGCAGAACTTAAGATCATCTTCCAGGGAATACACAGGACCTGGTTTTCAGCATTCAAAACAGCATGTTCTGACAATGTATGCTTTTTCAGATAAGTATCATTTTAGAAAAGCTCCTTGTTTCCCAACTACAGTTCAAAATTTTCACAACAATTACAAAAACATGCCATACTCCCTGGTAAACTAGTGCCAGCAGCCACTTAGCAGTCTTGGCCAAATTCACAAGAACTTTACATACCCACTGTAACATTAGTCAGTTTGATTGTAGCACAAATATAATTTTGACTCTAAATCATCTGCAACAGGTGCACTGGTGTTGATGTTAAAAATGACTGCAGAACTGAGGCAAGTTTGGCAGGAACTGGACGTTTGCACTTATTATGAATCACTTCAGAGAATTTAATCTTCAAACAAACATAGGCTTGATCCTGAGTTACAGTTTCAAGCGATCTTGCCATTATTGGACAAGACTCTCAAGGCAGACATACGCCATTTTCACCAAAAATGTCTCAGTGATGCCAGAAAGTAAAGTAATTCCTAAAAAGAATTACACCAAAAGCAGAACATATGCTTTACATTAAATTCTGCATTAACAGGAACATTCCTACCTCTCTATTTACTTGGTACAGAGAAAAAATGTAAAGCAAAAAAGCCTCAGTCTCTGGATCTCATGCCAGCAAGAACTGTAGAAAAAGAGAGATGCCAGTTTGTGTTCTCCTAAGCATTCTAGCGATTTAGGGCCAAATTTTGCATACCTTATGGATGCAAAGTATCTCAAAGCTGAAGAAGAATTACCCTGGAAAAAGAATTAACGCGAAGAACTAACATGACTTGAACAGTTCACCAGAGATGGAACTTTAGTCAATAGGAAAGATAATATTCCAACAGTGGACAGCGTCCAAGAATAAAACCTGCCTACCAGAGGATGAGGTGAAAGCATTGCTTATTAAGACTGCCCACTATTTCCCATTATAAAAAGCTTCCTTCAGCTGTTCATAAAATGTTATGAAATAAACCAATGAACTAAAATGACCTAAAGCCTGATACACGCTAAATACCAGTTTTTGGAAAATATTTCAGACAATAGTTTAGCTGTTTTGCTCCCAAGATTCAGAAGTAATTTATTATTATATTAAAACCATTTCTATACCATTTTAGAGCAGAGACCTGAAATTTGGCTGATGGCAGAGGTCATTTAACCCTGAAATTCATTTGGCTGTACTGAGTACTCGTTTGTAACCACAGCTAGAGCATTACATTAAGAACGTTTCGGAATTCAAACCAGAATATCTGCCCCTGAGCTGGGCAACCATTCTGCCCACATTCAAATTTGGCAGGTTGGACCTATTCCTGTAACATATCTTTTTCAGGATCATCAAATCTTGATACCACAGAGACACTGAAAAGCTTTCTATTTGAATAAAGACATGAATTCTTTAACCTCATTCCTATCTGTATCTGTATACTCATACAAATGAGAAATAAGTACAGAAATAACAAATGCTTGCTCACCAAGCATCTTTTGCTCATCACATTCATGTTTATTTCTTTTGGAGAAAAGAAATTAAGTAATGTTTAAAGAAACACTTTAAAACCGTATGCTGAATGCTGCAATAATAATAGCAAGCTCTTGGTCTTAGCTTTGACACTTGACTGTTAGTCACTCTTGAAAAATCCAAACTGCAAACTCACTCAAAGTACAAAAACTAAGTTCCAATATCAATGCAATTATCCTAACAGCATCACACTGACATCTTGATAGACAGACAAGGTTACCTTGACAAGTTAGCTTTTGGAGCTCTACTGAGTCTTGCAGTAATTTCTACCTACGACTGTTGTGGAAGCCAGAAATGAAAACATTGAAACATTCTCATATCTGTAAATATTATATATTAGGAAAAGGGAAGCAAGCAGGTGAGAAGAGGGAGAAGAAAAAATATAGGCTGTATGTCATGGTTCAGGCTGAAATCAACCAAGCCCAAGCACTAACTACTATGCAGTAACTGAATCTATCTGAAAGAGTTTGGATATTTATTGCCTCGGGGGAGGGGGGGTGGGTGGGTGGTATTATTAATACATAGAAAAATACATCATTATAGAAACATGGTTATCTCTACTTCCCCTTTCCTTTCTGGTAAGGCAGCAGTTTTCAGCAGTCAGGAGGAGTAAGGTTTTAAGTATGTTGCTTCCAGCCAAACGAGTTTGGTCCCAGATTTCCCTGGAGGTCCTCTACAGTCAGGCTTCCCTGAAGGTAGAGTCATGCCATCCCCACTTTAGGGTAAAAGTGGATGAGTTTTATGGGGTTCAGAGCACCTTCCAGACTGTTTGATCTTTGCACCACACTGTCACTTGTTGATTGGTATAGCAAGTCACCCAGAAAATATTCTTGTACAAGCTTGCTTCTGTTATTTCTGCCAGTTATATATTTTCAATAAGGTTCCTAATCATGCTTAGCTAACGGAAGCGACTTCCCTAATAGAGCAAGACATGGTAGTATGCAATAGGAACATCCGCCTTTGCTTTTGAGTAGCCATATTTTTTCAAGTAAGTAGCAGTGTAAAAGAGATGCCTTCCGTTGCACCTGGGTGACCCACTGATTCATCTATACTCGCAATGGCTGAATTTGGTAAATATATTTCTTAGATTCTAAAGTTCACTGCAGTGTCTAGAGAAATAAAACAAGAACAGATATAAAAAATTAAACCACAGCATAAACATAAGCTCTCTCTATAATGAAAATGACTTTTTTTAAGATTTGTCACTAGGATCATAGACATTAAATCAGCTTCAGTTTCTTCTCTACTGCTTTGGAGATATTTTAGACCCAGTATCACAGAAGAAAGGAAGCACTTTTTAAAGTGCAACAACTAATTTAAAGGCTGTCACCATGATTAGTACAACTCTCTACTTCATTATGCAATGAACTAAGTCTGAACCATCTGATAACAGTGCCATTATTTAGGTCAGATTCCTGGTTCAGATCTCTACAGATGAGAAAAACTGGAATGACAGTGGATGTCAGTCACCTATTATCCTCCTCAAATCACTAGATCTTCTACAGGACAATTTAAACGCTCTGTGTTTCAGGACAAATTTAAGAGTCCTCTTCATTTTGCCAGTCACAACGCATAGGCCGCAAGTGAGACACCTAACATAGCAGTCACACACTGAGGACTCTAATGATCCACCCTTCTTCCAGTTATGTCCTCCATATGGATTATACGTACAGGGGGATGCTCCCAGCTTCCCCCCACCCCACACCCCCCACCAATCTGGTGCCAGTTACAAGCAGTCTGCATTCCTGTGCCTCACACTCTGAACGGGAGGATGTCAAGACCTTGAGATACAGCCCGCTTGGGCATCAGAAGGTTGAGAAACAAAGCCGCCTCTTACTGCCGGGGCAGTGTTGATTATTGTAGACTGGAATTAACTCCTCCTTCACCACTGCAAGAGTAAAGCAATCACTCGCGACTCCACCTCCACCTTCCCCTGAAGGGTATAAATAGGTTGGCCCCACAGGCCATTTCTGGCTCTTCTTGAGTGACAGTGGGTCTGCCAACTTGCAGAACCTGTCAGGATGGGGATGCCCTCTCGAGTTACTTCCCTAGCACTGAGCATACGTTGGCTACTGAGGTAACGATGGGTAAGATCAACCAGAATTGGTTTGCCTAGTTCATTTGTTTGGGTAATTACAATTCATATTTGCTTTGTCTGCTTATTAAGTAGTCACTGTTAGCATAACTTTTAATGTAACTAGAAAATAACTATTCTAGTTGAGCTAAGTTTCTGTTAATAAGAATTGTTGCTTTATACCATTGTAACTTGTGTAGTAAATTTTGATCTTTAAAATAAGTTGTTGGAGTCATGCAGCAAGTCTCCTCCCTCGGGCCACAGGAAACCCACACAGTCTGGGACTGATCATCCCATGACAATATGCAAGAAGCACAGCTTCATTTATAGCCAGGTTCTCTTCATCAAGAAAACAGCCAGACAACTTGGTTTTTACACAGAGTAATCAATGGAATATGTTTACAAAGTAGGCCTTTATCATTGTTAGCACTTACTTGCAGTGACAAGTGCAGTGTTTTTTACTGATCAGCTGGCTAAAATTTGGAATCTTTGGTCTTGTTGCAGATAGAGTGAAAAACAGCTTGAGGTAGGAAAAACAAAATAGACCTCCAAATCATGGATAGAGTCCTGCTTAGAAAGAATTCAACTCCTCTGAATGCAGGAAGACCCAAAATCAAAATAAACAAACAAAATACCCCAGAAGGAAGTTTCTTTACTCACTTGGTTAGGTAGTTCTCAGCTCAAGCACTATTTATTATTTTTGTGCACCTACCCCTCTGACTCCAATCCCCATGCTGTCTCATCTTCTCTACTCGTTGACTCTTTCATTGATATACAAAATTTCCATTAAAAAATACACCTGTAGCGGGATTTGGGGGGTATTTTCTGTGCTCTGTTTGGAGGCTGCATTGTTTAAGCTTTCTAGCTGATGCAGAAGTTTAACTGTTTCTCACATTTACGTCCAACAAAAAGATGATTGTTATACCCGTTACTTGTAATCTATATTGATACATAACATCAGTTTCTTTTCATGAACAGTACATACAAGGAATATGTAAGACTGCTCCAGGAAGCTAGCAACGTCATTGGGGAAAGAACCAAGATTATGGCCTAGAACTCCAATTACCTAAGTAATACACTTGTCTTTTTCCAGGATGAGGGTCATTTCCATTCCATCACTAATTGTACTCCAAGGCAATGTTATGCACTTCACTGTGAAGGTCCACTGTTTTTTGTATTGTTTTACAAACAAAAAAGATCAATTCTTTCCAAGCTGTTAGATATTTTACCTTCAGATACCCACTACTACTACTTTATTCCATTCTCCCCTGAAACAATAGTGATAATAAATCAATTTACCTGTAAATTTTTAGACCTAAACTTTATCCTGCTCCTATTTACTTTTTAATAAGAAATCTTTGCTTGCAAAGCCAAAACATGCTCCAGAAAACACGAGGTTGCATATCTTGAAGACAAGTTAGTTGTTTGGACAGAGAAAGATGCACTTCCTCTTTATGACCAGGTGAAACACAGGAAAACTTATACAGGTCTTTCTTGTTTTAATCATTTATAATACAAAGTAGACAAGGAATTGTGTGATTATGTCCCTTCTAAAAGACAAATATGGTTGTTTACAGGAACTTGCAACTTGGTGCCCCCAGCTAAGAACAAATACATTTTCAATCTTAAATACATATTGAATTATAATTAGATTTTATAGCCAGGCTTGATTAAAATTACAGTTTCTGTTATGCACCAAGCTGTAACTGGGTCACCTATAGCTTAGGCAAGAGTTTAATCACAGCTTCTCTGCTTTTAGGATAAAAAAATATTGACTGGATCACTTATCTTTAGCTTTTTCTGGTATCGAGCTCTGCCATTTGTCTGGCCCTCAACATATCATTACACACAATAAGCAAGGAAATTCAGCTTTCAGAAAAGAAACTCATTTTTAACTTCACAGTGATATCTAAGACAGTCTTCTCCTTTTCCTTCCTTTCTTCCACCTCTTCCAAAAAAATTGTCTGGCATCTTGCTAAACACTACTAGAGTTGCAAGTCTATACTAGAGTTAAGTATAGACTCTAGAGTCTATACTTAATGCGTAAAAAGGTTCACAGACATTAAGAGCTGTTAAATAATTCTAGTGTAATGCGAGGATGCGAGGTTTCATAAAATCATATGTTTCAGATGAGGTCAGATGTCTTTTATTTTTAATCAGTAATTTGCTACAGAAACTGCTGTTTGTAATCTCAGGCCAAATTTACCTTATGCTATTACCCAGACTTATAATGAGAGCAGAATAATAATACAGAACTTCTGGCCAATGCCAGGTTTGCAATTGCAAGTGTATTTTAAAGTGATTAATGATAAGAATGACACGATGTGTCCAAAAGTCTAAACATACAGAAGCCATCTGTTAGGTTAATTAACCTAACAGATTACACATGAAGAAGAAATTCTTGACTCAGGTCAAGGAGACAGAATAGCATTGAGATTACTCAGTAAAATATTTAGTATTTAGGCTATTTGCTCTGGTGTGCCATGGCTCTGTTCCCATCTGCTGTCTCAAAAAGCTGCTCTGACTTAAAACATTCAAGGACAAATAATTCTCAGAGATGAACAGAAATGGCTGCCTTTGAAGTCAGAAAAGCTCAGCTAAAAAAGTTTTATGAGAACGTATGAGGCAAGCTACTATTTTGAATGTATGAGGTCTTATTTTTCAACATGCAAAATGCAAGCTTACTTCAATAAGGAACATTTTTTACTAGCATCCACTGACTTGAACTGCACTATATATGACTTCAATATATATATGGCTTGAATTATATAAATTAAAAGCAAAAAATATTGCTTCGTAAGCTACCACCAACAAATACATTTATCTAACAATTACTAAAAAAATCTTGGTTATATTATCAGCAAGTTATAACAGGGAACTTTATAGGTCTTTGAAATTTGCAAGATTATTTGACTATATGAAAAGGATGCTAACTTCACCCTGCCTAAAGGAATACAAAGTTTTTTCAGAAATACATTTATTTTAACTACATATCAGCAGCATTTTCCATTTTACAATCTACAACTGTGCAGAGATCTCACTTATCTAACTGCATAATTACTGTGAAACTATGTATGACTCTCTCCTTCAGAGGAAGATTTTTTAAAATCATTTTTAATGATCATTAGAGACGGTGTACGTTAAAATACCTCCTCATAAAAGCAGCTTATGTAAAGGTATTTAAAAGACCAAATCTATGCATAAGGTCAAGATTTTCCAGCTAGTCAGTTTTGCTAATTAGATTTTTCAAATACACTAAGAATTGTACCATAACTCTTTTTTAAACCTCTGTGGCCTGTTACTAAACACCTTTCAAGAGTCCTCAAAAAAGAAAAAGTAATACTTTGTTTTCAGCCAAATGACGGGAGAGAACCCAGCAGAGAGGTGAAGAGAAGAACCCAGGATAACACTTACTTAAATTGACACAACTATACTTGGAAAGAAGAAGGCTGAAAAGATAACTAGACTTATAAGAGCTCAGGAGAAACTTCTGGAGGGCAAGAGGGAATTTTGATTTGTCTGTCTTAGAAAGGGGGAGGTGGGAGAAACACACCCACACAGCAATAATCAAGGTACTTACTACCCAGTAATCCCCATTATGTAGGCTCTCTAAATTCTTTCCATCATGAGAGAAAAGGATAGTTTCCTCTACAGTCAATCTGCATTGAGATGAGAGCCTAATTTCAGATGCACTTTCCCTGTATTTCGAAGCTGGACATGTACAAACTGAAGCTTTTTTGAGACAATGGCCATCTTCTAGTCTTCCCATATTCAAGGTTCCAAAACTAAACCAGCCCTGCTTTGGTTCCATGCAGGTCACGTCTGTCTTGTTCCTGGAAAATAATATAAAACACTTCCTATGCCATTATCAAGTTGTCATAAAAGGGTATTCAACTGCACAGTCAATGAACGAGAACAGTCTGTGTGAGGACATGAGGATTTGGTTGTTTGTTCTTTTGCATATGCCATTACCATTTTGCCAACAACATAAAAATATGTTCTTAAAGTTGAAGGAATTTTAACTCCTATGAAAGCTGGAATGAATTCCAGGAAGAAGTTATCTCTATAAGCTTCCTATCCAGAGAACTGTCCTCCTTTTAGCACTGCAATGATAGCTAAGTAGATGTTTAAGTTAACACCTTCACACATATTAGACTGTTTCCCCTGAACACAGAGCTCTGTGAGCTACACAGCCATCAAACTGCTCCAAGAAAGAATGTTTCTTTGTGAAAACATCCCTTTCCATTTCTTCAGACCTGATGGTACCTGTTAGACATCAACAGCCATTGCTGATAACCCAGAAGACAGTGCTCTGCCGAGTATTAGTGGCTTAAGAGAGAAGGTGAGAGGAATGAGCAGCACTTCTGAATACCTGAGCAAGATTTTCTGGAAGGATCTCAGTTTTACTAAAAGGGCTTCAAGGGTAACTACTTATTCCGGAAAAGGCTAGAACAGTCATCATATGCACAGAGCTCTCAGTACTTTTATTTACCAATGTGATATTTACCCTATCTATTGCCCTTAAACCTCCAAAAGCCAACCACACCTGTGCCTGCAAATAGGAAACTATCCCAGTAGTAGCATACTTATTTCCTGTAGTAGTAGACTCGTTTCGTATTTCAGAGCCCATTTCAGCACGGCAAAAGATGTTTTAATCTGCATAGTAAATGGAACAGGCTTTGACATCTTTGTCAAAGGTACACTGAACACACAACAGAAAGAAAACTAAAAGCCTATGCAAAGTCTTTTTATTATTATTGTATGTGGGATTCAAACTTTCCAACTGCTTGAACAGAAAGAAGTTGAGTAGATGGTATCTTTATCTGAGGTACCTTCAAGGGCAGGAAGGGTGATGAATGACCGTGAATATTACTGCATTTTGTTTTCGGACTTCAAGCCTAGCAGAGAAAAAGCAAGTTCTGCAAAAGCAGAACATCAAAAGGACCAGTAACCCATGAGCTTTTGATGAACTGCTGACTAGTTCCTCAAGAGACTTGAGATTTTTTTATTACAACATAAAACCTAACATGTCAGACTAGAAGGTTCCCTGATATTAGGGTAAACTAACTTCCAAGAGGGCTCCCACTTGTGGCAATTTAACATGAGTTGGGGTTCTAGCCCAACTGGTCTGTTGTCACTGGTGAGACACCTTCAGATTGAGACCCTTCCCTTTCCCACTTCAATATTGCCCCTACAGGATGGGGGGGGGGGGGGAGGGGGGGCGGGGGGCAAGGGAGAAGAAGAAATCTCTGTAGCAATGTAAACATGTGTTTACAAAATAAACAAACAAAACACACAAAGAGGTGCGGGCAGACACTCAGAAGAAAGTTATAGAAGGATCACTGTCAGAAGATTCCTGAGTGGCTAGTCAGGAGGGATTCGTCAGATTTTACCATAATTCTCCCCAGGACAATGTCAACCCTGGGAGCCAATCTGCACGTGAATTTTCAGTCTTAACTGAGCATATAATATTGAATTTTGAACATACTGCCCATAAGCAGGCCACTTAAATCAGCAATACTTAAAAATAGGCAGAGAAGGCATATGCCAAAAGGCAACAGTTTCTGGAGTCTGCAAATGTACAGAAACAATTATTTGCTTGCTGCGTTTTCTCCTTTTTTCCCTGCTGCCTTTCTAACAGTGTGTCTGTTTTTATATGAAACTCTAATTCAATTACGTGAGCTAGAAAAAGTCTGCCCAGGACTATAAGTAGGCTTCTGCCAAGACCTGATGACCAAGAATATGACCTCTTCAGTATAGCACTGCCTTACCTCCTCATCTGCTCTTCCATTCTCAGCCAAAATCAATTATCACAGTAACTTCCAAATGTACATTTCCTACCAACACTCTTCTGGATTTCAGCTTTTAAGTACAGTATACTGACAGACTTCACAGCAAAGTAGTTTGAGATATCCATACATCTGTAACAAAAATAGAGGCTGTAATCAAACGTTCACCTGGACTTTTAAAAATATGCATCTGCATTTGCTATGCAATTCTTAGTCGTCTAAATAAGTAGCTTCATTATCAAAACTGATAAAGTATATTTACCTCATTCAGGCCTTCATTGTGTTATAAATAGTGCTAGTGAACCTAACTACATTAAATCACTCCGACATACTTTTACACAAGACAACTTTGTACTGTCTCATTATTTCTACATAACAAAGTGTTTCTCCCAGCGTCACTCCTATATGTAAGAAACTAAGTTTACAGACTTCCAGAACTCCTTCACTCACTTAAAGGCAGTATGACTTGCTTTCTTTCCCTGACTTAAGAGAGGTATTAGTGAAACTCTTAACTCTGTGCCATTTTATAGCATAACAGTTCATCATCTTCCTAGTGGAAAACAAAAAACAAAGCACTGAAATATTTCAAAGTTCCCAGTGCTTGCGCCATCTCTCTAAGGAAGTAGCTTGTACATATGGCCTTTCCATATTAGTAGGAAAAAAAGAGAGGTTTATACATGCATTTATTTTTTTCAGCTGCATTTTCCATTCAGCCCCACTGATGTACTGCTATCTGTGGCAAACAATTTCATGGGTAAATGCATTTTTAAGACTCTAATCCTACTTCAAAGTCTCCAATTAAAGCTGTACATACTCTGTTTGTATTTTAGTATTTCTCTGTTTGATATACTATAACACAGATCCAAGAGTACAATTAGTATTTGTTCCTCCCAGCATAAAGTCGTATAATGATTGATTTTGGCATCAAGGTAAACAAATATTTGGTTTCTGAGAACAAACTTTCATAACTAGCTATTCTTCCTATATAGTACGCATGCAATGTTGACACCGGTCACGTTTACTTCCAGTAGTATATAAAAAACAGTAAAAACTTAATCCTCTTCTTCAAAGCATAGTATGTGTTACTCCCTACCCTGCAAAGTTAACCACATTTCCTGTCACAGATAGACAGATTTTAAATAAATGTGGGAACACACTGTACATTTGGGATATCTGAAATGACTTTTCTCCTTCTCTTGAATATGTGACTATATAAGTTACGGTATATGAACATGAAATCAAGGTGGATAAGCAATGGGGAAAAAGAAAGATATAATCTCAAATCTTTGCTGATAAGCACAGTAAGAATATCAGAACCATTATAGGAACTTGATTATATGCGATCTATTTTCCCGAAGCTCTTTGGACTATGTGATTTTTCAGAATTCAACAAAACCAGAAGATACATGTCATATATACCCTGGATTTCAGTTTTAAGTCAGTTTCAGTCAAAATTGAATTTCAAATCATCCCAGTACAATAACCATACTTAAAATGCAACAAAAGAAAAATCACTTGGCTTTTAAAGTTTGATTTTTATTCCATGGCTTGTAGAATAGTTAACAATCTTCATTTCCAGAAAGTGGTAACTAAGAGATAATTAACATGGATAGACGTGATCTACACTTTATTCTCTTTAGTCTTGTATCATAGTAAAAGATAAAGGAATGTTTGCTTCCCTTCTGAAGAATACCTATAACCATTATTTTTATGAACATCCACAGAATAAGGGCTTACAAACCACTTAAATTAGAGAAAATGGAGGATATCATATCAACTCGTGCGTTAGTAACTATAGTAAGGAATGATGAATGCTTAACTTGTATAGGGATGTATGTGCTTTGAAGCTCTTTGCTGAGAACGTAGATTAATAAATTCTGGAATCCTTATCAGCTGTTGAGTGATGCTGATGTTTTCTGTAGCTCAAGCAACATCACAGTAAGAACACTTCTTGGCCAGTGTTGCATGGCTTCTAGACTTCTGAACTCCATCCTTCTACATGAAGTTTCTATAGAAACTATAGAAATGGAGAATGGCTTGATCTGCAGCCTGTCCCATCTGAGTAAAGCAATTAGAATGAAAAACGCTGCCTTAATATCAGAGGAGAATGGGAAAAGCTTCTGTTTACAGGGAGAAGACTGAAACACCTCAGCTTCTTCCCTGCTCCAGTGTAGATTTCAACAAAGTCTTTTAAAACATATACCTCCACTGCTTCTTGCCCATAGTACAAAGAAAGATTTTTTTTTTTTACACCTATTTCATAGGTACGCTGCAAGGTTAAATTGTTTACTGACTGTATGCCTCAAAAAGTAAACAGAAGAATATCACAGAGAAGGCAAACAAATGTCACTTGTTAGGGATGGGACAAGCCTTTAATTTATATGGCATTTCTTCAAATCCATTCTAAGTTATCTTCCATTTCATCATGGTCATTCAATGGCTGATGTACATGAGTTTATTTTTTCCATAGTCCAAGTTACAAAATTCACTATCATAGCTCAGGAAAAAATATAATCTCACCATAACATCTCAGAAGGAAGAGGGAAACACCAGTCACCCTTTAAGCTAGTCATATTCCCTTCAGCCTGTATTTGAAAACACTGGAAGGAGTCAAGCCAATATGACAATGCGTGGGCTTCTCTCCAGCTAACGGGTCTTAGGGTACAAGTCCTGTAGAAGTCCTGTAATGCTTTCAAAAGCAATGTTAAAACATTTTTAAAATCAGTGTACTAGGATGGTCTACATATTTTAAAAGAGAGGCTGTGTCCCGAAACAGCTCAGCTCTGTTTTGTAAGCAGAATCACAAAACGACACTGCACATAATTACTGATTGTGAGAAACACCAAACTGAGGTGGTCTTGTTTGTGTAAAGGAGGAAATGAGATCCTGCAAGGGTTAAAGAAATGAGCCAAGACCCTGCGCTAGACAGCTTGGGCCTTTCTTTCTCCTCCATTACATTTCTAGCTGTGCCAGTTATAACAGATCTTCTGGTTTCTAGCAGAGAGCGCTGCATAATGAACTGCTTTGTGGGTGGGCTATGAAAACACTGACAAACTTGACCATTTTCAATGACTTTTCTGTAAATCTCCTCACTGGAGTGCTTTGCATGTAAATGCCATCAGCAGCAGCAGTCGCTGCCATAGCAACAGAGTTATTTAGGAAATGATTTAAAGTGAGTATCACAGCACATCCAGCCTCTCATGAAAGATGGCAGAGTTGGCACAAGGGTAGGGAGGGAGAGGGGAGATAAAACATTCATCAATTCAAAAAAGGTCACAAATTAGTTTTTATGTTTCCCATTCACTTACTAGGCCTACATAAATCCATATTTACCTTTGAAAAGTACTTTTGCACTTTCATTGTATTTTCTGTGTGTAAAATTAAGCAACACTCATGAACAAGTTTACAGATAGGACACTTTTTAACCACTGCATACTAGGGCACATGGAATATTACAGATTGTAAAACAGTCTACTAATTTTCTATTTGCTTAGTTTAACGAAAGAACCAGCTGCCACCATGCTTTGTGGCACAAAGCTTGAAATGACAACATGCTCTTCCTTAGAGAAATCTAGTTCTGATTTCCAAAGAGGAATGTCAGATCAACCTTTCCAAAAAGGTGTTTTAGAGTCTGCAGGTATCTAAATCAATCAGTCAACCCTTTTTGAGGCCTACATATACTGACAAATGAGCCTCACACAGTCTGAAAATTTGGTACAGTTCACAAAATCTAAGTCAGTTTCTTAAGTCTAAGGAACAGATATAATCGTGAAACCCATCTCTATAGAATTTACCAATTTTCTACTTTCATCACCTACTTGAGAGATCAGAGTTGAATGAAAATCATTTACTTAGCAAACTATTTCAGAATTCAAAAGTGGTTTGGAATTAGACTTTTTTTTTGCATCAATCTATGTAAATACATGTAGTAAGGACAACACCTTTAGCATTCCAGTGAAATGCCATATACCCTAGAGTTCTTATTAGCTTCCCTTTGTTTATTCTTCCATAAGGGGAGGTGAAAAGATATACCTATGGAACACCAGCTTTTAAGATTGTCATTCATTCATATGTGCAAATGCACAGACACCAGCTTCTAAAGGAGGGCAAGAGGGGAGAATTATTTAACTCAGTCTCCTACTCCAAACCAGCTTTCTAGCTTGATAACTGATAACAAGAGAACAAAACAAAATACATTTCTACAGAAGACGTGAATATAAGGGTCAAAAAACTTTATCAGGAATTTCCAACTCAATAGTAAAAAGAAAAGCCAAATTACATCATATGCACAAACAGATACACACATCCGTGTGACCCATCGCCAAATGCAGAAGACACAGATTTCTACCTTTATTGTCTTTGAAGACATACCATCTCACACTCGAAGTGGCAACAGAAACCAAGTATTGTGGTTACTTCTGGAGAAAGGAGGAAGATTTCTAAGAGAGAAAGTTTCACGTGAAAAAGTGAGCTCTTTTTCACGAGCTGTAAACCCCATGGAGCTCAAGCAGACTATACAGGTCAGAAACAAATCTCATCAGAAGGATTTGGCTCACATCTTGACTAAGTTTCACAGCAAAGTTTCCAGCATGGAGAGGTTTTTCTCAAACATATAAAATAGAACTTCATTCTTATTGGAAAAGAGAATTACAGGAAGGAATAGAAAAGTGGGTTGTTATAAACAGAAGTGCTATATCAACAAATTTTAAGTTTCCCACAAAGAATGCCAGTGTATCATACCATAATTCTAAATTTTTCTGTTATTTGCTACACTAAGATGAGCTGGATTTCTATACGTACAACTTTATTGCTCTTATTCCATCACGTCTTGTACTTTACATAGATGAGCGATAAATCATGTTCTTAGATGCAGTTAATGGGAACTACATGCCCATAACTCAGTAGAGACACTCATCCTCCTGCTCTGCTTACCTCCATATTCTCTGACAAAGACATTCTCCCTTTTTTGCATGAATGTTTGCAATAATAGCATAAAGGTTCTCCTCAAATCCCCTATTACATCACTTAGTCTTTCATATTTATCTTAAAAAATAATGCTTGTGTAACTGTGTGTACACACAACTCCAAAAGCAGCCCTATCAGTGTTTGCTCACCTGCTCTATCACTTGTCCAAACTGATACTACTGAAAAACGTCCTGTTGTGCTAGGATAGCCTTGACACTACTCTTCTGGATTAGCTAGAAATATAGCAACAGAGCTAGGCATATTTCTCCTCTTTCCAGCTATACCACCTTCCAGAACTGGTACAAGTAGTCAACTGTATAAACTCACTTTTGAAAACACTGCCTAAGTCAATATATGAGGAAAAGTATCCTTCAGTAAGAAAATCTATTATTTTAAATGCTGTTGAGTACCATTTAAATATCCATAAATAAGTACAAGCTATGTATTTCAGTTCTATCATACAACAAAGGGCTGCATACACAACAAATTGAAAACACATCATATTCTTAAAGGATGTGTGCATTATTCACCTTTATTTCCGGTCACTTAGACATCTTCCTATATAAGTTATGCCCACAGCTCGCAAAAAATCAGTTCTTAATACAGAGGTATTATTGCACATCAGACCCCAACCAAATCAATCAAAATTTATAAATGAGGATTTCCAAGACTAGGATGGGCAGCTGAACACAATGCAAACACCATAGTGTGTAACAAGGAGTTTTTCCTTGACAGGTATGTGCTGTTCACACGTAAAATCATGCAGATTAGTTTCCAGTAATTCTTTCCCGATTTCTGCCAGGTTGTTATACCTACAGACATCAGGCAAACCTTTTTCTAAATGATATTTTAACTAAAAACTACAATGCAATGCTTTAGAGGATACATTACAAAACATGACTTCTCTCCACTAAATCTCTAAGTATACCTATTGGAAACTTCTTGCATTGGCAAGTATTTGGGAGAAGAATCAAACATCTCTAACCCTTATTTTCCATCTTGATTCAAACTTTCCAGAGAGTTACTGTCTCCACAAGACTCATTGCCAAAGGATTCTGACCTTCCTAAACTATGCATTTGGGATGAGTTAACTTTAACTTCTCTTGCTGGTCTAAAATACTTCCTTATGCATCTCTGCCCTCACTTAAAAGAAAGAACTATGGTCCCAACTATTTAATCGCACTCCTGTTCAAAAGAATATTCTCCAAGATATACTGTCCTGCCACTATATACAGACATCAAAGGAACTTTTTCTTCATATTGTGAAGTATCATGAACTTCTGAGGCAATTAAACCAGGTTCTTACAGAACTTTGTGGTATCAGCAGATGCACAAGCAAAATTACTTTATTGACCACTGACCGCAGTACAAGTTGTATTCATTTTTACTGCTTACTACAGCGTTAAAATATTTTTGCCTTTCTATTTGTACCATTAGAAGCTGCACACACAAGGAAAAGTACATTTAACTCATTACTAGACCAGAACACACTGTTTTGTTGTTGTTTTACCTTGACATTTTCAAGTACTTACTTCTTTTTCACTGTAGGAGGTTAGCTGACTGACACACTGGCATTTGTTTTGTTTGGAATATGCAAGCAGAGCAAGGCAAAAAGAACAAAACACCTTCCACAAATGAACACACATTTCAAATGAATTTGCTTTGGCCATGTTTGTGTACCTTTTCTGCATTCAAACAACTTAAGAAAGTAACTTAGCTTTGCTGTCAAGTAACAGACGCACAGGTTTCCTCTCAAGTTCCACCAACTAGCGCTGCATCTACATTACATTCCTATCTGTTAAACAAAACTATCTTTACATGTGACCGAAAAGTTCGAATACAACCTAATTTAACAATACTGAATATGTTCTAGTGATAGAATCACTCTTACAAGAAGACTAGTGATTCATTATGATTTTCTTCTACAGTTCATATTCTTTAAAAAATTTTCTACTTGTGTTTGGAACTTCCCTTACAACTCTGTTCAATTAAAATTCTGATTCAATACTCAATATAAGTATCAATAATATCCTTCCTATTACATCCAATTTTCCATATGAACTTCTGACTAATAACTACAAATAAGGGATATGGTTTACTATAATTACAGATCAAACTTCCACTTTATCTGTCTAAATGCAATGTAAATAAACTTGAACCAAAACACCACAGCTTGGTATTTCTGGATTAGACCATCTGCAATATCTGAACATTTGCAGCAAAGCATTATCACACGTCAGTAGTGAATGGCCTGACAGTATCAATAGAACAAACAGAATTAATGGAAAAGGAGAACGTAAACACAGAGAAGATGAAAACACTTGTATGAAGGCAACAGAAATATCAAATGAAAAAGTAATTGTTGATTAAAAAAAAAAAAAAGAGAGAGAGATAGCAGCAAAGTTGTTTGGATTCAAAGATCAATTTTAAGCCTAAAATATACACAGACATATGCTAACTGTGCAGCAAGGCCATTACTTCCATTCTGTTTAACTAATTTTTTTTTTTTAATATACAAACATGATATTACTAGAAAAGAGAAAGGAAGCCAGGAAAGCTGAATACTATGAAGAAAAAGATTTTAAATGGTTCTTAAAGCTGAAACTTCGGAGTGGACAATCTTTGTCACAAGTTATTGAATCACTAAAAAACAGTTGCACAAGCGGCAAGCAATCACTTCCCATCCACTCCAGAGTAGACTATAAAGCTACACAAAACTTGCTCTGTCAGCTAGGATTTGGATGAGTAGGCGGATATTAAACTTCATCAGCCTGAACTTACTTGTACAGCCAGCTTTTGTTGACTCGCCAGGGAGGCCAACAGCAGAAAGGTAAGTAGAAACACCTCCTCCAAAAGTGTAGGACACAACGACCAGGTGACAAGTGTACAGCCATCTGACCAGCTAAAGTAGATTATCACTATCCATTTAAATGGTGCTACAATCCACCACGGATTTGGACATCTTGATCTCTTCCTCAAGTGCCATTTGCAGACATATATAGCACCAGATAGAGAAAAGTAAGGACTGTTAGAAAACACTAGTGGCTGTTTAAGGGAAAAAAGTACCAGAAGAAAAATATCAGATGTTGTAGCAGCAAAGCTGACGACTCATTCAGAAACAAAAGGAATCTTTTCTACCTTGGGTAACCTAGGTCTTAGAATTGCACAGAAGAGTGCATTTTTGTTTGATTGCTTTAACAGAAAATTCCAAGAGACCATTAGGAGAGTCTAATCTGACCTTATGCATAACCTCGCACAAAAGAACCTCCTCTAATTAATTCTGCAGCAAGCTTAGGATTTGGAGTTGGAAGGGCAAAAAAGCATGCCTCCTGCTTCCCCTCCACCTCCACATCCCTCTCCCTTCCCAAAAGAATCTAATCTCTCTTTATACATCAGTAGCGATATGACCCCTTTCCCTGGGGATATTAGCACTGTATAATAGGAAGGAACCCAAAAAACCTGAGAAGAGTTCTGTCTTTTGAGAAGAGAAATCATATACCTCTCTTAGTAATTTCAAATCCTAGTTAGAGCATTGGCTTATAGGAGACCACACTGAAGTCAATGAGAGTTTTAACTGATTTCCATACACAGACTGGCCCTGTATTTATTAGATTTCTTTCCTCTCAAAGGAGCAGGCATTTTTTAATTAATCAGAATGGTACCAACAGTGCTTGGTCAACATATCTATCCTAGTACAAGCAGAGAGAGATAACTTGAGACCACTTCAGTTACCTAGATCAGTTAAGCCATGTGCACTGTAAATGTGCATTTAGGGAAGAAATTCTTTAGGAGTATTTAGGTCACAAATCCTTTTCATCAGTGGCATCTGGTATTAGAATTGTGCGCATCTGCCATTTAATGTTTTGTCCCAAAAGTAGAAACAGCTTATCCTTAATAAGTATTTAGTATACTGCATATGACTTGGCCAACAGATTAAATTTCACAGTTGCTTACAGAATCTGTGTTTTTTTTTTTTTAATTTAGTGCTCAAAGGTACACCTACATTAATTCAGAACATTCATTTTTATCTTCTCAGCTAATAAGAGAGATCATCATAAACTTAGAACTCTGATAATACCTTCACAGTAAAGGGACTATGGTGATGTGAGAACTACAAAAGCCAAAGTTTCACCACATACAAGGTTTGGATTTAAAAAGTGTCTATTACGGGGTGTTATGAAACAGATAACCCCATCACTGAATAAGGAGGAAGCAGAGTTGGCATTGCCAAAGGAAGTGCTTTATCATTACATGCCTGCAGCCTCCCTAAGTGGAGCATTGATTAAAGAGAGGCTGGCACACCCAAATCCTGCCTTCCACAGATGGCTCCCATTAGGGATGCTGGAAGCTAATTCATCAGAAGCACCTTGAGAGCACAGCAACCTCTTATGTCTTTGTGCAAGACGGAATATATTAGGAAGTTTTTGAGCCTATGGAATATTTGGCATTACATTAGTTTCCCCAAAGATCCTTGCATTAGTATAAAACAGTGGGGGTAAAAGCCAAGATTTGTCAGCATTTTAGTACAAAGTAGAAAACGTGCCAAAAAATGAACTACGTTTGTGTGCCGTGCAGCAGCATACTTTAAAGTATATTCCACAAGAGGTATATCAGGAACAATTCTATCAGCTGGAACAGAGGTAAACTGGGCCCACAGGCCAAAGAAAATAATGAGGTATTCATGTAAGAGAACATAAGCTAATCAAATAGACAATTACTTAATATTTGCCTTCCTTAAAAGATACAAGTTTCAGAAGAGTTGTCTACAGAGTAGGTTTGTTTTATAGGAAAGTAACTGTCCATAGTTTTTCCTTTCATCTCAGCATGTTTTGGATATAACATATATTTAGAGAGAGAACGTGGGAGGTCTATTATTTCTAACTTCTTGACCCCAGCTTAATTTCTGACAAAAGAGGAAGTCGCATTCTAGCAGCTTTTTGTTATGACAATGGACAAGCAGCTATTGTGGAGCTCTGAGTCTGGAAGACTCCTTTCTTCTGTTACTCGGGAAGTGGATAGGAGAGAGGGAGTTAGTAAAAGGAGCTGCTATTTGTCTGCTAGTTCATGCCGATGTAACTCTTAGCTGGTTCAGCCTGAACATAGTCAGGCTGAAGCTTCTCACTTCACTAAGCAGACAAGACAACCCATTATGCATGTTCTAACAAACGTTAGAACAAAAGATTTGCAAAGCAGTAATGCTTAACCAATCACTTCATCCACTCTCATGAATAACCAGAAGAAGGCGGCTGTTAAATAGAACTGGTTTCGGATTATTTTAAGCCAAGTTAGTCAGGGAAAGAAAGAATAGTTCAAACTGTACTACTAATAACCCACATTTGCAACTAATATTATAATTCACAAGGTATTTGGAGACACACACACACGTGTAGACTTTTTAATAATAACTAAAATTAGGCTTTTTAAGTTAGATTTAGATCTGAATTTACCAACCTGATTTGAAGAGGATGATAGTATACAACACAACATTTCCATCTTTAAAATTGATCACCCTACTATTGCAAAATTGGTGGCTGCTTTTCCTTCTGTTTTATGTGGCATACAAATTGATAAAGTTCACTTCATTCCTTGCAAGTTAATGTTATTGCATTTGCCTCTAAAGAGAATTTCAATACATTGAGCAAAAGTCATTTTCTGCTGAAGCATCTAAATGTTTCAAATTGCAAAGAAAAGCCATTCTGAAACTTCTTATATTAAAAAGATGTCTCCGATTTTAAACTAGAATCAATGTCATCAACCCAAACACTCCAACAAGGAAAATTCATATAAATTCACAACATTTGTCTGCTTTTCTATTCCTGTTCTTCTTAACTTCTCTGTGATGCTCTCTTGCTGCTCACGAGCAGGGAAGAACTGGTGGCAAATAAACCTGAACTGATCTATTGCTGGCAATAGGCTTGCTTTCAGCTGGATATGGCACTTGATCATCTCCAGAGGTTTTTTTCAACCAGCATTTCCATGGTCCTATGATTACAAGCAGGACTAGTTACATGTAAAACCTGAAATTTTTAGAAAACAGCAAATAACATTAATCTGGTGATAAAACGCACTGGGAATCTCAAAGCCCATTACGCAAGACTAAGACATTCACACAAGCTTTGGTGGCTTATCTAGTTTCATTGCTTTTCAGAATCAGGTTACTGAACTTCCCACTGAACATCACTCAGAGCAATTCTCGATCTGTCGGAAAGACGATGTCAGGGACTACCAACATTAACACTGCTGCAAGCCATACCCCTTCCTTTACCCAGAAAGGACAGGTCAACTATTTCATAAAGCTGTACTGAAAAAGTCACATTGGCTTTTTCTACACAAAGAGTAATTTTTGGTATTTCCAATAATTTTTGGTATTTCAAGCCTGTAATCCTAAGATAAGTGGACTTTTCCAATGTAGTATTTTTTTTCTATTTTTAGTTCATCTCCTCTTCTCTCTCCTCTTCAGAATACATCTCTCCAAAGAGAATTCAACAGCACAAGGAAAGAGGTGGAGAAGATTATGGCAATTTTAACATCTCCCATCCCTGTAGTAGTGTACTGATGTTAAATGGCCCATGCCACCTGATACAGTTGCAAACAAACACCTGCACATCCTATACTCTCATGACATTCCTATCAAGTCACTTTGTTGCTACAGCCACTTCCACGTTTTAAGAAGGTGATTTGTTCTCCAGTTCTGCATAAGCGTGCAAGGAGAGCACATGCTCCTAATGAAAAATTGTTTCCAAGAGGCTCAGAATACACTATTTACCAGTTGATTTACATGAACCTCACTCATATATTGAGAAATTCAGACACAGAGCTTCTTTACTCAGCAGAGTTTATATATTGGGAGTATGGCAATAAACATCAAGATGAAAAAAAAGCAGGAAAATGAAGCACAGGGAGGAAGGATAAGGCAGCAACAAAAGTATTATGCTTTGGATGATAAGAAGCCACAAGACTCTAGATGTTTATAGAGGTTTTTAAGGCATTGCAGAAAGGGATGAGAAGATAGAAACTTAGTCACTTCTGGGAAACTCAGCAGTAGCTTTTACTTACAAAACATTTTCAGCTGCATCACAAAAATTGGAGGGGTAAGTTACGGCTGGGCCTGCAGATTAAACCATCTTTCCCTTCTCTTTCCTCCTGCCATAATGCAGACAGGTTTGCTGAAGAATTAATTCCAAGTTTTCAAAATGATCCCATCAGCGCTCCAGCCACACACCCCCTACCTCACATAGATACCAAAAGCTCTTCATTTCCACATTCAAGTGCTTTTTATAAGCTCATTCCACTTTGCCATGTAGAATCATGGCTGGATGACTGAAAAAAGTGTAGATCAGTTTGGCAAGTTTCCCTGAAACAGAAGAACAAACTTTTGAAGAAACCTTGTGAGCCAGTAAATACTATGGATAGCATTGTGCAACACAAGGTACATGAGAACTACTTTACAGCAAATGAAAATCTGAGGGTAGCTCCCACATAAGCCCTATGACATCTGAACGTAAAGGAAAGGCACCATAGCTCTGAGAGCAACTTGTAATTTTAGAAAGGCCTGGTTTTTAGATCTCTACTTAACATGCCATGAAATAGAGTAGATGTTGAGAGCCCAGAAACCTAGAAAAGTTAGACAGTCTAGATCTCAAAGGCAGTATTCAAAAAGTATTATGCTCAGAATCATTTGCTGCTTTTAACAAACACTCTCTCGATATGTTTTGAGAAATTCAGTATAAAAACTGTTTACTGTCACTCTGAATATAAAATTCATCTCTTCAAATGCATCCTTTTATCAGCGTCTAAATTTTAGTCGAGTACCTCACAAATGTCTATAAATATCAGTGATAAAAGTATCACCTACATAATCTTCCTACTGTGGTTTAAATGACTTGCAAAGTACCCTGTGTGTCCTTGGTATAAATTGACTCAAATACAAGAGTACAAGATGCAAGATAAGCAGAGAGATCAATAGACTAATGCGCAGGTAAGCAGTTGAGCCAACAGATACTTATCAGTGGCAAAGCAAGTAGTTAAATATAAATGCAACATGACCTAAGATCACCATATTGACAAATCAAAATGGCGTCAGCCACTAATTTAAAATGCCAATGAGTACAACCTGCAAGAAAGTCATCAAATGGCAAATGTTACCACATGTGAAACGGAAGCATCAGTGAAAATCACTATCACTAAAGTAGGTTTTATACCCAATAAACAAAGCACAATTCCATTAAAAATCCTTTAAAAAGTCAATTTGAAAAAAATCATTCAAAGTAAAATGTACATCTGTTAGTTTACAAAATATTGACAAGAAACAGCTGGAAAAAAGTGGACCAGATTTGACTGTAGTGTTAGGTAGCTGCATGATGGACCTTCCAGGGTGGAAAAAAAAAAAAAAATTTTTGCTTAAGACCTTTTCACATCTTTGCATGTTCTCAGACCGAAACAAAGAATTTCTGGCTCTGGTGCATCAGTTTCACCACCCCCTTAAACGCTGAAAACATTTCAGAAGGAAACTAATGAATCTTCAGACTCACACCTTTAGTCACTGTATTCATTAGTGTAATGACTGCTTCTGCTTGAAAAGCCGTATTGCTCCTAAGCAGAATGTTCTGTACTGCAAGAAGAGGTTTAAAGCTTGACCATACTAAAAGTCATCACTAGCTGTTGTATCAAAAGAAAAATCACATACAATTTACCTTCACTGAACTACAGGAAAGTTCTGAAAATATGCAGCCATGTAGTTCTGCTAATAAACGAATCTGCCTTACTGTTTTGGTGTTATAAATGCTCTGCAATGCTCTAAAGGTTTGTCTCCTGCTAAGATGTAGGAAGCCTGCCTTGGTTAAAAGACTTCAGACAACTTACTCTGACTAATACAATGTTATTCATATGTATCAAACTTGCGATACTCAAGTAGTCAAGGCTATATAGCCAAATAAACTTCTTATTCGCTATTATCCGTAGTCAGGCATACTCTGTATATGTAGTAAAGTGCCAAAATATTTTCTAGTAGGTTCAAGACTTGACCACTGTTTCAACATCTTGTGCTTATGACCTGCTGTCATTTAAATATAATGTTTTAGATTTCATTCTGCAACTGGGATACTCTTCAGCAATAGACATCTGTCAAGCATACACTGGCCTGTGTATTTATGGTGATCAGTTAGTCACTTACATAACTACAGAAATACTGGTCCAGACCAGTCCCAAAGGTAAATCTGTGCTAACTCAAGGCTTACGACGACCAAAAATTGAAATGGCTATTGCAAATGGTTATACAGAGTCATATATGAGACAATACAATTTCAAAATGTAACAGCCTCTCGAAAAGAACAGCAGCAAAAAATTTTATAGCAACAATAAATAAGGATAATAAGCAGTTCACATATTTGATCTTGCAAATCTGTATAATAAGAAACAAAGCTCTTTTGGTAATATATTTCTCTAAATGTGTTCCTCTCTAACAAGATAATCTGACATAACATAATAATATGATAGTCAGATGTTTGTCTTAGCTTGCCAAATAAAGTTCATATTATTTCAAGAGACCTAACCTGGACATGAAAATCCATGACTTCACCCACCAGCTTAGTGTTTGCAAAAATTGCTTGAATTGTTTGAAGACTTCTCTACAGATGGGCACCACTTTTGAATATGCATGTCTAAGCAAAATCAAGGGTGTACAGCTTAGTTTTCCATCATCCACACAGCTCCTCTAAAATAAAAGTACCAAAAAAGATATATTAAGTAAAGCAAGCCATTTCAAAATTTCATGTAATGTGGTAAATTAATTTTAAACGAGGAATTCAAAGTACTTCAAAAAATGAAAGAAAATAATAAACAAACTTCACATGGAAAAGTCTAGATGAAGTTAATCATTTAAAAAAATGTATACAACATTCCCCTTTCCATTGTGTGTATTAAAAAAAAAAGTCTCCTTTCTTTCAAAATACTCCAATTAAAAAACAAAATTCAAAAATTCCACTTGAGGAACAGTGAACGGAAATAAATCTGTAACATTAAAACACCTCTCTCAAGCCTTAAGATCCAATTGTACTCTGCAAAAAAAAAAAAAAAAAAATCACTGTGTCAGGCCATGAAATGAAAAGCACTTTCTCTGGCCTTCTTAGTAAAGCACAGGCAATCAAAGACTGCGTTCATTTGAACTACAAAGTCTGGTGAGCGCTGCAAGCTAACAGATAGAAAAAATCTGAACAGCCAAAAACGAAAAAAAAAAATCTAGGCCATTGTAGATTATTATTAAAATAAACTGGGAGGAGATTGTCTTGCTTAGAATTTCTATTTCAATTGCCTAAAGTAGCAAACAGAAGTAATTGCTTACAATGATTAAGAGGATATCTGGTTCCAACAGAGCTTCTATGAACATCACTTGCAATCAATTTGCTGTGTTGCAGCTTTCCCAGTCATATTGCTTAGTTATTCTCAAAAATATATATTTTTGCATTCTCACAATGGAATACTTAGCCTTTTAAATTAGTGATGATGGGACTGCACTTGGAAATGCAAGAAGTGTAACATGCCAATAAACTGCCCTTCATGGGTATCACCATTCAGTACCATCAACAGTCAGCTGAAACGCTTCAACTATTCTGGGCACGAAATCTGTGATTTTCAGGGTCTCTGATGAGCACTGTAAATGCCATTAATCTGGGAGGATGTTCAAAATTATGTCCAAAATGATTCTGCTTCTGCTTTTTATTTAATAAGGGCTTTTTCCTGCATTCATTTAAGTCGACTGCAAAATGCACACTACTGCCAAGTCAGGCATCGGTTGTAAGACTGACTGGAAGACAAGAGTACTAATCAGTTGTTTGCTAAAGGTCAGAGTTCTTAATGGGGCCTCTTAGATTACACTCACCAACAGTGTCAGGCTGTACAAGTGACTATTTTTGGATAACACCCATGGACACAATCTATTCCTAAACAGAGTTAAATATAACAGGTCAGATCTGCTGTGTTGTCCACAGATCTTAGCTTATGTAAGATTTACAAGGCAAATACTTACGTATCACTTGATTTTAGAAAAGGCAGAAATCAGAAGCTTGCATAAACAGTCTCTCATATCTACCATCATTCAACTTCTACTGTGAAGACTACTGTAAGGTAATGTTGGTACCATACTAGTGATATTGCTGTAACTAATAGATATTAATGACTAATTCCAAAACATTACATCTATATGTATCTGTAGAGACACAAACCTTCTAAGGTATCGCTTTTGTACAGTGAACATTCAGTGACCCTAAGACAAGGATATGAGTAGGCTGTGCTAATACACTGTTAGTTATGTTACGAGGAAGCTTGAAGGCTATTGGAGGAAGATAGGGGTTTGTAACAGAAGCCCCTGAAAGTCCAAGCAGTAGAGGATATTAGAGGCCTCAACAATTCAGGCACAGGATGATACTGGGACTCTAGGGCTACAAACAGAAATCATAAATGGTCAAATATGTGGTAAAGGAATGCAGCTTTGGGAGCTGGGAGAACTCTTACATGTACAGTAAAATCAGATAAAAAACGAAATTTGGGAACCAACAAAAAAAGAACAAGTAACAGGACTGTGTTAGCAAACACACAAAAATAAATCCAAACGGAGACAAGAGCGAGCAGCAAGAAACCCCCAATGTCAATATCACACTCGTTCCAGCGAAGAACGCAGCAGATGACTTGCTGTAACACTACACCCTCTTCTAGGAGAAAACTAGGACCCTGAGGAGCAAAGAAAAGTTAAGCTTAACACCAGAGAAAGAGGTAGATACTAGAGAGTTTGTGTACATTAGTTTTAACTCTAGTAGCAATAATTGGATAATTAGACTTATATGTGTTAATCTCATTCTAACTGGACTAATAACAACTCTGATTAGATTGCTAATACTTTAATTAGCCTAAGAATAAATTTTCGGCTCTCCATATACAGGGTGTTTCTTTAGCGTACATAAACTGCCTAGGGTGTTTGGTCTGGTTCACCATTTCCTGGGGCTTGGTTGAAATTTGGATGCAATGAAATTATGCCTAAAAAAAGATTTTTGTACTGAACTGAAGCAGTGAAAAGCAAGCTGAAAATGCAAAAACAAACGTACAATGGCTCATAAAAAATCGCAGAAGGAAAAGCTCGACCAGTCTCAAATCATATTTTGCCATATGCCTCTCTTGGACACAACCAGAAACAGCACAAAACCCAGTACATGATCAGACTTAAAATCATGCACTCTCTAGGCTCATGATTCAGCTTCATTAGCAACAGGCAAGATGCTAACAAAACAATTTAAAGTGATATTGATTCTAGTATTATGACTCCAAATGTGTTATTTGTAACTGAAAAAAAAATCACAGTTTCTGCAAGGTAAGGACGTTTTTAGCAAATATATTATTCTAGTATTATGGATTTTAGAAGTGACACACTAAGGTGCTTCGACTGTTATTTGATAAAAGTTTGTGAGCAGTAAAAAAGGAAATAAACGCTAATCCAAAACAAGGAAAAAGTATTTTATATCATTAGGAAAACTAGTCATTCCAGAGCACACAGTTTTGTTAGTAAAAGAGGTAAATGAAGAGAGACAAAATAAATAGTATCTGCAGTTTAAGGAGAGACACAAGGGACTCGCTACTCAGAAGTACTACCCCTCAAAAGTTTGAACATATTTGAATCTCTTCAAAAAAAAAAATCACACAGATATCAACACAGGCTAAACAGTAATGCTTATTAAACACCCAAACCTGCTGATGCAGTTCTAGAGAGAATATGCACTTTGCATAGCATAGTCTTTCCTCTACATGATTCTTTCCTTTTGCTCAAAGGCTAAACACTTCTGTGCATGGATTTTATATCTAATAATAAAAGAGGACCACACTGATAGAACATGGAATTATTAAAGCTGTGTGGAAAGACCTAGTGATAGGTAAAACACTAGCTGCATATGTAAGTACAATACCAGTGGCATACAAAGGCACACATGCACACACAGTTTGGGGAATTAAACCCCATGAGTGATAAGGCAGATGCCAATAATATCAATCTAAGTATGAAAAACATCTGATTGCTAGGGAAAAGACATAAATAAACCAGCAGTTTTTCAGCTTTACTCATATTTCATAGGAGCACTGTGTATGAAACTGCATGGGCTTATTTAAATCACCATTATTCATATTAGCTCAGGCTATCCATACGAATAAGGATTGAAAGACTGGACTACTGATATAGCGAATGTTGCAATGCTAGCATACATTGCTGTGAGGTAGGTTGCAGTATCTGCTACAGAAATTAAAGTTTGGGGAAAACGTGAATCAACACCCCCATGCTTAGCCTTGCCAAAACACGTATTCAGTGTTCTGATTAGCCTCAAGTTATCAGAAAACAAAATCTCACAAACATGGCTCCCACACATTGCTTTAGTTACACATACGTTCTTTTAGTGGTACAAGAAAACCCTAAATATGGATTCTGCAAAGAGATGCATGTTAATTTAAACACAGCATTTATAGATGCTAGAGAAGTGAGATTAGGCTGCGGTGGTAGGAAAACAAAAAATGCCATTCCATGAATATAGGTCAGTACTTCCATTATACTTGCTTGTTTCAGCACAAGTTTTCTCCAAACAATCTACAGGAAATGGAAGGGAAAATAACCAAATCATTGGAAAAACAGTTATAGATGCCATCTGGTCTTCACAGATGGGCCTGTACTGTAGGTCATGTACATCTTTTATCTCTGTCATCACTCATAGAAGAACTCTAAGTAGGTAAGGAATCCGAAGCAATGACTCTAAGTAGTATACTATCAGCATACCATGTGGATGTGTAGCTGCTTAACATTAATAGGAATGAAAAAAAAAATTTCTCCAGGCTGATGAAATTTCACTCAGAAAGGATGCAGAATCTATTAGTTTGAAAGTCAAATGTTCAGATCTGTAATGAATTACATTATCACAGTGAAACAGTGAAAATCAAATGGAAAAAAGCTATGTCAGAAAAATACAGCAATATTGTTGCAGTACTGCTATCACCATACTATCCACATGCCAAAATTATAATTAATTTTATCTTTGGTGTCTCTTCAAAGTCCAGCTGAATTATTTCCAAACTGCAGATGGGAAACAGAGACACAAAGTTACTACCACTTTGTCAAACAGTACAGCAAAGCTATGAATCATATCCACGCTTCCACTGCCCCCTTTTCTGAACGCAGTACTTGATTTTAGATATTCTCCTTGCTCTTATGCAAATCGCATTCTGGTAATTTCACAAGAATTCTCCAGTCACAAGGAATTCACAGTTTTTACAGAACTGCATAGATGAAGAGTCTCTGCTTTTCCCACCTCACCACTCAAAAAAAAAAAAAATTGAGGTTTTGTTTACTTTTAAGATAAATGTTGTTTCACTTACTATTTAAAATAATACCTGTCTCTTATTTACTTACTTCCTAAGGAGGTAAATAGAAAATACCTGTAGGCCTTTCATTTTCCTTGATACAAAGGGATAGGTCCAAAATCATCCAGCAGCACAGCTTAGAGCCGAACCTGTTTCTCCTACACTTAAGTTTCCCCTATATGATCACATTGAATTTTAAGGGGAGGCAAACAGCTGAGCCGTGTCAGAGTAGAAGAGTGATACAACAGAACATTCATCACAAATCCTCTGAGCATTAGCAGAAAGTACAGTTACTACTGCACTTCAGCACAACATCCTATTTGCCAATGCTTTTCCAATATATTCTAACACAGATTATCTCCCCAAGATTTCAGCCATTTCTTCATTTAGGAGAAAGGTGTTACATGGGCTAACGACTGTTATCTCACTTATTCTCACTTGTCAGAAGTCATTCACTGCATTAACAGTTGATGTTACAATTGATATGTCAATTATGAAAACTTATTTAGTTTGTAGAACAGCAATTCATTCAAAAGTCATCATGACATTTACTTGCTTTGAAGGGAAAATGGAAAACATAAAACAAAGCAAAAGATTTCACATAGTTCATTCTAAAATACTGTCTACTTCAGTGGAGAAAGCCTGAATTCACATCTCTAGCACACTACCACCAGGACACTACTGCATAAGAGCTTCTGCAGCATCTCACCTGTACCGGAACCACGTGGTTCTTCTTTTCAAGGGCTTAACAGATTTTAGTAAGCTCAGTGAGGAAAGCAGCTATTCCAAACTTAGGGGCACATAAATAAAGCAAAATTTCACCTCTACATTTACAAGGTAAATAGAAAAGAAGTTAGCTTAGCTTTAAAGAAAAACAAAAGGGGAAAAACAAAAGTTCACCCTCGACTGCATCTATGCTTTACGTGTTTGAGAAAGTATCTGTCCTAAGGATACCTAACAATGCAATAATTCTGCATATTGAATGTTTATAGTAGTACCTTAATTCCAATTAGCTAATACATAAGCACTTAGATGGTCCATCTTATAAATTCTGTTCAACATAACATGCAGAAAGAATAGGACAAAAACATTTAAAGGCAGTCAACACTATGGCTAAAACTAAAATAATCAGATGCTAATATAGATATTCATGTCAACTGTGGACTACTCAGCTAAAATTCATTTACCATGTCTACGTGGATTATATCAAAGGACAAAAAGATGGGAGAAGGTAGAAAAGGTAGAACATACAGAAAGTATTTCCTTTTGCTAAGGCCTGCCAAGATAACAAACAACAAAAACACTGATGTTTGGACTGAATCTTGTGAATGACTGAATCTGTATGCAAGCTCCACTTCCTTTTTGATGATCCTGAAATACTATTCTTAAGGTGACGCAAAGACCATTCCATGCATTGAGGTAAAAAATAGAAATTAGTTAGTCTCAGCCTCTCCTGACTCATTTCCCGAAATCACTTTGCCATGCTCTGTTTTATACTTAGATTGTGGAGTTTTATGCACAGAAATTATCTTTTCCATTCTGTCCATAGAACCCAAGGCCCAACAACCTGCTAAGTGTCATAAGAGCGCAGGCAACAAACAGCCACGTTTAGCTATGCTGAAGAAATCATGAGGACAGTAAGAGGCTTCGAGCCCTGGGAACTCCAGAATGATACAAACAGCGTAAACAGACTCGATCAACAATTTGACCAGGGCACCATCATCGACACTAACCATGGAAGGCACTATTCAAGAGACCGGCATGCATTTGATCCTCAGAACCCCTCTTAGCCCACTGCGGGTTATTTTGTTCACTACTCAGGGGGAAGAGCACCACCTAGTGAATCTGCAACACTACTTCCAGGAGCACCAGCACACTCACGTTCGTCTCATTCAACCCTGCTTGTCTTAGGATTTTAGCTAGACAGAGCAATTGATGGTATGACTAACATGAATACACACATACGGCAAATGACAAAGTGACGTAACGTTAAATAGATATTCTTTCAGCACCTAATACGCAGTGTTTTGCCCTTGAATAAACTCAGTGTCCTATACTATTACCAAGAATAAGCCCCATTGAATGATCTAGCTAAGAAAGAAACTATTTCACAAGTCACAACGGCTAGGATTCCTGTTTCAAGAGGAAGCAAGAAGGATGGCAAGTCAAAAGAGGGGGCAGCAAGCAATGGATACACAGTATTGTGCTAATACATTTGCATTCAACATAAACTGACATCTCAGCATCTGTATTTGACTTCCTCTAGATCAAACATCATCAATGGCTTGGAAGACAAGGCTATGAACTTCAGAAGCCATCCACAGTTGTAAATTTACACCCATACAACACGTCGTATTTTGTGTAGATTAAAATGAGAGCTCCTAAACACTGGAATACAGAACTATAAAGGATCCTCAAGTTCAGTGTTACAGAATCAAAGCTATTCCTGAATTTCTAGACAGAAAAAAAATCATAAAACAAAAGAATCTTAAAAGAAGATAGCATTGGTAATGGCTTGCCTGACCAATCATATACCAAAGTTTCTGTGAAATGGTTAAGGTGGTGACAGCTACTGGTGCATCAATACAGATAAATAAATACAAATAAAACTATATATAAATAAAACACGACTACATGCGATTCTTCTGAAAATATATCAAAACAAGACATAAATACTATCTCAAAATGAGATTTGCATGTTGTGTTTTGCAGATAGACACTTAAACATCCAAAATTAATTCTAAAGAACTGGAGTTGATGGTAAAGAAAACGTAAGATCAGAACTACTTTTTTCCCCACAGTAAACGACCCTAAATGCTTCAGGTCACAAGTGTCTATAGAATAGAACAGTTGTGTAAACAAACTTTCAAGAGGCTTTCCTGTAGCAGGGACATCATTCTCATACTACAGTTCTCTAAGAAATGAGCCTCACTTGAAGATATGAGTGCAGATAAAGCATTTTATCATTTATTTCTGTTTTGTATGTGCCAAAGGTATTTTTCCTCTCCTCTGGAAACCATCTCAATGTATTAGCCTTACTGGGAAGTAGTAGGGCTCTTTTCTTCCGATGGACATCGCTGTTCCCTCCAGATAACAGGAGCCAGGATCTAAATATTTCATTCAGGTAGAAAAGTGTGATGATTACGCTGAGTAATAGACATGATTTGTGAAAAGGTAATAAAAACCTTTAGCTCCTAGTGACTTGAATGAGATTTGTGGTTGCTAAGTAACTCTGAAAAAAAAAAATTAAACATTTGAAATCTAGTAATATGGAAGCAGATGGGTATAACTCTTGTTGTTTAGAATATTCTAATTGGTAAAAACTGATTTCCTGCAATCACAATACTTTACTGTTTAATTTAATACTTTTACAAATTTAAGGAACTCTGTACAAACTAAATAGTTAATCTTCACAGCACTTCTTTAGGATATGTTTAATTATATTCCAGATCATCTATTTTATAGATGATACAGCTAAAAAACTATTCAAGCCATGCAGAAATCTTGATAGAGCACAGTATTATGGCATTATGAATAGACTAAGTTTTGCATTTGCTACTAAAAGCACATCCTGCCTCACAATTTTGAACTCATTCTTCAGACCACACTTACACGCCTGCATCACTGAACATGCCAACATCTGCAATTTTGTGATACAGCCGTGAAGTGTTGTTTTCTCCTCCAAACAGGCAAAAAGGTATAATATAAAGATAGAAATTTCTTATTTTAAAATATCTGACTCAAGTTTGTATAATTTAGATGTTTCAATTTTTTCCATTCTTCTTGTTAATGTAAATTCCATTTCAAATGCATGTTTCCCATTGCTATCAAGAGATGCTATGAATCTGCATCCAAGGGCAGAATTTAGCTCACAGAGCATTAATACCTCCTAAAGTCTGTAGCTCAGGGAAGTGAAGGTGTTGAGAAGCAGTAATATGTCTTTCTTTCAAAAGGTATTCAGTAAACTGCTTATTCATAGAAAAGTAGAAAAGTAATTCAAAAAAAACTATGTTTTTCCTCCAGAATTTAGGGCACTTTTAAATAACAGCTATTCAAAATACTTCATTTCTGAAAACAGAACCTCAAAGAACTGGGAGATTTAGATTTATTTTAACTACTCTGCATACACAGGAGGAATGAATCCCATAGAGAAATAACTGCAATCCACTTTTACAATGTGGAAGACCTAACACAATAGTTTCATATCATATTCTAGCAGCTACTTTTGAAGACTGTTATATACTCAAATGCCCATTAAAACAAGCTTTCTATATATATATTTCTGCATATTATGATCAATTCTAAATCAATAATCAGATTACAGTAAAAGTCGGTTTGGCTGGCCAAATATTCTTTCCAAAATAAATTCCATCCAGGCTGCATGTTTTTTTCTTTTTTTACTGTGACCTTGTCATTTAATCAATAAAGGAGAACCTAAACAAAAGCATAACGGTCACAGAAGAAAACGCCAGTAATGTTCCTGATCTCACAGACTGCATCATGAAAGCACACTCACACCACTGTAACCATTTGTTATGGGACTGTACGCTGGTTCAAGGATATTTGCTAGCACTAACCTGTTTGATAGATCAGACTACTAAAATACTATAAATGCATAGGCACATAGATAAATATATGTGTACGTTACACAAGCATCTATTTCATCAAAGATAAATGGAACAGAAAGGAAAAAAGTTCCTCAGCAGGAGGATTTACAGGGAGCAATTTTCACTTTTGATTAGCTAACGCTTGCACATCTGAACTGCATTAGGAAGAGGTCCTCTGTGCTCGATACCTCTTCCTCTGTGGCATAATCCTTAGCCCCTAGAATTTCACATTATGTTAGTTGAACAGAATTCAGCACATGTCACAGGAATAAAGAAACACATGAACTGCAGCAGAAGTGATACAGAAAAGTTAATACAGCGTCAAAATCCTCGCCGCTTACCTGAAGTACACTGCTCAAGAGTATCTTTCCACAAATCAGTACAAGAATGCCAGGAAAAGGATGACTTCACTGTCATGGATACATTTCTATGTGGCTGGTTCGTGGGGTCTATTCAACTCTTGGGTAAGGTTTTTCAGAACAAAACCGCATCTCTTCAGCATGAGCACAACACGATTAATCATTTGTCCCATTGCATGATTTCTCATTTGAATGATACTGGGGATCTAATATACCTCAAATGTCAGTCAGCGACTATTAAAGATACCCTTAACTGAGTAGAAATACCGCAATTATTAAAAAATCCTTGAAAAATAGGCAATAGTTATACATGTTCTATGGAAAAAGTGTATTCACTATGCATTATGCTGTCATTTCTCCAGTTCCTGTTTATCCGTTCTAAACGTTTAGCTAAAAGCATCTTTGAAGAAAGAGCAGGTGACAATGACAGAAAAGAAAGCCAGAGTGACATCTCGGCAGCTTTTGATGCCCTATTCACCTCTACAGAAAAGCAGCTTCTCTGCAGACATAAAACTATCTTCTAAGAGACACACAAAGCACCACAAATCGAGAGACGCACAGCAGCATCTGACAAGAGAAGCTCTAGAGCACAGATGTGCACCTCTGTACGAGCACAAAACAGGCCTAAAAGTTTAGCAGGCTAAATAATCCAAAGATTATGAACCAATTCCCACAGCAAGGTACCACAACAGGCTAAGCACAGGCTGGTTTAGGCTTAGGGAAGGTGAGCAGGATTCCCAAAGGAAAAAAAAAAAAAAAACAGATCTCATGGAACTATTCATAGAATAACCAAATGCTCATGATACAGATCAACTTCTTATTTTAAGGAGTTTAGTGGCAAGCTGAAAGAAAGAAATATCTTTCTGAAGAGAAAAAAAATATCCCATCTTATAAGCAAGGGAAAAGTACAGTTAGTTCTGGACTCCCACGGTTTAAAAAGTCTTTTGGGTTCTAATTTAAACACACATTTTATTTGCATTTTTCCAATAATTTAATTTAACACTGCAATATAGAGCTGTTTGAATTTGGAATTAGTTTGGGTTTCTCTCCTTCTCTCTCTCTCTTTTTTTTTTTTTTTTAAATACCATGCCTGTCAGTTAAGAAGTCTGAACGTTTTCTAGTAAAAGCTCCACTGTCAGTTACAACGGTCTTTAGGAGGTGCTCGTAATTCTGTTCCTACAGGTCAGTTCCTTGGTCAGCCACTCTCCTGGACAAACCCCAGGCACTTCTCACTCTCCACATGAAACACCAGTTCCAAAGTCAGTTCTCAGACAGATCAGCTCCAAGGAGCAACGCTCCCTGTAGCTTCCTAGGCAACCTCATTCCCAATGTATCTATGCCAGGTATTCTTACAAACAACCTACTTTTATAACCAGCCCAACTTTTCTATCTCTCAACTCTTTTATAGCTGCTGGCAATTAAGACCAAAATCAAAATCCTAGCTGATCCCTTCACTATAGTAAAATCGTACGTCTTGTTTTGTGTTTTTTCTTCATTACACCATTAGTCTCTCCTGTCCACCAAAAGAATCAACTGAAAGTTGAAACTTTCATTTGCATTTTTTTCCTCAGATAGTCCTACCTCCTTTTCCTCCTAATCTCACCTTCAAAGTTTTCTTCCTATATTCGTTTTTGTAGGGTTCATATTGCAATATTAAAATGTACAGTTTCTTCCTTTGATCGAAGTCCACAAAAGATATTCTCCCACTTTTCCAACTCCTACCCTTCACTACTGTAACCCCTTTCCCCAAAAAAACCCAAAATAACAAAAAAAGCACCCCAAAACAAAAAGCAATGCAAATAGAATAATGGAAATTATTTAACCCACTGCATGTAGTATTTTGCAAGATCAGCCGTGATGACTCTCTTTCCTATAGAAGATAATTTATTCTATTTCAACAAACATAGATTTGTCTGATGTGGCTGATTACAGTGAGGCAGTGTTGGTTTGTGGAGTAGAACACAACAATCCTAAATTTTATATTTAGTTTTTCCACCGGTCTGATATGTCACTCATGCCTCAGTTAACCCATCTGTAACACAGAGTTATGCATCTCTTTCATAAAAGGTTTTTTATAGAGCTGCTGTTGAAAAATAGGCGTTGTTCATACTCTATATTGCTATATAGCTGCAGTCTTTATCTTTCTCCAATACTTCGTCTGAAAGTTTTATAGCACATAAACAACATAATTAAACATATTCTGCTGATGACTTTATTCTGTTCTTTCTAGGCTTCACCTAGGATTTAAATTTGTAAATGGACTTTGCAAGCCCAATCTCTCCTCTTTTAGTAGCTTTTACAGATTGATTTGAAGAAGTTGCTGTAGCTCTTTCTATATTAAAGATTACAATTACACTTCAATGGACTTGTAATTGCCAAACTGGAAAAATAGCCACATTTTAACAAGTCGTATTTACATGTGAGTTTTTAAAACGCAGTCTCATTATAGCTCTTATCAGCTATAATGGTGGGAATTTTTGTTATCAAATGTCATCATACAACATAGGGGACTATAAAAACTCCTGCACTCCACAAAGCGTGTTGCAAGTCTGAAGGAGAAAACAAAATCCAAACTCCAAAACAAATAATTTCTGACTCTGTGCTGCACGTCACTATCAATAGCATCATTGTTTCCATAGTTACAAATGTAGACTGCTTCCAAGGAAAAAGAGAGAAACTAAAAATGACAATGCACAATCAGAACTGGCACAATCTGAGGCAGCACACGTGGGATGGAGAAAGGAAGTAACACGGTGGCACAGAATTCTGTGGGGTTGTCGTATTTGACAGTAATGCCGGTGATCCAAGCACATCAGGGTCAGAACACTAAGAAGCGGTAAAACCTCTCACTGCAATATCACTTGACACATCTCTACACCAAGTGGAAGGAAGGGGAGAATTAGAAAGGAAGAATCCCCAAAGGAAATATACCAGGCAGTTCACCTTTTCACATCTGCAGACCTAGCCACCTGCAGACTCAGGTAGACTTTTTTTTATTTTTTATTTTTTTTTTAAATGATGCTTCTTTGGGTTGCATTTTCAATGTTTTTGTACAGTTGTGAAGACAGTCACATACTTTATATTGCACTTACCACGAATGATTCCAGTGCACCTGTGAACCTAGTAACAACAGCAGCCACTCTGGGAATGGATACAGCTTGAAAGTCAATGATTGGTGCAAGGGACAGATAAATCCCAAACCAATAAGAAGAGAGGGTGAGGGCCTAGAGGAAATGCATAGCCTCACCACATGAAAGGCACTCCACACTATCTAGTACTATTTTATCTTTCAGTATTAAATTCCTGACCCCTGAATAAGTTATGACCTGTGTAATACCTTATTTCAGTATCAATCACCTACTCTGGAATTATGACAAACCCTCATAACTTTCATACCGGAGAGGAAGGTAAATTCTTTTATTTCTACAGGTGGAACTCCTGAGGTCCACAAACATGGACCTGTCTCAGTCAACTCTGTATTTGGGAAAGTCAGGAAAAAAAAAAAAATCAAAAACAGATGTGAATCCAAGCCCTGCACAAACTGCAATAGCACCGCTGCTCTTTCCAGATGAACAAATGGCATAACGTAGAGGTTCTGCAATTTAGTTTCAAAAAAGTTAATTCTAGCACCTTAGCTTGCATTGGCATTTGCATTAACATTGTAATAACAAACTCAGTAGTTTACAGTAGGCGTAAGATGCCAGTTTGCAATGATGTATTCACAAATGCATGTTATTAGGCTAATTCTTCCCTTACCAAAGTGAGTGGCAGCACTTAGAAAACTCCCAACTACCATGTCCTTCCGTAGTCTCACAAACTCTAAGGAATATTGTTAGCTGCTACAGTAATTTCTTCCAACAATCTTTTTTAAGTGAATAGTTGCTAAAAGCCACACAAGAACACAATTTTATCTGTACTCCGCACTGAAAGTCATGTCTGGTACAGGTAAAGGAAAGAAGAATGATTATTAGAAGATGGCTGTCACGATTTTCTCAAATGCCGTCATTGTATGGCTGTTGCTCCTTTACAATAACATTTTTTAAGTATCACACTTTGGAGGTATTGCTTCTACGAAGAATATCAGATCATGGTAAATGAAGAAGTAGCTTGAAATCACAAATCAGCCTTTGCCAAACGTGGGTACTGGCAAATATGACCTTCAACAATTGACACAAGAACAGAACAAACACCTCATTACAGCATCAAAAGCCCCAACTGTTAGCAATACTAATCAGCTTTGGCAAAAGCTATTTTAATATTCAGGGGCAGTGAGGAAAGCAGAGAATCAAAATCTCAGTCACAAGAATACTACTATTCAGACAAGGCTAATCTTACTATTACAAAAAAAAAAAAAAAAAAGGCTATCTTCTCTCAATTGAAGTAACTCGGGTAGCCATACAATAAATATTAAACTTGCAAACTAGAACTACTAATCTTTGCAGCATATGCTTGACTAAAAAAGTAAGCCAAGAACAAAACAAAATGATAAACAAATGCCCAGTAGGAGTAGTAGTTCTAATATGGAAGCTTTCCTCAAAAGATAACTCTTATTCTTTTAAATTATTTGTGACAGGTACAAGATAAAATACAGACAGGTCAGGCTCTGCAGCTTAGAAAAATTGCACAATACAGGCCTTATATTACATCTCAAGGTTTTGCCGGGTTTTGTTTTTCGTTTTTTGTTTTGTTTTGTTTTGTTTTTTAAGATCTCACTTCCAGCAACAAGTTAGTGTTGCTCAAAAACAAGATATTCATACGAACAACTCATGATGCTCAAATACTAAGGATTCTAGTGCTGTCATGTCTTTTAATTGCTGACTGAAATGGGCTCTGTTAGAGAGGAAATAAAAGCAGGTTTTTTACATTTTAGGTTTGCCTCAGGCTACCAGCTGAAAAATTCAGGACTTTTTTAAAGGTATGTCAGCACCAACTATGTGTCATATTTCATTATTTAATAATTATGCTGATAGTCAAAAAAGAATAACGCAACTGACACTCTATTAAAATAAAAAGTATTCCCTAAGGCATAACAACACTGACATGCAAGCATCTTAAGAGGCAGTGTAAAAATGATATAAGGAGCTATTTATCTGTACTACTGTCTTTTCCATCAAATAAGTTGGTTATTTATGCACTGAATATTTAATTAAAATAGTTTATGCTGAATTTTTAAAAAATATTTCAGATCTGAAAGCAAAACACAATGAAACCCTCTTTGTCTATGAATAGGAGCTACTTTGAGAAAAAAATGCTATCTATATTGTACCATCCTAGGTTACAAGGTCTTCTTCCTTTTTTTTTCAGACAAACCACTTTCTTCAATCCTCAGAATGAGAAATTAACTAGAAATCAACCACATATTTAAAAAAAAAAAAAGGAAAGAAAGAACAACATTGCTTGTCAAAAGTTTTCAACCTAAAAAAGTGCAATGACTATGATTCAAGCCTTAAATATTGAATTTGCAAACCCTAAATCTTTGTAATAACACAGATTTGGATCAGATTTCTGATTTCAAGCATTATCTATTCCTTCCAGGCACATTTACCACAAAATGTGTGCTACTTTATGTGTTGATGTTGTATAAACCACTGGGAGAAAGCATTTCAGCATTTGTATATTTGAGCAATGAGATTTAAGATTTCAAATTTAGTTTCCTTCTGAAGCCAGCCAATATCATATTTACGTACTTTTTTACTAACAACTATTAATATTTTTTCAATTGGCCAAAAAAAAAAAAAAAGTCCTTCACGAAGCTGACAGATCTAGTTCTTTGTTCACTCAGCACAGAGCTTTCATTCCTAACACAATGACAGATAGAGAAGTATTGTGTTTTCAAACGTATTACAAGAAATCTTGTGATGTAGTTGTTGCTAATAAAGAACTATATTCAGAGATAATATATTCTGAATTGAAATGATTTCTACCTAATTAATCTTTTCTTATGTTCTAGACACAGAAGCTATAATACGTTTGATTACAGCCGTACCAGAAGGTAGGTAGGTGACTTTTAAATACGTTAGCTATTATTTTGTTGCCTATTCCTCAAATAGTGCTAAAGGAAGAAGTATTTAAAGTTTTCTCCCAGTAATCTAACATCTGTCTGCACAATATTTAATGATCCTTTTGTCTTACCTTCCTATAGGAATAAGTTAAGATCGATAAAAATAAATATTACTGGTAATATTGTAGAAGGTCAGCGTTCTTCGTAAACGTAAGAGTCCGCAAACCACTTGCACTTTAAGAATGACGACAACAAAATAAGGGCCCTTGCTAAACTGAAAGACACAAGCAGGTACCATCCCTGTATCTTTGATCTCCGCAGAAGTGAGAAGGTGTTTGATGCTCTGATCCTGCTAAGCATACAGCTGGAGTTTTGTATCCTGCCCTCACTCCCAGTTTCAAAATTCCCCTGATTCATCAGGGTTCATGTCACTTATCTCAAAAGTTTCCTTTGAATCTGGAGGCTGCTCAGGGACAACGTTAAACTGGGGCATGAGTTCACACTAAACATAATGGGTCACAAGCTTGGCCAGCTCCTCAGACCACGATACCACAGGAGAAGACAAACACAGTTTCTCGACATTCTTCCTCTGTATACTAAAGTAGTAAAGAAGAGGGTTCCTTCTCAGTACAGAAAATGATAAATAAAAACTGTTTTGAAAGATCAAAAGCCTTAAATGTACAACTAAGTTTTGGTATGTTGTGTTTAAATATGCAGCATATTTTGACCCATTCATTCATGCACAAAATTTCATTTTGAAACACACTCATGATGTTAATGGCAAGATGACCCCGTATTATTCTAGATGTGCATTCTTATACATACGGATACAAAGGTTAAGTTATTAAATTCCTTTCTAATCACTTCCATAAAGATGGCCTAATTTTTCAAAATAGCAAATACCATTAGAATTCACTGAAATCATCATCGTATTTGAAAACATGGAATAGCAGAAGCATACATCAGACTTCAATTAGAGACAATTTTATAATTTCTGGGAAAAAAGACTTACCACAATTAATGACGACAACTCAGTTCACCTCACATCAATTTGTCTTACTATCCAAGTTGTGTTAAGACTCAATTGAGTATATATCAGATGTTTTCTGTTACAGCTAACTTGCAAAAATAAAAGTCAATGCCTCTAACAAAATATAAGTATTATTTTTCCACCTGATAAAAACAACCATAAACAAGTTAAAAAGCACAGAACTCTAGGAATAAACAAGTAGTTACATAATAACATATTTCAGTTTGTAAGAGTAGTTATCTTTCTCCATTATCACTAGAATTTATTTTGTTATTCTTTTTTGATAAATGCAATTAAAGTTTTATCAAAATAAACACAACTGCCAAGTTTAAAAAAAGTATCAACCCACCTCAAAATCCCCAAGCATTTACTGTCACTTAAATGAAAGCACAGTGGCTAAATAAACCCCATTACTGGAGTTCAATGTCTGGAAATTTGTATATCGATGCTACTAAAATAACTACATTAAAAATCCTTTTGCAGAGAGAATCCCGGGAGTGCATGGTTTTTCTTAAGTTCTGGTGATTGCAGAGAAGTAATACCTTTAATCTGTTTTTCCCCTCATATGAAACAAGTTAACGGTGCCGACTTTCCTGCACTCTGAGAATCTCTATCCAAAGAAATACAAGATATTGTAACACGTAGCTAATATTCAGTTTTAAAATATTTGAATCCATTTTAAAGATAGATGTTACCAGGGAGGACTTGTTAAAAAAACATACAGAAAAACCCCAAAAACTCAAAATGCTTTTTCAGTCTCTGATACATCACCACCACCATTGCATCCCATATGCATCAATGCAGAAAGTGAATAAAATACATCAAGTAGTACAGAAGAGAGTTATCGTGTAGACATTTCAGATAACATAAGAGAATGTTTAAACAAATTCAAACCCAACTGTTGCTGAACATGATGTGAAGTTGACACATGCATGTGTGCTTTAACAATCAGAACATTCAGAACAACAAATCCAATAATTTCTTTTTTAAGAAGTCTATAAAGTAACTCAGATACAGATCTACTTTTCACATGCCATTTAAATTGCATTAGTAACATATATATCAACAGATACAAAATGTTCCAAATTTGTATCAGATAATCATGTTCTGAAATCACATCTCTACATTCATGGTAAAGCACAGCAGCAGCATCTCTTCAGGAAGGGGGACAGAAACAGTAAAAATAATGGCCTTTCTTGCTAGGCAAAAGATTCAGGACTTAAACCATTTTCTGATGTCCCTTCCTCAGATTTTGCAAAACACAAAGGCTTACCTTTCTGTACACCAGCATGTTTGGGGATTCATCAGCCACCCCATTGCTGCTTTGCCCATAATTATTTCCTTGCGCCATGTCCCACGATTTTGATCCGCTTTTGAACGTTGCACTGTGAAAGGTAAAAGTGGTCTTCATAAGACACCACCTCAGATCTCCTGCCTTCACTGCTGATTAATGGACCTGACTTTCTACTAACAGGTTATCACAATCAGTGTATACTTTCTTCACCACATATTTACACTGGGGCAAAGCAGCTTATTCACTATTCACTGTTATTACTCTCTTCTGCATGCAAATAATGAATGCATGTAAAACGTTAATCTAATTTAGACTTTAATGAATTGCCACTCCACATAGCTCCCTGACATACCACTAACCACTGTATCATGCAGGCATCTTGTCACAAAGCACTCTTTCCTCCTCTACACAGGCTGCACCAATGGATATTGTGCACCTTCCAAACCACAGTTTTCAACTGGCTGATTTGGCCCGTGACCGTGTTCAACACTGTCCTCTCCTCACGGTTCAGGTCATAGAGACTTTCATAACACACAAACACACAAAAAGCAAACCAGCTGCTTTGAACTTTATTTGCCAGCATATCTGTACTCTTACACATATGCCAAGAGGGAGGCAGGCAGGTAGACGGAAGGAAGGGAAGAAACAAGCTAGAAGATCTTGCTGGTTGCTTTCACCTACTTTCATTCTAGTTCACTGCAAAAAACCAGCTCCGCCGCCAGGCCCGGCTCCTCTCCGCCCTCCCCCCGGTCACACGGGAGCTGCGCTAAGCAAGAGCTCAGATCATGCCGTAGCTCCGGCTTTGCACGCAGGTGTAAGAATGTGCTCCATCCACCGACCACACCGGCGCGGCTGCGGAGAGCCTGGAAGGCTGAGCTCTCGTCCAAACATTTCCTCCGAAGCCCTCCCCTGTCCCCCCCTCCCCAGGCCTCCAGGCTGCGGGCTTAACTGCAGCGTGCCCGCCACGCCGGCTCGCCCTGCCCTGCACGCGCAGTGCGCGCCTCTCGGCACCGAATGGCAGCGCGAACCGGCTCGCCCCGCAGGCAGCGCGGCGCGGCGCGGCTCCGCTCCCGCGATTTCAGCACCGCGGACAGCGGCGGCGCCGCCCGGGGCGCTCCCGGCGGCGCCCTCTCCTCGGCCGGGCGGGGGCGCGGAGCGGCGCGGAGCTCACCGCGGGGCTCCCCGCCCCGCTCATTTACCTCCCGGGCCAAGGTCACTGCGCGGTGGCCGCGGCTCCTCGCCTCCTCCCGCCGCTCCTGGCGCGCCCCGCGCCGTCCGTGTCAGCCGGCAGCAGGCGGAGGGACGCGGCGATCGCTCATCACACACGCGCGCGCGCAGGCACACGCACGCACACGGACACACGCGCACTGCGGGCGGAGGCGCTGCCGCCGCCGCCGCCGCCGAGGCTGCGGCTCCCCCCAGCTCTGCCGGAGCGGCGGCAGCTCAGCTCCCTCCCCGCAATGGAGCGGCTGTCACGTGGGGGACAGGCACGTCAAAGGTGCTGCTGCCGCTCCGCCACGCAGCAGCCCTCCTCCTCCTCCTGCTCCTGCTCGCCGCTCTCGGCTCGCTCACCGAAAACAGCGGCCAAGGAACTGCAGCTGCCTGCAGATCTGGCAGCAGCCCCTGTAAATGAGATTAGGCAGCACTGGAGGACTGGGCAGGAAGAGAATGTGGGCTAATGGGATAGGGAAGGAGGCGGAGGGAGGGGGATAAAAGAGACGGGTGTGGAAAGTGTGTCTCCTCCTCGTTTTTACGCCTTTTACCAACACCAGCAGGGAATCTGCCTGCTCCTCTGCCCTACGCTGGACATTTCACGTTTTTCTTTTTTTTTTTTCCAGGGAGAACGAGAGAGCTTGAGTCGTGCTGGCACTGCGGACCACTTTGAGCAGTAGAAAAGAGAGACCAGAGAGCAAGTCTGTTCCAGGCTGATAGGAAGGAGCTCTCTAGATACCCTTGGGGCTGTTTTGCTACATCCCAAGTAACTGCTTAATTTGCCACGGCCTGGAGCTTACCATGATGAAATTAAAAATTAGGCATGTAAATCATACTTCCTCACCGTATAGGGACAAGAATGCTTTGATTTTCCAGAAGTGCTGAAATGTCTTGAACTCAACATCCACAAGAACAGGAGATACTTCAGTGGTAAGCCATCAGATATTCCCATTTGAAAGTGTCTTTTCTAGAAACAGTAACTCTTATTACAAGGATGATCTCGCAAAAGAAGTCATTTTGGGGGACAATACCTTCTACCATGCATTGCACCTCACGGAGCGTGCCCTGGCAGAATCACTGCAATTCAAGCTCAGAAGTCTCCATACGTACTGTCTCAGGCTCTTTCTGCCTTCCTCACATCCCAAAGAAACCTCAAATCAACTCTATCTTGCTAGAAGTTACCTATCAAAACTACCATTTTCCAAATTTTGCAGAGGCGTTCAGATCCTTTACCAGAGGAGATGATAAATTAGACAAGCTGATGACAGTGAACCCCAGAAGCCAATGTAAAATAAGGGGGAGAGAATGATTGGACTTCTTGGCAAGTGGAGAAAGACAGAGGTTTGATAAAGGTCCCAGAGTGAGCACTAGAGACAACAGATGATCTCAAACGTGGACAGGAACGTCCTTGAGGGAGGGCAGAAGTAAATGGTGAAATGATCCAACAGAGTAAGAACCAGCAATTGAATTGAGTGGGATATATTGACAGTAAAGGAAAGAAGCTCTGTAGCAGAAAGTGCATGTCTAGACCTTTTCAGTGGAGAATAATTTGGTATGTCACAAGGAAAAGGTAAGTGGAATCAAACAGTCTGGATATAAGAGAAATCTGGAGTTCTGAGAGGGAAGAGAGATCAACACAGATGAAAGAGTTTGACAGTGCAAGAGGAAAGTAAAGGAAAAGAAGTACTGAGGTTGAAAATAGCAGGCAGAAACAAATATGGAACTAAAAAATAAACAGAGAACTGAGAAAAGGCTTGCTTCCCATGAAAAATCCACTCAGTGTATGGTAGCATTTTGACAGACCTAAGCAATGAATCTGAATCCAAATGTTAACTTTCAAAAGGTTTTTGCGCAGACTCTGGTGATTCAGTCCAGTCCACCACTGAGAATGGGTACCAGCAATAAAAATGTGGATCTATATTTCCCTAACTTTTGCATACATTTCCTAAGGAAGCAGTACTGCAGTGCTCGTTTACTACAGACTATGTGAGACTGACAGACGTACTGGAAGTCAAGGGGAACATACCTCTCAAGATCTGTTAAGAACATAAGTCACAGCCTTATAGCTGTGTGACCCCAAAACAAACTCAAAGTCTTATTTATCAGACTGCGGTTTACATTTCTTTCCGAGAGCAGAAATGGTGATTGCACAAGATATGCTTTAAATGCAATTTTACCCTAAAAGTGGGGTAGGAGGAAAATCACTAAAAATAGTGATGATACATATACATTCCTTCCATTTACTCTGCCAGCCAAAAATGACTGTATCTTAAAATAGCATATGCATTAAAGGGCACAGAAATCAAATGTTAGCAAGTTTCCAGTATAGTTCTAAGTTTGTTTTCTTACTTTACATCATCTTATTACTAATTCAAGTCAGAAAACTAGAGAAAAGGAAAGTCTTTTGTACTGCAGTTCTTGGAGTATGTACAAGAAGTAGCTTATGTTTTACAAGATGTCTTCAATCTAGCTATTTACTATAAGCTACGCAGCAAGTGAATTTTGGCAGGGGTTATGTGTCTTTGAAGAACTCCCCAGCAAAGCTTATTAGTTTAAGCAGCAGCATTTTCAAGTTCTTTACTTTCTGAGAATCTGTTCAAAACTAAAGGCAGAGGTATCTGAGTAAAGATTTTAGCTATACAGCTTCTAAAATTATCTTACTTTTTTGCTTTAAATATTCTGATTAATTTCACAAATCAAGTAAAATACAAAATGTTACATTAGTTAGGCAAAGTTGATTTTTTTTTCGAAAATAAATATATTTCCGCTATTAACTGAATATTGATCATCATAAATTAAGGTACAAAGTAAATTCAGTCAAGTACGCAGATAAAGTAACAATCTGGACCTCCTGAAGTCAATAGGTGTTTCTTCCACTAACATAAAGGTAACTGATTTCACACACAGTCTTTAATCTTGTATTCAGAACCAGAGGCTCAAACATCCCAATGGCGTGTCTCATAACTACAGGCTTCCTATGCTGAAGCACACTAAGGAGTCTTCCATTTCACCAGTATGTCCAGTATTAGAATGAGACAGAAGCTCTAACCTCTGCAATAGCTAAACATGAAAAAAAAAAAAAAACAAACCCACACCAGAAACAACCCAATAGAATTTCTTTCTGCTGGTGCTTTGTAATGAAACAGACCCTGGACTGGGCCGCTTCCACCCATATAAGAGAAAAGAAAGCTGTTTCATTATTTCTTTTAAAAAATATAATTTGATAACTTATTCTGATGCAGTTAGAAGAATCTACTCAATAGCCTATAAAAAGATAAAGATTCATAAATTAGTCACGTATCTTTCCCATGCTTGAGAGTCATCATCGCTTATCTCATACATAGCCAGTATTAGCTTCCCCAGAAAGCAGGGCCTGCCAAAAGAGGAATGTCCTGTTTCAAAACGCAAAGCAAAACTACTCATTAATAAAACAAAGAAGATAGCAAAGGCTGCCAAGGGGCAGTTTTATCTAACAAGGCCATAAAACACATATGATTTAGCAAGCTGGTAACTACACTTTTTGCATTTAGTTTGCACAGTCAATACAGCTAAAGTATTCCAAGAACATCATATGCGTGTGCCATACGTAACACATGGGCATGCAGTTTTAAATCAGAATATTATTTCTGGATATGTAGGACAACCTGTCTGGATGTGGAAGAGGGAATTTTTCAGTCTTGAAAAGTCCTACTAACCAGTGCTGTTATACTATGTTAATATGCTGCCTATATCCATCAAATTCCTCTTGTCTTATGCCTACACTGAGTGTTCCTTGGAGTAAAGACACATTATGAAAGCTCTCAGCACAGCATGGTCCTGGTCCATGACCAAGTCTTTAAAACATTATAGAATTATAAACAATCACATTCAAATTTATTGAAATAACACAGACATTCTAGTTAATTAGGCTCCAGACACTGACATGAGTTACTACTGTGCTGCCTTCAAGTATAAAACCCAGACTTTTTTCCTCCAGGCTAGTGAAGCACAGAATTAGGCTTTCTACTTTAATCGGACATATTTGTGATACCACATAACAGCAGCATTTCAATGCCAAGCTCTGAACTGGTAACTAAGATTCCAAGCTCAGTCCTTAGCCTTTCTGATGAGATTTGAAAACCTGCTCCTACAGAACTGAACTGTAATCCGTCCATTTAATATAGGTCTTTGAGTGTCATTTAGAAGATTACAAGTTATGGCACATAACTGCTAAAACTAAACCCAGGACTGTCTTAAAAACTTCACTCATTCCTTCAAGGCACATTTTTTAAGCCCTAGACATCTGTTTTTTCACATACCTGCCAACCTTATTGAAACTTTAATTACCTCTGGTGATTTATGATGATGAAGATCAAAGACACTTGCGCTCTGTTTTTTGGGGTAAAAGGTCAAAACATCAAAAAGTAGAGTTTTAGAAAAGAAAAGGTAATTAAATAGCAACCTATGTAGAAAGAGAAAAAAATGTAAAGTGAATCGATAAAACAGAAAAACAAAAACCCTAGAGTGTCATGGACAGACATAATTTCACAGGAATAGCAAAGTATTAGAAATAAGGAGAGCGCACACTTCCAAAATCTTTTCTGAAGTACGATATACATACACACACTATATATAGAGAGAGTATATCTATGTATATATAGAGTATGATTTATATATACATAAAACTTTAACTTCATATCCTACTGAAGACGTTAATTACTGCCACAGAATATCCACAGCTACTTACAATTTGATATCAATACACTGCCACCAGGACTACCCATGGGGATAAACAGCTTCTACTAGAGACAGGGGAGAGCAGCCTCAAGTACTTGCACTTTTAAGTCTTGACAATTAACCTGTTCTAATTAGAGCCAAAAGAGGGCAGTCTTTCTCAAAGAGAAAGAGGTTAATTAGCTATCTGATATACAATATCAATCAACACTAATATTCTTTCCAAAGAAATAACTATCATAATCAGCCATACACCTTCAATTACTCAGAAAGTGCTCACAGAATGACAAATATTACACCATATTCCCTTAAAACTGCCTGAAAAACGGAAGATTAATTTTTCCTGATCTTATATCTATATCTCCTACTGATATGAAATCAAGTAAGCATGTGACAATAGAACTGACCTCCAGCAAAAAGATGGTTTTTTGAACCTAGTTTAGATGTGATCATACCAGAATCCTCTCCAAATCTCAAAACTGCTCTTTGAGAGCTTTTCAATTTTGTGTAAAAGCATTATTGACAAAGAATGAACCTAGAGTCAGGGGAATGGGGCATTGGTCTCTGCTCTAGATAAACTATTTTAAATATGGGTGGATTGCTCTCAGCTTCTCCTGGTGCTTGGTGTTTACAACACTCTCCTGGAAGGCACAGATGAGAGATTTATATCCATATCTTAGGAGATGTTGCGTGCCTCACATAGGAGCGTCCCAACTACTGAACAACCGTATATGAGGTATGGGAAGAAAACATGGCAATTGTGCTTTTGTAAATTTAGCTATAATTCTTTTAGCTCAAGCTATAATATTAATTCAGTCTGACATTAACCTCATGTTACAAATATGTAGCCTTTTGTTAACTTTTTTGTGGCTAAAACCATAAAAAACTCCAACAAACCAGGTAACTAGCCCTTCCACTTCCCCGCTAAAGAAAATTTCTCAGGCCTGATCCACGGGACTGTGTTTACTCAGATCAAAATAGAAGCAGCCACCTATTAAGGACTGATTAGGAATAAGTCACAGATTTAAATTCCTCTGGCACGAGCATACTAGAGAAAGGGGGACGCGGAAGCACTACAAAGGCAGGGGGAGCGCACTATGTATGAGAATGCCATGGTTACAGACCAGAACAGATTAATTGTAGAAAAACATCATAACAGAATTAACGGGAGACACTGAAGGAGTAATTTGTGTGGCAAAGAACTACACTGATAAATAAAAATAAATCTGCAGAAGTAAGCAAGAAAAAAGAAGAGGCTCAGAAGAGAGGGCAGGCAGAAAGCACAGAATGAGACGTGGGACTTGGTCACGGTTAGCAGGGGGAGGCCCTCGCATATAAAGGAAAAAGAGTAAGCTGCTGAAATGGCTTTTGGGGACACGGCAGATGCATTTAAGTTCATGAAGAGACATGAGGAAGAAAATGAGAAATTGCAAAAGGTAGAACTGTTCCTCAGCCCATCTGATTCACCTCTTCTGTTCATGCAAAGGGAGAATTTCTAGAAGCTTCTGACAAGTGGTAAATGCCAAAAATACCAGAGTATCTGCTGAATTTTACAGATTTTTGCCAGATGTCACAGGTCGTTTCTCTTATTAAATATATACATACAAAGAATACATATATATATTCTCCAATATTCCTCTGCAACTGTAAGCTAAGTTTCCATGTACCGCACAAACACCAAAAACTGGGGTAGATACTAAATCAGGAAATTGCTTAAAATGGTAGCACTATGCCATCACAGGTAGCCTACAAGGGCCAAGTTCAGCTATGCAAGCTACTACTGAAATTTCCTGCTCTTGCCTATCCCTCCGGCGCTAACCTAACTAATCCACTGAGCTGAACGCACTGGAGAAAAAGGCGCTCAGCAGTTTAACAGGCTTCGTTCATCACTTGTCCTTCCTTCCCCTGCCTTTCATTTTAAAGGTTCCCTCTGTCATTCCATGCCTCACATTCACAGATAGTCTAATCAATCAGCCTTTTATAAAGGTTTAAATCAGCCAAAACTGCCTCCTGGGTTGCACATGACAAACTTAACCCACTCGCATTCATTCATATCCAAGTATACACAGTTATTACCTCACAGAAATATATGGAGTTTTCATTCTTTTAAAATTCTACATAGCATTCATTTGGAAAGGAAAGCTTTTTTTTTTTATTTTTAATTAAATTCTCCAGAAACTCATGGGATTAAAAAAAAAATACACACACAAAAAGCAAATAAGTATTTATAAAAGGACATAACAATGAGCTGCTACTATTTTTTTTTAAATCACAGTATAAAATAGAGCCCCTCTCAGAACTCACCCCACTTCACAAAGGCTTTCTCTTCAGACTAAGAGAATATTAGCAGATGTTCAATTTGTATATATTTCCTCAAATCTTACAGTAAACTTCCTTAAAACCCCAAAGTGCAGCCCTGAGAACCTTCCATAGCTCAGACCAATTGGCTGGAAAAGAAAATTGTATTTGTGGAAATAACTTGGCTGTATTCTCTCTAAAACCATAACGAAAGAGGTCAGGAAGAACAGTTCAAACAGTTCAACAGGTCAGCTACAACAGTTTGGATAGTCAAGAAAAGTCTTACAAAGACTTTGATATTGTAAAACTTGGCTCTGCTTCCAATTTTTGAGGGTCGATAAATAAAATACAGTTCTTTACTTAAACTATATTATAATATCAATGCACTTTTACAGGTAAGGAAAATCAAGTCACCCTGACCTAGAGCTCATAGCCTAGATTAGCCAGATAATGACGCTAAAAGGAAATTAACAAATGCAAGACATGCAAAAAAATAAATCTGATAGCGTGTTCCGTTTCCACAATGTGGACATGTCTGATCTTTGTTACACTTCATAGTACCACTCTTTACTTCATGTAAAGAACTGCTAAACACCCTTGTGCAGTTAACTTTGTCACTAGCTTCCACTTTGTGCTAGAAGCAGATAGCAAAGTCTGATAAGGTATCTGACAGTTCGATAAAACGCTTAATATAAAAACAAAATCCCCCTAATAATGCAGTGGTTCAAACCTTATATTTGTCAAGAGAACGGAGACAGCTTCAAGGAGCAGTAAGAAGTACACAGGGGCTACAGACAGCCGAACTCTGCTGCGCCTAGATAGGAAGCTTAAATTTTATTCAAGAGCATCAGGCATCCAAGCAAGAGAGCTGTAGGAGATAACAACTTGTTTTGCATGGGAAGAGAGAACAACATTTAGTCATAGGTCTTTGGATAACTGAAGCAAAAGAGAGATGGAGCCAAGTGAATAAAGAGGTCATGAGAGTCAAGGCAGGAAGGTAGCATGAATACATCCAGACTGAAAAACGGTTTCACAGTGGGGGAGGACACTACTACTTATTTAACAAGGAAAGAGACTGAAGGAGACTCCAGAATCTCAATGACCCTGTATGCCAACTGAAAATCATGCAGCTGTCAAGGGTAAAGAAAAAGGGTGAGCTAGGATGAGAGAAAGGGAGCAGGAGGAGAATTCAGAAAGCAAGGAGGAAGGACTGATCCAATTTTCTATGCAAACTGGTTAGATTACTAGAGTCAAATTAGAGGGAAAAAGAAACTAAATCCAAGGATAGACAGGAAGAAAAGCTGAACTGTATAGAAAAAAGAACGCACTTGGTTCTTCATCTCGACAGATAAAAGAGAACGAATGACAGAGCAAAGGGGAGGGTTCACAGAGTCAGAGGGAATCAAAATACTTTGTGGACTGGGCAAAAAAGCAAAGAGCATTACAGGTTACAGAGGAAGAACAGTGTTAGCTCTTACTGGGCAAGGACAACCTATCTTTAAAATTAGCTGGTGTCATCTGCTTCTTGACCATAAATAAAGAGGGAATAAGTTCTGAGCAAGTTTCACACAGGAAGAGCAGCTGCGTTTTTATCTAGGAATAAGTTCAGCCAGTAAGAAACAAGGCTGGTTGCAAAATATGAACAACTAATGTATCAGTCCAAGCTACAATAGCTCTCAGGGATTTCTCTAAAGACACTTGACACAAAAAGCCACAATAAGGACTGCAAAAACGTAAGGAAAAAGGAATTTTAGTGACAAAGGTAGCTGAAAGTTACAGTCATGAACATGATTGTGTAAATGCTTTCACACTGTCATAGGCAACATTGACTTGTCTGATGATGCCACAAGATGCTAAAGCAAAGATTAGCTAACTCGTGTGTTTTGCTTCATGGTAATACATGTGCTACACTCATGACTGTGGCTATTTCATGTAATTAATTACATTTCATGTAATGCATTAGCACTTATATCTGGCACACATTAATTAGAGAACACTGTTTCATGTTGGCTCAAATTGTTTCACAAAATTTGACAGAGGAAGAATAAACAGAGATTAAATCTGGTTTCAGCTCAGCGAGCACACCTTAAATCAAAAGCTTCCTTAGTGGAAAAGCAGCATTCAAGACTGCCTCTGGCCTGCAGCGGATGTTTCCAAGTGACTGCTAGTTAAGGCCCACAGATTCAGCAACAGCACTTTTCAGTTGACTTCCTATTACCATTTCTGATTTGTTTAGAGATGGTTTTGGTGGCCATATTACCATTTCAGTTCTCATAAGAAGAAATACTCTTCATTCTAAAACACCACCACACCTTCCAAACAGGTTAAAAGCAAGAACCTTGAAATACAAAACCTGCCCTGCAGTCTAGACTGGTAAGATCCTGCAAAGTAAAAAAAAATCATCTTCATAGCAAGTTTCAGCAGGCATGAGACTTGCATCTGGAAAGCAAACTGCAGATACGGGATTATAGGTATATATCCCTGGCTAATCACTTTTATCCAACTAAACATCACTAGTCTGCTGAAGCACGTTCCAGTAGATTGTTGCTAACATTCTAAATACCTACACTGCTTTGTAGGTATTTATTAGCTTCCAAATACTTGTCCTTCCCAGCCCTACCCTTGAGGGTACACGCACTATCCCAATAATTTGTATGCAGGCACTTGGGACAACAGAAACTCATGGGCTTGGACTGACAATGGGCAATTTACTGGTACTATGAGAATGTTTGAATTTTAAACTTTACCAGGTAATAACGCTGTCATTACAGTATACTACTGCTATACTCACAACAGTCCTCTTCAGTGTTGCCTCTCCATTTCAGTTCCCAGCATCGGGGCAATGCTAGCTGCATAACCTTTCCATGCCAGCCCTTCAGAAAGAAATGAACCAGACAGAAGTCATATTTCCTCCTTTCCTGCTTCCAACAATTTACAGGGGGGAAAAAAAAAAAAAAAGAATTCAGTAGTGGAATCTGCGGGTGCTGAGAGGAGACTGCTCTGAGGTGTCAATTCCACATGCCAGAGAAGCAAAACTTATGCTGCAATCTTTACTCTGGGATAAAAATCCTCTAAGAGTAAGTCCTACAATTCCAGAGAAACCAGAGCTGGTGTGCAGTAAAAGATTAGTAAGGTAACAGAGAGGCCCACCTCACAGGCCCTTCCTTCCTCCTCAGACCGGCACCTGACCCACATCTTAAAAGTAGGAATGCTATCACAGTACTTGGTGATACTAAATTTGGTAGCTTCATCCATCAGCATAAGGAAGTGATGAGTACACACTGTCTTTTCTGTGATATTCCAAGACCCTTCTCTGCCCATCTGTTTGGCCAAAAACATATTACCTATTTACACTCATAGGGGAAGTCAGGTAGCTCTAAAATATCTCTAAACCAGCCTCACAGAAACCATTTCCAGACAAAACAATGCTGTAATTAAGAGCCAAAAAATCAGGTATGATTTTCAAAATCTCCCAGAGCCATTTTAAAGGTGGCATCTCCTCCCTCATTTTTTTTTAAAAGAAGTACAACTAAACACATAAGTAAAAACAACATTAGAGTCCAAAGCCAGTAAGGCATCCCAACCAACAACAGAACCTGAAGCATGTGGTAAAGTCCAGCTGGCTTCACTTGATGTTGGCTTAAAGTATCTTCACAGATTTTCTTGAAACAGCATCTAAAACATTGCAATTAAACATGGGAAAAAATAAATATGCAGGATAACAGAGTTAATGTTGCTGAAATCACCAAATGCTCTGGATTTTGTAATTATAAATGGTTTTAAATACACTGCTTTAGTATTTGACCTATATAAATTAGATGATTTGGGGGGGAAAAAAGTCAAATATTTTATCAATTGACTTGTTAAGCAAATACAACTTACTGCATCCACGTTTAGGTGTAAATCATCTTATTTGGTTCTTACTCTCTGTACTGGTGCTATGTAATAGAAAGGCTTGTGTGCAGGGTTTGGAGCATGGGAGTTTGTTTAGTTGTTTCTCGCTCTTTTTTAAACAAAGGATTCACCTTCTGGAATTACCACAGACTACTGCAATAAAGTCTCCTTAAGGAAGATAAGATGAGAAGGAATTCCTTTTTCATATGCCCTGTTACACTGCAGCTAAGTTATAACTGGGACAAGCAGATAAACTATAATATCTGACTTATTTATTTCTCAAAGAGATGAGGGAAAGATTGAAAGTAGTCACGATTATCAGAGAAACACCTCCATTAGCAAGATTGCAGGGCTATAACTCCTAGTTACAATTCTGGCAACAAGAGTCAGTTCTGGGTTGCTGAGAAACTACCCTCTTCCTTTCCTGTGTTGTTCTTCCTTGTTAGGAACATGCTGGCTTCAGAAAGCGAGACGCTAACTGACCTGGAAAAACTCATTTCTTGTGTAGTGAATTCAAAGTCCAACCTGCTCATTGGGGCCTGAATTTCACCCTTCAGCTACAGAGTGTTCGAGCACTGGGATAGCAACAATCCCTTCCTTTCACTGTCTAGTTTCCTTTCTCTCAATCCTGTGCTTTTCTGGACTTTACATAAATGCCTAGTAAGCTAACTGAAAGAGAACATCAGATCTTTTCAGGAGGTGTTTTTCTGTTCTTTATTACTACAGCTTATTGGGGCAAGGGGACTGAGAGAGACGGAGGGAGGGAAGGAATAAGGAGAAGCAAAAGGGAGAAAATAAAGACATTTACTTCCATGAAAATCTGATTTTTTTTTTAATTTCTGCTGCATCAGATACTATAAACAATGCACAGCACTTCAAAGCAGTACATTTTTGATGACCTTTACAAGCAGTGAGAAAGAAAACTTGATAAATAGCAACCACGTTTAAAAGAAAAAATTATCTTTAAAAGACACACAAAGCATTTTGCTTGCTTTGAGTTCTGTCTCCATAGATAGCTACATTGCCTTTGAACAATTAGAAATCAAAGTGCTAGCCAAACTATTCAATGGCTTTTTTTTGAGAAGCGTTAAGATTTTTGTTTAATCCATATTGACCTATTTGTTTTTATGAAATAAAGTTTCCTATACTCTCTTCTCCAAGAGTTGATTGCACTTTCATATTTATTATATTCAACGATCACAGCCTAATGGCCACTGCTATACTGCCAAGCTGCTCAAGGTTAGACAACTAAATGTAAATACAGAGACTACGCTAACATTCCTAGGAGAGAAAACAATCAAACAAACAAACAAAAAACATAGAAGCAATCTGGTTTGACCGTTTAAGATTGAACCGTGTTCGTTAAGTCAGTCTTCTCCAGAAATAAAAGAAGGTCAACAATGGTTCATTAGGACACTATCCAAAACAGCAGGAGAAATTAAATGGGTCTGACTCCTGAAAGAGACCTGGACAGGAAGAACCAAATTTGAATCGCTCAGAAATATACTGGGGGAGGGGCAGAAGGCTGACACATGGAGCAGTGGGAATGAATACAGAGAATAGCCAACAATACTGAGTGTAATTCAGTCTCAGCAGATTTGGGATTAAGATAGGGAAATGACCAAGTCTGCCATCACATCTACATCAATAAAAAAAAAAAAAAAAAGGGGAAAAGAAAAAGAAAGAAGCTTTCAAAAATGTTTTACCTCAGTTTAACTGATGATGAAAAGGTTGGGTTTTTCTTTTAATCACTATTTCCTTTCTTATATTTCGTCTTCACCTAAATTAGGACAAAACATCTGAAAGAGTGCTTTCAAATATTGCTAGTGTATCCCATAGCTGCTACTGGACATAAACCACACGCTTTGCTCAAGGCAGGGGGCTCTGCCATACCAGCTGACACCCAAGGTGCCTGGCCAGGCAGGAGCACTCAGAGCATCAGCACAGGGCACTAAGCAAAGCACATCTTCCCCAAGCGTGGAAAAATCCAGAAGTCTATCCCAGGACAACTACAGCCAATTTTTACAGCAGTTAACCAGAGCAATCACAGCAATCCAGGGTTCACTAAAGGAAACCACTTTGGCCTCCTAATCCTGGGGAATTCCACTTGAAAAGGCTTCTGGGAAACTACGTCCCTGCAGCTCCCTAAAAGTTGAGGGAGCATCTCCATGGAGATCTTGTTTCTGACACATGACACAACGCCAGTATTTAATATGAATATGGGAGATAACTCAATGGGAGAGAAGAACAGCATAACACAGGGTCACAAATGGGAACAAGACAGAGTTGGTATGTTACTTAATGAGTAGCACTAAGAAAGACACTATGGCATAGGAAGCAAAAGAAACAAGACTCAAATTTACTAGTATGAAGCAAGCTGGTCAAGGGGATAAAGGGTAGTAAAAACTTTTTGTGCCACAGTAAGATCACAAACGGAAGAAGGATCTAAAATAATATTTTATTGCCAAGAAAGGGAGGTAGGGAAACAATCAGAGTAAACAGCTTTGGCACACAGAAATGCATTTATCTTTGGAGATATTCATCTTTCAAGAATGCTTGGCATGGCATTCCTAGGACCACCAGCATGCTTTGCATGTAAGGCAAGGGCTTTCACACATTTCACAAGCTAAGCAGACCTGGACTTCCTGCAGGCTGTCAGGAAAATGCTAGTTCTACAGGAAACAGTATCGGTTTCTCAAAAAATCAGAACTCAATACAAACCCTATCACAGGATTAGTGAGTACAAGGAGAGTGTTTCAGCAAAGGATGCTTGATATTTCAATCTAATGATTTTTTTCATCATTTAATTTTGAACTTTTAATAAGATTGAAAGGTAGATCCTGATGCTCTGACTCAATTCAAGTGTAGATAATTAGCATACTTTGGAGGAAAAACTCAGAACCCTAAGGAATAAGTTATTTTCTGGTACTTCTGAACACTAATCAGTACTTGAATATCAGTGGAATTCTTAAAGGAATAAAGGAATTCTTATAAATACATTTGCTTTTCAAGTTGTTTCAGCAGCTTCAGACACACAACTTCTACTGATTTTCCTGAACTTTATGAGTTCAAGAGCTGCAGACAGCACTGCTTTCTCTATTTACACATCAATTAGCAAAGCTTTGGTTTTGTTTTTTTAACAAATAAAGGCTAGTTCATGGCCCTTATTCTGGAAGAACCTAAATGTTAATTATATTTATTTCACACAGCATTTAGATACTGTTATGGACTCACAATATTATTGATCTCCTCTGACTTTTCCAGCTAAAAAATAATCCAGCTTTTGGTCACAGTTATATTCTTTTACAGCTCAGTCCTATAACCGAATCCTTGTCTTACTGGTCTCTGGTACTGTACCTGCAACAGGAAATGAAACAGGCCAGGCCCTCTCTTATTGTGGGGAAGCATGGCACAACAGATTGCATCCACATGGCCAACCTGTCCTCTCTCAGAAGAGGAGTGCTTCCTTCCTACTGTCTATCAGAAACAGTCCCTGGCCCGCTTTCTCCATCTCAACGCATTGCTGGGGAGCATGATGATTGCCACAGGTCAAAGTCATGCCAGGGAAAACGCCGAATATGGACAATCATGGGCCAGTGCTGCAATGCATGTCCTAGCTCTGCTGAGTTTCCTAATGCAGATGTAGTTTTAATGACTAAGTTGGTTATCGTTCCCTCCCCTCCCTATTTAATTAGGGCACAAGGAGAGATACAATCTCTTCATGAGATTTTTTGAGCAAGTGATCTGCGCTTCTGTAAGCAAGATCTTTTGAACAAGACTGCACTCAGCTTTTCGTGAGCTCTCCCTGACAGACAGTGGTATCATGTCTTGTGATCTAGCAGTACAAAAAGTAACAAGGTTTGTGAAAGATAATACCTTCTTTATTCATTGTGGTTACTGTGAATATTCTTCTTAGAATTATTTTCAAAGACTGTCATACTAAAGATGTGCTGAAGATGTGTAACTCCGTCCCACTCCTTAAAAAAAAAGGTGGGGAAAAAGAAGCTGAACTGGAAAAGTTTGTCAAAATAATACATCTAGTACTGAAAATCATACGGGAAAGAGCTAAATACTTAGGATAACATGGGTACTCTTTCTCACTTCCAGGCTCAGGCAGGTATCCCTCCAATCTATTGTACAGCAAGTACATGTCATGTTGAGAAGTCCTTGAATCTCTTGAAGTATATATGCTCAATGTCTGGTAATTCTTGGTTATGCTGCAAGAACTGTTTCATCCTGTAATTTCTCTTTTACATGAATGCAGACCCAGTTCTGTTTCGGTTAAACTCTAATGCGCTAGCGAACCTCCTGACTTACACAGCATGCTGAAGCTGTGGTGAGAAAGATTCATTTGCCAATGAGATAAAACATTCAATGCTATAATGAACAAGCAAGTATACAAAAGGCTGGGTAGTATCCCCTATTAGGGCTAACACTTCTCTTAAAAACTACTGAAGTTGCTTAAAACTCTATAACATCTCTTGGGCTGGATTTGTTTCCATAATAGGTATTGCTCCCAGGCTGAATGTTTCTAAAATCTTCACCACAATGGTTTAACTGTAGCAAAGAATACTAGTGAACACTAGATTTAAATGTTCCTCACTCCCTCCCACTCAAAAAGGCTTTAGGGCAAGAACCACCTGGCTGAAGTTCTCTGAAGGATGCCCTGATCAGGCATTTGCCTTCATTTGTTTCGGACGGCTACAAGCCAAGCTGGAGGCCAAGCATCCTACAACAGCTACCTTTTGGGGAAAAATAAACTGTCCATTTAAAAAGCGGATGGCACAAGAGATGGAGAGGAACAGCTCTCAATGAAGAGCAAAGAAAGACTCTGTTCCTGGAAAGGCCGAGTCAAAAATACAAGGGAGTTTCACAGAAAAAGCGGTACTAGAACTCTCTGGTCTTAACAAAAGGACATGAACTGGGAATCCAAGACAGTAGACACTGGAACAGGGAAAGAACCTAGAAGGAGACTGAGAGCTGGTGTGTAGGCAGAGAGACAGATTGTACATGGATCTGAAGGAGGACAGATACTGTTTTATGATGCTGAGTAATCCTGAAGTCACTTGTCCACAGAAGTACCTTTCTCAGCTGTGGAATCATTTTAGGCATATGGATAAAGTATGACAAGCCTAAGAACAAGGAAGACAGAAGTGTGACTTTCCACATGCTTAGGCTGTCTGGGTTAAGGATTCTGTAACAGGTTGAAGGCTGATTCTATGAGCCCCTCTAGAGTACTTTGACAAAAGATGGTGATATCTCACATTCCCCAGTGAGATATCCCCCATTCTTAGCTCACAAGCTGGAGAGGATGGGAGAGAAGAAAAAAAAAAAAAAAGAATATAAGGAAAAAAAATAAAGACAACTATTTATTCTAAAGAGAAGAAATCCCTTCTTCCTCAAAACAAAAGAAATCCTAACAATAAACTACTAAGGAAGCTAAGATCTTCGTGGTTTTGATTTTCAACACTTCTGTTCAAAGCTGTTGAAAGCAAGGCTATGAATTCACCCTGCACCCTTTAATGGATCACTTCTCAGGTTTAGGCTTGGTGACCAGTGTATTCACTTGCTTGCAGTAGCGGTTATGCATCTCCTGACCATAGCTTAGGAGCAGGTAGTTCAAAATTTAATATCTTTTTGTGTTGGCTCTTAAAGAAAGAAGAAGTATCAGACTATATATAGAGAGAGGTCAGCACATTTTATTGTAGACAGTTTTATATTTGGAACATCAAAAGAAATTGAAATATGGGTAAAACAGAGGCAGATGAGCTCACAAGCAGTATCACAGATAAATGGCTGCAGAAAAGATGACTGAGGAGATAGGAAAAAATAAAAATGGGTGAAGTGAATGGGAGCAAAGAGCTTCCGCAGCTTGACAGGGACTACAAAGGCAGGTAGTTAACTGAAAGCGCTGGAAGAATTTATAGTTTTGCATATGAAGCCAGTGAATGGATTAAAAAGAGATTCTAATTATGTCTCAACAAATGTATTGCACTCCAAATCTATTTTCACTGTTTTAGATTTTGAGACCATATAGAATTTCACTACTGCAGTGTTCAAATGAAAAGGTATTTGGCTCACACACACAAGAAAGCTTCCGCCCCATCTCCCTCCTCCCCCCAAAGCACAACCGTGTAGGGCTATTTAAAAGGTTGTCTATGGGAATTTTCGAAAGGGCCTGCCAGCCTGGACACTTAACTTCTACTCCAGTCTGAAAAAGAAGGGTGTGTAGGCATTTTTCAAAAATTCTTGTAAGCCCTGCATTTTCTAACACTGAAATATTCACAAATCCAGCATCCCTTATTTTAAGGAGTCCCATATTACTTAAAGCCAGGACATGCACTGGAAAACTGAATCCTTACGTTAAGATACTTAGAAATCCAGGCAGCACAATAACCATGCCTGCAACGTTAGTATTTTATACACTATCCACTATTACAGGTTCTTCAATTTATGTACATTAACATCCAAGTTTCAAAACTAAAGGTAGACCTACCAACTAATATCACAACTCCTCTTGGTCAACTGAAGGAAGAGAGGTAAGCCTCCTTCTAGCAGAGTATGCTTCATGGGGCAGAAAAGAGAGCCAACAGCAAAACACAGGCAAAGTCTAAAGGAATTACATCCCTTCTCTGAACAGGGAAAGGTGCTTATTAGTTAATCAGCTGTTTCAACATCTACCACAATACAGCACTGAAGTAAAAATTAAAACAGAGACTCAACAAAGGCTTAGACTAACTTATATGAACAATCAAAACATATCAGACAGACTTCACTTTTTCAGAAGTTTTAGCTGGAATCTAATACCAAATGATGTACTGATTAGGAATTCCTTGTACCTCTTTAGCATATATACAGAACTGGCCACATTAAAAAAAAAAAAGAGTGAGGTTGGGCGTGGGAGGGGAGAGAAAGCATGGGGTATTCTATGTGGATTACCGGTCTAAACTAGAACTGCTTAGCCTTTATACCCACATTAGAATTTTTTCCTTCCTAAATATACAACCTGCAGTCAGTAAAACTTCCTAATAGAATCTCAGGATCTTAGTAGACTAAACTTGTGTTAAAGTCTTTTTTTTTCCCTCCACTTTGCACTCTTTATTTTAATTACCATTAACTCATAAGCTGAACTGCTAAACACTATCAAGTCCCCAATAATGGTTTTGTAGTAACACCAACAAGCTATTGCTACTCCCTTTCCCCTACTCCTCTAGAACAAAATTCTTTATATATCTCTCCCATTCTACTATTTTGGGTCCTCTACAGAAATTTGGGTTGTCTTTTTTTTTTTTTTTAATTAACTCATTATTAATAATCTTTCACCTAAGTTCATAGGTTGGTCATCCAATTCACAAAATATATTCCTGACTTCAGTGGGATTTGTCACTAAAATACATCCGGTTGTATTTAAGAACTCCAGTTTAGTAAGTACAACTGGAGAAAAAAAAAGTCTTAAAGCTGACTGTGTATTCTTCCTCTAAGACCAGAGAAATCATTAATGACTGGAATGCTAGAAATACCTGAGAACATGGAAGAGAAGATCCTTTAAAGAAATGTCTGCTTTCTTTCAGCAGGTAGTTTGAGTGCAGCTTTTTCTTCCCAGTTCTAATACGACAATATCTATAAAGACATGTTTCACAGGGAGTAGGAAAGATAGGTGGTAGGCATTATAACCTTAAAGCTCATGGTACGGAACTATCAGTGCCTGCCTTAAAAGACTTGAGGAAGGGATTTCTCACATCTCATGATTCATTGTATGAGTATACGGAATTAGCAAACAAACAAAGCATTTTTCCCATCTACCTTTTCCTGTCAGTCACGTTTCGATGGGCTCATCCGTTCTGGCTATTTGGAGGTACTCACCTCTTTCCATTATAGAGGGAACCTAGAGAGCTAGCTTAGGCTACACATCTAACTTTTAGAATGCTAGCAGTAGGTGCGGTAAACTTAGGCCACTTTTATTCAGTTCTATACTGCACAAACATTTCTAAGCCCTTCCCAAAGCAACAGCACTCTGAAAGCCAGTCTGTTCTCAAATCTTCTTGGTCTTTCAGCAAACTAGTGGTCAGGAGTTAAAACTCTGCAGAAGAGTTCACTGTTGACTTCAATATCATTAGAGACTGTCTACATACCCTCAAATTTGACATTCTGCATTAACTTGTTCTAAGAAGAAAGTGGAAGTATTACTGTAGTGAATCATATTTTGTGCTAAGAACCAAAGACTGGTTTTAGCATTTTTTTCACCTATATAGATTGAAACTTCTAAAGGTATTCTGCAAAGGTGGAAAGAATGAAAGTTTAAGTTTATATGGGAACAGAGTTATGTAGTCCATAATATTCAGTACTTCATAAAATTCTTTGTTATAAATTAACCTCTAAAGGTAGTAATTCAAGCGGGCAAGACACTACCATTAACACTCCCCCGTCTATTTCCCTCTGTTGCTATTAATCTTTAACTCATTATCACCTTCAAATAGATTTGTCCAGGCCTTTCGGGAACAGAAGTTGGAGACTATCTTTAATGACACTGAGATTAACTGAGTCTTGCATGGAATCATTACTGCTGACCCAAAGTCTTTTTACACTAACTTTAGAAAAAGAGGTGAGACTTTCAATATTACTGAGGGCTATTATTTTTTCAATCTTCTTTCTGATAGTTATCTTCTCTGAATAAAATTTAAACTAGCAACTGCCCAGCAAGCTTAATGAGATTTCTTTCAATTTTATATGCCTATACATTCCAGTAAAAAACAACATGGAAAAAGTGAGTAACTCACGTGATAATTGTTCATTGGACTTCTAGAGAATTACAGTAGCATTACTACATACGCTGATATGTAATCAAAGACATGTTATGACATACATAGAGCAGTTAAAAAAAAACAATGCACTCAAATTGTGATGAAGAACGATCATCAACATTTTGCCTCATATTTTTGCCTGTATTTGTCTCCAAGACATTCATCCATTTTCCCCTTCCTCTACAAAATGTTTGCAGTATGTTTCCCATAGTACAAAATGTTTACCTTCAGAAAATAAAGAACCCTTCAGAGCAGGTTTATGGGGTGTGCTTTTGTCATGCAATAGAGGAGTGTGCTCCAGCGTGTAAGTAAACATTATCTCAAAGTAAACATCTCACACAAACGTACTGATTATACTTCACTTCTGCTTTATGATTTGTTCTGAATACAGAGGCCCATTTGTTGCCTCCTCTACAAGGATTACGCTGCAATCGAGGCCAGACTTAGCACTTACCACCATCAACCTACCAGCAGTCTTCCCCACATTTCATATCCAGAAAAACCAAAAATGGACTAGAGCAAGAATACTCTAAAGAGCAAGTCTTTCACACGCCCAATGCACTCTACATTGACATATGTGCACTTAATTTATATTTTTTTAAAAACTTCAGATTTCAAGAAGCAGGAAAATTTTCAGTTCTAAGTTGGGCTTCCCGTCTTACAGCAAATGGTTTATTCCATCATTTCTTCCCTTGCTCTTTATTAATCCCCAAGGCAGCCCCCTGACGACCAAGTGAGAACACATACACTTCACAAACTGCTCCTACTTGGGTACATAGGGAGATGCCTTTTCTCAAGTTAACTGACAAACCCATATGGCGTCTGATCATCTTGGTACTGCTGTGACTAGCATGAAGGATACACCTGCAATATACTTAGCTTCACCACCACCATCTGAAGGTAGCTCTTTCCTGCAGCTCTCTTTCCTACCCTCCTCTCTCATCATAACAGTGATATCTGTAGCAAAGACAGATGATCCAGGCCCACAAAAGATATAAAGGAATGAACCTGGATCATTACTCTATGCCATCACTACAGTGCTGATTATGTGTGCTCTGAGTACGGCAGAAGGATAGTGTTTAAAACACTCAAGGTTCCTCCTTACCCACCTGTACCATACTCCCTGATCTTATGGGAGTACTTGTCATTTTTCAAATACCTCCACAGCAGTCAAAGCCTAGCTGACAAAATATCGTTCAATCCATAGAAAAGGCTGTCAGGATTCCAACATTAACAAAGAGTTATGTTTTTAAGAGTACCAGAAAAACCGGAGCGTTAAAGTGAGAGACTCTAACGGTCTGCACAGAGACGGCCACTGATTTTGATTACTGCAGCAATAAAAAATGCTTTTAACATTTGTTTTATCGTTACTTGTTTGTAAGTAGTTAGGGTTTGAGAAACAGTATAGGGAATGTGTTACTATTTGCCACATAAATTAAAAATTAATAACCTAGATTAGAATTATCTATTAGAACTTGTACTAGTTCTATGTGAAAGTTTGCTTAGTTTTGTTTTTTAAAAGCATTCTCACAGAAATGCCTGATGTCCCTGTGATTACCGCACCACTTGCAAAGCCACAACTGTGACATCGCCGAGAAGTATAATGAGAAATGGATGAAAAATTCTGAATTCAGACTTAAAGATTACTTCCTATCATTCACTTTTGAAGGTCTTAAGAATTCCCCAAGGGGTCAGAGAGAGCGGCTGATTTATTTCCATTAGAAAATGCACACAGGGACTTGATCTTTTTACCTTCATAGGACATCAAAGGATACACGTGGAACTCAAGTCTCGACATGGTAACTCTTTTCACTTGAGGTATTCTCGCTTCATAGAAGACTGAACATTCAAATTCAGACAGAGGAACATCAAAAGGGATACTGAATAAATGAATCTGGTGTTGATAGTGCTAAGAGGAGAGCATCCCCAGGGCAAGTTCTGCTCAGTTTTTTTCCTGGTCAGTTCCAGAGGTTACCTGGCTCTCAAAAAGGAAAACTGTCTTTATACGTCAATTGTAAAGCAGCCAGCAATTCAAACGCTAACACATTACAGAGAAGACTTATTGAAGAAGTCCACAGGTTCACTGATGCAGAAGTTTGACTTTTCAACTGCCTCTGCATTACGCTAGCTAAAAATTACTAAAGCGTTACTTACACTGGAAGCAGAAAATTTTCCTTTTCTTCTAATTCTCAAGAAATACAGTTACACCAGAAAGACCTTTGAAACTATGCACTTAAACCGTAAAATTCACTTCAAATAATTCATACATTTTCTAGAAGCATGAGCCACAGTTCAACACGATGTTCATTTCGCACTATCCCAGTCTGGGCTCTTCAAGTCTTACCATCACGGAACTCTGAAGATCTACAACATCCTAAAATAACATAGGCCCTTGGTAAGTATCAAGTGCTGATTGACTTGTCATTTTTATAGAAATAATTAATTTACAGGTTGTACAAATACAAAGCACCCTAAACAAGGAAAGCTAGTGTTACTTGCTTTTCATTGCAGCAGTATGTCAGCCTAACACAGAACTTGTCCTGCGGACATTGCTGTGCTGCATCCTTTTGATGCCATCCATTCTTTGAAAGATTTATCAAATGGGAATCAGATATATCTGTCCTCTTTCCCTCAAAATGCAATCTCTCCTAATCTGCCACTGTGCATTAAATGAAGTAGGATCTGCTCTGACACAAGACAATTATTGAAAGGCTGAATCTCTACTTATACGTATGGCAAAGTTTATGTCAGCAGACTCAAATTCTGGCAAGAACCTTGCAAATTCAGCAACGTGACAGTCAGCAAGAACAAATATTGAAACTGAACAATAATCAGAATGAAGTAAGCCAAACAACATCGGAAAAAGCAGCATGCCTGTTGCCAATTCCCTCATTTATCGCAGATATAGAACACTGCATACACTTGTATTCACTACAATGGTTTTAGTTTTCTACGCTAGGGGTTTTACCACAGAAACACTGAGTGTTTGTAACAATAGAGTCTGCCTTTAACTTCTCATACAGGTGCAGCAGACCTGCAGAACATCTGGGGCCAGAGAGTATCCTGGACCATGCGCATGAGGGAGAACACACTCCAGAGCACCAAGCAGGAAAACTGACAAACAGACTGATAGTGCAAATGTCACTTTGAGTCAACAGTGAATGAAGAAGCTCTGAGTACTTAGTTAATGCATATATTCATCGAGTTAGGGGACAGTATAACAAGGAAGTGTGAGAAGTAAAGACAGAATTGCAATTGTTTGGCACCAAAGACAGTATCAACTTTGCTACCAGGTAATTATACTCCACAGAAGCACCACCTTCTGAGATCATAACGTCAAAAGGCTGAACAGAATGTTTCCATAAGTGACTAATCCAGTCAAGTAATTATCACAGAGAGTCTGAATGAAAAGCAGCTAAATAAACATTTAGGAGACGGAGAACATTATTTAGTAACTGAAAAAAAAAGTGAATTCCCACAGAGAGTTATTGAAGGACATACCCTCTACAGTTAAATCTCTAGGATAGAATTTCTTTAGTATGTGGTGGTATACAGCCAAGTATAACAGCAACTTAACCTCTATGCACAATAGAATATGATACCACCAAAGCAATAATATAGTGGAATTGTTACTCAAAGACACTTTTCAAAGAGATCTGTATGACTGGCAAAAAAAAGATGGGTGATGAAAGCATTAGAAAGACACGCTTGTTTTTCTATAAAATGCATTTAAAATTTGTTTAAAAAACTGAGGACTTTATTCCCCACAATTATTTAGGAGACAATGCCAATCCTAATAGGATGAAGAAGAGAGTAGTCATAATAGTCATTTAATCCCAAAGATATTTAACCAGTTTTAAAATATTCTTGACATAAGGCAAGGAATCCCCTCATTGGTTAAGGCCAAAAGCACAGCAGGGAAAGAATGCTTTCATTCCCTTTCCAGAGGGAGTATCTTAAGTTGTATGCAACAGAGAACAACCGGTTTCGCAAAACTTTTGGAGGATTAGATAGGCATGGAAACTCAGATAATTTGTATTCACATTTTTCCCACACACTGCAGGTATACTCAGCTAGCAGTACCAAGCATTGTCCAGAACGCTCTTTTATGAGCGAAGCCAAGAGAAGAGTCATTTTTGAATCCAGATCCTTTCCACTTAGGTAGAGCTTAGCCACACGTGGAAGCAAAGCAAGCTTTGGGAAGGCCAGAGGATTACCCATTTCTCCACAGACTAGGCTGCCCTAACTCCTACCTCTCTCACCTTCAGGCTGTTACTTCCCTTCCAGGTGAGGAGGAGCTAGGAAATCTCACCTGCATTTTCTTCTAGATATCCCCCACCCCAGAACAGGAAACCAAACAACATTGAACCTTCTCCTCTCTCACCACTCCCAGAGGAGAAGTCCCAACACAGACGTCTTTCTTACTTGCTACAGCTCTTCAAAAACAGCAGCTCTGGAGCCCTTCCAGCACAGTTAGCTCCAGCAGCTAAGGACTGCCTTTTCTAACAGCTGCTTCTAATGAGCTACACAGCAAGAGCTGGGAAATAATTATGCTGCACCACAAGGCAACAAGAAGTCCCATAATAATCAAAGAGCCAGCCTTTTATTAAAATGTATTGTCCAAGACAGTGTTTACAGGCATTAGTTTCTTCAAAACTTTCTCTCAACACACTGTTTCAGTCTTTTCTTCTGTGAAGAGCTCCCCAAGGAATCATGTCAGCACAAAAGAGTAGGTGGTGGGACAGCAAGGACCCCTCACCCAAGCACACCCTCTTCAAGGAAAGCTAACATCATTCAAAAGGAAGCAGGCACTTCCACTGACCCTGTCTGCACTAATCCCCATCTTCCCTTTGTTTTCACTGTGATGAAACCAAAATACCATTAGGAAGACAGGAAAGAAGGGAAAGGGTTAGAGAATTTTTTTTCCCCCCCCCAGTGTTTGTAGCTGGTATTGAAAACAAGTGCAATAATGTTATCAGGATTATTGACAGAAGAAGCATTAAAATGTTTATTGGCGAGAAGGAGAGGCAGCTCTTTAAGGTTCTTTTTGATCACACAACATAAAAGAAATGAAGATATTAACTTCTCTGATGCATTGATTAGTTTTGACCATAAAGACAAAAGCAGGAAACTGCATCATTGATTTTATTAATTAACTTTAGAAACCTTTTAGTGTCATATAAAATAACAGAACTGCTCTACTTAGGTAGAGGTATAAGAACTAATCTGTATTTACTGGGGGAAAAAAAAAAAAGCATACTTGGAATTCCATTTGATACCCAAACACATAATAAAGAGTGGGGGTAAGGACTGTCCCTAACATACACCTCAGCCAACTGTGAGATTTAGTTTGAGACTACAACTATAAGTAGAGTTTTCAGTAAAGATTTGTACCTGTATAAGTAACTGAAAACATGAACATAGCCACAGAACAACAAAGCCTGGTATTCAATGGCTCTGTATAACACAGCTGGACCCCGGCACCTTCTGGAAGAAGGGGCAGGTTCTGACCACACCACTTACAAGTAGGATGCTCGGGGCAATATGCAGTTCCTCCTACTGCAGTCCTTCATCTTGTGGGAGCGCTAACAGCATCTTTAATAGGATCTGTCACCTCTCTCTCAAAACCTGCAGGAGCTCTTGAGAGCTCTACTTTTCTGGCAAATCTCCAGCCAGAATTCCCAACAATTTTCTACATTGACATACAATCTGCGTAACTACTGCAAGTAGAACTCTGCAAAAAAATGCTTAAAGCATATTGTGCAAAAGCATAGTGTGGTGAAAAACAATGTTTCCTTTACAAGTCAGATCATATTCTCTGAATAGCCACATGTTCTGCTTGAATAAGCGTACAGATTTATCAAGCAGTATTAAGCAAACACATTTACAGAAAAACTCAAGGGAATAGTGGTGACCTTACATTTATAATAGTGCTTTTCAGCTATGAAGATATCTAATGCACTTTTTCAACTCATTTTTGCAAAACCTCTCCTATTATTCATTCCAGTATTAAAGCAGTTATTACATAACCTTAACCATAGTTTGCCCTTGCCAGTAATATCTGAAGCTCAACACAACGCACATATCTGAAAGGCATCAAAAGCAACAAAAGGCAATAAAAATGGTTTATTTTATCAAGCCCGAAATATCTAAAATAAATGTTATTCACTTTTTCTAATAAATTTCATGTGCTGCAAGAAACAGATTGTACTAATCACCTCATCAAAAATTTACTGTCAGTTGATAAATATATTAAGCAGGAGTACTTCTTATGTAAAAAAAGCACTCTAGAGTCAAAAGTCAAGATAACAGAAAAGGAAGATAACAAGGCAACAAAATAAAGATACTGTTTAAGAAAGAGCAAGATAACAAGATATAAATGTATATAAAAATAAAAAGATAACAGAAAAGGAACTTAATAAATTACAGTGCAGTAGACTTCTGAACACCATAGATCAGCCGTATTCCAAGGTCTCTCTCCCTGCGTACCTTAAATACTCAGCTTCCCTGATATCTTACACACATATGCACTTAATGTCACAGCACGAATTGGGTTAGGCGATCTATAAACATTACTATTAATTATTACAATCAAATTCCATCTCCTAACTCAACAATAACATCTCAAGGTGTAGCTAACAGTTAAGACCAGGTAACTGCAGAAGAGACTCGTATGACAAGAGCTTCCCCCCAAGATCTTACTATAATGAGCTACAAATACGGCATGTGAAGGGGTCCTCTAATTGCCTTCGGCAGGCGATGCCTCTTACTGCTCTTTCTTCCATGAATTTTCAGATATTTCACTTTGTTTCAACTTTCTAGGCTACCTGAATCTTAGCAAGCCTCCCACCACTGTGCAGCCAAACTCGTCCTCTCTTTCCTAGCACTGATACCGACCACCGTGTCTTCCTTACATTAGGACAAAGAATTGCTACCAGAATCATCTTCTGATTCATTGCTGACTTCTTCACATCCCTTTACTAACCCCCTTGTTCTCCTCCAAGTTCTCAAACTTAACCTATCAGTCCTGCCAATATTTAGCCCTACTATATCCATCAGATCTACTTTTTAACCATACACTCATCTTCATTTAGTCTATGAGAGCAGCCTCAGTGGTTCGCTTATCCCACCTCAAAACTCATCATCTGCCATAGCGTGTATAGTAAACCACTGACGGCAAAGCACAGGACTGTTTCTGACTGATCAGGTTTTAGCTTGCCACTGTCTCCCTCAGTCACCAGCTGTCATCCTCCACTTATCTATTAGTTTTCAGCTGGTAAAACTTTTTATTGGGCTATACAGCAATACGGATAACAAGGCCTTAGTTTCATTGTCCTCTCACTGCTGTTCCTGCCATGTAAATGTTAGGTAACAACAGGGCACTGGACGTAGTTCCTGGACTATGCTGCTGAAATATCTCTCTACTATAGAGGATGAAGATGTATGTGGTGAAGTTATATTTGAGATCAGGGTTATCGCTTCTTCTCATGAACATGAAACAGATACACATATACATCTGATCCCAGTTTACATAATCTTCAAGACTCTGTAAATCAAATGCATGGCAACTGAATGCATGGCAAGTAAAGGAAAAAAATGTTTACATATATGCATATATGCACATAAGTATTTCTATTTAATTCATATTTTATGCATGATTAGGTCTGACTCCACACTTTTCTTCATGCTGTTTGTATCTTCATGTGCAACAGAATCAATCAGCTCCAGTTCCAGTGGTTCTATCAGTTATTATCTCCGAACATTTTCTAAAAGTGTCTCCTGGTGGCTTGCATAAAAAAAAGCAGCATTCTATAGGAATAACAGATTTATTAATAAGACTGCCCTCCTTACTGCATTGAAGTCTACAGTGCATAATAAATCAGGTTAAGCAAGCTGCTTGTCAAATCTGAAGCCAAACACTTTTTTGAAAAAAATCTTAATTCTCTGAAAAATTTCAAGCTTATTTTCAAGATGTTAAATTATTGATGTGAAAAATTAAATCTTCTTCCAGCTCTGGCAATGTCATATAGTCATGCTGTATACAACAACAGCTAAGGTACCTTTTCTCTTTTACTAATTTCAAGACTCTTTAGAATTACACTACCTACCTTTTCTTCTTTAGAATCCGGACAGTCACTAGGGACAGCCATGCACATTCTATTAACTTTAGAAGAGAATAAAAGATTTGTCCAAAAACAGGCTGTCAAAAGCAGACAAAGAAAAGAATTTAAGAGACCAGCAAACTGCTCCAGGTTTTTTTTTTTTTTAAAAGCTATTACTATTTAACTAATAACATCTAACTTAGACACTTCACAAGCAAATGAACCGCAGTGAATTCTGTTCTAACAATAAACAGTTTCCTCAAAGGATCTGAAATAGTAAAATACATTCCATTCAAAGAATTAACAGAGGAATCACAAATAATCCTGGAAGAAAATAGGGAAATGGCAGGAACAGTTCCTCATAAGTACTAACTTTCCTGAAACAAATATTTAGACGTGAACATCCCTATACATACTTTTCTTTACACTTATCTCAGTCCAAGTGATTCGATCAGTTTCTGTCTCCTAACATTTCCTGAAGGTAACTTGGGCCCAACACGGGGTAAGCTGATATAGCCTCTGAAGAAAGTGCCCCAGCTGTTACAGTACAGGAAATATAAAAGGAGGAAAGAGAGTATGTTATCAAGTATGTTATCAGTCTTTCCTGTTCTAGAGTAGAAGAGCAGTAACGAGCATGCAATTATTAATGGGTTAGCAACAAGCACCCTCATGCCCCATCTCACATACATCCTAACCATCAGTTTTAGGACTTAACGATGTTGCGTGGTAAGTTAGGGGAGAGAGCTCTTGGTTCTTTCCTGCTGAAGAAGTCCAGTTTAGTATATAGTATCTAAATATACAGTGACCTGTACAGATAAAGAAAAACTGATTATCCAGCTCAGTTAGTTAGCATGCTTCTCCATCTGGACACCTCAGCCTATATGCCGTTGTATTATTATGCAAAGTGAAACAGTCTGAACAGGAAAAAAAATGAATAGCAGTGTGCACACAAACAGAAATATCTTTTGTCTCCAGAACAGCCTACCAGTTTAAATGCTCTCCAACGCTTCTGTGCCAAATGCAAAAATCTGCTCCCAGATCTCTAATAACTGAATGCTCCCAAAACAGATGAAAAGCAGATTCTTTTTGGGAAGCGGTGTGAGCCGGCCATCCTGCGTCTCCAAAAATGTTCCCAACTGAAACTATTCAGTAGAGAATACAGTGCAAATAATTACTAAGTAAGCAAATGCACATTTTTGATGACTGCGTCCCCAAAAAACCACTCAGTTCTAATATGAAATATAAAATAGTGAAAAGTAATAAGTACAGATTTTTCAATCAGCCACTATTCAAGTTTGGGATATAACATATGGCCAAAAATCTTATCAGCAAAACCATTTCAAAAGACATACAATAAAACTCAAAATACTGGGGAATGTATTTCTTTATTGCCATTTCCTCCTTCTGAACTCTTGATCTTCATGGTACTATATTCCCAAGGTGAGCAAAGGAGAAATTTAACGTGGAAGGAAGCTTACCTAAGCGCTTCAGAGGCAACTCACAAGCCTAGGCACAACATGGCCATTTGCAGAAGGCACCTAACAGACGTTATTTTTTCTTCTCACTTAACTAGCGCTGGGCGCGGCGCGGCCCTGCCGACGGCGCCTCACAGAGCCGAGCTGCGCACCGCTCGCTGCCCCCCTGCCCCGCCCCTCCCTGCCCTGCGAGGCTCCACAGCCCTTCCTCTGCCACTCCACAGAGGTGCTTGCCCTCGCTATCGCGGCTCTCCCACAGGGGCGAGGGACAGCGCCTACAGCAGCGGGGCACCACAGCGTGCGCGGATACACACGGGCAGCACCAACGCCCCGGCTCAAAGCGCAGGGAGGGTGCGCAACGCCGCCCGCCCCCGGGCCGGGCCGGGCCGCCCCGCCAGGCCCGGCGCTCGCGGAGCCGTGGCGCTCCCCCCACGCCCGCCCCCCGCTGCCTCACAGGCCGAGAGACACCCGAGCCCGCAGCCCCGGCCGGCGGGCACAGAGGGGGAAAGCTCCGGCGAGGCCCACAGACCTCGCACCGCCGCCTGAACGCGCTTGCCCCTACTGCGCGCCGCGGCGCCTCAGGGCAACGGCTTCATCGTCCGCAGCGCGCACGCGCCGCCGCGCAACGCCAACGGCCGCCGCGAGGCGCATGCGCTGTGCCGCCCTCCACCTCCCCCCGCCCCCCCCCCCACCGCCTGGTGCCGGGCGCGGCGCGGCGCGGCGGGGGGCGATGGCGGCGCGGTGGCCGGGGGTGCGCTGGGCGCTGGGCGCGGCGCTGGCGGCGAGGCTGGCGCTGGTGCTGTACGGGGCGCGGCAGGACGCGGCGCTGCGGGTGCGCTACACCGACGTCGACTACCGGGTGTTCACGGACGCCGCGCGGCTGGTGGCGGCCGGGCGCTCGCCCTACGGGCGGGCCACCTACCGCTACACGCCGCTGCTGGCCTGGCTCCTCACGCCCAACGTCTGCCTGGCCGAGGCCTTCGGGAAGCTGCTCTTCGTGGCCGGGGACGTGGCGGCTGCCGGCGTGGCCTACCAGGCCTTGCTGCAGCGCGGGGCGGCCGCCGGCCAGGCCTGCGCCTGCTGCGCGGCGGCCTGGCTCTTCAACCCGCTGCCCATGGCCGTTTCCAGCCGGGGCAACGCCGAGGCCCTGGTGGCCCTGCTGGTGCTCGCCGCCCTGTACTACGTGGAGGGTGGCAGCCTGGGCAAGGCTGCCGCCTGCTACGGGCTCGCCGTGCACGTGAAAATATACCCGCTGACTTACGCGCTGCCCATCGCGCTTCACCTGCAGAGCAAGAGGCACGGTGTCAAAGGGGCCACGGGCGCGGGGCGCCGCGGAAAAGCGAGGTTTCCTTCAGTAGGGTACCTCTGGCAGCTTTTTCTAAACCGTGACGTGCTGCTTTTTGGAACAGTTGCTGGATCTGTGCTGGCCGCCCTGACCATTGCGTTTTACTACCTCTACGGCTGGGAGTTTTTGGAGCATGCCTACCTCTACCACCTGACCAGGAGGGATATCCGTCATAACTTCTCTCCCTATTTCTACATGTTGTATTTAACTGCAGAGAGCAAATGGAGTTTTGTCCTTGGGCTCGCAGCCTTCCTGCCCCAGCTGCTTCTGCTCTTGGTTGTGTCCTTAGCGTTTTACAGAGACCTTGCCTTCTGTTGTTTCCTACACACTGCTGTTTTTGTGAGTTTTAACAAAGTATGCACGTCCCAGTATTTTGTGTGGTATCTCTGCCTTTTGCCCCTTGTAATACCTAGTATTAGGATGTCCTGGCGTCGTGGTGTACTGCTTCTCTCTTTGTGGTTTGTTGGACAGGGCCTGTGGCTTGCTCCTGCATACTTCCTGGAGTTTAAAGGGTATAACACTTTTTTACTTATATGGTTGGCAGGCTTGCTTTTCCTTTTCATTAATAGCTTCATACTCATTCAGATCATTTCACATTACCGAAAAGACGCACAAGTGGTTGAAAAACCCAAACAACAGTAATAAATGGATAAGCCAAAATCCAGAAACAGTACCACTGTTTAAGGAGGCTTTTCATACCACCAGCGCCTTGTTCAATGTCAGTGTATGTAGACTGTATTAAAGCGTGTCCTATGTAAATGATCTTTTGTCAGGGCCCTGAGGACATTAATTGGCCTTAATTGCACTGAGCAGCTTCAGTCCTGGCCTGAGCAGTGTCTGCAGGTGTCCCTGACTCCGGCCTTGTCTCTGGGATAGACACGGAAACTGTGCTGTAGCCTTGTCTCCAGTTCTGTTTCCAGCCCTGTCTCCTGGATGGACCCTGGACCCGCCTGTCCTCTAGTCCTGTCTCTGCACCCGACTCCTGTTGCTCCTGACTGGACTCCCCAGACTTGCCATGCCTGGGGCTCTTGATGGACCATGTTACCAGCACCCAGCTTTGCCTGCTTTGTCCACATGCAGTCAGACTGTGCCCTGGTTAGTGAGGGCGTTGACTGCACTGGCCTCACCCTCAGCTCCCAGCTCGGCCCCTGTCATGGAGTAGCCCTGTTCTTCCTGTTCCCTGATATCCTTTTCGTCTCATATGTCTCTTTCTGTTATTATTTTACTTTAATCTTCACTTTTTGAGGACTGGGGCCTCTGTCTAGGAAAACATGGATTATAAAGGGATGTTGGAGTTTTACAGTCTTGTTATATGTTAGTAAGTGGGTTTTGGTTCTGTTTGTTTTTGCAAGGGTTAAGCTAATGAATAAATATAAGACAATCACTTAATGTATACACTCAGATTTTGTTTCTTTCCACGCTAACATTTTGGTTATACAGTCTTTGTGACTGTACCTAGTCTTTCTTAGCAAAGTAGGGAAAAAGTGATTATTTTGTAGTATTCTTTAAGTCTTTGAAACTTTGTAATTTATTTAATGATTCCAATACCCTGCTCTTTTTCCTTTTCAGCGCTGTTTGAATTTTTGAAGAGACTTTTTCTCCTTACCGTTCAGGACAATCTTTCCAAATACCTGACTTGGGTCACATAAATGTATAAAACAAAAATATTTGTGTTCCTTGCTGCCATAATCTTAAAAAAACAGGCCGCTACTTTAAATTGCAGGGTGACAGTTGTTCTGGATGTTAACAGTAACGAATGCAGATGGAGTCACAGTATAGCTAGGAAGGGCAACTATGTCCCCAAAGCACAAGAGTTAGTACCAGAAGGAAATTGAAAATACAGTTTCTCAGTAGTTCAATATCTCTGCTATTAAAAATAAATGAAAAAGAAAGTGAAAGGGGTTGAGGAAGCAGGACAGTTGCTAGAAGAAAGGAAAGTTTTAAAATAGTGAGCTCCGCAACTTGTCAAAATAAGATACTTATTCCTAAATGAGACATGAGAAGATGTGGAATGGAGCAGTGGGTGGTATTATGAGGAGCTGAGAGCCATTTTGGAGTCATTGCTCTTTCTCTCCAAATTTATCCTAAGCGGAGTCTGGTCTGCACAGCCCTAGGCAGAGGAAGAGTTTGGCCATATGTTTTTAAATAAAATCTTAAGTTTGAATAGGCATATACCAAATCTATATCCTAAAGATTTTCATATTTGCCTCATCTTTAGTTACATCCTACCTGGCCTTACAGGAAGGTGAAGTTTTTAATGTGTAAACCGGAGCAGAGCTTCAAGGCAAAATAATATGAATCCATTCAGAGGAATTACCAGGATTATCAATGGAAAAGAATGTGGCCAAGCAAGTCTGCATTTCAGGTTTGTGCTTGACGCGCTGCCTCTTTGAATCCTGAGGTCTCCTGAGGCCAGCAGCTCCCGGGCTTTCTTACGTACAGATTTTCCTTTCCTGTTGCTAGTTCTGCATCTTGGGGCTGGATTGCAAGGTTTATTCTGTGAATTTTTCCTGTTGCTTCTCGGCCCCGGTGAGGACAGTTACATGAAAGCAGAGGAAGCCCCCGAGCCACAGGCCGCCAGAGCGGAAGGGCGTGTTGTCAGGAGGTGTAACCATTGCACTTGCTCTGGCCCAGTTCAGCCATTCCAACGTTATATTAGGAGGAAGGGTGACTTCCACACTCAGGCGGTGGTGGTTTGTTCCACTCTCGAGCTTGACAGGTCTTTTGGTTTTCCTTACTGGTCTCACTCAGGTCAGGCTAGCCTCAGCTTCTCCTGTTTTTAAGTCCGGTACTCTGATACAAGCATATGTGATTTTAACAAACTGTTGTGTTTTTTCAGGCAGGTCTTATAGCGCTGGTTTTCCTTCCTTTGGCTTTGCCTAGGGTGGAGGAGGAAAAGTTTCTAGCACCAGCTTGTCTACGTCTTCCGCAAGAGGTTCATCAGTAAAAAGACTGATGGTACAAGCCACATCCTCGAATAGTTTAGGTAGGTATTTAATTGCCAGAACATTTTGTATGTGCTGTGAGTGTGTGAACAGAAAGAGTGTCTTGCATGGTTTTATTTTCTGAGGCAGAGTTACGACATGCCCAGTGAGCATCACAATACTGAAGAGGCTTTTCTGCACCAGTACCAAGGCTGCCCATAACAGGAGCCGAGGAGACTTACCGTGAGCTGGTGTCTTCCAAAGCATGATTCAGAGATCTGACTGTGCCCACCCCATCCCAGGGTGCATGCAGTGGTTTGTTTTCAGTTGCAGGAATCTTCTATTACCTGGTAGATGTTTTTCTTGTTGCAAATAGTGTATTTTTCTTCCCCTAAAACAGTGCTTTGCATATGTTTAACAGACCACATCATGTTCTGTTCCTACACTTCACCTCTCCCCTATTTTTTTCCTTCCTATTGGAAAAGGAAAGTAAAAGGATGCCAAAATGTATTTCTAGACGCAAAAAAAAAAAAAAAAAAGTGGCATTTGGACCTACTCTGTTCATGACAGTCATGTAATGTTTTTTAGGGAAGAAGAATTTCTTTATGACAAATATGTTCTCGATGCATGAGTAGTTAAATCATTTTGAGGTCTTCAGAAGGAAAGTTCTATGGCAATACAGACAATGGCAAAACAGACTGCTTTTCAATAAAGGGTCAATACCAACCCTTCGGTGATGATTTGAGAAAGTCGTGCATAAATAAGTTATAAAAAGGCTTTCATAAAAACTTAGATTCACAGTCATCAATTCAGTAATCCAATATGAGTCCCTCTTTTTACAATTGTTTTGTAAGTCAGCTAGTCACCAAAGTATCTTTAGGATTTAGCAATAATTCAGTGACTCATAAAAAGCTAGATGGGAGAAATGCACTGGAAGAGATCAACGTCAGAGATACTTAAGAATTTATGTCTTGCAAATCTTGTGTGATAGATAAAGGAAATTGAATAAATTTATTCACTGATAAAAAGCATTAAATCAAAATAATTGTAGCCAAATGCAGAACAAGTTATAATTCATGACCAAGTCATGGTGATTAACTACAATGCCCTTAAAATTTACCAAATCATTTCCTATGAACATTCGCTACTTTTGCTGACATTCAAACTCTTTTGCTTGGTGATTATATGTCCATTTTCCTCCTGGTAATTAAGAACATAGTGACTGAATGCTAGTTTTCATTTCCTGTCATGGGCTTCAAAACTGTAATGGTGTCTGTTTTTTAAAAACTGGTAAAAATGACCCACAGATCTGAAGTGACTCATCGATCAAATTTTACAGATTGCACTGAAACCAACCCTGAAGTGCAAGCGCAAGATGTAGAAAGTGGAAGTGAAAAGAAAAAAAGAAATACCAAGACAAATAACATTTTGCCTCGCCTTTTGGAACTTAGCATATAGTCCAAAGGCTCGTGACTGGATTCGCAGGTGACTTTAGTCAAAGTTTCAGCATTTAGCATTGATTTCTCTAACCTTATAAATGAAATTACTAAAATAACAAGGCTAACCAAAATATAATAATGAGTGCTTCATTAACTTTTAGTATGAGCCTACTAAATTAGCATCTCTGACAAAATAGTCGTGTACCTTGGTCCGTATTAAATTACTGCCCTGTCAGCGTCACTAGCATTGTATTGATTCCGTTGATAGTAAGGGCAGTAATTATATGCTCTGAACTGAACAATGTACAATGTACCTTGAAGCTTTTATAGTCAACAAAAAGGGAAAATTCCAGCATTTTTCCTAAAGCTTTGTAGAGAAAGCAAATGTTGAAGACAATAAATCATCAGGAAATCATTCCTTTTTTTCAGCTGAGAAAGAGGCATCTATTTAAAAAGGGCTGCAAACATGCATAGTGAATAGATAGAACTCAAAATATAATTCTCAAAGACAGCTTCAGAGTGCATATCCTTATGTTAGCTTTATCACTGAATAGGTTTATCCTGAACTTAAGACAAAGCTTGTACTCAGAGTGAAACCCAACCATTGATGCAACTTTCTTGCTCAGGAGCATATTTAAATGTACTCTGTGCACACATCTAAACATTTAGCTGCACGTACACAGGTATAAAGGAAACTGTCCTAGTCGAGACACCTTTAAATAATATATTTTCTTAGGGAGCTGCTGTGTGCAAAATGGGTTTCTTAAAGGTTTCTCATATTCAGCACCTAAAAGTTACTAGTGACTCTTTCAGACTTCAGTTATGTAAATCTTGATGCACAGGGAAAGTAAAAGAATATGCAGCAAGGATACTGAGTTGAAATAACAAATTTTCACTATATTTGAATGTGCAAATTTCACCAGTGTTGTGATCTTCATTACAAGGTTCTGCATTAGTCACATTATTTGTGTAGGATGTAGCTTCCATCACTAAGCGGTGAATGATGTCAGAGAAAGAACTGCATTTAAATTAGGAAGAGTGTTGCAAAGTTAAAAACTTCTCTTGATTAAGTAGTACGATGGTTAGGTATTTAAATTTAAGTTACTTTTCTGTCAGGAACTTAATACGTTCATTCATTTAAAAAACAGCATTTGCCATTTACGCACTTGCTAACACTTTCTAAGCCTCTTTTTCATTGCACACTGTCCAGTGTATACAAGGAAGACCAAAATTTGTCCTATTTTAATAGCGTAAGTCAATAGTAACTCTGTGTCAGCAGAATTCCTCTTGATCATCTCTTCAGTCTCTGCGTGCTCCTGCTAACCTCTTAGCAATACTAAGTCTCTGAACTTTTCATAGCTTCAATCACCAGACTATTAAATTGCTCAAAAGATACAAGTTTGCCCATACGATTTTCCATGTCAGTGTGAAGCAGTGTTATCATTATTTTACCATGAGAGACATAAAGCACAGAAAGATTAAGTAATTTGTATAAGATGAAATACAGGAAACACTATCAGAGACAGTAATAGAAACCCCTAAATCTTCAGATTCCCGTTACAGAGCCATAGTGACAAAGCTCTTCTGCCTGGCACAGGCATTAAGTGAGGCAAGGGCCTCTGCAGAAACAAGAAGTTGCTTACTGGAGGCAACTTTAATGCATAGATAAAACTTTAACTTCAGCCTTTTCTAATTCTTAGAGCTTAACTTTGAACCTTTCACATTATCTTCAGATAAAACTTTTCATGTAAGAAACTGAAGTACTCCCCTCTGTATATACTGCAAGTAGCTTGCACATAAAGAAATGACAGATAGAGATCCTCACTGTTTCACATGGAAAATGGTGATATTTCTTCTGTGGAGGAAATACCTAAAGGAAATGCCTGTATCTGATTATATATGAAGATAGGGCTTTTGCCTTGGAAATCAGCTGAAACGCAGGCAAATTAAAAAGTAAGTCCATACTGTGGAATCTACGTTACTTGTATGAGAAGCGTTCTATCAAAGTGTGCTTTCCTTTTTTACAAGAGGAAAGGAGATCTCGATAACAATTGTCAGGCTGGATGAACATAACTTTTGATTCCTTCACATCATCAGAAAGGGTCGATAGGGTGTTACATTCAAAGTAACACTTGTGGAATTGTATAGGTGTGACTTGTAGTAGAGTGTTAATAGGCAATATTGCTGCTGTAGCATGGGAGAATATTACTGAGCAGTCACTCTGAACTATGCTTTTTGAAGGTTAACTCAAGTAAAAACTGATTTCTACTTCACAAGCCAGCAGCTGTGTTAATAGAGATGGTACTGTTTTGACAGTAATTTTCCAAGGAGAGCTGCACTCTGTGGCCCATATGCTTCTATTCTGTGTAAAAGAATATTAATTGAAATCCCCTGTTGATCTGACAGGCAACATTTTTTTAATCTATCCTTTGACCCTCCCACTGATTCAATTGATTGAAATAACCAGGAAACAGGCTCCTAAAATGAAGTGAAAAATAAAGTGTGACTACCCTTCTTTTATTTTCTTTACAGTATAATGCGAATATGTTGAATAATTAAGAAGATTGCCATTTGGAACACAGTCCCATTTCAGCCTGGGGTTGAAGTACTTTGTTAATATAAGACATTTCACCCAAGTTCACCTGAGGGAAAATTGACTGAATGGGCTGCATGGATTTCTGCCAAATAGCAGTAAGGCTACTGATAGCACATATTATGTGTCAGCTGCAAAATTAGTACTATTTTGCTATATTGTTCTGTCATAACAACTTTACAGTGACTAAGAAGTTAACCAAAAATAGCAATATGTTTAAATTCTAGTTTGAAACTTCTCTTACTCAAAGATTTTGGAAGACATACATAGCCATAAACTCACTGAAGGAGAACAAATGCCATACCACACAGCATTAATAATTCATTAATTTTTATTTCTGTTCTACAGCTGATATTTTCCTGAAGAAAGTAGCACTTTTTTTTTTTTAACACAATTTGGCAATTCACATGAGTAACAAGTACTTCTCCACCTTAAAACTGTGAAATGTATTTGAAAATAGATTTTAATTACCATTAGCACTTCCAAGTTTAGTGTTGGCAACAGCCGGCTTGTTAATTCCAGCAGTACAGGAACTGAAGTCATGACCAATTTTCCTTCATGCTCTAATAAACTGGTTGATTAAGTATAAGAAAGTTTGTTGCTGGAAGTGAACCAAATGTTTGTTCATTGGAAAGAAATACTGCATGTCTAGGGCCAATACTAATGTGTGCAGTATGGAGCAAAGTGATCAAGAAACACGGATGAAAGTGAGACCCAGTAGACCTTCACTATTGTCTTGTCTCTGTCACTAATTTTCTATTAACAAGTGATTTCAACTTGCTATGCTATTTTCCTCTGCCACTTGTAATCGCAAGTTTTATTGATTGAAATGACAAGTTGTTTTAGCCCTCCTGCATCTCCTAATCCATACCTGTAACACATTACCATGAAGTGATTGCAGTCTTATTTGAAGCAGTTACAAGCCTGATTGTTAGGCAAATGGTAAACGTTTAGTAAAAGATATTTTGATTTTTTGATTTTAAAAAATTTAGCTTTTTTTTTCCTAACCTTTTCTGTGGGATGTGTTAGGCTCCCAAACACATTCCAGCATTGCATTAGTACGAGAGAGCAGACAAGTGCTGAAGCTAAATGAAGATCTAGAAGCAGATTAACAGCACTCATGATAAAAAGCTAGACAATTAAAAGAAATTAGAAAAATTATAGGGTAGCTGAGACCACAAGTAAATAAGGTTTTATTATTACTGGTCTACTTAGATTGTATTGGAAATTGAAAGTGTATTACAGAAATGAAACCACAGACAGCTTTGCACCTGGTATAAATAGTTACTATTGCCTCACTGCAGGAACTGTGACAGATAACAGCTGAAGAACTGCTTCTGCTTTTTCATAAAACATCCTATACATTATGCTGTTATCCAAGCAAAATGTAGTAGTTGTACTGTACTATGAAGGCAAATTTTAATACTGCATTCAGATACAGGTGAAACAATTAATTATTTCACATTAGTCTTTCTCCAGAGCTTTCATCAAAATATGCGCAGACTAGCAAAATGAAATCCAGACCAGAAGTGGTGTGCCAGAAACAGTTAAAGGGAGCTCTAAATTTGCTTCGGCCTTCCAAGCTCCTAGAACAAGGGTATGCTCTGTGCTGGAGGATGTAGGTGGTGGGGATGCACAGATGCAAATTTCCCCGTAGCCTGCCCAAAATAGATTTTTCCGTGCCTTAAGGCAACCAGATGTTTCCCCAAGCTCCTCAGTATACTAGCATAGCAGCAAACGCAGAGACTTCGTGCCCGCCCCAGCAGGATAAGCGTCTGCTAAGGACGTAGGAATGGCCCCTCTTGGGTTACAGGGCCATGTCAGGTCCCTTACCAGGGCATTTCCAGAGCCTGAGAGTGGACGACTAGATTTACCTCTTAATAAAATGGATGATGACTGCCAGCGATGTCTTATTTGATAATATTGGATTCCAAATGCTTTTTATTTGTGGAGGCAGGTGTGACTATATATGCAAAATGAGAAGCAAGCAAATAAATATGACTCAGAGTGAGACGTGATTCTTATCGTAGTTCTAATGTCAGGTACACAAAGGTGAGAAAGGCTAAAATTAGTTGTCAGTAGAGAAACGGATGTGAAGATTGAATGAACAATGTCTGGCCCTTCAGTAAGAAGTAATCTGGCTTTGACACCACCACCCATGTTTCCATTTTTACCTATCTTCAGAGAAAAAGCTTACAGAAAGTACTTTGTGGATTTCATTACACTCAGAATAAATTTTACATCAGCTGAAGGCTTGCGTTTTCAGGATTGAACTCCCTGTGAAAAGAAAGGGTAAAGTCCTCAGATCAACCCTAAAGAGAACTGGGCAGATTCCTTAGGAACGGAAATGGGTACGTTTAAGAGACACAAGACGTTGAGGACACTAAGTTACATGGCTCTGAGGACTACCGGACAAATACACAGAAGACAAATTTATCACAGCCTATTAACTACAAAAGCATCTACTCTCTGGCTTCAAGAATTCTCTAAGCTACAAATCACTGCTAGGGAAAATCTCTCTTTTGTTTGTCTAGTTTGCCTCTGCATCTGTTACTGGCCACTTTTGGAGATGGAGCATTTGGTCTGACCCATTACAGCTGTTCCCAGGTTTTAATTGCAGAAAAGTCCCCAGCAGAGCATTCATGGCATGAAGTATGCTTGGTTGTGCCTTTCTTCATACAATTTGAAGTTGTACATCTGAACTGTCTCAGTTCTGGGCCTGTGCATCTGCTTACTCTTTTTTTTCCAAGAGTGGATGCTACCAGATTGTGCCAGTAAGCTACAATTGTTACTGCTTTCGTTGGCATTTCACAGATGACACTTAGCAGCTGGTGACAGATTGATAGGAGAGAAGGTGAGAAAAGAGACAATCAAGGCTGACAGAACAGACCTATTCGATCAGAGAGATGTTTTTAGCTAGCTAGGCAATTAAAAACCAGGTAGAGACAGGCAGTTTATTAGGCCAGGTCAATTCATACATACCCTGAAGCGTGGCTGCCTTCTCTCCCGAAAGCAAACCATAGCTTTCTCATGGGACTTTGTATGTTCTCCATGAGGTGGGGGAAAGAAAGAGTGGGAAGAAAGCAGAGATGAATTGGCACAACTCCAGCCACCTGTACTGATAGGACTTATCTCACTGTGAAATACAAAAAAGATCCACCCTTAGTGCTGTACTGTTTAGACAGCTGAAACTGTTCTTACTAAAGCTTTCGATTTCAATAATGTTTTGCTTTCAGCTTTTGAATGATATGTACTGCTGTTTATGATGAAGATTAACTTAGTGCAGAGGTAAGAAAAAACAGTGATAGTCTACAGAAAACAGAAGTGTGACCTTTTATCAGAAAAAAAAAAAAAACTTTTATACGGATTGCTACCATTAAAGTAGTAACTGTAGTAGGTTACTCTGTAACAGAAGGTTAGGTACCTACACAAGGTTGAAGTGTTTGGCAGGTTCTGCGTCTAGAAAACTATTTAAATAAGGAAAGAGGACTGGGCAGAATTCTCCTCTGGTCTGATTCTGTGGCATAACCAGTGATGAAGAAAGCAAACCTGTTACGCATGGTATAGATCAGAACTATTCAAATATCACAGGCCTAATGTGTGACTGCAACCACTACAATAATTTTTTATAACTGTTTGTTCTTACTATCTATACTTGCTCTTTACCAGTGATGCAACTCCTATCCAAAGCCTGTGCAGTTAGATAGATATTTTCTGCATCTAGTGGCTCTGTGTAGTTCTGGTCCTGAGGTCTTCGAACTTGACTGCTCATGCTAATACACTGTGAACGACTGTCATATATTTTTTCTGTCATTCATTTTTGCTGATTTTATGATGGTTCCCTGAAAATTCAAAGATGGCAAAAGCTATTGAAAGCTTAGTTGCAATCTGGAATACACTAGTGTTAGGAAAGTTTCTGCTTTTGTCTAAATCAGAATTTCCCATTTAATTATTCTTATATCAGCACATTTGCTAGTATTTTTTTGCAGGCAGGCTAATTCTAACAACATCTGGGTGCCACACGGGACTCTGTCATCCCCATGGGTGCAGAGTTTGCTCTGTACTTCTAAGAGCTGCTTCTTCCCAGGTTCTGCACAAGGAGGTTGGAAGCCCAGCAAGAGACATCAAAAGTAAACACTGTGGCTCACAAGATGTTTGAAAATGCCTTCTTTAAAATCACTAGTCATCAACGACATTTGCCGCACTTTGTCTCTTCACTTCACACTAGTGTACTTTTTTCTGAAGTTTAGCTTTGATTATGCCTCTGTAGAAAGAGAAGTGAACTTTTGTTACAGAGTTATTACAGACAATTTACAGTACTGTATAAAAATGTATTTTTGTCACAATCCACGAAGGTTAACACCATATTAATTTAGCAGTCTAGAAAAATTGCAAGTAATCTGACCTTTAGTGTTGATTAGTGGCTGACATTCTGTCTAAACTTAATCCTCGGGATGATATAGGACGTCTCAGCTGGGGACTTAGCTGCTTGGAATTTGGGCATTATTTGGAGCTAAATAAAAGCAAAAACCAAGGAACTAACACAGTTACATCTTCTTGTGAAACCAAGGTGTTAGAACTAGTTCAGATGCTTTGACTGCAGGCCAAATTGAAACACTGTTTACAAAGGAATCATGCTGCACTAGTCACTGACCATGCATACTGTTCAGCATCTTAAAGGTCAAACATATGCATGAGAACATGTAAGTTTATGCATATTTGGAAAATGAATATGAAGAAAGTATCTCTTAGGGAAGAAGAGGATCAAAATCAAAAAATCCTGTGTCTCCTATTTAGATGGGCAATGTGGAGGCTCTTCCTGCGCTAGATTTCTGCAAAACAATTTCAACAGTCGTGAAAAATAAAGGATATACTTCAGCCTTGAGAGTTTAAATAGGTATTATGCTACCATATGGCAGAGCTACTTTCAAAGCAAATGCAAGGTTTTTGCTCTTCTGAGGCCCCGGATGGCAAAGAGGTTGGTACCTAGAAGCTGTCACATCTAGATCATCAGTACCAGTCAGTTGAATGGGACAGAAAGCAACTTTAAGCTGGTGGCTTTTCAGTAGTTTATATAAGACACAAATAATGACTGTATTTATCTTCCAAAGGAACGGAAATATATATAAGATCCCTGTGAAAAATGATACTTGTTCTTGTGCAATCTTGGCATAGAAGTCAAAATTTAATGCAGCAGCAAAGTGAAATGAATCATCCTTTTCACAAGTGATCTTTCCGTGTTCAAGGACTCATCAGTATCATGTGTGTATTCTGCACACTTGCTTGAGAGGTAGAGAAACACAGCCTCTAGCAGTGTTGACCAAGCACCTTCCAAAAGTGTTACGGCTACTTAAAACAAATTCCCTTTATGTTGTTAAAGCCGGGTGGGAAAGCATTGACAGCAACAGAAGATAAAACAAAAGCAAGACGAGAAACAGCGTATTTATGATTTGTCTCCTAATAAAGTTTCTGGAGCAGGCTCCCATAGAAATTTTGTGACAAACTCTGACAAGACCTTGGTCAAGCTTTTAAAGCATGTCTACATCTGTGTTTTTGTTTAGAGCAGTAGGGAAAAGAATTCACCCAGTTGTCACCACTTACTGTGTGTTGGTTTGAGCTGCAGAGTGTTGCTGGTGCTCAGAATCTGGATTTCTTTTGGGTGAAGACCCACTCAGATGCCCACCTAATGAATGCCAAGCCCTGTGTGAACAGATTGCTCCAAATCCGTGAGTGCATGCACTGCCGTGAAATTTTCTGGCACATGTGGAACATGCATGCACCGGGACAGTGCTTTTGAGCCACCTTGAACCATCTTGTGATACCCCACTGTCCTCCTTGTGTCATTTTAAAGGCAGCTGCACTTTCATGTTTACTGCCAGCTGCCAGTCCTCAGCTTTTGGAGACTCTCTCTCGTTTCTTCCACTGAGATGTCCCCTAATCAGCGTCTTTTGCCTTGTCTGCTTTACACTCTGTCGCCATCCTTGTCTTGATGAACTCTTCTGAAGGGCTTCTCTCTCTCACCCTTGTTTCTTTTATTGTCCCCTTCTTTCCAGCTACTGTCCTTCCTGCTGATGATGGCAGTCATGCACAGCATCCCAGGAGATCCAGCATGATGGCACCTAAGAAGATGACCCTGTTGATCCTCTGCTTGTACTCAAGGCTGTTCTGCAGTGAATGAGCGTGCTTTGTATTAGAGCAAATGGTTGATATCTGTAACAATGCAAGACAACTGAGTCAAGCTGAGCAATTTTGCAGCTGTTTCAACACGGTTTGTCTCAGAAAAGCTCAAGCCTCTTTTTCAGTATAGAAGAAATCCGCTTTATTTGATGAGAAAAATAAGAGCTTTGAGCTAACCTAAAATAAAGACTTCAATTAGTTAAAGATCATCCTGAGCTGGTTGAACAACTGCCCAGTGAGCCCATTACATGAGGAGCGTATCTACATACAGTCTGTGAACGACCAGAACATGTGTGCAGGTCTGTTTTTCCTGCTAGATGACAGTGTAATCCTGCTCAAAATGTGCCCACCGTGGCAGGTCCTTAGAGGGTGGGAATCTATTTCACAAGCTGGGTAAGGGCTCTGGTCTTTTACTTCAAGAAAAAGTAGTCATGTTTGTAGCACTGTTTAAACCAGCAAGATTGTAACTTTCTCATCGTGTCCCCCACGTAATTCTCACAACCCTATTTACACGATATAAATATAAAAATTCTTTGTATACCAGCTTATAGCTTCCCAGAGGATGCTAGCAAATTTCCTACCTCCTTCTTCAGATTTCAGTCCTACCTACTTTTCCTTTGCTTTTTTTGGAAATAAATAAAAAAATAAAGCTATTGGAAAATGCTAGTTCCTGTACATTCTTTCAGGCACCTTCATATTCTGGTCTAGCTTTTAGACCATGCCTAAAATAATAAATTAGCTTTAGCTGATGTGTTTTAAGTAGCTGGAATTTCCCTTTTTAAAATGGATTTAACATAGGTGTTTAAGAACACTTATTTATTGAGGTCAACAGTTTTCTATAAAGGAGTATTCTTCCTTGACACTCTCCATACAGGTGAGCAGCATGGTTGTGCAGAGAAGAATTCCTCCTCAAAACACATACTCACCGTATTCCAGGAAAAGGATCGCCTGAAACATGCCAGACCTTCCTGAACATGCAACATTGTGCCATGAATCAGAGTCTCAGACATCTTTATAGCCTTTCTGGGCCTGCTTCTGTCAAGACAGCAAGGTCCAGGTGTTCCTGCAACTCTCATGACTTAGTTGTTACACCTGCGCTAAGGGATATTTATTTCTTCATTTTCCACGTATGGGAAAGCAGGAGGCAGCAGAAAGCTAACTGCAACAAACTAAATCTCCTGTTCACTTGAAGGCTGAAACTCTGCAAGCAGACAAGGCAAGCAATAGATGATGTATCTGCAGTGCTTTTCCATCTGGAAAAATAGATAGCGTTGGTGTCTGTTCAGGCAAAGGTGAAGCTGTTGGCTCAATTAAGACCTGCAAAGTCATGAAACCTACAACACTGAGCATCGCTGCCAGGTATTTTAACTGCACAAGCAGACTAGAAAAGTGAAAGCTATTTTTAACGGAGTTCAGCACAAATAGCATGACTGACCACAGTGACTCATGCAGCCCCAGAGGTTTCTCAGCCCAGGGGTTCAGGAGAACTCCTACACTCACTTAAACATGTACCAACATGAGGGTCCGTTTCTGTTCTAAATGTAGAGGAAACCCAGTGTCTGACCCTCAAATATTTACCTTTTACATGGTGATGACTTAATGCTGTCTCCATCTTCAGTAGAAATAGCAGGGGTAAGACTGCTGTTTGACTAACTCTCTTCTCTGCCTCTGTTCAGTTTAAATCTCCCTGGTAATACTTTTATTACTAGATTTCTTTTCATTTTATGTAATTTCTCAGGGTATTAAAGCATTCAAGTAAAATATTAGAAAGTAATGCTGAAGAATAAATTTCAGTAAGCAGCACAGGTGCATTGTTCAAATTTATCAAGTTAGTGAGACGACAATCTTTTACAGAAATTAAATATATGCTCAAAAGTGGCTGTAAATTAGCAGCATCTTTATTCTTCAGTGCACTGTGCAATCATCCATATAAAATGAGAAGGCTTGTCTTTCAGAGAGATCCAACCATTTGATTTACTTAATGAAATGGTGCTAAAGAGACATAATTTACAATGTTTCACCACGATTTTTGTTTCAGTTAAGGAAAAAAAGCATTATTATTGGAGTATAGAATATTTATTTCATGTATATATATTGCTCGGTTGGGTCTGGCAAGAAAAGATCTCTATAAATCAACAATAAAAGAGTGACATTTAGAAACTGCAAATCTGAAGGAGAAATATGTTGCTGTTCTATTCAGGAGCAATGCTAGCTGCCAACTCTTGCAAAATCTGGAGGGTTGCCGTTCCACACACTTTAGTGTCATACAAGCATTGAAGCAATTGATATTGCTGTTAAAAAGATCACTGAAAGTCTCTCTTCTGTCTGTCTTATGTAGAAAACCACTAAGGCCCTTAGATGTCTAACAAATGAGAATACACTAATCTCCTGAGAACCTTTAGGAAATGCAAAACAATTTACCAAAGATGAAACCTGAATGGAAGGGATAAATCGCATAGGTGAAAGGCACCCAAAGAAACTAAGAAGTCCAGTCTTGAACCAAATGGCAAAACTTCCTGAATGAATAGGCTGGCTAAGCCAAGATGAATGCCCCTGCTTTCATCTGTCACTGGAAAAATTCTGCTTTTCATTCATTCTGCCGTACACTCGAACTAGAAAAGACAATCATGGCCTTGTCATGAGGCAGTAGTATTCTCATTATGAACAATGATTGTATTCTCTGAGCATTTCATAAATATATGGTAAATATAAATAATCATATCATATATATAATAAATATAAATAATCATATATAAATATGATATACTTATCATATTGGGCAACTCTTTTATGTACCATACATAGAAAAATTCAACTTCACAATTAGATGGTTATGTAAAGCAAAATTAAACAGGCAGTAAAATAATCTATAACTCTCTATCACTGCTCTCACCCTCCAATTTTCTATTCCCCATGGTGCTTGAGAAAATGACTCAGAGCCAAATATTTCTTTGGGCTTTGCTGCTGATCAGACTGTTCCTATCTAAGGAATCCAAGCCTGACAGCTGCTTTTGGTGCCATCCCTTCGTTTGCTCTCTTGACAATCTGGTCTGCTTTGTAATATCCTGTGGAAGAAAGAAGGAAGGAAACGAGAAATTACTCATGACTGTGGGCTAGAAAAGAGATAGCAAGTGCAAAGTGCTTTTGCATGATCAATCTATTAGATGCTACTGTTAACAGATTTCACCTGACTGAAGGTCCATTTGGGTCAGTTTTGCTACCAGCCAGTCTTGTGAAACTCTTCAGGAGACAATAAGGATGCAGAGGTGTGATTTTGAACAGAAGGGAGTCCTTTCTTCCTTGACTGTGAGCTGTTCGTATTACCTCCCTTAGTCCTTATGTCGCTGAAGTTTGTTTTGAAAAATAATTTACACAACTACTTTTAAATGTACATTGATGTTACACCAACCTCTTGTTCACCACATTTTTGTTCTCACTAGCATTGGTCAGAATGTGAAAATTCTGTTTCATGAGAAATGTAAAGGTTTTGATGCTAGAATGGATCCAAAATTTGGGGAGGTGGGAGGAGAAAGGCAGACAAGATAGTGAGCGTGACCATTAGTGCTATCTGAAGAAATTCGTTAGCCTTGAAAGCAGAGAAGTCTCTTGGATATCAGATTCAGAATTCAGAGTAAAAAAAATAACAGAGCTCTCTCATGCATGGAAGGAGAGAAAGGGACTGCTCTCATCATAGGGCGTTGATTGACTGCCTCCTCCTGATGCTAGCCTCACCCTAGCCATGCCAACCCATATCCTTATCACTCTCCTGCTCTCCTCAGAGAAACCTTCTCTCCAAAAAGTTTTGCTGAAAAACTCCCTGTCTTTTCCAGTCGTTCTGATGTAACTTCTTCCATACCATATTCTGATCTGGCATTTGCAGACCTGGGTGTTGCCAGGTCATTTCTTTGTCAACAGGGGAGTATAAACGTAGATTTTTATAAATCTAAACACAATGTTGTATTGGCTATTTTTAGTTCTGCTATGTAAGAAAAGCATGAAGGAGCCCATGCTGTCACTTCTGTGAAATTCACGCATGGTCACCAGTTTAACAGCTTTATTTTTACCTGCTCAGGGAATCACACAATGAAATCATTTTTCTTTCCTCACTTTCTGTTATTTAGAGGAGAGAGCTATGCACTCAACAGATTTATTAATAGGGGAGAAAAAAGACAGATTGGCGAAGGGTGTGTGCTAAAGAGTACAGCCTCATGGACACTTTTATATGATACTTCTGCTTCTCGTCATATGATACAGCAGTGCTCCTGCAGCAGTCCAGGTGCCCTACCCCTTCCCAACACTGGAAGGATCCAGATCTGCCCAGATGAACTTCATTTTTAAAGTAACCATGCCTGATTTCCACTTACACAGAGGTCATATGTCACTGTTCTCTCTGGTGCTCTGGCAATATAAAAGGCCCTTGAAGTGTGTGTGAATGTAAATGACAGCCTTTAAGGCCCTTTACACTACGCAAAAGTGCTTAGATGTAAATTAGAATCAGATGTAACTGTTTTCAAACAGATATAATATAACTAGCAGTAATGGAAAGTGGAAATTTGTTCCATTGATTTTTATTGCCTGAGTTCAGAGTAGTGGAAAAATACATGATGAAAGTGAGGATTTTATGTGTCTTTAATGCTTAATAATTTACAGAAAGATGTGTTTAGTGCAATTCAAGGAAGCTTCTTGCTGATAATAATTCAAGCTACCTATCTTCGTGTTTTCCAGGCTATCATTTTATTAACATGTGGTCAGCACCCTAGCAAGACTCTTTGCTGTAGGCACAAATTCCATTCAAAATAAAAGTTCTTCTCTTCTAGGATGTGAAGATTAGTCGTTTGAACACTGCAGAGGAACAGTCTGCTCCCTGACCTGCATAGCCTCTGCCACATGGATTCAGGACTCTCTCTCCGTCCTCTGCAGCAGCACTTTCTTGGGGTTTCCCAAGATAACAGGTCATTGATACAAGCTGCCCGTTCCTATTGCTAATGAATAACAACTCACCAGGAGTGTGTACTCTGTATCTTTCACCTGCCTGGGATATTCAGCAACAGGGTATTACCATCCGTTTAGCATTTATAAGAGGTTTTGCCTGTATGCTACCCCAGCAAGGTTTCTGTGGAAGCCTCTGGTGTGGTGCTGCTCCCCACGTAGGAGGGTCTGTCTTCAGCCTAATTCCTGGTGTCCCATTGATTTATCACTCCATATTTTAGGACTGCCTCTTATAACAGATCCTCTTTTCAGAACCCAGCCATTTTCTTTCATGCATCCTTGCTACAAAATTCCCTACAGTGGTGTACGGACAATTGTTGCTGTGTTCCTCTTGTGTGTGTTCTTCCTTGAAGTTTCTTTTCAATGAGGTATTTTCTGAAAATTGTCCGGGTTATTAATCTGACTGTATTCCAGTTCAGTGATAATATGCTTTCCTGGAGAGAAAGATAATTTTCTAAAATATATCTCTCAGAGATTTCTTTTTGACCATGTCAAGTAGCCCTGGGTAGCATTTACCTTTTCCCCAACTGGAAGACAACTAACTGCTATCAGCTTTCTCTTTTAGCTGTTTTACTTCAGTTTGGATGGATTCTACCTTTCCTTCCTCAAAGTTCACTTTTGTATGTCCTCTTCCAGTATACTGATCTTCCTAGCTTGAGCATGGAAATAAGATTCCAGATAAAAATAACCTACTAGGTTCCCTCTGAAGCTTTTTCACAGTAACCTGAAAATTCCACTTCTGCAGATTTTCTTCCAAAATCGCTCTGTATCTTTGCCAACTCAGCTTGCTTTACAGTGTCTTTATACGCTTTTATCTGTCACTAAGTCCTTCTGCTTCTCTGATTCAGCAGCTCTGACCTCAAAATGCTGTACTTGGCATCCAGATCCATGCACAAGGTACACAGTCAAATGTGCAGCACCTTCCCCAGTAAACTAGGTAGCCTCAACCCTGTACAAAGTGGTAATACCTACACAATTACACTGATTTTTTTTTTTTTTTTTGCTCACCCTGTATCCTTGACGGAACTAGGTTTGAGCTGAACATTTGGAAGCAGTGTGGTCGTTTAGGAGATTTAGAATCCCATTTCCAAAGTAAACCATAAGTCTTGCCAAGCTCTGACTTCTTAAGCTGTTTTTGAGAATTGTCTCCCAAACCACCTGTTGGGCATCTCCATTGGATCCCCATGTGCATTGCTGTCTAGAGATCCCAAGCTGTTTCAGAGAATAAAGCTTTTATAGTGTGGTATTCCATCTCAGCTGATTTAGAAGGCCAGATGTAGGCAGACCACCATATATATGGCTTATCTACATCCAGTCTTTGTGCCAGTTTGGGTATTTCTACACTGCACTGCTGTGTAACTTCTGATTACACTCTTCTGAAGAGCTTACTCTTGATCTTTGTCTCTCAAGTTAGAAGCTAAAGGCTTTCTTTTTTTAACCTCCTGGGGCATATTGATCAATTTGGATGCCTCTTCCCACCCTGTGCTAGACCCGCCACCAAAGCCTTCAGTCTGCTGGTGTCTGTCTTTACTTTCTCTCTACTGTGTTGCTTTCTCTGAAAAAAATCTGCAGTTCTCTATTACAAGGGATAAACAGCGGGGTTTAGTAGTCCCAGATTGGTTGCGTGATCATCTGCGGCAGTGTCATTTCTTTATGAAACAGTACGTTTGTGTCACTGAACAGCATTTTGGAAAATAAACAGCCTTTCTGGGCCAAAAGAACTAGAGATTTCTACCTATGTGAAAAACAGCTCTCCTTTTCTCTATTGGACCTTCATAATTTCATTGGTCGTATCAGAAATTCCTTAACTGTTGAAATATGCATTTACTTCAGAAGGAGATTCATGAGATCATTGCCTTTTTATTTACATCCTAGAACGGTTTCCAGGGTATTTTGTTACATAGTAAAACAATGCTTTTGTGTTTGGTTCCCAGTTTTTAGCCAGGACATCGTGAGGGGTGTATTCTATTGAATGAGAACGATAGGTATCTAGTAGAATCATCTGATTAATTTTTGATTCATTTTGAATGAGCAGTTTTTGTTGATTGATACCCATTGTTACCCTTTGGCGTCCAGTGAGACTTAGGTAGTAGCCCCCTCTTTTTTCTTACTGTATTTGTCATGAATATTTTCATTTGGCTACTTTTCCAGTCATGGAAAGAAAATTGTATATAGGAAGGTACGTACAAACTTTCTCTCCAGTTTGCCTTGGGAGGAAACAAAATCTTCTTCCTGCCACTGATCTATTTTTAATAATTCTGTACTGTTTTCCACCTAAATGATTGCACTGAGTTCAGGGCAGTACACCTAATCCAAAACCAAACATTATTTTGTCTACTAATACATCTACTCACATGTCTCCTCACAGAATAAGGTTAGCTTGCTCCCACTGATCCTAGTTATTTTATTTTGTTGATCCTTCCACCTATTAGCTGCTGAATATTCTGCATGGCATTTTGATTCCCTGACACTGAATTACAAAAAAAGGGGGCAGGCAGGATTAAGGGAGGAGGAAACAGATTTTCAGCTGCATTACATAGATGTTCTCAAAGAGAACAGTAAGTAACCCTCCTGATCCTAGTGCTGTTTTTTGTGGGCTTTTTGTTTTTTGTTGTTTTTTTATTTTTTATTTTTATGCCAGCTGGTTTGGGAATCCAGGATAGTTGAATTTAGAGAGCAATCTGAAGGGGTTTCTGAACTACATTGGCTTACTATATTGGCCCCATAAGGCACTTCTGTCAGCCCAAGAAAGAGGAGAGCTAGGGCTCTGCATCTGAGCTCCAAGGCACCCTAAATAAGATACTAAGTGAGGGAGAAGAAACGTGGTCACATCAGCTCTACACAGGCTGTGTGGTGCCTTCCTGGAGGAATCCCTGACAGGAAAGACCCAGCAGCTCTTCAGTCTCTGCACAAGCAACATCCCAGAGGTTTGCACCAAGAACCTGGCATCACATTAGCTCTTAGACTCAGGGATATGCCTTCTTCATTCCTTCCTCATGCTAGCTCTTCCCAAATTTCCTTCATCTGGGATTAGAATTTAAAGTAAAAACATCTATACATAAATTGAAAGGGTTATTGAAAAAGATGTAAGAATGGAAAATCCCTCTTCTTGAGTTTTTCCTTCCCCCTTACTCTAAGGTGCTCCTCTACGCTGCTAGATGCATCCAGAGGATAATGGCTGCTGGCCAGAACGGCAGCTGGGGAGCAAGCACCTGTGAACGCCCTGCACAAGTACAGGCTTATTACAACTGTGTAATTTTAAATAGATGCTGATAGGCACAAATCTTAATATAGAAAAATTTATTCAATTACATCCTCTTCTTACCCCCCCGTAAAACCATAAACTGCAGCTGATTATGTAGCAAAAAAAAGCAAGAAACAGAAGGACTATACTCCAAAGAGAAACACTGAAAAATTGCACATGTAAGTTTTCAAGATTTTACAAAATAAAGGGTATGGTTACTGTTAGATCTAGCCCCAGCATAATGTTTGATACTTTTCCTAGTGATACAGAGGTATTTAACACAGACCGAATTATGAAGAAGTCTGCAGGCAGAAATCCTAGGGCATAAGAAAACACGATCTAGACCACCTTGGCATTTTAAAAATACATATTGCGGTATGTCGGTAGGTATTTTTATCCCCACCCCATCATGAAGAGAAGACTTTCTACTCCTCTGCATGACATCTCTAGGAGCTAGCTTTTGTCTGTGAAAGAATTCACTTCTCTGTCAGGTGAAGGACATTGCTGAAGGAAACCAGTGGATCCTGAACAATATTCATTGTCTAACTTCCTGTTCAAAAACACTTTTACCTCTTTGACATTTGCCCATGTTTCTAATCTGAACTGGAATAAAGCTAATTGGGGAAGAAAAGGTGGTCAGCATTCAAGCCACATGTTCATGCAAGCAAGGCAGTGACCGGAAAAGATTTTCTTGAAGAACCTTCTTCAAGAAGGTTTTCTTGGTTCATGAGCCAAAAGGATGAGCACAATGGTGTTTTTGATACAATACAAGCTTGGTAAACAGCACCCTAGCTCAGTTGTGTGGAAGAACAAGCAGATTTCTAATAAAAAAAGTAAAACTGTGATCTGTGCTTTCGATATGCAATGTGATTCATTAGTCCATTAGCTATAGTTTAATATTCCCCTACAACCCCTTTAGCCTAACCAGTGAATAGGTGGCTCGCACCCCAGAAAGGCTGGACCTACAGCTCTCTTCAAGCTCCTACTCATACTGATGGTGTTCACCTTGTAATCTGTATAGTACGCGGTTTGTTTCTTTGTACTGTAAATTAGCCTTGGAGATCTTCAACATGAATCACAAGTAGGGAAGGAGTTAGCAGTTAGCAAAAAAAGTTGTCATCCCCTTTGTGATCTAACTTGTTTTTGAACATGTTGAAACTAATTACTGGTCATGTACTGGCATGAATTCCCTATCCAAATAAATACATTGCATAGGGGAGGAGAGCGGAGGAGGAGAAAGGGGGCAATGAGAAAATGTTTGCAACAAAGGCTAATTGAGAAGTAATTTATTATTTAGTTCACTCATGGTATGTCTTGTTTTTGAAGTAGATGCATATAGTACACTAAAACTGACAAGCACCTGCCTCAGGCTTTTACCTACGTGGGCGTTCAGCTCTGTCACCTCCATCAAAAGGCTTTCTAATTAGTTTGTTGATCCCCTGTTGGCTTAAATTCTGACCACACAGCTGTCAGTGAGGGAAATGCAGACATCTCCTAGGAGCTTTTAGGAGTTTAATGCATTTTTAATTTAAAGAACGCGTATGTTATCAGAAGTAGTGATTTGCATTTTCAGGTTCCAAAACATCAATTCTGATATAAAATATTTAATATAGTACAGTAACGCAACAGATACAACTCCTTAACTAAGGGTCATGTTCTACACTATCAATTTTCCTTTGCTCTGTGTGTGTGTACATGTGTTTTTCCTTTCTTTCTGCATATATACACACACTCATAGGCACATATTCACTACTATTTACCATGTCCTCTGAAACTGGGCCATATCAAAACCTACAGAAATTTTTAATAGTATGGTTATCCAGGTCAGCATGCATTAGAGTATTCTGTGAACTGTTCAGAGCTCTCTGCATGAAAACTTTCCATGGCAGGGCTATCATCACTACTATTGCTAAGTAAACTGAAGATTTTATGAATGTTATTCAAGGTATATATGCCACTAGAAGGTATTTATGCATTATGTGGCTTCACAGTTAGTACACTTTTGGCACAATGTGGCTACAATGTGCAGCTGATGGCAGTAAAGCAAAAGTCAAAGATCTCTGCAAAACTGGACATTTTCATCTCCTGCTGGGAATATTATTATGCTTTTTCAATATGTTAATCTGACTCACACAAAGTTAGTCTTGCCAAAGGCTTTTAGCAAGCTTCTTTAGACATTTAGAAATGTGCTTTGTTAGTTCTGCTTAAAATATGCAAAAATAACCTATATATATTTTTAAAGCTTTTACTTGAGAAGTGTTTGTTGTGTGTGTGTGTTTTTTTTTTAACTAAGTTGATCAAACTGAAACAGTATTAGAAGTATCGCCTACCAATCAAATAGATGTTTGGGACAAAATCTTGCTTAACCTTTTGCATCCCTTTACTGTTCAAATGGTCCCAGTATCTGTTATTTTCTATCTGTCATTTCCACCAAATTTTTTCCCCTAAAAATCAAATTGCTTCATTTTTTTCCTTATTGTCCTCCATTGGCTGAATATTCTTCTCTCATTGACTATTTCATTCTATTTTTTCTCGTCTTCCTCTTTTTGCAGCTTGTTCTCCCTTTCCCCACGCCTGTTTACTAGAATCAAGACATACATTCCCTGCACAGAACCAGAATTACTTGTGAGATGGGAGAAAAAGGTTTCATATGAAAAGGAAGTGGGAAAAATGGAGATCTGCTCTTATTTTCTCTTTTCCATTTCTCTTCCAATTTCTACTCAGAAAATGGTGCCAGAAGAACCCCAGGAACAGATCAATCTATTCCAAAAAAGTTTGCAAGTCAACCTGTACAATCATTTATTAGTTGTCAAGATGGGAAGTGCAGCCTTCTGAGGATTTGATTGAAGTCTTCCAGCAATGACTCAGAACTGAAGGAAGTCTGATCCTTCTCCTCCTTTGAAATCCGCAAGCAAGATCATTATAGAGTTTGCTATAATTTTTTAATTCATTTTTCTTCCATCCTCTGATTCTCTAGCTTTCACACTTGCCCTTTTCCCTGACCCCTGCTTTATGCTGAAACCAAATTTGCCTTCAAGGCTCTTTCATTCCTCAGCACTTACTGAAGCAAATTCCTTTTTCCCCCTATTGGCTACTAAAGTCACTTCTGTGACTGAAAGTCATACAACTGAGGAAGAGACTCAGATAGTGCAACTGTATCCCTTATATGGGCTTGATGTGACTGGTGCTCACCACAGAAAGTGCGGTCTTCCTCCAGGAACAGAAGCAAAGGTCCACAAAAGTCCACTCAAGCTCAATTTGGTAAAAACAGTGGTGAGGATATGACTTCTGAGGCCAGGGCAGGCTTTTGTAATGCGTCCTGAAGATCAGGATACCACATTTTCACCGCAATCAATAGCTTGGGCTATTCCAGGTGACAGTGCTGTAGATACAAATCCTAGTAGATGTCTTTATTGGAATATGAATATGTTTCCAACAGGGGACACCTGCTAAGCAACAGATTTCTTAATCACTCCATTTGACTGGCCTCTCTGTAGCAAGTCTTACAGCTCTCCTGCCTCCAGGATGCATAAACACGGCCACTGCCTTTTGTAAAACCAGTGAGAAAGTTTGGGATCGCATGCTTGAGTTTAACAAGGGAAACTTTTAATATTAGGTACCAAAGGCATGTAACCCACTGGAGAAAGCATTCAGCACACCAACTATGATAGTTAACAGAGTGGCTGGTACTGCTATATTTTAAAGGCTACTTTTATGGTTGCATATTGCTTTTGCATTTTCTATGAAATTCAGTTCGATGTGCATTACTGCACAGATGACTTCTGTAGGGCAACCTCCATCAAAAACAAGCAGAACCACCAGCATTTACCAGCCACTCTCTTACTTGGCATTACAAGTACAAGTGTTTTTAATTTTATAGTGGTTATTTAGCACATCGGGGGTTATAAAATGGTTTTTGAATCAAAGTATTGCTATGAAAAAAACATTCTGTTTCTGAAGTTCAAGTCAACCTTTCTTTACGTAATTACAAAGAGGGACTGGGATCCTAAATTAGATACACAGTGCTGGAGAGTCTTAGCATTTTAGCATAATCAAGAGCATTTCTTTTGGGCTGCAGGACTGTACACCAGTTCATGGTGCCATCATTGATGTAACTACAGAGGTACATTAATTTTAATTAAAATTCTTCCTAAGAAAAGTTTGGCTCAATGTCGGTTGTTTCCCAATAACTGTGCCAGTGTATCAAACAGCTATGGCTTTAGAGATGGCTTATCTTAAACAGAAGGAAGCAGTTACACTATGTAGATCGCACACCATGTACCTCATATGTATGGCAATACTACATACATGTTTTTTGTAAAAAGGATAAAAGGCATTCCAGCCCTCTTTCTTTATTCACTAGTGCTCTGCAAAGCCCTTGAAATCTGATTGAGGCAGGCCTGGGAAGACATAGAGGAACTGAGTTTTTCATGGGAATCAGTCCTCAATCAACTCTTACAAAGAGAATGCATGGATGCAAAGGAAAAGGAGAGAGTGTACTCAAAAGTGCCAGGTTGTGCTATGCTTCCCTGTGGCCAAACTGGAGTAAGTTCCTAGCTGCTAGTTCGGGACCCTTCACCAGTCTCCATGTGTGGGAGACTCTCCAACATCTAAAAAGAAGCTACACATGCTTCAGGGCAAGATGCATTAGTGACTAAAGTGACCTTAACTGTATGGCTTGGGAGGATACTATGGGAGCTGTGGGGGCAAGTGTTGCAGGAGAAGGAATGCTCTGAGCACAGGCTTGAAAATCACGCTTCCCAACACTACCTTGGGCATAGATTTTCGCTTTGGCTTTAGGTAAATGAGATGATCTTGCTGGCTCAGTATCTGCGTTGCTCTCTGTCCCAGATGATAACGAGAATTAGGTCTTTTTGAAGCACTTCAGAGACTTAAAGTGCCTCATAAATGCTATACATTGAAATCCTGGTTATATCCAGGCCCCTTTTTAATGCTTCAGGGCCCCTTTATGCAGCCAGTGATGTAAAGATCCTTCATCTAAGTGACAGCTGGTGTCTACATTTTTGGGATACCCTGTTGTATCACTGATACCTGTTATTTGATAACTGTTATCATCGGGGATTCAGCTTTCTTCTAATACAAGGGTCTCTTAGCTTCTCTGGTGTTGGTGTGGCCCAATTACTGAGTGTGTTCTTTTCTCACTGACATCTTTTCTGTGAGAAATACAATAACACAATCCATCTTCAAAGTCAAAGCTTGTTAAATGAAAATGGCTCAAGCTTCCAATCATGGACTTGAAAACATTCAGCTCAGAGTGTCCATTTCTACCTCCTACCGTAAAAGCAGCATCATTTTCTTCCAGTGACTAGTTCTGCTACCATGGTTACAGCTTCACACAGAGTAGGGTCACCTTTTCTTTCAAGAAAAATCAATGAAAGATTTCATTTTCACTAGCTCCATTATTCCCAATATCTGTCACTTTTTGCACCAGTTTTTACTGCCTTAATGTTAAATTCTCAGAAATGAAGAAGTAGACATGATGTCAACAAGCAGTGGGATGGAAACAAGGGAAGCAACTGTCAGGCCGCTAAATAGACACGTGCACTGATTTATTAAACAGCCCTGCATATTAATAAAATCTTCAAGCAGCATTTCCTGTTCTCTCCTTCCTTTCCCTTGCACTTGTAAGCTCGCAGCTATCACAGCGTTTAGTATTTCTAAGGGGAGGAGCTTTCCTAATAATTAAAACTGGAAGATTTTGTGCTGGGAGAAACCTTTCAAATCCGTCACTGAAAGCTGCCTTTCATGTCCTTGACAGCTCTGTGCCTCCCAACGTGCTTAATTACAGAAGGCAAGCATGTGTAAGTCAAAAAGCTACCTCTCTTTTTCTAGCTTTTCTTACTGCAACTTATTTTCCTGACACACCAAGATCATCCACAAAAGTGAAGACCACAGAACCAGTTTTTGTAGAACACGTCTCTGATTCAGGGGAAAAAAAGAGGGGAAAGTGTGGAAGTGACTGAGCAGTCATGTTTTAAAACATGTCTGCAAATGTTATTAAACTGAGGATGCCATTAGTGACTTTGCATGCCCTTGAGGCTGTGCTAGCTTTCTTTCATCTAGGAATTCATTAATGAAGTGGGATCCTCTCACTACAGGTCTAAGGTGGGTTTATGTTACCCCAGTCATGCAGAATGACTGGAGGTAGGACCTGACTGTTCACCTGACCGCACTTAGTGGCTCTATTCCCAAGACGAAATTTCTGAGCAAACCTTAGTATCATCAAGGCAGTCACCAGTCGATGCACAGATGCTGCAAAGGAGGTTGCTCCTCTGGGACAGGTTGCAAAGTATTGGACATTTTGGTAAAAGTGTCTGGTTTTGAGTGTGTTTTGGAGCTCGTGGAAGCTTCCAAACCGGCACTAATGGGCTTTTTCTGCAACAGAGCAGGGTTAGCAGTTCCCTCATGTCATCAGTGCAGGGCTGGATTGAGGCATAATGTAACACGGAGGATGGCAGAACTGCTTGGAGAGACTGAAACGTCTGTGGCCCTGATGCCTATTTTGCCTCACCAAAGCCAGGCTGAAAAGCCAGGCTTGCCACTGAGGGCAGGAACCACTTGCCACCAAAGGGTAAGGTAGGACAGGAACTACTGCTGAGGACAGGGATAGGGGTGCGGAGGAGGAGAAAGAGAGGAAACCTAAGTCCCCCTGATTGCTGCTGATACACCTTCCAGTCTCCTGGCAGCGGCAGGAAAAGCAAAGTGGTCTCTCCACATCCTTCTCCTGGCTCTGGAACCTGTATCTGTCCCTTCTACTTCCTTCTTCTCTTCTCATAACATGAGCAATCAGGCCTCTTTCTACAACACTTTAAGCTTAGGATTTCAAAATTTGGTTTTGGCCATGAGCTGAGTGCTGAGCAGCACTGTGTTCCACCTGTGCCAGTAAGGAAAGTTCAATCTGCAGGTCACTTCAATTCATGGCATCTCTGATGCGGCTGCCAGCAAAACGCTACCAGGTTAACACTTCTGGTTGTTTTGGCACTGAAACGGAAGTGTGCATTTCCTGCAACAACATGCTGTCGTCCTCATCAATCTTTTGTAGCTGAAGATAACCCTAACAAGGCATAATCCAGAGTGACTGTAAATGGACTTTGACATGAAGAACAACACATAATACCCTCAGACTTGAAGAATCAGGTGTATTGACTGATCTTCCAGGATACATTTTTTTAAATATAGGATTCAGCACCGGTGTGTCTTTAAAGAATAGCATCAGGTACAAGCCTGCCCAATTTTCAGTTCTTCACAGGCTATCCCTGTGTTCCACTCAGAAGAATATATTCTCATGTATAACAAGCTGAACTCTCAGGAGGAGCTCAAAAGGGAAACTTGGCCTTAAAGATAAGGTGTTTCATTATGCTTACTGCAGGTTGAAAGAGATAATCAAGTTATTAAAGTTTCCTAACTGAAGACACTCCTCACTTCTTAAATTCCTTTTCAGCTTAAACCTTCCATGCTTTGTTTCTGTCTAAGGTAACTACGGTGTGAGAGTAAAGTCTTTCCTGACATTTGCAGTTTGATTAGGAAGCCCAGGAGCAGCGTAGACTGGTCCTAGTGCAAAAGAGAAAGTGCTAACATGGAGATAAATGCATGTTAAATGCATGATAAATGCAGATAGGAAGCGAGTTACTGGGACGAACTGGAGAGATGCCATTACAGCATCGTACCCGAGAGTTACAAACCAACCATGCATCTTTCCTCATGTGTTGCAAATGTCATATGCCAGGAAAGTATGACCCTGTTGCCAAGAATGACGGTATTTGCCATGGCTAATAACAAGCCGCAGGCTTTTGACTGAATTTGCAAGGCCTCAGGACTGAGGTTTGTCAGACTGGCTGTGTATGAACTTGTCTTGACCCGCCTGCAGCTTTGCTTTTACTTGGTTTAGCCGTAACAGCAGTTTTTCTAATGGCCAGGTGACTGTGGCTAGTTTGCTTAACATTGTATGGTACAACCAAAGTTCTTATCTAGATAACAGTAACAAGTAACATACAATATTTATGTGCAATGAGATATTTACAACTCTAAGATAATGTTGTAGTATAGAGAAACACAGGCCTGGTATGAGAGTAGAGGCCTCGAGAAGTGGAGACACAGGAGGCGGTGTAGAGAAGTACAAGCATGGAATGGTAAGAGACAGGCTGCAGGCTGGCACTGGAGGCCCCACAGCTATAAGCAACTTACCAGTGGTCAGCTGAAGAAACGGAAACCTGGAGCTTGACAAAGTAGGTTTTGGGGGTAAAAAAGGGAACAGAGAAATAGTATCTAACGTATGTAAATGACACCCTATATAGTAAAATCAGATGTAACATGGAGTTGAAGACCAGTGAAGAAAGAGCAAGCATTTAGCGAAAACATAAAAATGCTTGCACGTAGATCTTAGAGGGAGGAAGAAGAAGCCATCAACATCAATGTCATATTCCTCCTGGCAAAGGACTCCAGGTGCTGATGACTCTCTGTAACACCCACCACCACCACCACCAGAATGAGACTGCTGCTGTAGGACCCAGAAGAGTAGCAGAAAGGGGAACACATGCCAGGGAAAAGAGCGGAAATTAGGAAGAGTGTGTGTAACAGTTTTAACTGTGTTATTGTTACTGAGTCTTCTTCTGTATGGTAGCATTCATTTCTCTATTTTTTTTCCTGCCTTTTTCTGCAATAGCTATATCTGGTCTAATAACGGTTCTTGGATGCAAGTTAAGATTTCAAACATACTAGCAATGAATTATTGGTTTTATATATTGGTTTGCTTATAATGAGCCCTTTTGAGCTAACAAAAGGGGCCAAATTAAAAGGGCAAGCCACCAAGAACGTGCGCAAAGAATTGCTCTCACGAAGGAATCTGATCAAAGCCAGCACAAGGCTGTGATACAGCCAAAACTGAGTAACATGCCACAGTGTGAGAAGCGGGTTTGAGTGGAGACTGTGACAAGCTGTTGGGGTGGACCCAGCAGTCCCAAAGTGACCATTAGATGAGGTTGCCATGCTCTTCTCCCTGCTACGACAGCAGAGCGACAGCTGCGATTACTTGCATCCTCCCTCTTTTTCTCCCACATTCCCAGCCAGCAATGCTAGATTTGGGTGAAGGCAAAGAAAGCAGGATGCCACTGCATGCCTTAGTAGGGATGCTCAGCTACCGCCTGGCAGGTCCTCTCTTGACTTTGCCTGTGTATATGACTGGCCCCAGTTCTGCTCTCCAGCCCATTAACTTCTAGAAGTTTTTGATTCAGCCTGAGGAGATTTGCTCACAGCAATTTGCTCTCTTCATTGAAGAAGAAACAGGCTAGAAGGAAATGCAAGGTACATTTGTCTATTTCCCAAAAACTCTCTTCCTTCAGATCTTAGATACTGCAGGCCCAGCCATGCAAATATATACTTTGCTCACAGGAAACCCCACAGGACCAAGATGGCTGTGCATGTAACTGCTGGTCTCTTGACAGGGAAAAAAAAAACCCAGGTTCTTTACTGCCTAGGGAGTGTGAGTATGAAAGGAAAGGAAATAAAATGCCCATGTACAAAGCCAGAGGCCAACATGGAGTATTGATAGTTTTACATTTTCTTGTGGGTGAACTACACACCCTTCTGAGAAGGCTTACGGCCCATGACAGCTGGATAACTGTTGATACTTGCTGTTTTTCTTCTGTCTCCTGTGTCATCATAGTTTGGCACCAATTTAGCATTTTCAAGTGAGACTGCTGCATCAAAATTAGGCCTGGTGTTGTCCTGGGCCCAGATTGGCTCAGCACTAGAAGAAGCAGGAAAGGGCAACTGGGGAGCAGTCTAATCCTCCTTAATGCTAATGCAAAATTATGCCAACTTGGGTCAGAGTTTGGTGTTACCGATTGCTTTGAGGAGTTTAATCTTACTTTAATTTGATCTACTGAGAGGGTCACAGTCAGCCCACCATATTTCATACACCTGTCTCTCACTGGGTCTTCTCTTTGCTATTGTTGTGTTTAAATCTCCAAATTTCATTCAGCTGAAATATATATGGATCCAAAATACGTGAGTTTCTCTGTTCATGCTGTAGTTTTTCTGTCCTTGAATTCCGGTGCTTCTTTGTGATATCCCAGCAAACTCACACTAACTGCTTTTCAGTGCTTGTGCAAACCAAAGGTAGTAGCAGAAGTGAAGCTCTGATTCTGTGGCTTGGTAAGGCCCTGATTTACTTCCCAGTTACCCTTAACAGAAAGCAGCAGTTGCTGAGAATGAAAAGCCCATGAACCTTGATAGCACATGCACAAGGCTGTCTGTTTATGGACAACTGTTACACAGTAGCTGACCTTGAAGAACTCTACTGGGTCTATAGCCTAGCTTCTTACTTAACATTTCCTGTAAACAACAGCAGCTGTCAAACCCAATGCAAAGCGAGGGAGGAAGAATGGTATAGATTGATTAAAAAAAACCCCACACATATAATCAGGGCAATATCACACTTTAAACAATTATGCTTAACTCTAAAGAGCACTGCCTACCCCCACCTCCCACTGACTTAAACCTCTTCTGCTATGAGCAAGCATTGCTGTTATCAACAAACTAACCTCTGAGATTTATTTCCTCTAACTGAGCAAACTCAACTGTAATAACTAATTGTCATTCAGCCCATGTTAAATAGAGTTTCTTATCTATTTTTGGCACAGATTTCAGGTTTTTTGAGTGACATCTCTGGAACATCAGCCTCTGAAATACTGCTTCTGTATTTCATCAACAAAGCTACACTGTAAGTAGCTATCCTATCTTTCAGGAGGATTGTCTGAGAAAAAGACAGTTCTTTCTACGGTATCAGATTCCTGCCAGACTCTTTAAGCTTCTTGTACACTTTCTGTCCAGATCTCTGTCCTAGACCTTCCTCCTCAATTTCTAGGTTGCACCTTCATTGTAGTGTCCCTTTTGCCCTGTCCTAGCTATCCTGCCCTGATGCCTCCTAAATCACTGCTGATCCATGGCCTTGTCCAGGCCAAAACCTTCCTTACAGCTACAGAAGGATTTTGCTCTCTCATCCTCTTCTCTTTGTATGTTGTTTCATCCAGGTGCCCACAATACATTGCTTCCAGCTACACTTATTTCCTTAGTTAATTACACACTTGCTTGCATATCTGCCCCTGCGTGGGCTGAAGCATTGCTTCTAGCATTGCCCACAAGGCTTTTCACAGTGAAGTTCATGTCCTTGCAGCATGATATGATGTTTTATTATCCAGTGTCACCTCTAGGCCATCTGAACAATCTTTGTGATGATCCATTTTGTCCACTTGGAGCTCTGACTCCCTGTGCCAAAATTTGCTCCATCTGAAATTCTGGCATAGAAGATTACAAGAGTGCTAATACTGTTCCTTCCCACACGAGACATCATGGTTCGTAATGTAAGCTGTCATATGCTTAGGGTCACTATTGACCAGGATAGGCACAATATGAACACAAAACAAAAAGTTTAGCCCCAGTCGACTTAAACTTATCATCTTGCTAATAATTTTCCCCACTTTACTGCTGTTAAAGATGCAGTATAATACAGACAGCCTGTATTATACATGAGAGTCATGAGAGTGACTGTAGGGAAACCTGACAAATGATGAAGCCCGAATAAGACTATGAGCCGGGAAGGCACTCAAACTCTGTGCTCTATTTTCACAACATTAAGGGAATGTCTGTCTCCAAGAGAGACAAAGCCAGCTCTTATCTGTTCAGCATTTTAAAGGATTAAACTTCTAATAGTGACTTATTTTATGCTTCACTATGGAAAAAGATAGACACCATGTCTGCCAGTGTCCCCTGAAACTAAGCCATTAGCTGATAAAAAGAAATGTCTAGCATTGCTATTACTGCTAACAATAGTATTTGAAAGGGATTTTTATATCAACTCAGTGGTCACACTAAGCTACAGAAACTGTCTACAAAATCATTATGCCCAATGAAATTCATGTTTACTAGGACAGTAGGAGTAAAAACATATTTGGGGATACTTAACCCATATTACCGTCATAACATTTTTACTCATTCTAGCAACAGCCACTGAAAGGTAGTGACCTGGGAAATCTATAGTTAGCATTTTGTGACCTTTATTTCAATGGTCTTTTAAAACGAAGATTAAAAAAATAATTAGACACTGGAATTAAATGTAACTTTCAAATGTTCCTGAGTCCCAAAATAGCTGCTAAGAAAAGTAGTGCTGAAGTTTGGGATTGCAGGTTATTTAATGAAAGACAATTACTTTCACCACCAGAAAAATCACCCCTCTGTGGCTCTGTGTGCAGGAACTGTTTTCTTCTCCTTCCTTGTTAGCAGCAGTATATCTTCTTCTCAAGCAGGAAATGGGTTCAAATCTCTGTTGGAAGGGCTGTCTTTTCTAGAGTAGGATTGTCCAGAGAGCACTAACCTACAGGAAAACATTCCTTCTGCAGCTGCATTTTCCTGTGTGACCTTTCTGTACCTTGGTTACTTGCATGAGATATAGTACTGTTCTACTGCGGAGAAAGGTAAGGATGATTTGGGGTGATCAGGCAGTATGGTGATGGAGGATCCAAGTGAAGATGCCCACTGTTTCAGACCTCAAAGTAGATTCTGTTGGAAAAGCTTTATGTTGCAGTCCTTTTGCCTTGCATCTCATGCAGTCAGCTTCCCCAGAATGCCAAAAGTATGCAAATCTCTGCTGTCTTGACTTGGTAGCATTTTGCTTCTCCTTTCCACTGGTTGCCAATGAACTGATAAAAACAAATTGGAAACTATTTTATAGTCAGGTCACTGCTAAAAGTTTGAAGGAATAAACAGCATTGGACTGAAAGATTCTCAGGAACAGTAAGTTTGTCAATTGATAGTGCTTCAATCTTTGTTCAGAAGTCAACATTGTCTTTTTCAGACTAATGATCTGTTCCTAAGGAAAGTGAGTAGCTCCTAATTAGCTTAGAACATGGCTTTCAGAGCTAATATTTTCAACAGTTTCACTCTATCTCTTCTGCAGTTTTTATAGTGGCATTAACTGTCTCTGGATCAAGCCCATAATACTTCAGCAGCTGCTCACTTTGAAATGACAAAAACCCTTACAGACTTGGGATGACATAAATATGTTTAAAGACAGGCACTTTTTATTTATAGAAAAGACTGAAAGACCTTTGTTTGCCTCATGCCTCTCAAGTAGCGCTAGCCAAAAATATTTCAATGGAATGCTTTTCAGTCAGAAAACATGATTCCAAGAAAATCATACTGTTTAGTGGAATTGTGTTCATTAGTGTCAAACTCTTTTATGAGAAATTACCAGTGATCATGATAAACAGAGCACACTCCAGACAACAGCTTGCCTCAAACTGCCAGTCACCTGACATAATCATAAAGAATTAGGCCAGATCATGCATCTGGATAAAGCAGTATTACATCTGACAGCCCAAATGTTAGGTGATTGGCTGCCAGGGACCTAAGCTGTCCAGATAAAGTTCAGAGTATTCCAAACATGAAGGAAGGAAGAGAATGAAGAAAGAAAGAAAAGGGAAGGAAACAAGAATCCTCAACCAGACTGACTTGCAAAGCAAAGTGATAAAGTCATTCTGTTTAACAACCAAAAGGGAGAAAAATCACATCCGAATTCAGAAATGTCTAGTTGGGTATATAAAATGTAGATATCTACAAGGGAACTAAACGTTTTACTATCTGACTACAGCTTTCGCTGTAGTCAGTGGAGGCCTAGACCTCCATACTTTTGCACCCACATAGCTGCCTATTGCCATCTGAGATGCCCTAGAGTATTAAAGACATCCATAGGTGGCTGATAAATTTGATGTTGGACCAACAGGAGACCTGCACAGGAGACCTTGTAGAGCAGCAACTTCAGGCCAGGCAGTTGTGATGAGCAGGGATCACAGACAATGCAGTTCTCATTTGATATAGACAGTGGAAACCAGAGAACTTGTCATTTGATTAAATGCATAAATCTGCTTCAAGATCAGCTGAATAATTCTCTAAAAATCATGAAGTATCCTGTTACAAGTTAGCAAGGTAGGCCCATGCGCACATATGGCTATCAAAAATGGCTTAATGGTGGCAGCCTCAGTTGCTGTCTGAAGAAGCATTCCTGTTTCAGAAATGTGTTGGGCAACTCTGTGGGAATCAGCCTGTTCACTGAGCAACATAACTCAGATGAGGCTGGAAAAGTGAATGACCATTCTAGCAGCAACCTCTGTTTTCTCAGCATTCACCAGGCAGTAACCTGATGGCCACAGGGTATGAGATCTGAGGAACCAACTGCCTTGGAGATATAAAAACATTGTTATCCACTTTATGTAACAATGTCTTTGAGGTATGCTGTTCAGATAGGCCCCCAACCTATTCTCATTCCCCATTTGCAGGTAATCATAGTCATGGTTCTTGATTTTGGTGAAGGAACTGAGGATAGATAGGCCCACTTCACTCTGACATTTCAAATTGCTATGAGGTCCAAAGGCCATAGGATCACATGTTTAACCCCTTGTCAGCAATGACATTGCTGGCAACAAAATAATCCAGACTTGTAACCATGGAGCTCCAGTGTTGGAATCCGTACCTTTAGGGATACCTTCTTGCTTTCTGTAAGCAGCCCAAATGACAGCACAGAGACAGGCTTCTTCCAGCTAACAGCTAATGACACTTGCTCTGGACTGTCCATCCCTAGAGGTCAGTTAGATACTGATTTTCATGCTCCCTAGCTAGTGTTTCAGACCACCCGTCTGCCTTGTCCAGATCAAGCTGCACTGACCCCTTGTTCACAGTTTACTCTTAAACAACAAGCTGTCCCCTTGGCTCCTCAGCTCCACTTGGCTTCGCAAGGCCAGGTCTTAGCGATTCTGTTCTTTGTGATCTGCACCGATGCTGCAATGTCTAGCCTGAATCTCCTTTGCCAAAGATCCTAACTCTGTCTCATGCCTGCTGCATCTTCCACCTGCAGTGATTGTGGAGCTCTGGTTTGTTTCGGCATTGCCTGACCAGCCAGCTGGCTCCTTCCAATCAGTCCTACGGCTTTGGTGAAGATAAATAAACCTTACCTCCAGTTTCACTCTGTCCATATTTTAGTGCAATGTTAAAAATCCTAGCTATAACCTTCTAAATCAGAAAAGAGGATGACCATTCATTCAGCAACCTCAACTGTCTGAATTGGCAAGTGATTGACCATTGGTAATAATGCAGATTGGTAATCTCAGTGCAGATGTATTTATAAATCAACGTCTATATACCTATTAACTGTAAAATCAAGTAACAAGGCAGAAAAGAATAAGGACCAAGCAAAAGCAGTTTGTCATTTCATCCTGCAAAACCTATGGTATGATGAGAAGATAAATACAGGGGAAAATGTAGTGTGAATGTCATTTGTAGCTATACCATCTATATCTACCCATTTGCCTGGGAGAGATGCAGAACAGTCTATAGAAATCAGTGCAGATTCTGAACTCAGTACTCGGTCAGTACATTTTGGACAGTCATGCTACAGGCATGATATTAAACCATCTTTAAGTAACCTAGTGCAATTCCAAGAGGAATTGTTAGTCCGATATAATCACAATTCAGCAGGTGTCTACAGCCAATATCTGAGAAACTGGCAGGCACAGTCACCTCAACACACTGGCAAAGAATCACAAGGGTAGCAGCTCTCCAGTTTTAGAGAAGTCTAGCAATGTACGGTATGCACACTAATACAATAGTACAATATAATTAAAACCAGAAACAGTAACAAATAAAATTTTCTAAGTAAAAACCTGCTTGTCCTTCTGCATGTCACAATAGACTGTCCCTGGCGGTGGGTGCCTTCTTTCCCATGAAAGTAACTCAATTCTCACTTCTTCTTTCACAGCAGAATGCTGTTCCCATTTGCACAGAGCGCTGTATACCCAGTTCAGCTATTTGAGCAGTTTGCACCCTTGTGAGATCCGCTGCATCTTATACAAATGAAGTATTGTCCTTGGTACGCTGGAACTGAGTACCAACTCTGGTAGGATGGACCTCTTTCCCTATCCTGTTTCATTACAGAGAAAGCACTAAGCATGAAATTGCCACCCCTAGAAAGGATATACAGTTTAAGAGATGGACTTCCGGAAAATGTAGCAAAGCCTACAGAAAACGAAATCCATAAGCATTTTGTGCAAGTTCACTATAAAAAAAACCCATGAACACAAAAAAGCCAAAGTCCAACAATAAAAATACCGTAGCTATGTTTGGCTTGATAACCCAATGGCTCCCTCTGCAGGGTGACACCTTATTCAGATAAAAAGGTTCTTGCTATTTAATTGATGCACCCCTCAAGCTATTTCCAGAGAAGAAAACTGACATATTCTTAGAACCAGTGAATTTCTTATGTTTGGACATAAATTTGAATGATGTGCAAAATAAATACACGGATACACTGGATTTAAAGTATTTACCAATGTTGTGTCACTTCACATCACTTTCTAAACTGTCTGTAGATCTCAGTTCAGACCTCCTCCCCACTGTCAAGTAGATGACTATCTTTGCATGCCTCCTTAAAATAAGGTAGAGATCTCATGTATGTTGTGCTTCCCTCTTTATCTTTACTCACCAGAATCCATTTATTTGAGACTTTTTGTTTGTCAAGATTTTATTCTTTTCTACAGAATATTACGACTGGTTGAATGACAGAAAAAATAGGAACATAGAAGGGCCTTCACTCAGAAATAAATAATGCCTTGTTAGTCTCAAAGCTCAGTTCCGAACAAGAATAAATGAGTATATAACAGAAGAAATTGTTACTGACTTTTCCTATATTTGAAGTGTTAGCACATCATTTTTTGTTGTTGTTCATTATTTTTCCGAGAAAGACAAGAGTATTTGTTTTCTTCTTTGTAATGTCTTAAGGACCAGTCATTCAGAGATGGCGTTTAAAAGGTAAAACTTGAGACATACTGTTCCTGGGAAAGATTCTGCCCACTTGAGGCAGTAATATGTCCATTTCTAATTACTGATTTCTCATTTCACCTTGGAAATTGGCAGCATATGTTCACTTAAATTCCTTTTAAAAGCCGAATGTCTTTTACAACAGTACCCTGATCTGGACGTTTAAAATGTAGTTAGAGAAAACTCAGAGTAAAGAAGATTATTATTCTATCACACATTATTGCAACAATAGGTACCGATAAGCTGTTTCAATACAGCTACTGAAGCAAATGTTCCCAACTGCGAGCACAATTCATAGCAATTCTCTGGAAACCAGACATGCTATTAACTTTAATGGAAGTAGCATCAGTCCAAGAGGAAGACAGTTATATCTAAGCTTTTAGTTAAAATTTGAAATACATCTAATATTCATGAGTTGGACTATTTTGTCTAATCATAAATAGCCACATTAGTGGAACTATGTATTTACTGAGCATTTTTAAATGCTATTTTACACTCTTAAACATCCTAAATATGTACCAGTCATACGGCTACCACCTTCCCATCACATTAGAAGCAGCATGTCAGGCTTTATTCTAGTATTTATGTAAAGGAAATAATGCTTTCCTATACCTTTCTTTGCCTTTTCTTCTCTCCTTTTTCATATCCACCTCCTGTCCTACTATTCCCTCATATACAAGCTTTCAGTCAACTGAAAAACTGTGAAATAAACATATTTCCATGATTTGTACAGTCATTTTCATTGTCTTCTAAGAAGTTCACAGAAAATATTTATTTTCCAACTATCTGTACAAACGATTAATGATTCTGAGTCATGATTAATAGAAGCCACCACGGTAATTAGAGGTGCAGAATGGTATTGTGTGTCATGATGCAGGATATGTAGACACTGTCCCAACACTGTCTATCCCAAAATATGAACTCAGTGCTGAAAGAGGGCTCAGAAGTGGAAAAAAAATCTCTTCTACATTTTACCCCATGGAGGATAATTAGAATTAGGTTCAACAGCCCACGAAATATACTTTAAGAGCTACTCAGACCCAACTGTCAGATACGTGTTACTGAAACTGTAATGAAACAAGTTTTATTATCTAGGCAGTGTATTTACTGCGTATCTGGCATATAGAAGGAAAATATTGCCTGATTTTCTATGTGCCTCTTTCTGGAGGTTTCAGCATGCCTTAGAAAAAAGTAGCTGCAGATGGAATTAGCATAGATACAATTCATGATGTCAGTCATGGCCTACCCCATGTACTCAGTACCCAACTCACACTAGCAAAGCAAGCCAAATGAAAGGCACAGTGTACTGAGTGTGTATTGCTGCTAGTCATTTAGATAAACCATAAAGACAATGGCATATGTAAAGATGAAGAGTACTTTCTCATTTCTGGTCTGAAAGCCATTCATCATAGAAACAAAATTTGATGTTATCTACTCTGGAAGTTTGCTAAAGTAATAGAAATGTTGTGAACATAAAGAAGATGGCAACAAGTGTCACTTCAGTTACATAATAGGCCTATTAAAGAGAGTTTCATAATTTTACACCACATCCTGGCCTCAGTCTCAATCATCTATAAAGAAAGACTAATGAAAAACTAGTATGGCTCATTGGTGTACGTACAATTTATTCTTCCTCACAGCAGACCTTAAGCTGCTTTGAGAAGTACCACATGGAAATTTACCTTCAGTTGGAAAAAGCTTCAACAGCTCAAAAAATGGATTTAGAAGTACTTTCATACACTGCTCCAGCATCATACCTATATATCTATATAAACCAACCTTCTATCTGTCTGTATTTTCCAGAATATGCACATAAGCTCCTAGAATCTTAATAGTGATAGGCTGGATTTCCTATTAATTCCATATATATTATAATTTGCTCCATACTGAAGTATGTGCAATATGAACAGAATACAATCAGATGTGAAACGGTGAATCTTCCCACATGCAGCAGAAACGTGTAATGAAAAGAGGCTTTTATGAAACCAGGCTCTCCTGTCAGTAGGCACTGGGGGCTGAACTAGCCACAAGAGGGAGCTCAAACACTGATGAAAAAGCAGTGAAATACGACTGGTAAAAGAGCCAGACCAGAAGAGTTTGATACTGAATCTGTAGCTAATAACCTGCATTCTGATTTGTAGTGAAAATCAATTTCATTTCCCATTCAGCTTTAATTCAATAAAAGTAATGCTTCAATACCAATCTGGTAAATGAGAGAGAGAGGAAGCATTCATAATGTTCAGCTTTGGCTGGATAAATTACATGCAGAGCCAGGTCAAAGCAGCGAGCAAAGTGGCCTCCCTTGTCAGACAACTGGGAATGAAAGGCTGCTTCTTTTGCCTTTGTCAGAAGAAAGGCAGATTAGCTATTGCAATTTAAACAGCTGCATCTACTCCCACTTTTGACCTTGATATTGCTACCACGGAGGGAAGGCATGTGGAAGTGCCAGTCCAATTCAAAAGGGGCAGCTAGACCCCAACCTTTAATAGCAGCAGGAACAGTCATCCCTGCCATCTGGGACTCTTCTTAGTTTCGACCTAACCCCCTCCTCCTCCTCTTTCTCATCATGAGAGTCAAAAAATCAGTGTTGTATTGTATAGGCTCCTTAACTGCAGTGAAATGGACTACATCACGTCTCAGTACAGTTTACATTAATGCCATAGATTACCATTAGTGCAAGTTGTATTGCCCAAGCTGTTCGTTCATCTCCTAGTTTCAACCTATTACATATGTTCTCACTGCTCAGGATTCATGTCATTCTCAGATGCTTCAGTGCTCTGCCCTTCTGTCCACACCATCTAGCCCTTCAAATCCGTTGCTCTGTTTTATGTTCTTGAACCTTTTCCATTAAGGTGTTAATTTATATTTTTCGTACCTGAAAAAAACACATTTTCTCGAATTTTCTGCAAAGACAGATACAAAAGCTCTCTACTGTTTATTGCTTCTTCCGTTGCCGTTTCATTCACCGAGGTCTGAAAAAACTAGCCAACTGCTTTTCAGGCTTCCAACTTGTGGTACCTTCCTAACTATTTTGTCACATTTTTGGGTCTTGGTTTCTCAAAATCTTTTCTTCTAACACCTGGGTGCACTATTTTTAGATTTTACAGAAGAGACTTTCCAAAGCACATTGGCAGCAACGGATACTACTCTTAAATGAAATTGGTGGATGTTTGCATTGCCAAACATAAAGGCATCAGCACTCCAGCCTTGTGCTTTAAGCACAGGAGAAAGAATACCTCCATTCCTTTTCCTCTTTCTTTACACCTTCAGTGTCTCAAACTACAAACCTCATTTTATCCTCCCATCCCCTATCTGCCCCAGCACTCCAAACTGGACCTCCCAGTTCTCTGTTTTTCAAATTCCATGTCACGCTTTCTACTTCATCTAGCCTTGACATCGCTTTTGTGTGTAGAACAGATGCGCAAGTTCCAGCACAGGCTGAGTTTCTGCAGATGCCTTGTACTCCTTAAAAGAGATTCTTAACTATATAACAACGAATATTTTCAAACTAAACTGGTAGATGTGGGTCAAATGTAAGTTCCTGAAATCTTCCATCATCATTATTAGACTTGTTTTTGTTCCTTTACCTCTGAAAGCTATACAGTCAAATTTTGTTCTTGAGCTGAAGGCTGTTTATACAAGCCAAGGGTAAGCATATTATTAAAGATGGATCTTTCTGCATGGTTTAGCACAACATAGTGCTTGAATACACACTTCACTTAGCTGTTACTGTGGGGTATTTCAGCAGGAAATAACATCCTCTAATACTGCAGTTATGCAAAAGACAGGAGCACTAATGGATAATGCTTGTGACTACTGATTTCCTGACTGATGTAATCATTGTTACAAAAGGTTATGTCTCAGGAGTATAAAACTCGTCTCTTCTGGATACATTCAGATAAATTCAGCACAAATCTAGCTTCCTCTGGGAGCTGAAAAAGGGGAAAGGCCATAAGCCTGTGGAGCAGATCTGCACCACAGATCCATCAGTTTCTAGGCTCCATGAAATCCAGGGCAGCAGCAGAAGCACCTGTGTTGGCAAGAGTATGGACATGCGCTGTCAGGTTTCATGGCTGCCTCGGAAGTACAGGACGTGAGGGGATCCCTTCTGCAGCACGCAGGACATGTAGAAATGCCTCCCAATGGAGTCTGATGCGTGACCTGCAGGGAGTCAATTTTACTGTCTGAGGCTTTTGCATTTGCAGGGTTACAGATAGCTTTCTAGCTAAATTGTCATGTATTTTTCCAGTAATGCTTGAATCAATGAAACAACATAGTTAAAAGAATGGAGTTGGCTCTGAGGCTATCACGATACTCACCATGCCTGTCACCTTCCCTTCCATGAATGGATCGTAAAAGTTCTTATCAACTATTATTTAAAACTTCTATCTGTAGCGTCACCTTCTCATGTCTTCTCATTTTTTTGCCTTTCACAGTTTGTCCTTCTCCCTTTCCTCTTTCTCTGCCTGTATTTCTGTTACTTTAGGAATAGTTAATGGTCCAAATGTATGACATGCTAAGCATCTTCCTATTCCATTGCCTGTAATGGTAAAAGAAAGGTCCGAGGTAAGTCTCTGCATCTCCACTGGAATGAATTAACCAATTATAACTCAACCCTAAAATAGACTGAAGAAAGACTTGAAATGAAGAAAGAAGGCAAATCTGTAATTAACCTTGTGACACACTAAGACTGATCATTACAATTCCTAAATTCTGTAGCTGGCTGCAAGTTTTGTATCAGTGCTGCAATTAACCACAGAAACTAATCTATCATAAAAGATGAGCAAACGGGACAGCAGTATGCTAACCGCACATGGCCAAGGAATTAGAATGCCCACACTTTTAAAGCTAGTGACACTTTATAAGGCTATAAGAACAAATTACTTTAAACTGTTTATAAAATTTATCATTTCAGGCCACTGTTTTGGACAAAGTAGCTAAAATAACCAATTTGCAATAATTTTCACTGTTTGATTTTCCTATATTATTATACAGTTGTAATTGTGCTTTGTACTGTAGTAGCAAATATAATGCATGACATCAGCTACAAAATGTTTTCATATAACGTTATTATGAATTGCTAAAATATTACCTTCAGAAAATCTGAACAGCAGGCAGTTTCTCTTTAAAGGAGATTCACTATATCCTCATTCTTTACAAAAATTAATTGGAATCTTGAAATGTTATTGTTTTCCCAGTACCTAATGTTACTCTCCAAGCTGTCTCCAGTAGGTGGTGACACTAAATCATCTCCCTCTCAGTGGGAAAAAAATATTTCACTCAGAACACATTAATCGCTCATCAAAGGGTCAACATACAGAAAATGCTAAGACATCAATCACACAATTTGTTAAAAGGATTCAGCGTTACATGGAATTACATGGTTACATGCTACCTTTTTTTCCCTTTGGTAAATATAAATGCACACAGAATTAGTGATAACTGGTTGAAGATGTAGTTCTTGACATTGAAACGAACGCACTCCGTAAGGGCATATCTTTGAAATCATAAGGCAATTTATCTATGCATCTGTAGCAAAACAAAAATAACACACATGAAACACAGACAAGTATTTATCTTCTGTTTTCTCTCAGATGATATAATTCAATCTAGAAAACAGAGTGGACTTTGTATGTGTTTTTAAATATGACCCAGAAAGACGGATTATCAGTGCTGATGCTCTAGAGAGGTGCATGTATAAGGAATTTGCCTCTTCAAAAGCACAGGCACAAACACAGTCAGTCACTTGTTCTGAGTTGAGGTCACTCACTACTCCCAGGAAATAGCTGAAAGCTTCTGTATTTGGACTGTTGATTTTTTTTAATTTTTATTCTTGGCCATGATGTCAATATTGCTAGTGCTGATAGTTATTCAGCGTGTCCCCCTTGTATCTCTTAGAAGATTTGCTTCCAGAGGAAGCTTCCAGAGGAAGCAAATCGTTTTCAGTTGCTTTTCTCACAGCTTTCACCAAGACGGAAAAGCTGCATGTTACAGATGTTCACTGCCCATTTAGCAGACTGAGGCAGAGGAGTTACATCAGTGTAATGGATGTGATGGAGAATCAAACTGAATCTAATTCACTAATCCAGCACTGACAGGTAGCTGTGTCTGGGACAGAATCCTGTTGCCATTTTCTTCCAGCAGCACTCACAAACGTGAGAAAAACTTCTGCATCTGTTCTGTCCATTGAGCTCCAAGTAGAACAACTACTACTCATACTGCAACTTAGGAAAGAGCAACCTTGCTCTTCTCTGTTACGTTTGCTGAAGTGCCACAACAGGTTCGATATACCCATGACTAGTATCAGAGGAGGCTCCTGCTCCATGTACAGGGAAAAAAAAGATGTAAGAGGAAGATGCATAAAGCACTACACTGTAATATAAAACTTCTGATTCTCCCTTTTCATTGACCTTTTTTCATTGGTAGTTTCATTTGTATGATTTTCCTCACAGCATAGCTGAGGTTTCCCACCAGGTAGCACCAAGATAATGGCTTGCAGAGTACATGGAGCAGCTTCTGCTTTAACCGCAGCCCCAGTAATTGTAGATATCACTTTTGTTTTTTTTTTCTGTAAAGCTCAGATTCAGACCCACTAAACCCTAGTCAGCTTTAAACACTCTTCCCCTTTTCCTAATAACTCAGTGCACTGGGACTGTTTGCAGATCACAGAATCATAGGATAACTCAGGTTGGAAGGGACCTCTAGTCTAACCTAGTCCTCAAAATAGGCTCAGCTCGGAGGTCAGACCAGGACGCTCAGGGCTTTATCCAGTCAGGTCTTGAAACCCTACAAGGATGGAGATGGCACAGTCTCCCTGGACAGCCTGTTCCACTGCTTGGCTTTCCTTTGGGTGAAAAGGCTTTTCCCTACATCCCATCTGAACTTCTCATTTCAATTCATGACTGTTGTCTCTCATCCTTCCACCATGCATCGCCCTCAGGAGCCTGGCTCTGTCGTCTTAAATCCTCTTCGTAGGTATTGGAAGGCTGCTATTAGGTTCCCCTGAAGACTCTTCTTCTCCAGGGTGACCAAGCCCAGCTCTCCCAGCCTCTTCTCATAAGGTAAGTGCTCCAGCCCCCAATCATCTTCATGCCCCTCTGCTGAACTCACTCCAGTTTATAAATGTCTTTCTTGTACTGGGGAGCCCAAAACTGGAGGCACGATGTAGATGTGGCCTAACAAGCCCTGAGTCAGGGAGGATAACCACTTTATTCACTCTGCCGGTTATACTCCTGTTAGTAAAGCCCAGGATGCTGTTGCCCTTCTTTGCTGTCAGCGCACAATGTGGGCTCATGCCTAGCTGCTTGCCCAGCATGATTCCAGGTCCTTTTCAATAGAGCTGTCCCCAGACAGTCAGGCCTCAGCCTGTATTGTTGCACATGATGCTTCCTTCCCAGGGGCAAGACTTCGCGCTTGTTCTTGTTGAATTTCATAAGGTTTCTGCTGGCCCATTCATGTTGGTTCAGGTCCTTCTGAATGGCAGCCCTGCCCTTGAGCCTACCAACGTTTGGTGCCATCTCCAAACTTGACTCAACTTCTCCAGGTCACTGAGAAAGATATTAAATAGGACAGGTCCCAGGATAGACTGCTGTGGTACTCCTCTTGTTACTGGCCTCTAGCTAGAGTACAAACCATTAACCACTATGATACGCTTTAAGAAAATTCAGAGTAAAAACATCCACCAACAAGTTAGGTATGATAAAGATTTCAGTACTGTGACCACAACTGAACTGCCTGCAGGGCTTCAGATGCAGAATTTCTTCAGTACTTCACAGCTTATAAATATGGTCTCCTTTGGTAGGCCAAAGACGCTATCTCTGAAACCAGTTTTAGTCCACTGGCTGAAGACCATTAGAGTTTAACCTCTCTTCAGCTCATCCCTATAGTGGCTTTACTTGGATGACATTTACTTTTGTCCCGCTGTGTTTACTGTTGTCCTCTATTTGCTGAGTGTCATCACTGGTGATAATAAAAATGATAGAGGAGGAGCTGAAAGTCACTTTCTTCTTTGGCCTGTCCCCTACTTTCTGAGACATAACTATTGGTCTTATTGGTTTGTCATTCCCTGTTGCTGGTGTCTCTTTCACAGTCCTTTGGAATCTCATCAGGCGAAAGCATAGGAGTTGCAAAAGGCAATGTCGAAACTGCGGAACAGAATAAATAGAATTAAGTTACAATTTCTGCTCACTGTCATGTGTGATCCAGTGAAGACAGTAATATAGAAAATACCTCAAAATAACCAATTTCTGTGCCTCTCCAACTTGTTCTTAGTTGTTATCTTCAGTGTAATGAGTGTGCTGGCTTTTTAGTGGGTAGCTTTTTTCCCCACACCAGAGAGTTCAGTAGGTCATCTGACCACTAGAGGGCACTAAAATGCAATTTTAATACTTTATCAAGGGCAGGCTCTGCAGTTTACAAAGAACAGAAGACCAGGCTCCAGAATGTGTCATAGGTATTGCCGCCACTTTTAGGTATTAAAATATCACAAGTTTTATCTAGGAGGGGAAGAATGTTCTCAGAAACACTTCATAGGAGAATGCAGAGGGAAGGAAGAAAGGGGAAAAAAAGGAAAATGAAGTTTTCTTCCGTTAACATAACTCTGGAAGCATTTTAACAAAAGCACTGAATGTCATGGATGTAAAATAAAATTTCAGAAGTGGGCAATATGGAACTAAAATGTTCCTTTTGAGTAAGGAAGGAACTGAAGTCTTTCAGCTAACTAGAAATCACTTATGATCCAGGCAGTTCTGTTCTACTTTGTGGTTCAATGACACAAGTTATTCAGTGACAGGTCTAATCAGTAGATTAGAACAATTCTAGCAGCAGAGCTGTACTAAATGCTCCAGCTACAGTCCGACTTTCACGAAACAAAGTACTCAAGTGTGAGGGTTAAAAGGATGCACTCATTCAGTGGTTCTGTCTGTACACATCTAAAGTTCAAATATGATCCTTTGGGGAAACTCTCTGGTTTACGAGAAATAAATAGCTGGGAAACTTCCTCCTCTTTTACTAACCCATAACAAGATATGCCTGGAATGCTTGGAGAGCGCTTCAAAAACAAACAAACAGGAAAAAAATCCCACTTTTTATCTGAAAAGGTAGGAGAACTTCTTTCTCAACAGTCTGCCATTTAGTGATTTTAAGGATTACTTCATATGGTCACTGACTGTTTTTTCTAGCTACTAAACAAGAAGCTCTGGCATGCCAGTTTAGACAAGGTTGGTTTTGTTATAGCAGATCTGTTACAAGATGATAGAGAAAGGTTATCTGATGCTAAGTGAAAAGAATCATCATGTTACAAGAGAATGGTCAAGTGGAGGCCTTGAAGATTTCAGAGATAATACGGTACTTCTGAACAGCATGGAGGTGAGAAAGCACAAGCATGCTAGAGTAGGCCAGAGATAGAAGCCTGATGTTATAGGGAAGAATAGGCTTTAGGATTCCTGCTGAAGACAAAATAACCCAGAAGACCAGCAAAAACGTTAATGTTTTGGTCTCAATCTGGAATGAGCAGTGAGTGAAAAGTACTTCATCGTGCATCTCCAATAAGCATATTTAGTTGACCCATTCCTATCATGGCTATGGCTTTACCAGCCTTGTGCCGGATACCAGCTCAATCTGCTTCTGAGTATCAGAGCCTACAAAACCTTTTTCACATTAAGCTAATCCGTCTGACATCTAGAGACAAAATCAAAGCCACTATATCAAAATCACTCTGTTGAAAAATACTCTTTGAATGTGATCATTGTCAGGGCCCTAACTGACGTGCAGAGGTTCTGTAACCTCTTCCTTCTCCCTCTATCCCTGAGTTTTAGCTCCCTGTATTCAGGGCCAGCTTTGATATGGTGTAGCTGTATAACTGGATCAGGCTGCTGTGAAATGAGCTGCCTGAGAAAAAGGTACGAGAAGGCACACCTGTGGCCTCCTACCTTCCCTCAGGAGAGCTCAGACCCTTGTGCTTGGTCCTTGCCTGAGCTTCACCGCAGCTATGCCTGTGCCTGGCCATGTACCCTGCTGATCCAGACCCACTGGCCTGGCTGCCTGGCTCAGCCCCAGTCCTGCCTTATCACTACAGATGGTCCTGCCTGCTCCCTGACAATTGCAAACCAGTTTAGGAAGTCATACAAAATTCCGTGTCTATAATGAGCTCAAAGATAATGAAAATAAAAGGAAATCCTTCTAGAAATCATTCATATTTCTCCATCTTTGGTCAAGTGATTCTATTATACTGAAGCTCTAGGTAACTCTACCGCTATATAACCTTGGTAAAGGTTTACAATATGCATGTTATATTTCCAGTTAATGTTCTGCGTTACAGTGAAGCAATTTTAATGCGTAAATGAATTCACCAGTGCAGCTCAGTTACATTTAGTGTCTGTCTTCATAGCACTAATGATTTACAGAAAGATGCATACTTTTCTAGCTTCAATATCTTTATTGACATATTTTGCTCTGTAAAACACTGAGACGAGCTCGTAACTACCATTAAATGAGCAGTCTACTTCTCATAAAGAAGACTACAAGAGCAGACAGAACTAAAATTTAATTTCCACACAGATACATATCTCTTTTCTTAATTGTATGTAGTTTATCTCCAAAATACGTTTTACTGTCAATCACATGAGATTCTAGCTTTGAGTAGAATAAAGATTTGAGAAATGTTATTGGTGTAGTATTTTTTCACCCAAAGTTGCAAATTAATTAAGATGGAAATGGTCCACAAGAATGCAGTAAGGCTTTTAAAATGTTCATTTAAAAATTTTTAAATGATATTTTAAAAATACACTTAATTTTTCTACTTTAAAATGACTTTTTTAGTCATTTTTAAATTCACAAAAAGATACACCTCTGTCTCCATTTGAGATTAAACAAAATTTCAAAATGTCACTTTTCTTCCTAATCTTTCTTCCAAATGCCTACTGATTGGATACATACTTTTGCTTGCAATATTCTTTCTTTTTCATGGTTGAGCTCCTGAAAGTCAGCATATCAGGCATGTGTCTTCCTGTAATTTTTCAAGGATTAAGTAGAACTGGAATATATACACAATGATTTAATTCCTTGCAGTTATCTTAACAGTAATGAAACATCCTACTTTTCTTAGCAAAACCTTAGTCTTCCTAAAATTCTAAACAGGTTGTCTCCCATGTATTTTGTAAGTAAAACATACTTATTTCAAACACTATGCTGAGTTGTACAGTCCTCATCTTGCCATAATGGAAAATAAAAGAGGAAAGTTTTTACTGAAAACAGGATAGTCTGAATGTATGATAGTCTGAATTTCATCTGATGGACTTGTCATGCAGTACGGGGGGAATTCAGATCAGATTTTCCAGTTACAACCCCACTTCACTGGTAAACCGTCAAAATTGGAGGCTTAAAATTTTCACATTCTGTCCCCTCCTTTTCACATGAGTGCTCATGCATATATTCAGACAGCTAAAAGCCAATTTCTGATAGTGTAGTACTTTAAGCTCCGTATGGGATTTTAATTCTACTAAATCTTTCCCCTGTACCCTAGCTGTTCAAATAAAAAAATCTGGGCATTACAGATTAAAGTAAATCAGATCTGAATTCCAAAACGGGGCCATAGACACAGTTCCAATATAATTGTTCAAATAAGAAAGTCTGTGATGTACCTACCTTTCTACTCATGAAGATGTAGATGACTGGATTATAAGCGGTGCTTGACTTGGCAAAGAAAGATGGGATGATAGCTACTGTTGGAGTTACAAGGTTGCTATAGCCGTATGTTATCAGCAGGGAGACCACTGCATAAGGCATCCAACAAACAAGGAATGTGGAAATCATTAAGAAACACATTTTAGCCACCTTCTTTTCATATTTTAGAAGTTTTATCACTTGAACAGTCTGAAAATCTTCTACACAGCGAAGCTGTACAAGAAAAGGGAAAAAGGGTAAAGTAAAAGCATCAGTTTTACATTTATTTGTAAACAACCAACTCCCTGGCTTAGTTTTAGGCAGAGACCATATACCTTATTTTAAGAACCTTATTTTAGTTCTTCTGAAAGCTTGTATCATACTTCTCAAAATTTTCATTGTGTACGGTGAATAACATTAAAACATAGTCTCAGGAGAAACACAGAAGTAAATCCACTAAAAAACACCCAATCCAACGATGTATCAAAATATGTTGCACTTTCATTCTAAGTATCTTAGAAAACTAATTTGCCCTTATCTATCAATATAAACAAGATCAATCTACATCTAGTGGTCCCTCTTTTCCCAGCCTTTGTCAGAATGTGTAGCCAATCCCGGAGATTTGTTTCTTCCCTCTAAAGATTGCTGATGGTAATTTAATAAATACAGATTTCTCTATACTGCCCTACCAATTAGTTTGCAACTCTGAAATTATGAAATCCTGGTGTGAAGCAGAATTCTATGCAGCAGGTTCCAAAGTTCACCTGAGCGAATATGATAAAACGGGAAAAAGATGGGATGTGTATGTCAATGTTCTCCCTAGCTGCTGTCAGTTGTGCCAATACTGTTGACTGCAAAATTAAATGGGTCCATCAGATTGATTGTCCATAGAATATGAAGCATTAACACGTTCTGAAACTTAAGACCTGGACGAATTAGAATGGGTTGCCTTGAGGTGGAAAACTGGTTTAACTGGACTTTGGAACTCTCTTTGGAAGAGTTTTACGGGGTTATTGTCTCAGGAGTGACATTCACAAAATATACACAGCATATAGAATAAATGCTTAATAAATGTCCTCGTATTGTTCTAAAAAACTATATAACTGACATTTTATGTTATCAGATTTGTACTTCAGGATACTTTTTAGGTTGCAGGAGGCATTTTTCATATTGCCTTTTTGCCACCAAAAAAATAGAATCACAGTGTGAATCATTACAGAATGAGCATGACCAAAATAATTTATCCAAGGAACATCTTTCTACTAGAGATACTGAGGCAAAAATGAGTCACATAAATGGAAAACAGAATATTGCATTAATAAAGACAACTAATTTTGACTGAAATAGTAAGTAACACCCAAGAGGTTTTGATGTCCAATTTTCATCAAAAGTCAGTGGGAGCCAGCCAAGAAGCTCCTAGTCTTTCCAGACTAATTCAAGGATATAATATCAGTACAATCTTTACAATTCTGACTGTGTTTATATTAGGCACTAGTTTTTGGCCTAACAGGCCAACTGATGACTGCTGTTGGGTCCACGGGGAAGCCTACCTCTCAGCAGGGCAAATAGCAACGCCCTCCAGCTGAAATGGAGCCTGACTAAAGAGTTTTCTGTATTCCTCTTTGCTCACATCACATAGGAGTGCCATTAGATGCCACTGCTCAGATGTGAGAAAAGCCTCCTTCTCAGGAAGGAGAGGAGGAGTTCTTTTCCAGTGAGAACTACAACCAGACTTTTCTTTTTCCCTTGTTTTAAGGAAGGCTCTGCTCCCTGTTGAGCGGTGGGTAGGAGCAGTGCACCAGCCTGCCTTTTATCTGTGACTCACCTCCCAGTAAAACTATATAATAAATAGATCTTGGCAGCTCTATATTGCTTCACCTCCAAGCCTACAGCCTTTCCAGCATTTCCAGACACAGATGAACATTAAAGGTTGGAAAGTTTGAATGGAAAGTGCAAATTCAGGCTCTGATCCATGCTTAATATACACAATCAGCCTATCTTGTGTCAACATTCAAGGACTATTATGCACTTTATTTTTCACTGAAAATATTCATTACGAGAAGTCTTTTACTTGCATCAACTTACCATCCTCACTGCATATAGAATATGGCCATAGCAATAGGCCATGATCCCAACAGGTGCTACCAGACAACCAAGGAAAAAAAAGAGCACGAAGGAGGTATCGTTGGGGTCTTTTGATTTCCAGTCCACTGAGCAACCTAATCCATGAATTTCCAGGGTGTATCTGTTCCAGCCCAAAAGAGGTGCTCCAGTCCAGGCTAATGAATAGAGCCAGATGTATGTGATAGCTCGCCAGGACCAAGAGAAGTCAATCACTTTTGCATGGACTACTCGAATGTAGCGCTCGTAAGCCAGAACAGTGAGAGTCATAATTGAAACAATTCCTGCAAGGAAGATAAAGAAAATCAATTTAATCATTCACAAATATTGCAAATTGGACTGAAGTCCTCTTAATAACCTGGCAGTAGAGGAAATATTTATCTCAAAATCAGCTAGTGCACGTTATGAATCTAACACTGATGAGCTTCTTGGGTGACATCTCACTTCTCACTAAGTACTAACTCAAACAGGGTTACTAACCTCAGAACTACTCAGGGTAGGGTACTGGAATCTGACCCACGGTGTACGATGGCCAAAAGGTAGGACAAGAAAGAAGAATGACCCAGTTAATACTTTTTCCTAAACACTAATTGGTTCAGTGAGAGTTTGTGCTCCAAGGTTTTTTAAAGAAAAAGTTGCTATATAAAGATAAGATGATTAACAATAACAACATCTGTCAGGGAACCTAAGGAATTCAGAGTTGAGATTAAGGTCAAAGAAAGCCTTCAACAATTGAAAGTGTAGAAATGCACCTTTAATGTGAGCAGAATGACCAGTAGAATTCTGACTTCTCTTAAGATTTAGTGAAAGGTATGTGCTCAAAACAATGACCGGGAAAGCAATGTGTTACATTGCTGAACAAAACCCATCTGGAAGAGATCAGCTTATTTTGACTGTCCTTTTTTATCTTGCTGCTAACATAGAAATACCGTAGTCTTCATCTCAATTATTTGTGTATTCTCTTTCTTTCCTATCCACCTCAATCTCACTTCACACTTATTATTAATATGTCATGACAGAAATTAGAGGTTATTGTCAGGTCTCAGCACTGCCCTAGCCAAACGCTTTTATAATTTAATGAAGTCAAGGCAATTCTGTCTTAATTAGGATATAAGGATTTTGGTTTCAGTGGTCTGTGAAAGTTAATAATCAAGAACTAATCTGCCCATCATGCATGTGTCAGTCAACTAAAATCTCTGCTGTGATTCACTAATCAAGCTCATATATATTGTCTCTTAAATAACACATGCTAAAAACAAATGGGTTTACTTCACAGCATTCTGTGAGGTTATGCAAATATCTGTCTCTACGTTAGTGTATATTCTTTCTAATAAGAAGCATAGGTATTTTGTCACACATAAACATGGTATCTCATTTCTTCAAGTAGATAGGTATTTGTCAGAACCTGCATTTAGACAGCTATGAGAAGGTTAAACATGCAGATCTCACAGTTAAAAAGAAAACATCTGTTATACCTGGCAGATACCTTCGAAGGATATCACAGATATCTGAAGCTCTGTTTCACTTGAAAAAGGATAAGCATTAAGGAAGACAAATTAACAATACCATCCTCAAGCACCAGTAACGAGAATTTTAGGAAGGCAACTGAGAATAGCAAAATCTAGAGAAACACTTAACCTCAGTACTTCAGTCTCTGGGTCAATGTATCCATCAGCAAAGCCATCATATTACTAACATCATATTACTAACAGAGTACCTCACAAGCAGATATACTTCAATATTGCAGTAAGAAAGTTGCTTCTTCCAAAAAGTATTAGAAGAGCATCCTCCTTAAATGTGATGAGATTAGAAAGCTTTCTTGATTAATTTTATTGAACAGAAAGATTTCCCACTCTGAAGGACAAAGTGCCCCATCGTTGTCATGACTCTTTGAAATGAAACATTAAACTTCTTAGTTTTTTTAATATGTACATTTTTGGCATCTGTTATCTTTACACGTTTATTTTAAAGAGAAGCAGACACTGCTGGATATGCAGAAAGTAAGGCATACTGTTTTCACAATGAGTTTTGTATAGGTTTTTTTTTGTGTGTATAAGTCATTGCTGTAAGATTTTCTTTTTCACAGCCTGAGAGAGAAACTGGACTAGCATATATGGGCCTGAGGGTTTCCAAAAGACTTGAGGGTTTTTTTATACCAAGCACACAGGAAGCCTTTCATGGCAGCATTCTTTTCAAGGACCTAATATGCTGAAATCAGATCGAAGTGTTTGGACCTAAGCAAGATCTTAGCAAGTACTAGAAGAGGATTACAGAATTATATATGTCAGATTCTATGCTGTTATACTAGCTCATCTAAATGTTTTGTGCAATTGAATGCAATCCACTTCCTGAACACTGGGTAAGGCAAGAAATTTACCTCCTGTTTTTCTGTACAAACAGATAAGTGATTATTTCCCTGATGGGTATTAAAATCATCCACAGATGGGTTTATGGGGGCATATTCACATCACTGAGTTCTAGCCTCAGTTTGCTTACATAGTGCACTGAGGCTTTCTGATCTGTAGAGAGAGAGAAGAGTTCCTCAGAAAGGTGGGTCAAAATTCCTAAATTAATCCCTTGCTCTTATCAGCCTCTGGATAATTCTTTCCCCGCTACTGGAAGGCCAGGGAGACTAGCTGGCTACGCGAGGTTCCTACAGTTCTATTTAAAGAATAACATCCCCACATACTCTTAGTATCTCCCATCTATTTTTGTACATGAGTACTGAGTTCTGGCCGTACAAAATAATCAAAAGCACATATGCTTGGCTGAATAGTCTGAAAGTGTAGGTGTGCAGAAGCAACAGTTTACTGAGTCCTTGGCATTCTCAGGAAAGTCAGTGGGAATTCAGTACCTCTAAATATCGGCACTTACGACAAGAATACTGAGATCTGTCCCAAGGGAGTGAGTTTTAACATACATATTAGAAAGATAAAGCCCACAACTTCTGCAAAAAAAAAAAATCAATTCTGGTGGAGGGTGCTGTGGATAGTGCTGTTCAGGAGTCATTTGGGTTTTGCTGTTCTTGCTACTTCTGTGACGGGTTGCATTACAGATGACTTTGAAGAAAACAAACTTTCAGTGTGTTCAAAGGGCAGAAGCTACCTTGAGAGCGTGCATTATACGGATTTTTAAACAGACAAAAAAGCAGCTTTTAACTCTCAGACGAGGGATACCAATAAACTCGTTCCACAGAATGAGCTGAGCTGAACTACAGGCAGCCTCTCTCAACATTAAGACACTGCTGAGCGGAACACAAACAGCCAAAGGGACAACAACCTCTGGGTAATATCAGGAGCGTTTCAGAAGCAATTTAACTCATAGGATCCTTTTTACAACTGTACTGCCTTTTTGCTCTCCCCTTTTTTCATGTTACAAAAAAGATATTCTTTTGACTTCACTGAGAAATTTCCGTTTTTCATTAAGAGCAGTAGATGTACAGGGGTGGGTGGGTGTCAGCACAACTTAAAATAAACAAGTAAACATCATTAGGAGCATCTGCCATCTGGAAGACCAAACCGAAAAACTGTGAGTCAGCCACTGCCCACCTTGGTTAGTGGAACTTAAAGGGGAAAGAACGCAGCTATAAACAGAATTCAGAGCAACACATAAGACATGTTTTGAACATGATTATCATCTTTACCCTCTTAATATTAAGCTTATGCAATGTTTGCTATATTTGTAATCTATCACATCAGACTGGAGAAGATTGTAAGTGTACAAAACACTCCCATAAAATGCATACAACTTCATTAAACTTGTAAATTTGCTTGCCCATATTTTTGTATAAAAATACTACAGAGTAACTCTTTTGCCACCTAAGTTAAACAGCCATTACTCTGTAAGGATCTGTTTGTTCTTTTTCTAGAACCGTTCCCATATACTTCATGTTAACCAGTTAATTAGTCCGTTTTCATTACAGAAGAGAAATAAAGCTTACAAAAAACTGTATAAGACACAACTTATTTTGTTTTTTCCATGTGAAGTCTGTGCAATTTTAAGTGTAGGCCTGTGATTTCAAGTTTTCAAATTTTATTCTCACAAGCTCTTTAATTCCTCAAAATACAAGGAGCTGTACAACTCACACCACAAACTGGGGAGCTCTTGCTTCTGATAGGAATAATAACTAATTCTTGGCAATAGTTTTCCAGCTTGTAAATATTTCAAATATTCCTTTTACAACTAACTCTAAAGTATAAATAATGCTCAACAGGTAGCATTTTCTAAAGTATCAAAACTATTTTGGAGCTTATGTTCCATTCAAAGCCAGTGAAGCTTAAGGTCCAAACTGTTTTGCATTTGGTGAGTTTTTTCTTTATCATTAAATAGATTAAATAATATATTTATTTATTTACGTAAATAAATATGAAGTAGGACTTTAGTACAGGTAAGGGCAAGAGTAGAATGGAAAACAATTTGAAGTTTTCACCATTATGCGTTTTTTTCTATTCTGCATCAATATGGAACCCAAACACGCTCAATGTCATTAACAGAAACTTTGAGAAAGAGAGAGCCTAGAAGAGCTCATATAACTCTAGAACAGTCTTCTGGATAGACCATTAAAGTGGATACGAACTGAAGTTCATATCTGCAACTGATCTGAAGCAAAGACTGGAAATCTTATATCTTATTTGACTGTCCTAACTATTGGGCATGTCAGCTATTCTGCATGCGCAGTTTTTGACCACAAATTTCATTATGCAGCTGCAAAGCCATAAAAGCAAAAAACGCCCAAGGGCCTTTTTAGGTTGTGCAACTCTAAGTGGTGAAAGCAAGAAACTACTTGGCACCTCTGCGCTAATGATACAAACTGTATTTAAACTAGCAACACTAACTTACAGCAATAAAAGTCTTGTTTAGGTCTGTTCAAACTGAACCTGGGATACATGTACAACATTCATTCTGATAGCAGGCAATTTTTTACGTCATCAAGTTACAAACAAATAGCTACACAAAACAAACAAAAAGTCTTCAGCGCGATACTTATATCTTATTTTGATAATTAACTGCACCTCTGCTGCACTGATTCCAAAGATGAGAAACTTCTTCTCAAATGAGGAAATTATAAATAAATTGAAGTGTGTAAGGGAAAATCTATACATTTTGGTAAGTGAAATTAATACAATTGGAAATTAGCTCTGATGGCAAGGGAAGGTTTCAAGCAGCTGCTGTGCTATATTCAACATTCTAGAAAGAAAGTACTGCCAAAACTTCTACAGCTCTTGATTACGATTAACCAACAAGAAAGTTGTATTTCCTTTTGAGATTTTAAGCTACTGACTTTTTTTTGCATGCTAGTCTAGGATCCTATTAATCTACTCTATTAACCTATTAATGCAAAGAACAAGATAACCGAAAAATATGGCATCTAAAGATGCAGCTAACAAGTAACTGCTAATTCTCCATATATATACAAAAGTCATAGCTTTTGTCAAATAGACTAGAGGGTTCAGTAAGAAGTCATTCATTTTGAAAGAGCTCACAAATGGATTCAAGGGCTCACTTTCTTAAGGGGGCATTCTTCTAATGAAGTGCTATCCCTAACAGACTTACTTGCAGGGGTCTACAAGTCAGTCTGTAATCAAACAGCATGCTTTCCATCTTCAGAGAAAACAGTTGCTGAATCAATAGCTATCAAGTAATCTTGCAATGTACACCCTTAACAGTTTGCCCTTGAATTCAAAGCTGTTACATCAAAATAATTTCTACAAAAGTTAATCCTCTCAATTTGATGGCTTTTTTTTCTGCAAGATAATTAACTGAAGTGTAACATTGGTTTCAGAAATACAGTTAAAACTTGAAACAAATACATAACTCTTCTGAAGCTTCTGAAATAGCAATTTTTAAAACATTGTTGTACAAAAGACTTATCTTGCACCCTAAGAGGTCATCCCTTATGGCCAGTTCACAGCTCTGTATGTTTGCTCAATATTAACGCTAAGTCCTTATGTCAGGAAGGATGGATGGAGGGGATGGAAGGTCACAGTTAAGAAGCTTAAGGGCAGGATTGTGTACAAAGCAATGAAAGACATTGGTTATTTGTAGTTCAGAGAAACCTGCTAAATTCATTGCAAAGAAAAATGAAGTATCTCTGAAATATGATGGTGCACTAACTAGTAGAACCATCAACTAACTATACATATGGTGGATGTGATGGGAAATCCATGCTGGGCATTAAAGATACTCTGCTTTTTTTGTGGTCACTAAACCTTGCTGGCATAACCCCCTACTTAAAAATCATTAAGGATAACATAACTAATCGTTAATTGTAGCCACCTTGATTTTTAAACAGAATGCAAGCCTCCACAAAGATCACAATCTAGATGCCATTTGAATTTCAAGTTAGAGGAAAAATTGGTATAGCCTGCTATATCTAGAAGCCAAAACAAAATACTTCACCTAAGGGTTTATAAACAAATCCTACTATTGTCTCCCTATCAATTCAATTCTAGGCAAAACTGAGCAGTAGTAGTATGGTATTAATCACTCTACTTCCAGTCACAGTTGCATATTCAGATCCAGGCATTACAGGGAGACTTGAAAGTTTGCTTTTGCCGTAAAGCTTCTAATGAAATCAGAAGAGCTAATTTCAGTTAGCTGATTCATATTAAAACAGAAGTGAAGACAAGGTTTCAACTTGTATTAGCAGCTTGAATTCTATACTACAGGGAAGCCAAAAGCTGTAAACAGCTTGTTAACAAGAGCTAAAACATAACCTCCTTGTTATGGATCTCATACAGCAAAATACAGTATTTTTTGCAGTAAAGATTAATACTTAATATTGATTCTTTTGTGCTGAATATAGCTGTGATGTCAACCTTCAAAAAGATCCCAGCTCTTGAACACTAAAGAACAGGCTAGGGGTAAAAGTTTGTTCTTTACCTGCTCATATACCGAAACACAGAGGCTGGTAATCATGTCACTGATGACACTGTGGATACTACTCTTAGTACTGATGGTCTCATGTTACGAAATTAAGCAATTTATGAGCCTCCATATCCTGTGAGGTTGAGGTTTTCTGATTTTCTGGGGAGGAGGCTAGTGATGTTTGTGTGTTCTCAATATTATCTCTTTATGAATGACTGCATGAAGCAGGTATTTAACTTCCTGGCGGCTAACCATCAGCACCTTTTCATAGATTCTTTTGCCAGTGTGATAACGCAGTGTGGATCATCTCTTGGCAATGTTAGATCCTGGGCATTTCATATGCCAAGTAAAAGGAATATTCTTCAGCTACGTAGTGTGTCTCTTTTGATGCTATAATTCCCTTATACCACGGAGCTGGCAGTTTCTGAGTGGAACAATATCTCTGTTGAGCAGCAGGAGCTGACAGTTGACTCCTAAAATGTTGAGATGGTACTGCAGGCAAATAAAGGAACCTTAGACTGTTAAGCTAGACAAAACAAATCTCTCATAAAAAGTGGAATATTTGTCACCTTCTCAAAGATTCTCTAGAGTCTGTTCTCAGAGATATCCCTGTCCTGTTTCCACACTTCAACATATGTAACCTGGCTCATCTTCTGAATTCCCTATCTTCCGTATTTCTTTTTCAGTCCTGCTGCCTGTGAACATATTCTTTCAATTTGCACATTTTGTAGAGGAAAGATGAGACGGAAATATATGGCGATAAGCAAAGTACATCGGCTAATTTTCTTCTTTGCAAGCTCAGAAATCAAATTGGATGGCAAATCTAGGATCACAAGGGTCTCAAGTCACAGTTATTCCGTAAGTGTTTTGTCCTGCTGTTAAAGAAGCAAGAATATAATCCATTTGCCCAAGGATAATGAATCCCAAAGCATCTACATAATAATATATATGCTGATTCAGACATCTCTATCACTACTCTATCACTACTTCTAAATGCCACTTTCTGGTGCCAGTTCTTTCAATAAATTAATCTATTACAGACTCTATGAAGCAACCATGTATCTTTGGTTTTGAGTGATTTTAAGGTAAACAGAGGCTTCCACCTTCCTCCCTTCTTCCACTATCAAGATACATAGATTTTTGGGTCAGGTTTGGCTGGCTGGTAAACAGCAGTTTAAAACCATCATACTCAGGGAAATTAACGGCGTTAGTAGAGTTAAGCCGAGCCTTGGCAGAGATTTGCCAAGGACCTTCTACGAGGACAGTGATGTGACGTTTCTTGTGCCGTCTCCAGAGAAATGCTGTGCTTTGTATAATGCCAGACCTTGATTGGGAACAACAGTGGCACTTCTAATCTGCAAGAAACGGGCCTGCGTTAGCCAGTAGGTATACACATCCTCCGTGTTCTTGGGCTGCTTCTAAAAACCTTACGTATGGTTTCTGTATGGGAATGACCCCATTTGTCTTCTATGTATGATTCAGTCTTATGTAGCTTAGGGCAGAGGAAAGCACGTAATTATATACACTTTTTGGTTTTTTGTGTAAGCAGCTTTTCTGGAAATGATATAAATTTCATTCTGAATGAATTGCATGTTTTAATATAATGAAATATGTGCAGATTTAAAAAAAACACCAGCTACACAAAGCCATTATAGTTATTGTGTGGGTATTAGCCCCTGGTACGACAAACTAAATTTTTCTCTCCGTAAACATGAGGCAAATATGGGCATGCATTACTTTGAGTCTCTTAGCGAAAATTTGTATTTGAAAAGAATTTTTTAGTATTTTGTCTGAAACAAATTTTGTTAAGCTTAAAGTTATTTATTCTTGAGATCCACGGATTTTGATTCAAGTATAAGACTCAAAGTATTGAGGCCTGTTTTAACCTATTATCAAATCAAAGACTTCCAAACTCCTTTTGAAAGACTTGGTTGCTCTGTATTTACAGATAATGCTCATCTGATCTATAGATTTTCATCTCAGAAAATCCTTTTTCTCAAGAGTACTGATAATAAATGCTCTTTGGGCTTCCATTGTTTAGGAAATATAGAAGCTAATTTTAGCTCTGATTTAAGCCTCGGCAATCACACTGGCATTAATGGGGTCATTCCCAATTAAACTGTATAGGTCAAGTGTAGCAAAATAAAAATGTCTTCTGTTTAAGCCCTTAGCATACAATTCCTATGCTGTGGTTCCTTCTCTCTTCCTGCTGCCAACTACTCAATATTAGAGAAGAATGGATAACTATTATTTGATGAAGAAATTTCTCAATGCTTTTTAAAGAAAAATCTCATTTTTGTCATTCTTTATTGCTTTCCTGTTGAAATACTTCAATTGGAGTAGGTTTGATTACGTTTCATGCGTGGCACTATTTCTTCTGTACCCTGTGTTTTTTCAGAGAAGTCACATGAATGTTGATACATCATGAAATACTTCCAGCTACACAATGTAGGTCAACAGGGAGAACAGCAGAAGACACATCTGAGCAGCAGTGTATTGTCCCATTCAATGTGTGTACAATTCTGACTTTACAATCCCTAATGAGAATAACATATTGCAAAGCCTTCAGAACAAAAGTGGTAGTTTTCAACTAGTTTTAAGAATAACAATTGCTTCTGTCCCCTCTACGCCACATATAACTTAGCTGGATTCTATCTGCCACACTGCCTCCAAAATGTGGCTTATAATTTGGACAGGTGGTGATATGAGATATGTTTTCCTGAAGACTGAATATCTCTACAGGGAAACTGCAATATACTGTAGCAAATAGGATTCAACTCTGAGACAGATCAAGATTTCTGTTAAAGGGCACATAATTATTTTTATCAATTGATCCTTGACCTCTGTCCAAGTGCTGTACTAGTATTTTGCATATCTAGTCACAGAGGAGGAAAGAACCTCTTCTGCAGTCCCTCATCACCTCTCTCCACATTTGAAAAGCTAAGTAATAAACATTTAGTAAAAGCAACTTCTTGTCAATGGCAAAAGAACAAGGTACTACTACACTCTATGTTATATTACCTTAGTAATATATAGTCAGTCTACTTGAATTCAGCAATGAAATGTTATAATACACTTCAGATGACAGCTCTTTATCACTTCTAATTTTCAAAAAATTTTAGCATCTGCAGTCAAATCTAGGGAGGTGGAAATCACTTTTACTAGGTGCAACGAACTTATTTTATCATACATTGCTCTGCTATAAAGCTACAGTAGAATTAAGCACCTTTTCAAATTTCAATCCTCTTCAAAGTTCAATTAATTCATTTCAAATAAATAGCTAAAGCTGAAAGCATACTGAGTGAGTCCCCTGCTGTCTGTAAGACAAGATCCTAAAACTGTCTGATGGGTAACCTTAGCAAATGCTCTTAGTGAGATTAAATCAGTGTGTATAACATACACTGGCAGTGCAAGAGGATGGTACAGGCCGTTATTCTTCCACAGTGTGTAGAAGAGTGCCTTAGATGAAGTAGCTATAATTATATACAGTTAAAAGTTGGTTTTTTTTTTTTCCTAGACTGTAACTGAAGCCAGGACCACAGGATAATCTTTGGCAATGAACCCTTACTTTACCATGGTCGGGAAAAAAATGAGCTTGTTTAAAAATAAGAACAACAAGAACCACCTCTGTGAATTTTTTTCCCCTCAGCACTGAAGGAACCTGTTCTGTTGCAAACGGGTGCTCTATCAGTTGTGCACTCTGAAGCTTTCCACAGGAAATAAAAGTCTGTAAAACAGCTTCCCAATGTTCCCTTTCTCCAGTTCATACTACTGGAAGGAGTCTAAGGTCTCTGAATTTTAACATTTACTTGGTAGTTCGACAAGATCTAGCTGCTGTATACAGATTGTGACTTGTCCAAAAGTGTCATTATATTTGTGATCAGTTTGACATTAACAGTCGGTGCAGTTTATTTACCTGTACAAGAACAGCTTACAGTTAAAAAAGACAGAGGTCTCTAATCACACTTTACTAATGTCATTCCTTCAATCGCAAACCATTAAGGTTCAATAATATAAAGCCTATCCCAGACTACACCCTTACTAGGCAACCTCATGTCAAGAGATGGCCTCACATGTACAATTTTGGTCCCTCTTCCTCAAGACCATTCCTGTTACCAACCACTTTTTTGTTCCTTCTGTCCCTTGCTCAACTAAGCATATCAGAAAACGTCAGGAGAACACTACTGGCAGATGGTGTAATTGCCATTACTTGTAGCTGAAGTGATTCACGCTTAAGGGTTATGTATGTTCCGCAGGATCAGACAAGCTTACTTCTGAACCCTTGGGACCTATTCCCATGTAAAGAAGGCATTAAAGCAGACAGTTATGGTTCTGCCTGTGAATGGCCAAGGATGCATGCTTCTTTTGCACACATCAAGTTTTGCGACAGTCATTGTTATTTAAAAATCTTGTTCCTCTGTGAAAAGCTAGCAGATGCACAAATCCCTGTTTCAGATAAGTTTCCCTTTCTCTGTTATCTTTATCTGTTAACAAAGATAGTTGGGTGCATTTAACTGTCAGACATCTTCTCCAGCACTTGTAACCAAAACCTATGCTCCAAGTGATAGAAAGAAAACCTTCCGGGTAGAAGTGTGTTACTAAATCAGACAAAAGGGTCACACAGTTATCCTTATTACCTGCAGCCAGATCAACTACTACAGACAGGAGAAGGCATAAAAGCTCTTACATAAAGAATGGGTGGCAAACTCAGTAGGACCAGTATAGAGTTGACCTCACAGCTCCACGGAAATGTAACCCCCAAAGCTTAAATACATCTCTTAACTGAAGTAATTATTTTATTCCATCAGGATAGAGCATCTATTAGTCCACTGAGTTCTGCTATTTCTTCATTAAATTAGACAGGGGTTACAGTCTAAGACACATAACAATGTCATTGAAACTTAAACTAAATACTTGCCAGCAGTCATTAAGTCTGTGCTGTTTTCCCCATGCTAGTACATGATGTGCTGAGAATGGCTTTGTCATGGCATATAGAAGCTCTTTCCATGGCCTCTACTGTGAAAACATATGCACCTAAACTATATTTGACTGCAAAACCCAACAGGAGAAAAAAAATTGAGATTATTACTTGTGTAACAAGGATAAATGCTCAACAGTCTAAATGCTTATATGCTTCTGCATTCTAGCAGGCAGACTATCTCCACTGTGTCCCCAATGCTTGCATATGTTAAAGACTAAATGCAAAATTTTTAAGTCCCAGAGAAAACAGCCAGCAGTAGTATGAACAGTAAGTCCTGAGCAGTACAACTTTGAGAATTTACTCAAAAGTTTGAGAACTTTTGAGAATAATTGCTGAGAATTTACTCTGAATTAAAAATAAAAATCAATTTTTTTTAAAACAGCTTTTATCAAGTGTCCCAAACTTGCTCACCATCAGTGAAAACCGCAGCTTAAATCACTAGAAGGTTATTTTGCCCAAGAGTGAAATGCTGAGAAGATATCAAGGGCGAATATAATTCCACTGTTTAAAATGGTCTCCATCCATCTTTCACAAGTAGGCAATCTGAGTTCATGACAGGAATACATTTGTGAACTAAAGCAGTGGAACAGAGCTAGGAGAGGGTCTGCAACTCAGTAAGAAATCAAGTTCTTGGCACAGGCTGCAGTGCAGGCACAGAACAGGGTGGTGCTTTTCGACCTGATATACCTCAAATTTAAAAGATTTGCTCTGACATCTCATTTATATGTCAACTCGGGATAAAGGTTAACAACTAAGGAAGGTAGCTGATGTTGTATACCGGGGTTTGGGGATTGGTCTTCCATTAAAAAGTACATCAGGTTCATCATACCTGAACTCCAACGTGAACTCGAACCACCTCCAGTGTTGAAGGGCCAGTAGAGAAAGGCCACAGAGCAATGTCTGAGTTCATACTCAAGAATGCAATTATATACCTGTAACTAAACAAGCTTGGTCATTCAGTACAAAACGAGTTGGACTGAGTCTGATCACAGTAGACAAATATCCACAGGAGTAAATGTTAGGTTTCAATAGACTCCACATCCATGGTTACAGAACTACCCCCACTTTATTCTAGAAACAGCTCTATTAGGTCATTGTGTTATACTGAGAGATTGAAGTCTGCATAGCTGTACCTATTCTGCAAGGTTAATAAGGAGCTTACTTTCAAGAGCTGTCCATTTTGTACCTCTTCTGATTGCTGAATGCATTTTGTATTCCCCAAAGTTCTCAAAGGACAGGTAAGAGCTACGCATTAAGAGTCACTACCAAGCAACTTGGCACTACCAAGCAACCAACCAAGAGACTTCATTACATTCCATATTTTTTCTGCCCAAGATAGCTGACATTAGCTTTTATAATATGAGAAGTGTATTTGTAAATATAATATCTGGTTACTCTAAATAAAATCTCAGTCAGTGGTCTCTTACCCCCATCCCTTCTAAAGAAAAAAAAAAACCCACTGGGGTCTCTGGACTCTTCACAGACATTAAAAAATTAAAATAGAAACTGAGGTGGCAACGGCCCAGATGGCAAAAAGCAAGTATAACGCTGCCTGCAGGCCACTATCTCTTCCAGTACCAGTGTGCCCTGCTGTCCTAGCCAGTTAAGTAGGAAAACACTTATCCTCACATGCAGAAAAAAGAATAATCTTTCTATTTGCTACTGAGAATGTGGAAATGATAGTCTGTACAAAAGAAAAGCTTAAGATTAGAAGTGACTTTATTAGGTTAGCTTCCCACTATAACATCCAAGTGAAATATTTTCAATCATTTTGTGTAGCAGCTGAACAATGTAAATTCAGGCATCAGATATTCCTGAACGGTAGGGTGGTGCATTTGAACCTCTACGTCCCTGTGAAAGCCTGCACACATACAAACACGTACTCTTCTAATATATAATGGAAAATTCTTCCCATTGAAACTTACTGTGGAATATGAAAATAACGGCACCATGAACGGGAAGACGCTATTTTGCGAACCAGTAATGCTATCTGGAGGTTGGATCCTTTTGTAAATAAGGCTCATGAATTGCTACATTTCTTTGGAAATAATTATTATATTTCATAAAGAGATGCAGAAAAGTGTCAGCACTGCACATATCCATAATGATAAAGTATGCAGCACACCCAAAGAAAGAAATGAAAATCGTGTCTGGTCATGCATTCTGCTTGTCAATTTATATCTCTTTGTTTCCATTTGTTTCATCTTTGGAAGATAACAAAAGGCGATTATAGTCTGTTTTTCCTGTGACCCCTACTATGCATTGTTTTTCTGACCCTATATATAAAACACATTCTTCAAAGATAATAAGCATAACACACAAGGGAAAATAGGGACAGAACCACACTTAAAAAAAAAACTTCTATGTGAGCTTAATGTTCAACTGTCCACAAGAATCTGGGTGTGAGACAGATGTTGGCAGATGCTTGAGTTATCTTAAGTATTTGACTTGATTGACTGATACAGACAGCGTTATGTTAGATCAGCTCTGTAGTACTTCCCCTGCTAACACTAGGAAATTAGAGAACTGTGCACCGCAAATGCAATACCAAACCTCGCACAAAAGTCTAAATGTATCCTGCATCCACCACGCCTTCCGAGACAAGATTTTTGCTGCACTATCCAGCAGCAGCCAAATCTATCATGAGGAACCACGCACCTTTCTACTAGCATCCCAAAGGTATATTATAGTGCCATGTAAAACAAAAATTATGCCTGAAAGCTGCAAAACTTACAAAGGACTTCAAGATACCTTAGCAGAGACAACTTCCAGTGCACACACATTGTTTGCGTGTGCAGAGTGATCCATTTGTAATTTATAAGCCCGTGCCAGAAAAAAAGACGTGACACAAACTTTTAGTTTGGTTACTGACTGCCAAACATTTACTTTCACCATTAGAAACACAATCACATTTTTACGACATGATTTGTCATTAAAAATAAATCTGTATTCCTTGCAGCAGACTGCATACATATAATTGGACTACATACTGTTCTTTTGCCGACTTCTTTCTGTAAAGGGTATGTAAGAATTTCAGAAGAGAAAACATTATAGATTTTGTAGTTTTTTTTAAAAGGAGAAACAGTGGAAGCACTCCTTCTGCATTGCTAAAAAAAAAAAAAGCCATTTCACAAGACCCAGTGGTTTCCTAAATGCCAACAGCGAAACGGTTACGACTGAAAGACAATACCTGAATTTCATTCATGGATAAAGAAATTCACGATAATTTCCATCCTTTGGCTGACTTTCTAGGTAGAAATCTGACTGCCTACGGCAGACGTGCTCTCCTACAGCAAGGGGGATGCAGCCTCCCCTCTATTCAGACTTAGAAATCTATGTTCCACTGTTTAGGGACCCTTTGATGGTACGGCTGAAGCAGTATGGGATCCTTATCCATAGCTTTTAGAATTTCCTTTTATAAAATATGATCTTTTACGTTCACGAAATCTGTACGATACTCAACGCAGCCAGGAACCCCTTTTAAAAGCGCTCCTGTGTTTCCCAAGGAGTTTGCTGTTAACACTGGCAAGCGTGAGAGGCTGCGAAACGTCTCCCAGATAAATTTACTGTTTGCTCCGGTTCGTTTTCGGCAGCACTGTCCATTTCCTCACCGCAACCCCGTCACGGGGCGCTGCCCGGGGCAGCCCGCCACCGAGGCGGCGGCCGGCCGCGACGCGCGGCCGTTACGCGGCCGTTACCCCGCCGCCTCCTCAAGCCGCCGCGGCGGGAAGCCCCCGGCTCCCCTTGCAGGGCAAGCGGCTCCGACCCCCGCAAGGACCCCGAGCACCAGGACCCCTACGAGGGAGTGCGAGTGGCAGAAACGGAGCGGGAGTTCTCCGGACGGCGGCGGACACGTTGATAAAGGGAAGAAATTCGCGGGGCGAGGTGGTGAGGGACACGGCGGCGGTGGTGGGCCTGAGGGGAGGGGGCGACGGTTGCGGGGGGAGGGGGAGACGTGACGGTTGGGGGGGGGCAGGTTGTAGGACTCCGGGAAAAGGGGGCGAGGAGGCTGCGCGGAGCGCAGAGGAGGGACCTAATGAGAAGCGAGGGGCTGAGAGGGGACAGAAAGGGGAGAGACAGCCGCCCTCGGGGCCGCGCCGCCGGCACCCACCGAAAAGGCTGTTGCTGAAGCCGTCCCAGACGCAGCCGGCCGCGTCCCACACCCAGCGGCTCCTCAGGCAGGACATGAAGGTGAGGCTCACGCCGAAGACGGACACCAGCAGGTCGCTGAGGCTGATGTTGACGAGGAAGAGGTTGGTGGGCGTGCGGAGCCGCTTGAACTTGTAGTAGAGCACCAGCACCAGCAAGTTGTTGCACAAGCCCAGCATGCCGATGGTGGCGATGAGCAGCGCCAGCAGCTCGTAGGTGCCGGCGCTGAAGAGGGGCCGCTGGCCCGGCGCCTCCTGCTCGGCCGCCGCGGGCTCCAGCCGGCTCGTCGCGCCCGTGCTGTTGCTGGAGTGCATGGCCCAGGGCTCGCCGCTCATAGCCTGACGGCGCCCGGCCGGAGCAGGGCTCAGCCTCTCCCCTCGCTCCTAACCCCATCGCAGCCCGCGAAGGAGGGCGGGAGGAGGAGCCGCCTGCTTCCTTCCCGCCCAGGGAGGGCGCGCCCCGGGCAGCTTCGCCCGCGTCTCTCCTGAGGTGTTTCCTTCTCCTGCCGGACACTCAGGCCGTTTATGCCGCCGGGGGGGGGGGGGGGGGGACCCTTCGAGTGCTTCTTCAGCGCCACACAACGCCTGCGTGAGTGCTGCGTGGCTTCTTCTCAAAAAATACTGCAACTTGCCCTGTCGCTCCATGAGGTGAGCAGCTTGGTCGTGTTCGGGATGTGGCTCTCCATGGCTGTCTTCTCCTCGTCCTTAAAATCCTCGGTATGTTTTGGCTTGCTGAGGCTGCCTTCATCAGCATTTCCAACCAGGTAGCTCCATTCAGGGCGTACGTCCTTTGTGCCGCGCTTCAGGAAGGGACAGAAGCTGCTGAATCAATAGCTAAGACTTTTTCATCCTGGCGATGAAAACTGCTATTATGGAGCTAGTTTCTTCTAAGATTGATGTCTTTTGGTTTGATTTTGTTTTGTTTTGTTTTTTCTCCAGTGAGTTTGAGAAAGTAGTTACCAGTCTTTATTTGCATGTATCTAGAGGAGCAGCCTTTTTTCTTCCAAAGGAGTAAGGTGCTTCCCTACCTGTGAGGTGGATCTGTTTCGTCCTTACAAAACAACTGGCAGCATCTAGTCCCAGATAAATTTGCGGAGCAAGTGAGCACTTTGTTGTCAGACAAGCAGCAAATAAGTCATGTCCGACACTGAGGCTCACACCATGAGGTCATCTATTTTTACGCCTTTATGCACCTCCAGTGCATGTAAAAATGGTACAGGGATGTGCAAGGTGGCTCTCTGCATAGCTCCAGCTGGTATTAGTCAGGATGTTGCACTGACCCTTGGCGCTGCTGGGGTAGCTGTACTGTTTCCAAACCTAACCTGTTCCTGAGAATATGCCCGTGATTTTTGCCCAGCATGGCTTTGGGCCTAATACACCTTGCCGTACCACACGTGAATCCTCCTCACAGGAAGACCGCTAGTTTTTTTCCTTGCTAGCTGCCTGGGCATGCATTCTGACTGGAGGATGCACAGAGGACACTGTATGTGGTGAAGTGTGCCAGCCTTCACAGGGGCCAACTAAAACTGCTCTCAGTTTAGATCTTCTCTTAGGTTAGATGAAAAAATGGAGCCAGGTATGTCAGCTATGAAAGCAGCAGAATTTTCTTGGAAATGTGGCCTGGCAAACAAACAATACCTGCTTTTTTTTTCATCTCTTAATATAAAGATGGAGTGAAGAGGGCTAGTCTGAAAATGTGATTCCTTGTGGACTGAGACTGGAAACATGGGTAGCTAAACCTGTTTTGATCTTTTTCAAAATACATACCTGTATACAAATTATGGGCTTGTTGTGGCAATTATATGACAAACTGCTGTTGAGAAACAGGGGTTAGGAGCAGAGAAAGTCGTAAGTTAGGAAAATAAAACACTGCTTTAAGTAACTATTTTCATCAACACAAACTTTATTTACAAATAATGTTTTCAAATCCATCAAATATAATTTAGCAAGTAACTGAAAGCTACTTAAAACATCCAGTTCAGTCTATTTCTTCCTTACTGATCTTCTGTGTTTCTTGTTTACAAAGCCAGCAGGAACAGCTGCCTTCCTCAAATCAGTTATATTTTTTCCCCTAAAAGCTGGATTAATAGAAGAATGCATAACCTCCTTCCAGTCTTCCAGTAACAGACCAGTAGCACTTCAGCAGGCCTTTAGGGAAAACATAACTCTTCAGCTTTCCTCATCAGCAGGAATGATTTACCTGTGCGTGCAGATCATGTGCAAAAGTACCTCAATACACAAGGATAGTTCCTTTAGGACCAGTTGCTGCCTGGTGAAAGCCTAACAATAATATTAAGACATGGCTGGGCCAAAATAATGCTACACCTCATTGAGAAGAAGGCAGCTCTATGTTTTGTCCTTGAAGGAAAATGTTAAACTAGTGTGTACCTCTTATTTTCCTGCAAAATTAGAGGAGAGAAAAGCTGGTAAGGAGAAACTGGAGAGAAATGTGATTTAGTTAGCAAAGCAGTACATGTACAAGGTACTGATCAGTGGCAGATTCTATGAATACTTGGGGTTTCTAAGTAGTTTTTCACTACAGCACCTGACCACAAGAGCTCCCTCTAGACACCTGGCTTTCTAGAAACTAAGAGAAAGAAAACCGTAAATTATATTTGACAAAGATCATATCTCAGAATTCCTGATTTTGAATTTTCATTGCAAAATTAAATAGATTCATAAATATGTAGTCTGCTCAATGCTCGATTTCAAAGTGGTCCCATTATTAATATAGTCAAACTGCTAACATTATTTAAGTGATCTGGAATACCTCACAAGGAGAGTTTTACATATCTTTCAGGGAAATGCAATATCACTATTCATGTGAGGCACAATAAAAAGAAATGCCATGCTTCTGTATCATACCAGGTTGAAGGCAAAGCTAGAAACAGAATCCAGACTCCTAACTCCCAGTCCATCACCTGTCTTACCTAACAGAGTCCAGAGCCACTGCAGTTTGGATCATCCAATTAATTCATTAGCCAATCCTGTTCTAAATTCTCAGCCTATCAAAAAGCTGCAATATTTGACAAGAAGCACAGGCATCTACTTTGCAATATTTCATATTTGCAGTATTTTATGTTTGGATCAGACCCTGCTCATCAAACATGCATGTATATTAACGGTAATGCTGCAAAAAGGATTTTACTTTTACTTTTGCAGTTGCATGAAAGGAGAAACCACAACCCATTATTTGCACTTCTGGAAGGGTATGTGTGTGGATTACTGGAAGTGTATCTAAACTCAGAGGACTAAATAGATGTGTAGCTGAGCTTATGGGATTAAAACAGTGGAACAATAGACAAGAATACAAGTTCCCCAGGCCTCTATTATAAAAACAGTCCTTGAAACTCCCTAGCACTTCCTAGATCACTTCTGCAACTATCCTTTAAATGTGTTGCTAGTTACGGACAGTGTCCATGGGATGGCAGAATCCATTGACTGTACATTTTCGGGAGGCTTGACAAGTATGTGAATATATATATACTTATATATGTATAAAAAAAAGACCCTTAAAAAGCCAGCTATGGAAATAATATTTCAAAACTGGAATGTCTGCAGGTGATTTATTATACTTGGCCCTTTGCAATGTTTCAGGACATCAGAGCATTGAGTGTTGCTCATGTTTTATAGGTGAGGAATCTGAAGCAGCGTAAATAAAGTGCCAAAGTGTTTGCTACTATCTAACCCTGTGTAGAATTAGAAACGCCAGAAAGCCAAAATCCATGAGTCCGTATCCTAACTACACCATCAAAAGTGTCAGGGCTTCTGCAGTGAGAATATTTTGGGGTGGAGAAAGAGTTTTTTAAGGCACTTAGGAGACCTCTTTTCCCATTTGTTCTTTCTCTTACACTTTGCTTTCACTCATTTTCTCTCTCCTCTCTCCTTTATTTTCTCCAAGTATTCCTTTCAATTCACTGGCTATCTCCCATCTTAAGGTGCATTTCTCAGTCTCTTTATCAGCCGAAGAGTAACCACCAACTTGTGTCCATATTCAATACATTAATTTCAGGAATCAGATGATGCCAGCATCATTAAATTATTTTGAACTCTTGAAAAGGAGGGAGCTTGTATTTCAAAGGATATGTTAGACAGCTAGACTGCAGTACTCTTAAAAAAAAATTACCTGGCTTCAGCTTTTAAATCAGGATTTTACAGCCTTCTGCTGGTATTTATTACCTGTTCTCTTTGCCATTCTGTAGCCTTTGAGGCAGATGAAAGTCAAGTGATTACTCACTGTATCTATATATAGCTACAGCATATATCTGTATAGCATAGGAGAGTTTATAGACAGAAGAAACCTTTCATCTACTCCAACCACTAGGCATTAAAACAAAGCTTTTAAAGTAGACATACAGCTGTTGATAATGCAATATAAAAAATCCGTGAGCCTAATGGCAAAGTTCAACATTAGGGCTTGATCTTGCAAAATTTGTAATCCTAGGTATATAATGTAGTCCATATTGGAATATGAACTTTAAATTATAAGGGTGGAAAAGCTGAAATAACCTGAAAATGCTCTGAGTTGAGAGAAGAGTTTGGCTCAAACCCAGTTCACTGAAGTAGGCACAAGTATTTGTAGCATGGAGAGAATGGACAGTGCTGGGAGATGATGAGATGTTGTGGGAGCATCTGGGCTGCAGCTGGAAGTTGACTGCAACATGCTCGGTAACATCTGAGATAGCTCTAGTATACCTGGCATGTGTACAGATAACTGTACCAGCTGCAAGTGTGATTCATCTCGCCTAAATTATATATTTAAAAGTTAAGTATCTAAGACCAGGAAGCTGAATCAATCTCCAGAAATGCTTCTTTTTTCACCATGGACTTGAGTATAAGGTGACTTGAATGATTATCTTTTGGACGCCCAAGCTAGGTGAGGTCAACCTCATCTTGACTATACAAACCTGTGTGGGACTGGGTGCCGGTTCAGCTGGCATTGATGCCTGTGTATTGATGCCTGTGTGTGCGCCTTCTTTCTTGATAAATAGATTAAAGCAAGTGGTGCATACCTGTAACCTGCTATCATCAGACCTCCCTCTAAGTCTATAAACACAGCTCTTAGGGAACCTTGAACCCTAAACACCAGCTTTGTAAAACTAAGCCAGACCAGTAACACCAGGTATTGCAGCAGTGACCCTATGCATTTCAATGGTGATATAAATTGTTTATTTTAAAGGAATAGCCTTTTGTAGGAGCTAGTCCCCATGATGCAGCTTCTTGTTAGTGTGACAAGCAGGAAATGAAGGTGATTTCAAGCTGACTAACCTATTTTTATTGTCCAGAGTCCAACATACAAATGAATAAATAGAACATCGGAAACACAATTTTTAAAATTCTCACTTCATCATTCCAGCTTTTGTTAGTGAGAAAGGAGCAAATGCACTTCATAGCATGGAGTGTGATATTGCTTCTGTGGCAATAATATGGCAAAAGTAAGTGGAAGGGGAAATCAGTAGAAAAGGTAGGTATGAGCTTGATAGCACCCCTTCAACACTGTTTCATATGAGAACCTCAATTTTTGCATCCTACGATTTGGTAAGATTTGATTTACCCCACCCCATGCTGGCCAGAGGAGAGTTCAGCCACACTGAACTCAAGCAGCTCAGTCCTGATTCATCTGCAAAGGCAGACAGGCTTAAGGAAATGCTTAAAAGGATGAAATATCAAAGGAGTTAGGAGCTTGGTTCATCAAGAGAAGGCAGCTTCGGGGTCTGATTATTTTGTGACTGGGCTTGATCTGAACCAAAACCAGAAACAAAGTCTGCTATGTGCCAGAGCCTCCTACAGGACAGCTGGGGCCATAGTAGGAAAATTTGGGCTTTCTGGACCATCATTTCACTGGGGACCAGTTTATCACTGAAAGAGGTAACTGGCAGCCCAGTAGAAGGCAGGAAGTAAAATCTGTTCCCTTTACTGATTTGTCTCCTGCTGTAGCCTAGGATTATTTGTTATGAGCTGTCAAGCTACATGGTCGGAATGTTAAAACTACCATAGAATCTCATAGGCTTACGATAGTTCTTTGATTTTTCAAATAAGCTGCCAGTCCTGCAATGAGTTTGCTGTGGCTGTTCTTTGCACCTGTGTAGAGCTTCATTAACTTTGTGCTGGTCCAAGAATTTATCAATAATTAAGCCTAATATAATTATATATGAAGAAGATAAGAGTTAGGAGGTTCAGGCTGACGCTTCTGAGTGAACGTTAACTCTGCCGTATTCCATATCAAATGCTTTTCACAGTATCAGTAAGGGAGACAGGAAAGAAAATGCTTTTCATTCAGTTAATGCTACTGCAGACTTTCTAATGCAAGGACTTCCTGGCTGTTGCCCATCAATTTAATATTGAATTTCCGTTTTAGCCTTAGCTTGTCTTCTAATGCAATTCCTGTCTTCTCTGCTTTTGTTTGTCATACCACTCAGATATCACATCTTATTTTTAAATTGGATTGTACATGTTTTGGAGTTTAATGTCCAAGACAACACAGTCTTCCCAGCACTGAAAACAATGGGTCCTTATTGGAGTTTCTGTGCGTTTCCGTTATGCTATATAACAAGAAGTCTCTTCATGGGTGGATGCAAGAAAACAAAACTTAGCTTTCTGTTATTAACCTTTCCATTCCAAGGATGTTAATTTATTTTATAAAGATAGACACCTTAAAACACTGTTGCTGATGGGGAAATGAGAATATACTCTAATGTCACACAAGCTTAGGTGACACGAACTGTTTAAAATTGGTCGGTGGGGCAAGAGGTCATATTGTAGTTAAAATGTTTAGCGCATGTTCTCTCTTTTAGGTGGTTTTTGAAAGTAATAGGATACAAAGTATTTTAAATAGTTTTCCTTTGTGAAATAACTATTATCTTTAGTCAATTTGGGCAAGGTTAGAAGTAGCAGGAAAAGTGTCTGAAATTTGAATTAGACAATTCTGTAATGTAATCAATGCTCTTCAGGTGACGTAGCTTACAGAGTATTTAGTATTTTGCAGAAGCAAACCTACAGCTACAAGTTACAGTGAATAAAGTTGAGAAGATTTCATTTTAAGTTCAGGAGGCAAAACCTATGTGATCTCACTAAAAGTGGTTGGATTACTCATGCGAGTAAATGAGGTAATGTAATCTTGAAATACCACTTTCCCCAAAGACTAGCTATTTCATAGAGACTTACACGCATTATTTTTAGTAACTTCGTTTATTATCAAATTGTTGTTTTCCCAATATGTCTCAAAACTGTTGCTCAGCTGGTTTTCCCAAGTATACGTGATGGGTATGGTCTTTATTTGTTTTTTGAAGGAACAGCTCTGATAATCTTGAAAAATGCCTGGTTAGTGTCAATCTTTTAGATAGCCACAAAAGGTATAAAATATAGTTACTTTTTTTTATTCAGTCACAATATCTCTACAGAGTAGGTATTCCATACACAGCAATTCACGTAAGCCATGACCAATGAGCTTGTCATCAGTCTGGGATGAAGTAGTAGAAAAGCTGACCTGGAAATCAGTAGCTGTAGAACAATACAAAGAAGTTGATCAATATAGTCTAATGAAAAATGGGTTTAACAAATAAACTGAAATTCATTACTTGATCAGAGTACCAATTTGCTTACTAAGGTACTGCACAACTGTGTGGTATCAGCATTTTTAAAGATATTGAAAAGTTGAAAAATGTAGAAAAGAATCACAAACATTATTTTGATGCCTGAAGGAAAAGCTTGCAGTAGGAGGCATAGAGTTCAATCTGCTTTCATAACCAAGAGAAAAAAAAATGGAAAAGTAATTCAGGTAGAAAGGCCCTTAGTGGGAGAATATACCTACATTAGTGAAGACGTTCCAAGAACTGCTGAGTGGAAGCTAAAGCCACAGAAATTCAAAAGAGAGGCTTAAATTTTAACAGTGTTGGCAATTAACCTTTGGAACTAACATGATGGATTCTCCATCTCTCGGTGTCTGCAAATCAAACTTGCCTTTCTGCAAGTTATGCTTTAGAACAAATTGTTGGGCTCATTAGAGTGATAAATGGCTGGAATTTGACGATCTGCAGAGGAGGATAATGTAGAAGATCGCATGATCTCTTCCAAACTTAAACTATGAATTCATGGTGCCTCTACTAAATTTGGGAACGAGCACATGAATCAGGGTCAAAGGTGATCTTGCAGATGTTTTTGACCTGCCTGTTCTAGCTGGATTTTCCCATCCATAATTTAGTCACCAGACAGATAAAGCAGTAATATCTGCACTGGATTGAGAAGTCCAAAATCCAAAGAATCTAGGATTGTGCAAGTTAGCTGGGATAAAGGGACTAAAATTTGGGACACCAAAACTTCTTGTGATTTCTCGAAGAGCTCTATTTTTTTCTGGCTTTTTTTGTAATGATAGAGATACCGTGCTCATTATCTCTAATGTAACTTCTCTGAAGTACTTCGGAATTTGGTTGATCACGGAAATACGTGATTGCATTACTGAATGTAAATTAATAGCTTCACTAACTGAAAGAACGGTGAACAAATGTAAATGCATGTTTGTTTAAGCAGAACAAATGCCATGAACAGTTTTGTTCTCCTTCAGTTAGTTCAGTAATATTTTTGCCAATGATACTCATGTAAATGTACAGCAGACATGGGAGAAGTATAGTAATGGGAAAGGCACCAGAATTTAGTGTCAGCATCATGTAGTGATATGAAAGGAACTGTAGATATGGCACACATTTTAAAATGTGGAGATTAATGGATATGGATTAGTAGTACTGTAATACAACTAATGCAAGGTTGGGATGTTATTCCTCTTTTACAGGTATGTTTTAGTAACTTGATACGGTCAAAAAAAAAAAAGCGGCAACACCAAGAAAAGAACAGAGCACTTCAGATTAAACACTAGAACATACGGCTTCACTCTGCCATGTCAGCAAATGGTAAGTCTTTACAATTTACAAAAATATAGTCAAGCGTAAGGAGTTTCAGGAAAGGGTCGTAGAAGCTGAAAGTTGAACATATGAGGTGTGGAGTAGAATCCAGAACTCTGAGCAAGATAACTAGCTCCCATATACAGAGAATCTATGATCATAACATGATCCAAAAAAAGTAATTAACATACTAATTAGTGACACTCATAGCCATTTTTTATTAACTGTAGCTGTCTAGTCAATAGAAAACTATTGATCACAGGTACAAATTTTAAACTTCTTTTTTCAAACACCTTATTTTTTTCAGGAGAATGCTTCTAGCCACTTAAAATTCACAATACTGAACTGTAGTTTGAAGACAGCTTTTTGCACCGTTGCTATCCAAAGATAAATGAAGCTTTATTCTTTAGAATATTCCGACAAGAAGTGGTACTTGCCCTTTCTTCAGTAGTCTCTGTGCTACTCATTCAGGAAACAGATTTAGATTTAATTCTGTTTCACAGAGAGGAAAATAAATTCACTTCTCCAGCACCCCAGTAGGATACCCTAGGATACCAACATTCAGTAAAGAATTTAAGATGTGATGGAGTAAAAGGAAAACACAGGTATAACACAGGAACTAGTGCTCTCACAAGGCAAATTTTTTTTCTGATCTGAACACACTGGTTAACTTATCAAACAATTATGATAACTCAGTAAGTGTTTGGAGCCTCCACTTTTAAAAGAAAGCGGTAGCTGCAATTTTGTTTCCTGAACAGCCAGTCCTGCTGGTGTTTAAGTATGCTCTCAGGACAACTATTCGACTGAGCTTCTTGGGGTACTTTGGTACAGGAATATCTGACTTTAAGATTGTGACTGAACTTCGTGCAAGTTAAATGCTGACACTTTTCAAAATAGGAACCATTATAGAGACACATGAATATAGCTGTTTTTTTCCCAGACCACCACTTAATCTCTGAGACCTAAGCTCTTTCCTTGTCTGGCTCTGGAGGTGAGAAAGTTCATGCCTATTTGACTGCCAGTCACATCAGACACAAAGAGCAAGTCTCATTTGTCAGGTTATCTCTGATCCTAGTTTGTGACCTAGGCTGCTCAGCAGCAAGTTAGGATTCCCTGATGTAATAGGGGGTTGTGACATCAACAGTTCTCTGGAAGATTTGCCAGTTTGAGATGCTGAGCCAGAGTGACCTCTTTCTTACTGTGTAGCATCTGGTATTCCTGTCATGCAGTTGCACCTCATACAAACTTGTGGGAGTTTAAGATTTAGGGCAAAAAACAAGGCTTGGACCAGGCTGTAAGAAGAAGAGCTCTCCCTCTTACCTTGTTTTTCCTCTGTTAATGAGGAATGTCTGATAAGAATTGTGATAAAGAGAGTTGCTCAGCTCTTGAGGTGACACACTTCAAGAATGCTTTGAAACAGTTCCAGGAACTAGTTGAAAAAAAAGTAACCCAGAAGACAGAGGAGAGATTAGGACTTTACATTAAAGATGATGGTAAGTTACTCTTTCGGATTGAAAGGATGTTTAATTTTCAAATTGAGAGAAGGTGTCGTGGAGACAAGACTATAAGAAAGATCTCAAATTAATGTTCAAACAAGGCAGTGACTTCTTGACTATTACAGGAAATAGGTAGATTGCCCTATGAGAGTGCTTTTCACCTCCTGCTAGGACTTCTGGTCCAATTATAATGCTATCCTAATTACTCACAAAATCATGGTTAGCAGAGTTGCCACATATAGAAGTTTTTTCTTCTAGGATGCTTTATGTTTCTAGTGACCTGAAGAAGCAGAAAACCAATGAGTAATATAAATGCAGTTTCTTTATTGTAAATAGTCGGAATAAGTTTTGCTCTTTTTAATACAAGTGGCTATTGTTGCATTAAAGGAATGTTTATTCCAGGACGTCTTTTAGCTTCATATCAGCATACCAGAAATGTGGGATGGGAGTAAGGGAAGAAAGAAGAGCTGAAAATTTTACGGCTTTTGTTATATCTGTGTTTCTTGCCGTTCATTACAAATCATATGGTTTTGAAAGTCAGACTGAGTAATTTTTTGGCAAAGTGCTTTAATGAATACACTGTGAGGAGATGAAACTTGCATGCTATTAATGCAGAAAGAGAAATAGAACAGGAGCTAGGGGAGATTAAGAAAGAAGGTATAGCTTGCCAGTTTTTGACTCCGTGGATCCTTTCTTACAGATGAGATAGACTACGATAAGTTCTATGAAACCGTACAGACACTTTTTGGTCCGGAAATAAAGGATTATAATGTTAAGGCCTTTTTCAGGAAGATTAGCAGCAACCTTGATGCAAAGACAGAATGGTGTGAGGTAAGGATTTCTTTTTCTTTTCCTTTCTTTTCCTTTCTTTTCCTTTCTTTTCCTTTCTTTTCCTTTCTTTTCCTTTCTTTTCCTTTCTTTTCCTTTCTTTTCCTTTCTTTTCCTTTCTTTTCCTTTATTAAATACAAGCAGTATTTAGCTGCAGAATATGCATGTTCTTCATGAATCTGTTATCTTTCCATGGCGTAATGGGGCACTCTTATGTTATTATATATTCTGTCCATCATTCATCTGTTAAAAGCCAAGTGATTTTGAAGACAGATCTGCCTTTGAGGTTAGAAAATTAGATTAAAAGTATTATTTTGGTTGATCTAGACAAAAAGAAAATTGAAGAACTGGAACTGGCTTAGACTATCTTACTTGTTACTATGTTATCCTGTTTAAGAAGTGATATTCAGTTCTAACAAGCGGAGGAAGAAAGAGGCTCCATGTTTATTTTTGGTCTGTTAGTGAACAGTTTAAAAACTTGCATGTATCCACTTATTGATTAAATGTAAGCTTCTATGGAAGAAAATTGAAAAGAGGAAGCTAAAATCTGTCCTTTGGAATTTTTCTTGTGAAATATAAATGGTGATATCCATTCTGGTAAGTGCTGATGTGCCTTCATCAGCGAGTTGAGAGCTGAAAGAGTAAAATTTAGCTCTTTCTAGCTATTATTAATTTTATTTTAAATAAGAAAAACCCTCTGCTCCTAGTGAAGAAATCTGCAATGTGGAGCTTGAGCATCAGAAGATATGTCTTCAGTATAAGTGCAACTTGTAAATATGAAAATATCCCCAGAGGTGTCCTTACCGTATTTCACGAGTTCATTCAGGCCATCATGTCAGGGAAAGATTAAGTATGGCAGAGTTTTGCTGAGCCTTGCCTTTCCTCTCTTCCTTCATGTGGGTAAATAAATGGGTATTTTGGAAATGACAGAGTTGTCTCTACAAGCTTTTTGCTGGGAGGTTTCCTGTACTGGATTTCCTGCTGACCATTTCCAGCTAATTTCAGACTTATAAATGTATCATGCAAAGCACATTAACACATAGGAGAATCCATGCTGCTAATTCTAGCAGGTTTCTAAGAGTGAGATTTGCTCATAGTGTGCTGGTAAAATACATTCTTATTTGTAGGGGAACTACTTTTCTTTCCCTTCCTCCCCCTATCTGTGCAGTACATCAGCTGAGCTTGCAAAACAAAAGTCTTAAACATTTAATTATGATACATTGATTTGTATGAGTTGAGGAACTTGGCCCTTGTTCTCTCTGAACCAAGTTCTGTGAGCCTATTATGTAGATGCACATGGATTCTTGTGTTAAAGAACATCACAACTGAATAAAATCATGTTCTTCCTGCTTGTTTTATGAAAGAGCACTGAGCTGTCTACCAGAACTGCTTATCCTCAAGGAAAGTTTGATGTATTAGATTCCCGACAAGGCAGCTGGATCTGAAGGGTGGAGCCTGAGGGCCAAAGTCAGTATGTGCAGGTGTTCTCCTGAATTATTTCATTGATATACATTGGTCTCAGGCATCTTGACAAAATGCAAAGTCTCATGACTGCAGTATGTAATTCAAGCCTTGAGGATGAGTCTGTCTTTAGCTAGGCTATGAGAAATTTTTTCTTTCTTTAAATATGTATCAAGGATAAATTTGTCCTTTAAATGCAAAACATGATAGGCATGGCAACATTTTAGTAGAGTTTTGTAACCAGAGAATTACATAGGTATTCTTTGACTCCGTAGCTGGGCGAGATCCATATAATCCATTCTTCTGTCTCTGACGAAGGTAAATAGCAAATCTTTGGGAAAAGCATACGAGAATGAGGCAAGTATGAAATTGTAAATCTCTCTGGTTTACTCCTATTTTTGGCATTATATAGAATTGTGCAGACAAGACATAATTTATAGCACACAGTAACTTCCCCATGACAGCATAGGTGGAATTGCGTATATGGCAAGTCCTTGTTAGACTCCCCATATAGCCAAAAGGCAAGGTGTTACCGTGACATTATTACCTAGACATGAACTATAAATTCATTAGCATATTCTCATTTTACTTTACAGTGGACCTCGTGTTGCTTTTGTGAAGCTTGAAGATCCCTATCTCCTGTTCTTTACACATTATCAAGATTAATATCAAGTAAATTCCTAATACTGCCCTAAGAACAGTGTGTTCAATCCATTCAATTTAATAAGCTTCTATGTGGTAGCATTTCAGGCTAATACCTCTCTTAGCATTGTTTTTACTTGTACTGTCACATGAGTCACAAACTTCATTTAGGTCAGACATGAAAGATTTTCTTTTAATAGGGTGTGGGGGAAATCTGTGAAATAGTTAGCTGAAGAGGACTTAAACATCTTATAACTGCCTACTAGTGATTTTGCCTATAAGAACTCTTTATCAAATAAAACTTCAGGCCACATCCAATCCTTTTGTTACTAAATTCACCTACTGAGGGCTAATTTTGAAATCTGTATCTTTGCATGTCACCCACTTGCATGTCACCTTTCTTCCTTACTTCCTCTTTCAAAATGAGAGGATACTTAAATGTTCACATTTAAGTCCTGTTGTTACTAGACTTTGCTCAGCCTTTATTTAAAACTCTCTAAAAAAATAGAAGAAAGACCTTTCCAGAATTGCTGTACGTGATGCTCAAGCTTAGTTCTTGGGAAATAGCCAGCTGATGTGCTGATGTTCTGGCTTCGTTTTAACGCTTGTCAAATTCTTGTATGATTCAAAATCCTCTTCTTCATTTCAAACTTCTTGCTGCTCTTTGTATGGGAGAGGAGAGAGAGATGGCATAATCTCTTGTGTAGATGTGGCAAGCTTGATTGATAGGTAGTAGAGAGTAAGATATGCTCTGTGGGTATGAAGACGGGACCCATTGGGAAAATGGCTTCTGAATTCATGGCAAGAGCCAGCCTCTCGTTCAGGAAAGTAGAGCAGTAGCAAATTATATTTAGATCCATTAGCTAATAGGATAACTGAAGGAAGGTCTGTTTATTAGTGGAGTGAATATCTTTCACTCCAAAGCCTTACCTGAGTTTCCAATGCAATCAGAGGTAGTTACCTGGGTCTGAAGATTATTTCTAATTTCTGGAAACATTGACCGAGTTAATCATACGGTTAAGTAATATTGTAAACGACTCATGGATGTTAGATAAAACTATAAAATGCCTCAGTCTCTTATGCACTCTCCATTATGACAGCTGGGAGAAATACGATTTGAGGTACAATAATTTTAGCATTATTAAGCCCCAGAATAGGTAGCAACAGCTAATGTACTCAGCACCTTTATGAACAGGGGAACTAAAGTAGCTAAAGAGGCAAAGAAACTTGGAAATGTTGTAGAAAGTTTCTTCATTAGCCAGTCCATGTTCAGGATAGTGAAATGATCAACACCGTTAACTGATTACATACTGCTATAGCAGTATGATGTTGTTAGAAAGAAACATCTGCAGGAAACAAACTCAGAATAAAAAGGAAGACTATTCAGTTGATACAGTTGAAATACTTTTATCAAACTGCTTCATCCAGCCCAAAAAAATAGCTTTTAGACCAAACAAAAATTTCACAGAAAGTATTTCATTTTCTTTCTGTTTTTCTTTATGTTTTAAGTTGTTGCACTCTGAATTTGCTTTCATTTTAAAGATTTTTAATCAAAACATCTGCAGGGAAATCAAAAATATCATTCTAAGCTATCCATAAAGTACAGCTTTTTTGTTTGAAGCCTCTGTAACTGTGAATAGCTTTATCAAAGTTCTCTCTGAAACTCCTGGAAAAATTAGCATGACCAGCAAGAGAGCACAACCTTAATATCAAGAGGCAAAGAGGACCCTTAACCTGCTGAACGCTGTCAGGCATTTCAGTTCACCACAATATGGAGCTCAGTGTGATACAGCACTCTTCATGTGTCCCTACGCTGAAAAAGAGAACCATAGAGAGCAGTAAAGAGTCCTGGAAAATTCTTGCTCCTAGAAACACAGCACCTACTGTTTGAGTGTTCTCCTGCAGTTCATGTCTAGGACAAATCTGAGCAGATCTGATTCTCTTCAAGAAAGGACTATGTTCTACAGAAATACTGGTCTGTGGATGACCATATTTCAGCATTTATAGAACAATACAGTGGGCAGTCCATTGCAAATGGAAGAAGGTAGGATATAGTTTCTCGTATTTTTGTTAAGCCAGGGATGTGGGCTGACCCACAGTTTAGGCCCTACTGTTGAAGGGGGCAGCTACAGCCCAGCTGTGCAGCTTTTCAGTGATGGTGGTGGTCCAGAATACGGGTCAGGAAGCTGAAAAGAAGCCATGGGCATGCTATGGAATTAACAGCTGACAAGCATAGTATGGGATCTAATGAAAGAGGTGAAAACCCTTTAGTTTCATTATGAAATCTATGTTTGTGTGGGATGTGCCTGGGATAGAATTCCTCTGAATCCTTTCTGTGAGCGTTCCTCAAGTGTTACCAAGTATGAGCAGACTCACTACTGTTTATTAAAATACTCTGTGTGCAAACTTTCTTGAAAAAAAAAAGAAATGTGTAGTATTTGGTAAAATCTTTGGCATCCCACAGCATGCATTCCATGTAGGAGATGGATGACAGTCAGACTGTCGACTGCTATAGGGAGTGAAATAGAAATATTAGTTATTTCTCTGTTCAAAAGAATCCTGAATAAAGTATTACTAAATGGTCTTATTTTCTCTTTTGCCCCTAAATGCGAAAATATAGTATTTAACATAAAGTAAGTAAAAGTTCATGCATGGTACAAGTAGTAGTGCAATTATGAAAGATATGAAGACAGAACATTTGAATCAGCTTCAGTCCAACTTTGATTTCTTTACCTAGACACAGCCTTATCCAGCACAGTTTGAAATATGATACTGGATTGAAAAGCTGCAGCAAGTTTTTCACTTTTTTGTTTTCTTCCTGTTTAGTGTGAAATCTGATAGCGATATGTATTAGAAGCTATCTATACACTATGGAACACCTTATAAATCTAGACTCCCTTCAGGACAAAAGGATAAGATTTGTTTTACTGGTAGTCTGGATATAAATGAAGAGATGAAAACTGCATTAAGCAAACTGCTGACTCCTGTAATTATATCCTGCTTTTATTAAAGCAGAATAATTTTTGCACTCGTCATCTGATTGTTGCCTGAGCACAACTTACATCAACCGTTAACTTGAACATCAGTTTCTGATCTGCTGTAATCATGGTAACATCGTATCTGAAATGACTAGACCAAAACAGATATTTCTAGGCTTATCTGAATTGGTTCTAATAAAATAAAATGGTACTGGTTTGTATCCTACATGTTAAACAGTGGTGGAACTTTTTCATTTTCTTTCTCCAGCAAAATCTGCCATTTCAGTATAGTTTAGGTAATCCTAGAGAGACAGTTAATGCATGGAATGAAACCAGTGTTCTCTATTCTTCTGTGTCATAGGCTTATGACTGTAGCTGCACTTTATCCTTTTTGCCATTTTTGCTAGGCATTGCCTCCGTCTTTCTGAACTTTCCACTTCAGTCCTTGCATCCATCTGAATATTTTCGCTATTCCTTCTTTCCTTGTAATGGCAATATCCATCAGAGATCATTCCTATCTAAAGTTTCCTCATCTCGTTTTCCATCCTGACACTCAAAGATGTATACATTTTGTTACTGGTAAGAATCATAGTTTTTTTTTTTTTTTGCTTCCTCCAGTATTTGCAGCTCTCCTCCTTTTTATTTGATTTTATTTTTTGAAGTTGACTCTATTTAACACTTGATCAGTTTAAGTTCTACTTGCTTCTTTCTCATCCTCCTTAGCTTTTTTGTTCCTTTAAAACTGAACCTTTTCTTTTTTGGAAAAAAACAAACAAACAAAAAGAAACCCCAGAAAACAAATCCATTCTGGACTGGTAAAAGGGAAAAAGATATGCCTCCCTTATTTGATATATTCATTCTTCTAATGTTCATCAACCTACTAGTTATGTTAGACACATCACATTTATAAACTGCAACTCAGACATATCTTTAATCACCCCCGAAGAACACTGTAAGTAGCCTTGATCTTGCTTCAACTTCTTTTTAATCACTTTAATTTTTAAATGGATCATTGATAACAGGAACTTTCAGTAAGATCCTAAATACTCGTCATAGTTTCTGCTGTCTGTGCTCCAGTTTTCTAATGAGCTTTTTCTACAAGGACTGTATTTCATCCCTGTTCTCCTGAAATTCCCCTGCTGCTCTTGGCACTGCTGAGCACGCCTTTGGTCTTGAAAATCAGGGAAGAGGCATATACGTCACTTTGCTCCTTTGCTATTTTTCTTTTATCATCTTTGTCTCTCTCTCCCTTCCCAGAACTCCATCCTTGACCCTTTGCTCTTCTCTGCATGCTCTCACAAATCTACAGTTTTCAAATCTACCTCTCCATTTCTGACAATAGCTTCAGGATATATTTCTGTGACCTAAAAGATCATGGTGTAGTGTGTTTCTATTCCTTTCTCTTTCCAACGCTTCTCTTTTACAGGTAGTGGAAGCCCTGGGCCTCCATTTTCAAGGATTTCCTAAATTTCTGGCAGTGTCCTCAACAATCTACCCATACTCAAATGACACTTTTTTGTTTTAAAAAAAAACCCATTGAAGTAGTGTTCAGTCTTCTCTTTAATTATACTATGGTGTACTTGCTCCAAGGAAGACTTATCCTGGACTGTCGACTGGGTGTCATTTGTCAGTGACTTGGAGAACTGACCTTTGCTTCTCTTCCCTGAATCTAGCTGACACTTTGAAAGCTCTATTTTTTTAATGACAAATCTCTGAAAAAAGTGTAAATTGCATTTTGCCTCACCTTTTCTGCTTTGTCAGCCTCTTGTAGGCATTCTAGGGTGAGGCTTGATGGGATTGCCTGTCTCCACGTTGGAGATGCAGAAGCCATTTAGGCAGCTGTGAGGAGTTTCTAAGATGCCCTTCTATGGACAGTGTTCTGCCAGGTGAGCAGAAGCAAAAGATCAGATCTGCCATTGTCTCATGTCTACGGGAGGCATGGCAGGGCATGTCTGGGGCCTCACTGAGAGATTTCTACCTCCCGTGGCTTTAGGGCAGCTGTTGTCCTAGCCCAGATGCTGCCCCCAGCAATCCCATCAGTACTCAGCAGCGACCTGATACCAAGTCAGTATATCATAAAGAAAAGTTCTCCCACCAAGAACTTAGTTCCGAGAAGGTGAAGGACCTGCTTTCCACTGCCTGGAAAATGTGAATGCTGTCTTTATATATATTATTGGTGGAAAACCGCTACAAGAAGTGTATAAGTTTAAGTGACAATAGTGAAAACACTACATCCTTGACTTTTCAGGAGACAACCCATTATAATGCTCTAGGAACATGAGTTCTTTCAGAACCTTTTTACATAGAAGTAACTGGGGAATTCAGATGTGAGAATCAGCTGTGAAAATGCTAAAACATGGAAAAGAATTCATATATAGAAATTACTAGTATCACTTTTTGCATATCAAGTGAAGACTGTGTCAATATGATGTTGCAGAAGGAGTGTACATCTAGAATTCTGATTCAAGTCTGGATAAAAGATGGAAAGACAAGGTGATGTTACAAGAAACTAAGAGGAGGAGTGTAAGGGACTATAACTGACAGATGATGTATTTACAGATGATGTGTGATAGATAATAATTGTGCATGCAGGAAGATGGAACTGTGAAGTGAAAGATGAAGAGTAATGTTGTCAAGTGAGAATATGCAGAATATTTTTTGATAAGATACACACATCTGAATTGCCCAGAAAAGAGGAAAAGGGAATTCTGCTTTATAACATGGAAAACATCAAACTAGAAAAAAGCCAAGTTTTCTTCTGCATCCAATTGGACTTTGTTTTCAGAACTTAAGAGAGAAAGTGAATATATGTAATGTCCACAATATAAGAGAGGAGAAGGAAAAATATCTGTTCAGCTGAGAAACTGAACTTTTTTCCTGAGGAAATGACTATCCTAGTCTTGGGCCTAGAGCTTAAGGACTGCAGAGCATTTCAGTTAAAGTATTTCAACACCCTGGAACAGAAATGAGCTGCCCATCCAAGTCCGCTATCTTCGGATCTCCCTCACAAAGTATAAATGGGATATTTCAAGACACCTTAAAGGCAAAGTTCTTCTGCTGTATAGGCTAAGCACTATGCTACTTTGAATCTCTCTGTTTATAAACATAGTGAAATCTGCTTTATCTGCCTTTTACTAGTTTTCCTTCTAGCTGAGGTCCTTAATAGGAAGCACAAATACATAAAACTGTAAAAAAGAAATTCAAGATGATTTTTTACAAACAGTGATAACAAACCAAAGTTGTACTAGCAGCTTTATAAGTTAGATTTTTTTTTTATTTCCAGAAATTCCTATGTATTCTGGCTTCTTTCCAAACACTGAAGGAAGGTTATATCTGACCAGCAGATCTCTGCAAACTAAAGTGATGTTGATAGCTAATGATTAAGGGAAATAACACTAGGAAATTTATACAAAGAACATGAAATAATACTAAAAATGTCAGATAAATATTTGACTTTATACATGTAAACATAGATTCCAGAAGTTTTGTTGTAAATTTTGTTCTGTTCTGTTTTGTTTTGTTTAGATTTTTGGCTATTTCATAGTAGAAGGTGATGCCACATCTTCCCAGGTGAATGAAGAAAACACGATTTTCCTCATATCCCAAAAACAGCAGATCGCTCATGCGGGTAACATATTTCATCTCCTATCTAAAACAACAATTTTCAGTCTGTTTAATGCTGTGTGATGCACGCTTTATTGAAAGTGCAGCGATGAGATCACTTAGCAGCCTTTGTTTATTATTCATGATACTTCTTCCGGGTGTGTTCCGTAAGATATCTTCTCTACTACCTCATTGCATCTGAACATTCCACTGCCGCCTTCCCCAGTTCTCCATTTCCTTAAATTATTTTGAAATTGCGGAGCTGTCTGACTCATAATATTTATTTATGCAGTTCTTCTTTGCCTTTCTCTATTGTTCTTAAATATTGTGGAAGGAACCAGCACATCCACAGTATATTGTATTTAAAAGCGCAGTATGATTATTTAAATCAAGTATGGGATAATCTATGGTACTATGCATTTCTGCCTTGAACTTGGTACCAATGCACATTTCAGGAAGAGAAACTGTTCTTGGCATTTTGATTTTATCTGTTTAGTTTTTCTGTATTTGTGAAGTTAAGAGTAATATTGTGTCATTGACAGGTGTCAAGAGACGAGATGTGATTAAGGGTATAGTGAAGGTGCCCCATCTGGATTTCACAGTAACATCATCTCAGAAAGGCGTGCTAACTGTTTTTAACAATCAGGTAATTCTGACTCATACTCACTGCTTCATTATTCCACTAGGTAGTATATTTGTGAATAGAGGCTTAGAGATATATTTGTGAATAGAGTTTTAGAGTGCACATTTAACCTTATTAACAATATATCTGTTATGTCACATTTTCTTTTTAATGGATAACTTGAACTATATTTTTTGATATAGAGGGAAATATATATTGTTATTTTAAATTATGAACCTATTGAATAGTCCATAAAACTTGCTAGTAAATAGAAAAAAAAACTTATTAAAAAAGAAATTCATATTAGAAGCTGATTTAATAGAAAATATCAGTATTTCTTTTTCTAAAAACTTTTCTGTAACACAAAATATGCTTTTGGCCTGTGGAATTAATATTTGCATATACAGTGGAAACCAGAGAACTGACTGTTTTATACTGTTACTGAGGACATCTAGAATGCAAAAAAAAAATTTCAGCAGTTTGCAAAGAACAGTTATTCAATACAATAAAATCCTGATGCTTGCAAATCTCAAGTTTTCTGGCAGATCTGCATGACTGCTTCACAGTCATTCCTCTCACCAGCAAACTGTAAAGAGGTCTGTACCATTTTAAGTAGGAGTTCAGACACAAGATGCTATTAAAGTAGAATTTGTGTATGAGTCACCCAGATTTTTATATTACTGTTTAGAGGTAGATACTTACAGATGTAATAGGAGGTACATCACACATCTATGCTCACTGGCACTTTCAGTTTCTACAGTTTTAATACAGCCAGTTTATTAAAATTGTTTTAAACAGTGCAGTAAAGCTTTAAAGCAGCAATAATGCTCGCTAGGGGTTTCAGCTAATTAGTACATAACACTCATGACAGGAGTGTATAAGGCAATAAAAGACTCCTGTGGATGATTAGAAAAAGCAACAATGCTGAGGCTTTGGTAACTACTGAAATAATTTATTTGAAAGCCTAGTTCTCTGTCCTTCAGAGCGTTATCCCTCTTAGGTAGCTAGGACAAATAATTCCACAAAGTATAATGTTAAAAATAGCTCTCCACTCCACTCCCCGCCCCCTGCTATTTTGAAATTCTGAGCTGCTACCTCCTCATAGCCCATACTGATGTCACTGTGACATCAGTGACTGCAGTGTACATGATTTTACACCCGGCTGCTTAAAGCAGTGCATTAGAGACCTCAAATCTCACTGCTAAAACTGTACGTTCTGAAAATGACTAAGGCATTACAGCAGTCATTTAGTCATGATGTGACCTCTGATCTCAGCTGATCTTAGCAAAGGGCCTTTGACTTCATTAGAATTGCTCTGATACACCCTGATGAAGGCGAGAGAAAAATCTAGTTCTTTAGCATTGCAATCACTTGAATCCTGTTACTAGAAGATGGCATCACATCACAGAGCTGAATATAGAGCTGACGTCTTTATACATCATTCTTCTCCCAGAGGCCAAGGATTAGAGAGACCTGGCCTTAAAAGTTCAGTTCGAGTTGTTTCCTTTAGTTCAGCTTTGCAGCCTATTTGTAAGGGAATACGAAGATGCCTGCCCTGAAGCTGATTCTTGATGGGACTTGTGCTCTAGAGGGGCCGGAATATGAGTTCATAAGCAGTGTATTGACAACTAGACAGAGAGGCTTATTTTTGTGTAATTCTTGCATTTTTAAAGCACAGACTGTTAAATATGTGGTGTTCTTGGATGCACATATAACACACAGAAGTCAGTGTGTTCCATTTACATGGACAGATACTATTTTTTCTGATATAATTAGCAAATCTAATATAATTCAGATTTTAATTTTGTCACTTCTGGGGCATTTGGCTAGTGAAAAGCTTACATGCGGGGGAAGAAAATGGGCCAAATTCTGTTCATTCACCCTTGTGTCAATTGCATGTCCAGTTTGACCAAACTTTCCACGAGATCAACTGGATATTCTCTTTGGAAAGCAAATCTAACGTGACAGTCTTGTTAATGGTTATATTGTATCCCTGGAATCATCCCAGTTGACTACGTTCATAAGGTGTTTTTGATACTGGGTTACATTGCACTAGAAACTGGGAATAATTTAAAACTATATAAAAAAACTCACCCTATTTCACAAATAAGAATAAGAACAATAAGGAGGATGCAAGCCGTCACATAGCTTGACTACTATAATTCAGTTAAATAAGAATTAATCAGATTATTTCCAGCAAATAATTAGTAACAGTCATGTTAGATGGCATTTGAAATGCTTGATTTATACTGGACACATCAGGATAGCTTTCAAGATCATCTCTTAGTTCACCTGTGACAGCCTTCCATCAACCACTATATGAATTGCTATTGAATCTAATTATTGTCTAAAAGAAGGCTTGGAGACTTTTGTAAACCTTGATTACTGTGACAAGAACTCCCATGCTCTCTTGCATACCTTCAGCTATTGGAAATTGAAGTGAAGGCAAAGAAATAATTATTTATTTCTAAACCAATGGGTTCTTTATTTGAGGGCTAAACATTGCCTTCTACAACAAATGTGAATCTAATGTGCTTCAATACCTATATGAAGCACTGCATTACCCGTTATTTCCTGCTTACTCGAGAACGTGGGCCAGAGAGTTACCCTCCTCAGGACCTCAGGCAAGGACTCTGCCTTCATCAGCACAAAAGAGCTTTGGGAGTAGGCAGCTTTAAGGAGAATTCTCTGTGCAGCCACTAGTTAATGTTGCTATAGATAAAGTCAAATCTGATACAATGAATGGATATTAAACTATTGTTTATTTAACAGTACTCTGCTTAAAGACTCTCCATGATGCTACTGGGTGTCACACTTACACGGGAAGGAAGACTTTGCTCCCAGCTTCTCGGTTTATAAAATGTGGAATTGCTGGGATGTGATTGAGAACCACTGACGTATTATTAGTGATGATGGATAGTGGCAAGAGGAGGTCAAAAAGCAGCTGTGGGAGTTTTAGGAGGGGAAAAACTGTTCTTGAAAATTGAGTATTTGTTGGGTTAAGAGGATGAAAACCGCCCCTGCCCCCACCATATGCTCATGCCATAGACCTCTACCTGCTTGTGATTTTAAACATATTAGTTATAGCGATACCTGCTATGCTGTCCACCAATTATTAAACTTTGCTGAAACTTGAAGTACCAACACAAGTAATCCTCTTTTGAACCTAAGATGTTGCCTGTACCTGGTATTCTGCTGGCACTAGTTGACAGAGCATTTGGGCCAGCATTAACTTGGGTTTGTTTATATCACTTCCTGTTTCTCACAGGAGGTGGAGCTATTCTAGCTGTGTAGGACTATTAGAAATACGCTTCCATCTGGAGAACTCTGTTTCTGTACTCCACTATAAAAAAGGGTATTTTGTACTTACTTTGCTCACTCCAACATCTGCAAATTAAAACAAACAAACAAACAAACAAAATGAAACAGCACCCAAGAGAGAATGAAATGGTTGCAGTTCCTCATTTTGCTTCTAGGGCAACAGAAACAGGGGAACAGACAGTCAGCAGGCTAAAAGATGAACCCTAACCCACAACTGGTGCCATCTCCTCTTGAAGAGTTGAAACTGTTGCTTTCTGGAAGATCTTTCCTGGAAAATCTCAACAGTCAACTTTTACTGTGGCTTATTATTGTTCTGTTCTGCCTACTGTTGCTTATTTTTGTTCTGTTCTGCCTGTGATACAGGACAGCTGACTGTTTTCAGACTTTTAAATTAATTGCCAACTAGTTATTGCTACAACTTTTTTTTTTTTTTTTTGGCAGATGAGGGTTCTGGCAACCACCCATGTTAAAGTAAGTTCATTTTCCTTCTTCTATCAGATAATGATTTGAAATAAAAATCAGCAAGTACTAAAGTGAATTAATTAGAAACTGAATATTATTCTAATGTTACTTCTATCCTTGAGACTGCTGCATAGTTTTGCATAGGGTGCCATGGGTCAGACAGGTTCAATTGTTTCCTTTCAATTATAGAAATATTTGGGTAACTTGATTTCTTTCCTCTGGTAAATGCTGCTTTTATACCAAATTGTTCTTCACCCATCACCTTTTGAGGATTTTTTTCCTCTAGTAAGATCCAACACTTGATTTGTGACTGTAAAATTTAAATGAGGGAAAAAGATTGTAAGTTCGCTAATGGAAAAACAGCTCTATGTGTTGCTAGTTAGATTGGCTAGCTGCATGGTATATACTTTTTAGGTTCATCTTTACCATGGTAGTGTCACTGCAGATTTTAGGTAAAAAGCTTTGTTTAGATGACCTGCAGACAAGAGAACTGTCATAAGTTTTAAAAAATGATGTGCCCTATTGCCCTAAAAGTCTGCGCTTGTATCTTGAGCCGGGGCAGTGCATTTTGCTGATTTATCTCTCGGATGTTATGGATGCTCCTCTGGTGTTTATGGCACCTCTGCCATAAAAAGCGTGAAAAGAGGATCTGTTTAATATAACGGGATCTCTCAGTATTATGGTAGAATCATGGCTGCAAAAGGATACAATGCCAAAACTGGTACACTGTTGCAGTATCTGCCAGTGCAGACTTCTGTTCAGCTTGATTTCTGTCTGCGTGACCAAGTCTGATCTGCTGTCTCTTTTGTTATGTGCAGTCCTCCTTCCCCTGTCCCTCCCTCTCATCCTTTCCCAGCTGAGATGCCTTCTCTCTGGCAAAGGGAAAAGGAGGTTAGAAATAGTTTGCATTCCTCCCCTTTCGCTGAAGGTCGGGATCATTGCTGCTGTGCGTGACAGTCTCCACCATAGGGTAAAGTCTTTCAGGGGAAAATCCTTGGCCTCCTAGGAACATTTAATTGACTGAAGAGCTGAGGGTTAGTGAGGAGAAAAGAGAAACCCACACCACAACCCTATGAAATCCTTTTGGCCCCCTGTCTAAAAGATTTAATAGAATTTGGTGATGTCATATTAATTTTTTTTAGCTTTTTTTTGGTATCAGAATTGTGAAATTTTCAGGTAGTCTAGTTAAAAACATCCCTCTTGTGCTTACTGCTCTACCTCATCTTAGGAAATAGGCTATTTAATTTAACATTCTTATTTAGGTGTTTGCACTGAATAGTCCTCTCCTTAACTACTACACCTTCCTCTCATCCTTCCCCTAATTATTGCACTGACTATATAATTTAAATGGCTGGGCTTTACTGCTACTGGGCTTGAGGTTCCTAAACTTTTTGATTGATGTTAAAACATTTTAGTGTTTGTAGAACAGAATTTTTAAGCTATTCTTTTCTGCAAAAAATGTGCAATTCCATCTTCTTATTCCCAATTACAATGAAATAAAATTCTGAATTGTTTTAAGAGAATACATTCCATTTTCCAGGCAGCTGAAATGTATGATGCCATTAAATTTATTAACTTGGGCATTCTTTGCAAGATATATCTCTAGAACTGGCCCTTTTTTTAAGTATGCTTAGTAAAACTGCAGGTTTTCATTTCAATAGCTTTTGTCTATACACTTATCAAAAATCAAGGGCCAATACCTTAAGTGAATGTAAATAATCATCATTGACTTACTAAAGCTATGGTGAACTATACTAATTGAAAACGTAAGCACCAAATGATTATAATGTAGAAACACAAATAATGTATTCCTTTACCTCAGGATGAATTTCGGAAGAGTTAGAGAGAGAAGGCTGCCTTTCCCTTGCAGGGCTTAAATTTCTGTTCCCCAGATCTGTAGAAATAACAGTCCATTTTTTGCTCACTGCAATAATTAGCCATTTTCATCTGCTTTAATATCATCATCAGTCCTGCCATTAGCTAATTGATAAAGCTGTATGCTTTTATGCAAATGAAGTAAGATACTGAATTCAGGGAGAAGTTTTCAGACCCCAAACCTTCTGTCTATTGATAGTCAATTACCCACAGTGGAGTGGATGGCTAAGGAATCGCAAAACAATCCTTAGGTTCCTCTACCTTCCTTCCTTCAGTGTTCTCATTCTTAAGGTATTAAAGAACAGAGACTTGTTCAACCAGAGTGACAGAGGTCTTGGCCCTTTATTGAGACGTTGAGCCGGAAGTGCTGTGAAACACAGTAATTTTAGAAATAAATACCAGTCAGTTTGAGCCATCAGAACTTTCCCAGAGTCATGATGGTGAACTAGAGTACAGATCATTTCCTATTTTGTTCTAGGGATTTTATGGAAAACAGGTCCCCTGATTTCATTCCTTGATGAGATTATGTGACTGAGTGAAAAGAATAGAGGCATAAAATAATACACTTAAAACCTCTGTGCAGCATTTGACTTAGTACCATATGACTTTCTGATTTAAAATATGACCGCTGCGCTAAATAAAGCGCATGTTAAATGAATTCAGCGCTGTCCAACTGACAGGTCACAAAATATTAGTCAGCATGGAATCATCACTGAATGGGGATACTGGTAGCAAACAAGTCGCTTCTCCTGGAGAGTGGAAATGTCTTTTAAATATGATGAAGAAGAGTTTCCATCCATTGGTTCTATTTATGCTTGAGCCAAACAAGCTGAAATCAGAAATTGCACTAGAAATGAGGAAGTGAAGAGAGTAAGAGATTGAAACAAGAAAATAATAAAAAGGTTGAACTGCTGTAGATGCCTGGTTTGCTTGTCCATCAAATACTGCAGTGCCAAGAGGAAGAATGCTTATAGACTTTGTTCTAAAACTGGAATTAGACAGCACATTCTGCTTATAGCCTCTGGCAGACTGTTCTCTTGCATGAGCCACTTCTCAGTATGTCAAGCTAATCTGTTAATTTGCACATTGCTGTCTTCAGGACTCCATGCTATTAGTTTCTCAGAACTCTCAAGACCCGCTAGGAGTTTACTTTAGTGAAGAGTTTTCATTTTGGATATTAAGGACAGAGTACCAGGCTCTGCTGTTTACACAGCCCTTTTATTCCAGAGGTTGAGGTCCTTAAACAGAAAACCTTCCTTGGAGGTAGTGTTAGCTAACTTTAACAATCTCTCTGTCTCTATTAGGCTGTGAACATCTCTGTGGACATTCTCTGGAACATTGTATGCAGGAATTCAGATTGGGTTTTCATAGCGTTCTCTCCTGGCCTTTATATCCACCACTCTTTGGTGTAATTCAAGCAATTTCACTGGAATTATCAAAGACAAATTCAGTGCATCTGTCTTAAGATGTCTCTCTTATATACATGAGAACAATTCTATTTCACCATGCTGGACTTTTCCCTAACTGACAACTTCTAGTAAACTGGTGCAATATGTATCTTTTATTTCTACTTTTGCAGTTTTATTATGCAATATGACTGTGCCTATCAATAATGCTAAGGGAAATAAGAGGATAAATCGAGAGTTTGTTTTATTTATTTTTGCTTTCTGCTGTTATATGCAAATAGCAGATGTCATGTGTTGCAACCTGATTTTTTCAGATACTTTTTTTATTCTGTCAGTCTGTAATTAGAAACACTTATCTTCTCTGAAGAGAAGAATCTTACAAAAGAAATTTTGTCAAGGTCTTTGGCCAGTGTTTTCCTGCTGTTGTAATGTTTCAGGAGAGTAGACTTCAGATAGTAGGCCTTGAGACAGAGAGATTAAAAGGAAATGTTTACCTTATAGACATTTAAGTAAAATGTATCTGGAAACTGCAGCTAATTGTTGGAGACATAAACTACATAATTCTGACCCTTTGCTTAATTCCCCTGTCAGAATTAGTAAATTGTGCCCTGAGAGAAGACCCCCCACGTACACCCAGAATGATATAGCCATTTTCATTCTGTCCTATGTTGTGAAAGTATTTGAATTTGATCTTCAGTATGGAAAATTAGAATAGTAGCCTTTTGCTAATATTGCCTAAAAGATGTTCAAGTATCGTGAAGGTATTTCCCTTGAGCTGCCAAGCTAGTCCCTAGCCTTTCCCACTTGTTCTTCCTTAACTGTTAATAGACATCTCACTTTCTTCTACCCTGCAACCTTATCTTGTTCTCACACTTTAACTCAGTTGTTTCTCCTAACTAGATGAGAAGTACTTGACATTCAGTTGGGGTAAGTCACTTCTCAAAGCATATACTGACTGATTTGGGAAGATTCAGTTACCATGAGAGCATCTATGGGGCATAGAACTTCTCAGGGGAGCAAGACATTTAATCTGTAAATAAGAGCTACCTGTGTCTTCCCAAATCACTGTCCTCAAATGTGATTTGTTTTGTTTTACTGCCTCAAAGTAATACCTGACATTCTTGGCTGTCTTTCTATTCAAAGATATTAAATAAAGCCTTAGATACCAATGTTTAAAGTCCTTTCATTAGGGCTTGTTTTATTGTTTAGGATTCAACTGCAACACAAAAAAGAAAGCAAGTGGACATCTATCCCTTAGACTTCCTCTGTGAACAATCAGGAAGTGCAAAGATTCTCCTTTCTGCTTGGTTTTGGTCTTCCTTTTATCTCTGTAGCAGCTCACTATGTTTGATAGCCTGTTAAACCTTTGCAAGATGCAGCTCCTTTACTTTGACTCTGTAATCACAAACCAGCACTACAAAATAGTAATTTAATTACAAATGTAAAACCAACCTTTTCACACTGGCTAGTCATTGTTATCTGGCATTATTGTAAGGATCCTAAAAAGCCATAGATAAAAAGGTCTTTTTTAAGAATTTCTGAGCAATTCCTATAGCCTCCGCAGGACTGGCATTTTCCACTTGTCTAGAAAAGCAACACAAGAAATCCTTATAAATAGATTAATCCTTGCCCACAGGCCATTAGGAAGGAATGAAGTTTTCTCCTGCAATAAAGAGCGCTGAAATCACCCTGTCAGGGTTTCAGATCCTTTAAACGGCGGAATCGATATTGTGTACTCTGAATAGATGTTCTGAGTTATTTTAAAATAATAGATAATTGTGCCATTGCAGGTATAGCAGAAAATATCCTGTATTTCAGTATGTGAACGTAATACAGAAATAAGCTAAAAGTATGAAATTCTATATAATAACTTGTGAAATAAGATTTCTGAAATAAGATGTTAAAAATTTTCAGAGATGGAAATGAAATGGAGCATATTCCATTTCAGTCCCACTCTACTTTTAGGAATGTCTGTAACACTTTGGAAAAACAAAAAAATCAAATGGCCATTTACGTTTTAACAGAAAACAAAATTCTGGCCAGCATGGTAGTGAATGTGAGTCCTTAACCTTACACTTTGCAAAAAAATATATTTTCCATGAGGACCTGTATAATAGCAGGTGCATTTGACATATGTATATCTTTATGAATATTTGATTTACCTACTGGGAGTAAAAAATAATTTCATACAAGGGATGAATTACTTATTTTCATAAGCATTCATTTCAAAAGGGCTCATGCTATCATAGCTGAAGTTTTTACTGTCTTGAACTGTCTTTTATCTTGAACCAAGCTACTTTGCCATGTAGCAATTTAATTTGCTTCACCAGGGATGTACAAGCTAATAACATTTAGCTGAAGTTTGCTATTTTCTGTCAGAGTGCTTATTCAGAGGGTCATCACAGTTCAGCTAACAGTATATATGTTTTGTGTCCTCTCCTAAGCAACACCCGTATATCTGAGGTGAGCCACTGGTAACAGAGGTTACCTTGGACCTCTGTAACTCCAGGTATGAGCTACTCCTGGAGTTAGAATATTCGATTCCAATAGCTAGGGCTGGAGCAAGTGGATCGTTCATCTTAACTGGTGGGGATTGAGCAGCCACTAGTGAAGAATGCATGGAACTCTGTGTGGAGATCGCTTAAAATATTTATTTTAATAATGGATAATAAAATATATAAATTTATTAAAAATATAAAATATATATAAATGTACATAGAAAAGCCTTCTTTAGCTAGTCTTTTTGTACTTTCCATCAGGATACTGCTTGGGTCACTGGATGTGACTTCCTAACTCAGCTGAAACGCGTCGTGGCTGTCACTGAAAGGACAGTCATCGTCTGGGACTATAAATCAAAAGGGAGTCAGGTAGTATGTCAGACCAGGCAAAGGTTAAAGAAGAAGCCTGAAAAAGATTTCTCTTTGTTTTCAACATCCAGTCATATTCCTTTTGTCCAGCAGGATGAAGTCGTTAAACTTATCTTTATAGGAACTCAGTGAAACCGTGGAAATCATACTATGGAAGGAATACCCCTTCCACACCAAGTGGGCTTTTTTAGACTGTTAGAAACTTTCAAGAAAGATGAAAAGCTTGTCCTGTTTTGTGAACAACCTCCCAAAGCAATTTGTATTTCTATGTCTATCTAGTGCATTGTGTGTGAGCGTGTATATCTAATGTGTGTGCATGTGTCTTGGAATCTATTGTTTCAGAATCAGGGGACAGGTCTTCAAAAGGAATTTAACATAGACTCCTTTGGGGTAACTTCCCAATTTAAAGAAAATCTTTCTTCACATCCTGCTTTTTGTTCAGGGCTTTCTAAGAGCAAAAGCATCTTGATGTTTGTAGTGTATATCCTAATAGTTGAAGTTTTCTTGAATACCAGGAATTTCTGCTCCATACCTTGGCTTTTTTCTCCTGTTCTTGGGGCTTTTGTCAGCAATTCTGAGTTGGCTGAGAAGATGAGATGAAACAAAGTAAATATTTTTAGGATAAGATCAAGCCTTAGGACTTTTTCTTTGTTCTCTTTGTTCTAATATTCCAAGACCTATTCCCAAGCTCAGACAAATCAGTGGAAGTCTTTCTGTTAATTCTATGGGACTCCTTGGAAAGAAGGTTCAAAAATGCATTCTCATAGGGGTTTCTCACAGTCATTATATCAATGAGAGTTGCACCTGTCCTGTGTCTGAATAGGAGCAGTTCTCTTTCAAGGCAACAGAAATAATGAACGGACAGTCCTATCTCTGTGCTGTCTCTCCTCACCATTTCGGTACTATCTGCTCCCCTGTGTCCCTGTTGTTGTTTTACTTCCTGAGTTGTGGTACCCAGAGAACCATGTGGTACCGAGAGAACCATGAAGCAGTTAATTCCTATGTTATATGAAAAGTTGCCAGTTTAGGTTGGCAAAGATGCTTTAGTCAAATAACAGATGGAGTTAGGCAGTAGAAGCAATAAACAGTGGAATACAAAAGACCTCAAATTTCATTCCCAGGCCTTCTCAGTCTAACACGATACCACAATGGTTTGCACTGGTATTCATTCTCTTTATCTCAGTTCCTGAAAACCCAGACACCTGCCCATATAAGTACACTTGGTATTCCCAGGCTGTATTACTAACCAGGACTCTGGAAATGTGTTTCTGGAATAATTTCTGGAAATGTGTTTCTGCTGCATTTTATGGCTTGAGCAAATCTGTAATTCTGCTATTTCACATTTTCCTGGTAGACAGCATTTTATTTTGAGTAGGATGCCTTGCACTGTCTTACTAAATATACCATACCACTTAGTATGGTGAGATCTTCCCTAAAACTTGTAATTAATTTTTGCTCACTCACATGCAGCAGACTACATATGAAATAAAGTCTCACTTAAATCCTTGAAGTTAAAAGCTTGCTTTTTACTTCACTCAGTGACCTTCTTCCATAAGTTTCTAATATCAGAAGACAGCTATCATAGAGGGACTTAGAAAAACCAAAGACAAGATTTAAATGCTGATTGATATAAGTAAATAAGCATGATTATGTTCAGTCTGTTTAAGGGCTCATGTGCAATATGTGGTAAACTATTTACTTTATTTCACAGAGTAATTGCTTTGTCATCAAACCAATGGAAAATGGTCTGCTCTGTGTTTGCACGGTGACTGCATCAGATCATCTGGCTAAGGATAACATCCTAATGGGAGATGATGGGGGTTATGTCAACCTGCTTACAGTGACCAGTGATGACTTTGGATTGAAACAATCTAAAGCCAAAAAAAAATCACAGTTTCACATCTTGGATTCCAAAAATTTTAAGATGTAGGTTGCTTATGATGAAAATATTATCAGTCTGCAATTTTTGTAAAATTTGGGTTTTCTCTGGCCTCAGTGGAGGACTAGCTTTTGTTTATAAATTAATCCCACCTAATAATCAAAGAAAACAGTTTTTAAGACTGCAGTGAGTATGTTTTGCTTGTTGTTGTGTGGAAGAAATGCATCATTTTCAGTGGGAGATTTTACTACGGAGAGACTGCAGAGTTGAACTCCAGGGAAGAATTCACAATTGCATTTGTCCAGTTTGACATAGGTACAGCTGTATTGTGCCCTATTAAATGGAAGCATAATTGCTGCTATAGGTGCATAATTCAACCCTGATCTTAGCTCTGCTCTAAGATCTACTGGCTTTTAAACTGGAAGGGCAGTTCTGCATCTGCCCTGGATGTTAAATGCAAGCATTTGTGTATAATCCCACTGACAAAATCCCTATCCAGCTATGGGCATATTACACTAAATGCAAGTATATCCTAATAACCTCTCAATTTATACTCCTAGTGTTAAACGCAAGCTACATGATGACTGGGTTATGAAGGTGAAGTATATTTCTGACCTGAATTGTTTTGGATCCTGCTCTTTAGACAGCATTCATTCATTTGTTCTGGGTGACATAAAGCGACTAGAGGACAACATGTAAGTATATGGCGTGTTCTGAAAAAACAGACTTTTTGCTTTATAATGCTTTGTTACATCAGTGCCTTGTAAATCCATCCTGTTGTTTTTAAGCTGTCTTTTCTAAAGCATTGCTAATACAAGCTAAGATACAACTACTTAAATACTACAGTATATTTATTCATTAGCTTTTGATATAGGAAAGGACTGTCCATGTTCATTTCTCACAGCCCTTAAAAATAAGTTATGCTGGCAGTGTTGTCTGCTTTACCTTCTCATCACCAGGCAAATTTTAGTAAGTATATTGCTTTCTTACATGTATATTATGTATACATTAATTTAAAATTTATGTCCATAAATATTCAAGTAAGTTTCAAGTTAAACAAATTTAAACCAATACAGCAGCTTATCTTGAGGTCTGCAAAGCTGTATTTACCATGCATCAGGAAAGTGGTTATGGCCTCCTTATCTGTGCCGTATTCTTATTCATATGGCCCGTCAGCGCTGTAGCTGACTCCAAGCCTTGCTAGCATGTGATTGTAGAAGAGTTTATAGCCCAGGTGAAAAAAGAAATAACACAGACAAACACAATTTTATGTAAAAAGGAACTATAAATAACATTTATGTAGCACTTTTCATTCAAAGATCTCAGAGTATTGTAAGCATTAGATCAGCTTCACAATTTCTCTGTGAGGTAGGCCCAGAAATTAGTAGATTTTTAAGGCTACTGGCCACAATTATGATAATTTGTCTTATCTTTTGTATAACACAAGCCATAAATTTTCACATTGTAGCTCTTGCATCAATCCAGGAACTTCAGATTTTATGAGAATTACAGATCTGTTGTGGAAGGGGGAAGTGAAATATGAAATAGTTATAGCTTGGCCAAGGTCACCTACTGTGTCAGAAGAATAGCTGAGAAATCCTATCTGAATTTGCTGGGGATTTTGGAAGAACAGATTTAATCTGAGGAGAAGGAAAACAAAGACCAGAGAGCCAAAATTATAGTCAAAAGGTTGTATGTTACCACCACACACTGTTTGTTATACATTCACGCTTACATTAACTGCAAATATTTTGGTAGATCTTTTTCATTTAACACTGACTAGAATTACAGTACTCCAATTACAATAAATACATTTCTCTAAGGAGCTTCTTATAGGAGTTAAATAAAATTACATTTAGACAACTGAAGAATTACCCTGCTATTAAAATGAAATTAGTAGCCCTAAAAATAGCTATGCATCAAATCATCTTTGGAATGCCCATTCCATAAGTAGCTGTGGTTCAAGTACATGATTAACTGATGCTAACAAAATAAATTCCTCTGATTACCTATGCAGCAAGCAACTGCTTTTTGCTTGGAAAGGGAGTCGATATATCTTGTATCCTATGCAACTGTTAAGTTCCTTTGTGGATAATGGCTGGCAAGCAGTTATAATCTTTCCTTGTAAAGTGTCTAAAAAGGCAGAAGCATGGCTGGGATCACAGGGGGCTTGTTTGCAAGGCTATGACTTGAGCAGGACTTCCCATTGCGGGAACTCCTTATTCACACTGGTGTTAGAAGAATATCAGCATCATTCATTAATAAGGAGGCAATGGAAAGTTATACAAAAGTATTTAACTTAAGAATTAAAGGAAAAAAATGGCAAATCCTGGCAGAATCTACTAGTCACATGTTTAAGTCAATTACTTGCTATTTTATGCTATCAAAGGTATTAAGGCTCCTTTGTTAGAGCTTTGGAAAGAAAGCTTTGCCACCGCTTAGTTATAGGCAGTGAACAGCTTTTTGTTTACTGCTACCTAGAAAGAGCAAGACCTTACATTTAAGCATTGAGGTCCCCCAAGTTTCCAGAGTCTTTTGTCAAATTAACCCTCATTTTCAGTTACTGTTTGTAAGATCTGTGGTTACTCTCTAGCCCAGAATGAAATACCTACTTATCTGGATTTTAAAGAAAAAAAATTTTTAATTTCCATCCATTTCATTTTGTATTGTTCCCTGGCAGAGATGGGCCTTAGCTATGTAGGTGTTGAATCCAGAATTCAAGAAAACATTCACTGTGTAGTAGCAATGTATGAAACATGGAGAGACAAGCAGAGGTTGCACAGAGGATGAGTTTGGAAGGGACACTGAGTCAATCTCAATCCGTGTTGGCTTAGTTTGAATGCTGGTTCTTTTGCAGTATTTTTCTGAATAATTCTGTTAAGCTGAGTTTCAGAAACGTGCAGTCTCTTCATGTTATTATCCAATACAAAGTAGATAAAATAAAGACTATGCATTATACCGTACGTTATAGAGAAGCGGCAGAAAAGTAATTGCACTTGTTTTTTGTAAAATAGAGGCCACAACAGACTTCTGTGTCTGAAATAGGCAAAGGCAATTGGTTTTAATACTTCTGCTCAGTGATGAACTGCTTTACATGTGCATCAAATGACTTCTGCGAAGGCTTACTTTGACAACAGCTGCCATTTTAGGATTCTGTTTGGAATATGACTGATAAGAGATTCATCTGTTCATTTCAGAGATTTATTATTTTAATGGAAAGTGCACTGTGTTCCATTTTTATTGATGCTAGTATCTAAGTCATTGTTATAAATCAAATTGCTTTTAACAAGATACCATATACATTATACAAACAACAATTCTATATGCTACAGAAAAGTAAAGTGGCAGGACTGATAGACTGTATCTTCCTAAGACTTTCTACCTGATTAACTGTTTTATTAATGATTATAGGCCTGTAAAGGAATTTTCTGTCCCTAAAGGGGTCAATGCCTTCACATACTGTGGAAAATCAAATGTCATTGTCACTGGGGGTAAGTACCAGGCTTATATAATCTATGAAGAAAGTAATTTTTTTTCAAAAGACTGTTCTATTGTGATTTTATTTTCAGTTAAATAAGTTCAAATAAAAGCTGGGTTAGTATGTTAGCGATTTAATGGCTTCAATCTTGAATCATAAGGAACAGAAGTCTTGTTTGTAGTGCTGGGAGCCTGACTTTGAAGAATTATAGCTCCTGACTGGAGTCTATTAACAGTTTGATATTACTTTAGTCTGGTTTTGATTTAAGCATCACAGCATATGTATAATCACAGAATCAGAGATTCACAGAATGGTTGAGGTTGGAAGAGACCTCTGGAGATCATCTAGTCCTACCGCCCTGCTCAAGCAGGGTCCTCTAGAGCTTATTTCCCAGGATCGCGTCCAGGCGGGTTTTGAATATCTCCGGGGAAGGAGACTCCACCACCTCTCTGGGCAACCTGTTCCAGGGCTCAGTCACCCTCACAGGAAAGAAGTTCTTCCTCATGTTCAGATGGAACTTCCTGTGGTTCAGTTTGTGCCCAGGAGAAACAGGATGTGGGGTTACTCTGTGGGGTTACTGGCATCTTTCCCAGCCACAGCGATGACCGTCTTTCACAGATTACTCCTCTTAGTGTCATCAAGGTTCTTATCCCCTCCTACTACTCCTTGTCCTTCTTTTCCTGCCCAAAGAAATCCCATTGGCCCCGTTTAATAGTTTATCTTGCTCTTCTCTCTGATCACATATCCCCATAGCTCTTACTATTCTGTCTTCCCTTATCACAGACTGCAGAAATAGCACTCTTAGATTCCTGTCTTCCCTATTCTCCAGTATTTTTATGAGTTTCTGTGTTGCTGAGGTATACCTTCATGTTGCAGGAGACTAGAGTGTGGCAGCAGTCTTGTTTGTGTATTCTTTCTGACAGTGATGACTACACTGATGCTGCCTGTCTGTGAGCCTTCAGTACCACAGTCTTGCTTAAAACTTTCTTTAAAAAGCTTTGTAATACATATATCACATAGAAATTCTTAGGCTCCACTGTCCAGCTTTGAGAATATGCAAGACTGTAAAATAAATCTGGATGAAAAAAAGAACCCTAGACATAGGGATTAATGCAAATCAAGTTGAAGTACAACAGTTTACAAAAGGAAAAACTGAGACAGATATCAAAATAAAAATCCAACTAGCTATCTATTTGGGAAGCTTTATTGATTTTCTAGACAACAAGATTGAAAGGGAAATCAATAGAGTTATAGGAGAGTTATAACTGAAAATCCTGAAGTCCGGCCTTAGGGGAGATCTTATTTACACTGATTACTGTGGCACAAGAAGTTCTGCAGTAAAATTTACTGATAACATGAAGTGGGAAGGCCCTATAAAACAGAATATGATCAGAATTTTCTGTAGGTAGAACTAGAGGATTTTCCTATAATAATAAAAATAGGATGAAATATAATGTAACAGTACAAGGCAGAAGGTCAGGTACACAGGAACAAATAAATACTTCTGTTACACACTGAAAATTCTTCATATAGAAATAGCAGGAGAGGAGAAAGATCTGAATAAATTTTTTAAGAAAATATTAATATCTATGAGAGGTCAGACGAAAAGTCTGTCTAGCCCAGTATCTGCTCACTGACAGCGGTGAGCAATAAATACAATATGGCAGAGTATAGGGACAGAACAATCATGCAGCAATACTTCTGCCAGGTACTCATGTTAGTTGAAGTATCTGTTGTGCAGAAAAGAAAGCATTAACTTCATTGTATATTACACTGTAAAACCTTATGTTATACTGGAATCCAATATATGTTTGTGATCAGTCATGTTCAAGAAAGATTAGTTGAATATGGAAAAAGGAGCAAGAAGAAGCTTTCGAATTATATGGGGAATGGGCAACCTATCTACATGAGAAAGACTAAAAAAGAAGTGTATTTTCTGTAGCCTAGCGGATTGAAGGTTAATGAGGAATACCGTTGCTATCTATACAAATATCAGGAAAATGAACATTAGAACAAAAATTAGAGTAGAGATATTCTGGAATATTCTTCCAAATAGTGGCAGTGGTGGTAAGAAATATCCTGCTGATTTTAAAGTGAGGCTTGAAATTTATGAAAAGGGTATGACTGTGCTGGCTGGAGGCTAGACTTGGAAAATAGGACCTATCTTATCTAAGCAGTTTCCTAATCAGATTATTTTATAAGGAGATGTACTTTCTCACCACTGCGTTTTAATTTCAATCTTCTCTTCTACTAGACACAAGCATGACAAAAGATGAATAGTTCTGTGTTCAAGAAGGACTCTGCAATGATAAATGTATAACAATTCTACTTAAAAAAAGTTTATCAGTCTTCCAGTCTATTCCTGAAGCATAACATTTACATTAACTAGATTTGGAATTCCAGGAATTTGGATTGGATTTCCATCTGGCTTGTTCACCCACTGGCATCACCCATCTTGACATTAAAAGGCATCCTGCTGACTCTCACCCTCATTCCCACTGCTCAGTCCTGCTGCTTCCCTTGAACACAGAAGGAAATTATTCCTGAGCTGGATTAGTAAGTAAGTGTCACAGGAGAGAGTGGGAATGCGTGGCCAAAGACTGTGAAAGGATGGGGTCATCCCTTTCAAGATCACTGTGGAGTTTAGGTCAACCAATGACTTTCATGAAGCTGCACTGTGAATTAAGCATCTGATCCTTCAGCCTTTGAGAGATCCACCTTCTAAACTGGTAGGATTCAAACATAAAACTTGCATTAGCAGGATGCCAGTGACCAACTCTACGCGTTTCAAAAGTTTAGCTTTAGAGTTCACTGCTCTATTAATAAAATATACTGATCACAATGGCACAGCAGTTAGCAGAACTAGTGCAAGCCATGTTTAGCCCTGTATCTTAAAACCCGTCCCTCTCTCTTGTCTAGCTGTTGATGATCCAGTCAGTGTGAGAATTAAACTATTTTAAATGGTCATAGGCAGCTGAGTCATTAAAGCCCTGCTAATTAGCAAGCCTGCAATTTTATCTGTAGTATATACTAAAAATCAATGACTGGAGCAGGTAAGTAATCCAGGAATTATAATATGTAGATATCTTGGTAACATGGGCAAACATTTGTAAAAATTGTGTTTATACATCACATTTTGCAATAAAGACAAAAAATCCAGTCCTTAACTGCAGGACAGCTTCTTTATGTATTCAGCAAGGATTAATTTGCTAACCACTTTTTCTGAGCCCCAATAACACCAAGTGTTTATAGCACAAAAGGTATGCAAAACACTGGATCCTACAACATATTTTTACAATAGGAACTTACTATGAAAAAAGTCATGTTTTAACTCCCTTACTCTTCCATCACATTTATTTAGTTGTATTTGAATAAACTCATACATTTCTGTCAGAACAGGAGGCTATACTACTGTGACACAGCTTAATTTTGCCTTCCAGACATTTGACATTTATAATCATGACTATGAAGAAAACCTGAGACAGAGTTCACTTTTCATGATGAAGGCTATACTTCTCTAACTGTCAAATGGTATACACCCTTAGTGGCCTGAAATATGGAGCCTACAGTAGTTTAGAGTAACTTTGCTGTGTAAAGTTTTGCATTAGTATTATATTCAATGTTAAAGTGGTATGGTTATCCTCTTAACTCTATACCCATTTGAATTCCAACTGTATCGTAATCATCACTTCAGGGAGTAGCCACATCTAGAAACGAATTATATATGCATATAAAAGCTGGGGATGATCAGTTTTAAATGATATAATAATTCAACTTCCAATGTCGTTAGTTTTTCAGATTCCAGTTACTGTTCTCCTGTGAGAAATAAAGAGGAAGCAAAACTATTAGTGATTTCTAAATCTAGCAGTAGCAGCTTAGGACCGATAAAAGCAAGTGCTTGTTCAGTAACCTTTGTGTAATCCTGGCATAACTAAAGTATCTGGTAAAGTCTCAGATTTTTTTTATTTATTTTTTTCCTGGCACTATAAATTACCAGTGACGTTTTGGGGAGTTCCCAGGAGTCACAGACTCACAGAATGGTTGAGGTTGGAAGGGACCTCTGGAGATCATGTAGTCCAACCGCCCTGCTCAAGCCGGGTCACCTGAGGCACACTAGCCAGGATTGCGTCCAGAGGGCTGTTGAATATCTCCAGCGAAGGAGACTCTACCACCTCTCTGCGCAACCTGTTCCAGTGCTCAGTCACCCTCACAGGAAAGAAGGAGGACATTTTCCTCATGTTCAGACGGAACTGCCTGTGGTTCAGTTTGTGCCCGTTGCCTCTTGTCCTGTTGCTGGGCACCACGGAGAAGAGTCTGGCCCCATCCTCTCAACACCTTCCCTTCAGATACTTGTACACATTGATAAGATTTCCCCACTCCGAGTCTTCTCTTCCCCAGGCTGAAGAGTCCCAGCTCTCTCAGCCTTTCCTCATATGAGAAATGCTCTAGGCCCTTAATCATTTTAGTAGCCCTTTGCTGGACTTGCTCCAGTAGCTCCATATCTCTCTTGTATTGGGGAACCCAGAACTGGACAAGTCCTAGTTTTAGAAATCCCATCCCAGGACTCCAGGAATGCTAGCCTTTCACAAGCATAGGAGGAAGAGACTTTTCTAGGGTGCATGCTAAATTTAAGAACATATGAAGGCAGACAAGGGAGCCCAAAGAAAACAACAAAGAGACATTAGTCAATATGATAAAGACATAAACTTGCCTTAGCTTACCAGATGTCTAACTGTTCTGAAGTGCTTTTGCAGACATCGTTACTAAAGAGTATTTAAAAGGCAGACGAGGGGGAATGACAGTGAAGTGGCTTTAAAGGGTAGGAGGTCCTCCTGTCTGTGAGAAGCAGCATGAAAAAAAAACAGGAGCTATATTTTTCATTTCTATCTCATCAGTGAAGGCTGAGTTAAGCCTAGCATTTTTCAGTCCAAAAATCCTGTTTTTCTGTATGGAATTTTAACACCACTGAAATACAGTCATCTCAGTAGACTTGTAGTAACACACAAATTGTAAAACTGTATAAGCACAGAAGACAATTTGACAAAGGGTTAAGGATTACATTTTCTAAAAAGGTCGTGAATCCTTAACATCTATCTAGAGCAAAGCAGTCGTCATAAAATCTAACTTAAAAAAAACCCAAAGCACATGCTTTCATATTTATTTATCTTGGTAGGGAGTACACTGAATGGAGCCCGCTGTGATTCATAACGTCGGTTTCACAAAATCTTAAATATTTGCTGTCTGTTATTTAGACAGTTAATATTTATCTTCTTACAAGCATTTCTTGAATGTGCTTAATACCCATTCTGTGTCAGGATTTTCAATGCCAGAGGCATATTTGGAACACAAAGAGAATGGATGTTCCAGCACATGTTCCAATGAAGCAGTAAAGCAGTGAATGTTTGTCTTAACTTCTCTTAGGGCAGGATGAGCACATGGCCTTGCAGTGCCAGGGCCAATCTGGCATTAGTTCAGGCAGAAGAGAGAGAACACTCCCAACTATAACCAACTTTACTGTTGTCTAAACATCAGTAAAAGGAGCTAAAACTAATCGATCATTAAAAGAAAGCAAGCAAAAAAAGCAAGCAGTAGTATTTTTAATGTAGGGAAAGGCAACAACATAGCTTTTTAATCTGACATTTGCTGTATTTTCTTTCCTGGTGACAGTTGTTCTTCATGTTTATATCTTAAGTAAATAACATGTATTAGTGATTCTGTTCTTAAAGAAAATCTCTGTGCCACAGTTAAATGGCAATATCCTCCCCTCCATTTATGTGCCATCACCTCAAGGACATAAAGAATTAGGTAGGCTAAGGAAGATTCTGTTGCTCAGGAACGCAGCAAGTAGACAGTTAAATTGGTCAGATACAATCAACAGCTCCCAAGTCAGCATCATTTTAAGACATTACATTTTCCGTTTGGGGCTGCTAAAGAGCATGCTGTTGAGGCACTTTTTGTTCCCTCTGACACTGTAACTCATCTCACCAGTCTCACTGGAAGCTCCAGTCTACTATATGTCTTCTCTTCCTGTTGTCTTCCTGGAAGGTCTGCAAGCTGAGTTTCACTCCCATGATCTTGTTTCTCAGTAACATATTCTGACCTGGTCACAAGGGCTCTGCTAACTCACTGGGCATCTCTACAACGGCCTGACACAACATCTGGGGAAGTGAAAAGGGACCCACTGTGTGCTGCATTATGCCCATCCAAAACTCCTTGTGTGATTATGGCATTTTAAAGAGAATTCCTGCCGTATTAACAGCATAGACAGTTAATCTGGAATAGTTTTGCCTCAAAGTGCTCCTGAAAGGCAATCAATTCCCTTTGAATCTACTGTCAATCATTTGCTTACTCCTGGGTCCCCTTTCCCTTGCAGGAGTTATCCATCCCTCCATTGGTCCAGTACAGCTGTTTGCCTGGTCACATTCTCAGTCAGACCTGTGAAATGATCTGGCCTAAAACAAGATCGATTTTTGTTGTAGCTATTTTAAGAGCAGATCATTTCTCCAATGTCATTTAGAGAGAGGCTACATATACAATAGTATTAATTTAACTGAGAGGACAGTAATGGTTAATGGAGGAAAAGGGAGATTGGATGCTCCTAAATGAATCACATCTTGCTGTGTTAAGAGGGAAAGGACTAGATCTCTAGAGAGAGAGGGAGCAACTAACCCCCTTGGTTGAACATTGGCTTGACAGTGGGTTTAGCAAGCCAAAGGAAAATCCCTGAAGAGCAGAGTGAAAGAGCTGACCTCTAACTGTTCTCCTTGTTAACAAGACTGAGTTGAGTTTCACAGTCTTGAGGCTGGGTGCTATGTGCTGTGAATGTTCTTCTGATGTGTGTACTTCCCGACGTATGCATTTTTGGCTTCTGCACTTCACTTTAAGCTGAGAGCCTCAAAGCAAAATCTAGGTTAAATGTAGCTGTTTCATCTGTTGTCTGTCAAAGTAGTTAGATCTTAGACTGCTCAGCTAATGCAAGGCTGAACTTGTACAGTACTTAAATATGAATAATAGAATTGCAATATATGCCAGGAATCAGATGTTAAAATATGAGTGCACTAATATCAAATTTTAAGTGAGCTCAGGTTCTCTTGAAACACTTGGGAAAAACAGCAAGTATTTCAGTATACCTGGTAGAGCTGTGTTTGCATCAGTATGTAAGGAATTTACTGCTATATTTTCAAAAACATCTTTGGTTTCAAATTTGAAATATTTATGAAAATTATTATGAAAATAGTACCAAAAGACTCCTCTATAATGCAATCAAAGGTGATGCCTTAAATTGTAAGAAATTTAATGTTGCAACATGCAAACAGATGTGAAAGACCAAATTCTTATTACCTTAAGACACAGAATCTCCCATCAGCGCTTTTGTTTACAGCCTGCCCTCAACTTTCATGTCTGCTCTCCTTCCTGTTCTTCACACCCACCCCCTTCCCTTACAGGCTGTTATCCCGTCATTATCTGGTTATGTGTACATAATTATTATTTGGATCTTTTTCTAAATCAAGTCTTTGAAGGAAAAAAATCTGAGTTTAATAAAAGTATTCTGCTTTTATGGGAATAGTGCATGTTGTCACAGCCAGTGCCCTTAGACACTCCTCTAATAAAGTTAAATGGTTTTGAAGTACAGATGAATTATGTGGTTTTAATGCAAGTATGGGGAATAAGCAGTGAAAAGAGGTCTGAGCGTAAGTTAGAATCTAACGCTTAGAATGAAAAATTCTCATCCTTGCTTGGGAGTTGCCCACATAATGAAAGTAGAGGCTTATGAGCACTAATCTCTCCGTTAAGAAGCTAATTTGTATCAGTGACTATTCAGTCTCTCTCAACATAAATTATTTTTTCCTTTCAGGTGATGATAGACTCCTTCGTGTATGGCATCCTAATATTAATACTAAGCCTATAGGAAAGTTACCAGGACACCTACATAGTGTTGTGGAAATTGTGACAAATGAAAAAGATCAGCATGTCATCAGCCTTTCCTCTGCAAAGGTAAAACACTTTATGCTTAACTTCATGGAAATCAATGCAGTAAATGCCAGTAACAATGTATACTTGAGATATTACTTTTGTTGGTGTCTGGTCCTAATCTCATTGTTAATAAGTTAATTTCAATAAAAAACATGGTGTTATAGCTTAAAGGTTCCAAACCATTTTATATTGAGAAGCAACACTAGAATGAAACTATATATGTATCAGAATAATTTGACTTATTTTCTTTCTAAATGTAATGAAAGAATACTAACCATAGTAGATATTAACATTCTGATGATTTCTGTATTACTTTGACATCTCAGAATTAAAACATAACCTGTAACTGAATGCTTCATTCAGTAGTGATTACCTCCAACTTCCTACAGCTTCATTTATCCTTCTCTGTACCTGTCAGCCTACTAAATCCATAGGTGGAGTTTTTCTTAAACTGGCTGCTCTATAGGCTATGTTCAAGTCTTGACCTCTGACTGTGTATATTATGAGGGTTACTGATCCGAAACATTGTCCATAAACTGGAAAACTAATAGCACTGATAATAAAAATTATTCAGCAAAGTACTGCAAGATTCTTCTGCAAATGAATGGATTTCGTCTAAGTTATTGGTGGAATGCTGACCTCAGTGGTTTATCTCATTCATCAAATTGAAACTACTCAGGAGAGAATAAAAACTTCTGAAAAAACTTCAAAAACAGTTCAGAAATGACCAAAGGAGTAGTGCTTAAAGGCTATGGGGCACGTCCAAGAGTGGTCCTATGCAATATTTTCAATATGCAATAGTATTCTATATTTTCATTCACATCTGCAATGATGGAGTAGAGAGTAGACATACTAAATTAACCAGTTGACCCAAACTGCAGGCAGTGGGCAGAAGTATTAGAATTCCGAATGTTCACTAAAATGGGAGGTATGAGGTATGGAAAAAGTGAACTGACTCTTATAAGGCAATAAGGACCCAATTATATACATAGATGGGAATATATAGGTGAAGCAGCCTATGATGAACAAAACTCCCTAAGCAATATCGCTGCACAGAAGAACATCTTCCAAAGATCACAGCAGGGCATTAAAATCAGTCAGTCAGATCTTGGAGTGAAAAGGCAAGTGCAATACAGGGAGGTACCAGCAGAGATATAGCCTATAAGATATACTAGTTGCTAGTAAAGATTATATTTTCATGTCTTTAACTCCGTTTTCAAAATAGCCCACACCCTTCTAAAAGTACTACTAGCTGAAAATAAGTCATCGTAAGTCTAACATCTTCAGATAATCCTGGAGCCTTAGCCTTCTCCTTCCCTCACTGCCATAAATCTCTACCTGCACGTTTCCTGCAGGTGTACATTATTGCCAAATTAAGGAGATTTTTGACAGATAGCCTGCAAGCTATACATGAAGAAAAAATGGAATAAGACATAACTTAAGGGGAATGAATGTATATAAAGATATTTATATACATTAATTTATATACAAAAAATAACTAGGAATGAAGTGCCCAGGGCAGGTAAATGATCTCTTGAGGTCCTTGCTGGGCCTGTCTGTGATTTAATAGGAGGGAAACAACATCTATTTTACAAGGCTACAAGCATGTGGATGCTCGTACCTGGTCTTAACTATAAGTAGTTTAGTTGTGCCAGGGGCATCAGTAAGGTTTGTGAAGGTATATTCTAATTAAAAGCTAACTAAGTGTCTTTAAAAAGCACTGTGAGTTGTAAGGCAGACACTAAAAAATAAAAAGAAATAAAAAGATATGACAATAACAAATTAAAGATTCTGATAAATGCCGAGGCTTTCAAAAGTCAGGTAAATTTTGTCATCATAGTTGAAAGCTACATGAAAATAGAAGGGAATCCTCCACAGAGAAGTCTAGAGGACTTTATAAATAGAGATTACTCTGTGCCTCAAAGAATCTACAATTTATAGGTGATTTACACGGTACACATAACAGTGAACGTAGGTCAGCTATAATGTGGTTGCTTCCTACACACTTAAAACACATTTGTGTTTTTCTGTATAGACAACTATTATACCAAAGTGCATAACTTCCCAGGCAACTTTCAACATAAGTTAAAAACATTCTTTGTTTTTACCTAAATAAGCAAGGCCAACCTGCTTTTTAATCTACCTAGCATAAGGGAAATCAGAAGAGTTTCTCTATTATATTTTCATCTTTCAATGACTGTGGTATAGAAGGTATAATAAGGAGAGCCTGTATATATTGACTGAAAAGTTAAAGAGCTATCAAGGTTATCAAGGAAGAGTTGCAGCCAGGGGAAACAAGACCTCTTTGTGTTCAACAGATTTTGCTTCAGCTGTCTGATGGAATAGCAGGGCTAAGGAAATAGTCAGGAAAATTAAATTAAAACATTTTCTGGATATTCTCCAAATTAAATATAACCTAAAATGTGTCAGATATTTGTATTAAAATAAAAGATTTTAATTATGCCATTTTTCAGCTAAAATACAGGTTTTTAAGTTAAGTTTTGTAATGGTTATATTACCACACTTGAAGGCTCAGACTGATTTTGTATTTTATGTCTATTTTTCTTGAACTATTTTAAAAATGTTCTTGACTTACTATAAAGATTTTTATGTTACATAAAAGTAGCAAGCTTCAAAATGGCATCCTAAAGGCAAACCTAAGACCAGTGCACTAGGGAAATATCTATTCCTTAAGTTTCTATGATAATGAATGGAACCAGAAGGAAGACTGTAGATTTCCCTTGTCACTTCCAGGTTTAATACTATGTTCTTCAGATAAAGACACATACGTTCACAGAAAGAGGCATATCTCACCCTAATTTCAGGTTAGGCATTCATTCTTACCTAGTGGTAAGGCTTCCTCTATGAGTAATGGAAAGAGATAAATAACCTCTAGAAACTCTTACTTTGCCCTGAATTAGGAGGGAGAAGGAATCAGCCTTTAGATATTTCTGTTTCTTTCTGCCAGGCATAGAAGGAGCCTATATGACTAAGACAAGACATTGAACTTTTAGATATCTAAAATTTGATGTGCTAAATTTGATTCATAGTTCATATTAATCTATACTGTTGTGGAATCCTAGTGTATCCCATACTCCTGCAACCTCTTACAAATTAAATATGTATAATTTTGCATGCAATTCAAAATGTCCACCAACTCCAAGGGTGCTATCTTGGACTCACTGAAAAAGTCTAATTTTGTTCCTATATGAGTGAGGCCAAGATTTCACTCAAGCAATTTAAAAATAGTAGAATGCTATTAACTGGAGGTAGTAGTTAATCCTATGGTGAGGAAGGCAAAGAGTGATTAACGTACATATAAAAGCACCCAAAATGCCTCATGCAGCAACACTAAATGCAGTGGTGTCCACTTAGAGTGGCAAAGCATATATAACATTATAAAAATAAGATGATAATGTTTAGAGTGTAGGTAGGGTCACCCGAAGGAGAATGAATGAATAAAAATAGAACACTAACAGGAGTATAATTTTGAGTAGTAAGATTAATTGCTTTTCTAAGGAGGTGGAAAACTGCTGCTTCCCTCATAAGTTCTCAAGTTTCTCACATTTCATGGAAAAATGACTTCCCATCTTTACTTGTTGGAAAAAAAGAATATCATCTGTTAGGTCAAGCGGAAGCTGGACCTCACTTCTTGAGATGTAACCTCTTCAAAAAGAGACTGATTTTCTTTTAAAAAATGTGTATTTAGAAAATATATATTAAGAGAAATTCATACATTTATATGGAATTCAAAAATGCCTTCTGCTGTACCCTGGTAGCTCACTTTTACTTAGAAACAGGGGAGTTCCTTGACAGAGGTCTAAGGTATGGTGTCGTTTCTTTTCAAGAGAAAACGCAGTGAAATTAGTCCAGAAAAGAACATTAATCACTTCGAAAATGAGTTTTTCTTTTTTGAGTACAGAAGCTACTGTTTTACTTCATGCTAAACCTCATTTGCTTCTAATGCAGGAAAATAATGGGTTTTCTGTGATCCTGATACTAGGCTCTTGTGTTGACAGTACCTGAAAGACACAGTTTGACAGAGTAACAGTTTGACTCATAAAAAATTATAATACTGAAACCCATTGTTTCTAACTTCAGGTCATCTAACTAAAAATCAACAGAAAACGAGGAACTGGCCTTGCTCTCTCTGAAGTCAATGAGTGAAATCCCATAGAGCTCAATGATATCAGAGAGCAAAGCTAAATGAAATACTGTTTACTCTCAGTACTCTAATAGCTTTTCTCTTGTTAACTCGGTCAAGTATAGTCAGTATATAGTATGAGACAAAAACATTCTGTGTTTTTAATTGATATTTTGCTCCATTTGTCCAAGTTAATTCCTTTAGATCTTTTGCTCAGAAAGCAGTATATCTGAGTTTTCTTTCGTGCTTACTTTTTTTTGCTCTGTCTGCAAATTAATAGATTAATAATAAAAAGGAAAGAGTGAGAGTTGCTTAGTTTTATGGGCCAGGCACCTGTGTGGACTTCAGAAGCATTAGAAACCATAAAAGCTAGTTACTCTTTGTACTGTCAAGGCCTCTTTCAGAAATGCTATGAACTTCTGTATGAGCACTGTTTGTTTCCATTTCCTTCAGGAATTGAGATGTGAATGACAGTAGGAGCTTCTTCTCAGTCAATTTCAGTTTCTCAGTTCTCACTAGGCAAAAATTGTCTTTATTTTCTGACATAAGTGATTGTAGTGAGAATGTTATAGTTTCACAGGTGGACAGTCATAGATTCCAGCAGAGTTGAGAAGCAAGGGCAAATAAAGAAAAAAATGAATTATTTTTATATGTCATACAAAAACAGTACCAAAAAAATCTTCTGTATTACGGTAGATGGATGTCTCACTATTTTTAGCTGTTCTTTAAAGGATTTGAGAAATGGATGATACACAAGTGATCTATTTAAAAAGCTAAGCATTCACACTAAGAGCAGGAAAGTGGACATTATTTTCAGTGCAGTTTAAATATCTTACAATACTATTAAGCCATTATAGTATCTTCAAGGAAATGAGTCAGACTTTTCTTTCTGTAACTTGTTTTCTGTACTTACTAGTAAAACTACACTTACTGGTTTAGTTTTACTTTACCGACATCCTGAAATAAAATGCAGTAATATCTTCAGTACAGCTTTTCTACTTACACACAATTCATGACTATAAAATAGCTACTTTTGGATTACCTTTTTTTTTTAATAGAACAGGACAAACTAAGAGTCAAAGAGAAAGGTTAAAAGTCTAGAAGGGTTCTTAGGAGATCTCAAAGCCCATTTTCTATACCCCACTGTAAGGTCAGCTATACTTCCATCATTCCTAACAGATGCTTATCTAACCTGCTCTTAACAATCCTCAGTGATGGACGCCATATACTGTAAATGATCTATCCCAGAACTCCATTATCTCCAGTGCTAAAAAACTCTCAAAAGCTTTTCCTAACATCTTGCTTGAATTTCCGCAGCCGCAATTTTAAGGCCAGTACTTCTTGTACTAGCCACAGTGAATACAGAGAACAGCCTGTTCCATTTCTCTTTGCAGGGAGTAGTTTGTTCCCTTCACTTCCTATATTTGGAAAATGTCAGCTTGTCTCTCTTTTCTTTTGTAGGCTAAATGGCTGGAGTTCTTTCCTTGCAGGTCATGGTTTTAGATCTCTGAGAGTTTCTATTTTTCTTTCCTCAATTTCTTCCAGTTGATTCACATAATTTCTTAAATGCATGGCCAAAAACTGCAGCCAGTACTCCTTTGAGGTCTTGCAGATTCTGAGTGGAGTGGAAGGACTTCCAGTATCCCCTAGGCTGTACTTCTTCTATGTGTTGCTCTGTGATGTTTGGTTGTTTGTTTTTTTTCATAAAACATAAATGCTTTCTAAGTTACAGTGCCAGCTTACTAATTGGGATCAGTGGAAAGTTGATGAGTGGCTAAAGGAGAACTATGGATAAAAGCTAACCTGAAGCTTTGGGATGTATTTTGCATCCATTTCTGTTCTTTCTGTGGAGACATAGTCAATAGATACTACAAACCCTGTGCATTACTTTCCAGTTTTAGTTGAGTGTCCTGGCTTAAGCTACTAGTCTGTATAAAGCATAATTCAATATTAAAGAGAGTAGTTTCCCTCTGTTTTGTTTTATAGAAAAGAGATGCCTGTATTCTAAGTATTGTTAACAAACCCCAGTATGGCAATATTTGTGCATCCTATAAATATCTTCAATAATAATACCAAGAAATAATACAGACAAAAGGCTTAGCTTGTTTATTTTTCTTCGTAAGACTCCTTATGTCTCTATGCCTAATTAATAGGAATGTTATGAGGATAGTTTAGGCTAAAGATATTTTTTGATGCTGTTATATCCACCTGAGAAGGAAGTGGAGGCAGTGTCTGATGTTGAAATTGGTCCTGACAATAAAAAGGACATATTTTTTTCTCACTAATTTTTTATGTCTGCTATATTCTTGGAAGTGTGTCATCCTCGTAACTTTGCTACCCACTGAGCCCAAATTCAGCTGGATAAATTAATCCATCACTTCTTAACTTCAGGGAAATGAGCAAGTCACCTTCCATGCGACACTGAAATAATTTTAAATATGATTTGATGTTCTCCAGCTATTGATGACTAAAATTCTGGAGATAATTTATCCTCCAGTGTAGTTAGAATGATGGTAAATTTCTCTTTAAATAGATTTTCTATGTTTTAGCAGGGAGAAGATCTAAGGATTTGAGTAAGCAGTTACCAACAAACAAAAATTTTAAGGCTATGTATATTCTTCAGAGAGTGACTAATAGAATTTTGAGAGTCAGCTAAGCGCTAGCTGCTGTTACTTATTGGTCCATGAACATAAATGAAAAATAACAATATGGGAAATCTGAAAATATTCTTGAAATTCCCCATAATCAAAATAGGATTGAAATGGAGATTAAGGTAATATAACATGCTAATTATCTTGACTTAAATGACAACTGTTTGAATATTTGCTCAAGCATTGGGCCAGCTAAGTTCAGTTGTATATACAGAAACTCTTAGGTATGTGTACAGATATGCTTTCAGGTAAACACACAAAACAGAGCTGAGGGAACAGTTCTATGGAGATAGCTCTTTTTCTTTGCTTTTCTTTCCATCCAATGACTGGAATGTGAGTCACTGCCAGAAGTGCCCTGTGCTGGTATCCATCCACAGCCTTTCTTCACATTATCATTATAAGGGTGGATGTCCTGTTGTTTTATGAGTTAGCAAATCTGATATTCCTATTCCTACTGTTTCCCTTCTCTATTTCTGTGATGTATGAGTGCAAGTGTTTGTTATGATCTCAGTAAGAAAGGCACTCTGTAAAGGATTGATTAAAACACCATTTATTAGAACTAACACCAGAAGGAAAAAATGTCCCTTCAGATTATGGGAACCCTAAGTTGTGTATCGTTGGACAGACCTCCAATCAGGTCATGGCATGTCGTGCATATCCTGTCCACGGAGAGGTTCACCCACATGATGGCCTTTACAGTTTTTATAGGATTGTCTTAGAAGTAAACAATTCTATTCTTCATTTATAGCAAAATCAAGCAAAAGGATGTTCACAGGAGGATGTGCTGGTTGGGGGCACACCAATGGTGTCACTGTCAGGTGCCCAGTGGGGCCGCCTACAGGCTCCTCTGTTAGGATTAGCTAGCTAAGTTTGTCCTGCAGACTAGGGATATACGCAGCAGAGCACAGGCCTGAAGCCCAAATGATTTGCATAGCACAGCAAAGGCCTGCGCCTACACAAGTCAACAGTTAGGTGGATCACGAAGTCCTCAATGTACAACAGTCTTCTAGTTAGGACCACTACAATTTCCAAATTCACATTGCTTTAAAAAAAGTTTTCCCTGGGGTTTCCCAAGACCCTGGCAGCTGAGGGGAAGATGAACCATGATTTTCTACTTTTCCCCCAGGCTAAAGGGTTTGCACATATAATTTCAGAGGGGGAAGACCAGGAAACACACCATGGAAACATGCACCTGTAACGCTTGAATCACACATTTCAGGTTCACCTCAGAACCAAGGTATTCTGGAGTTTGTTGACCAGAGATATGAAGGAAGCTCTAAACTATTCAGCAAAATGAGCTGGAAAAAGAGATAGCCCAGTAAATGAATGACTGTACGTTGCTCTGCCTAATTAAACAGGAACTGCTGAATGGTGTTCAGGCTAAGGCTGGGTGTCAGATGAACCTGAAAGAAGCAGGTTGGAGGAACCTGGGAAAATAATGCAGATATATTGCTTCAGTAACTTGTAGATTCAAACAGTACAGTACGATTGATTTTTGTTCAATGTGTGCTTTCTGCTCTTGAGACCTGGCCTTGGCATA